>NC_082642.1:16035500-16692750 GCF_028023285.1 Balaenoptera ricei | reverse complement strand
TGTGCCTTGCCTGAGTTTCCTGAGAAGCAGCTCTTCCTCACCCCAGCCAGGTGCATTAGAAGTCCTCCTCATCCCTGCCCCACAGAACAGGAAGTAAGAGGTACCGTGGGACTCTACCCTTTTTCTTGGTATCACTGTTGAAATCCAAAGCTGCGGGGAAAAGGTGATCAATTCCCCCAGGTTCTCAGTTCAGAAAGTCCCCTGCGGTGGAGGAGAAATGAATGAGAATTGTGGGGTCCTCAGCCTTTGGAGGGCATAGAGTGACCACAGAGAGAGGCTATTCCTGCCCCAGCCCTTGTCTCCCCTGTGAGACCAAGGAGGAGACTACATTAGGAGTGGAGATCCACGCTGGAGACCTGAACAGGAGGGGCTGTGAGGTGGGTGGCCTGGGCAGGGTCTCAGGGTTGATGGGGGAAGACATCAGACACAGCCAGGTCTCCAATATCAGAGAGCTGTGCATTGAGGAGGGCCCACAGCCCCCCCCAAAAGAACTCAGCGATGCAACCCCCCAAGACAGCCTGCACCTGGGTGTTCTCTACACAGAGGGCATTAAGAACCAGGTGCATGAGGGGGGACCTTCAAGATGGCAGAGGAGTAAGATGTGGAGATCACCTTCCTCCCCACAAATACATCTACATGTGGAACAACTCCTACAGAACACCTACTGAACGCTGGCAGAAGACCTCAGACTTCCCAAAAGGCAAGAAACTCCCCATGTGCCTGGGTAGGGCAAAAGGAAAAAAAAAAAAACAGAGACAAAGAATAGGGACGGGACCTGCACCTCTGAGAGGGAGCTGTGAAGGAGGAAAAGTTTCCACACACTAGGAAGCCCCTTCACTGGTGGAGACAGGGTGATGGGGGGGGGAAGCTTCGGAGCCACGGAGGAGAGCACAGCAACAGGGGTGCAGAGGGCAATGTGGAGAGATTCCCGCACAGAGGATCAGTGCCGACTAGCACTCACCAGCCCAAGAGGCTTGTCTGCTCACCCGCCGGGGAGGGCGGGGGCTGGGAGCTGAGGCTCGGGCTTCAGAGGTCAGATCCCAGGGAGAGGACTGGGGTTGGCTGCGTGGACACAGCCTGAAGGGGCTAGTGTGCCACAGCTAGCCGGGAGGGAGTCCAGGAAAAAGTCTGGACCTGCCTAAGAGGTAAGAGACCATTGTTTCCAGGTGTGCAAGGAGAGGAGATTCAGACTACCACCTAAATGAGCTCCAGAGACGGGCATGGGCTGCAGCTATCAGCGTGGACACCAGAGATGGGCATGAAACACTAAGGCTGCTGCTGCAGCCACCAAGAAGCTGTATGCAAGCACAGGTCACTGTCCACATCTCCCCTCCTGGGAGCCTGTGCAGCCCGCCACTGTCAGGGCCCCAGGATCCAGGGACAACTTCCCAGGGAGAACACACAGCACGCCTCAGGCTGGTGCAATGTCATGTCGGCCTCTGCCGCCACAGGCTCGCCCAGCATTCCATTCCCCTCCCTCCCCCCGGCCTGAGCTAGAGCCCCCTAATGCAACCTACACGCAGAGGTGGGGCCACATCCAAAGTTGAACCCCAGGAGCTGTGCGAACAAAGAAGAGAAAGGGAAATCTCTCCCAGCAGCCTCAGGAGCAGCGGATTAAATCTCCACAATCAACTTGATGTACCCTGCCTCTGTGGAATACCTGAATAGACAACAAATCATCCCAAAATTGAGGCGGTGGACTTTGGGAGCAACTGTAGACTTGGGGTTTGCTTTCTGTACCAAAATTGTTTCTGGTTTTATGTTTATCTTAGCTTAGTATTTAGAGCTTATTATCATTGGTAGATTTCTTTATTGATTTGGTTGCTCTCTTCCTTTATATATATATATACATATTTTTCTCCTTTTTCTCTTTTTGTGTGTATGTGTATGCTTCTTTGAGTGATTTTGTCTGTATAGCTTTGCTTTTACCATTTGTCCTAAGGTTCTGTCTGCCCGTTTTGTTTTTGTTTTTGTTTTTGCTTTGTATAGTTTTTGGCACTTCTTATCCTTGGTGGATTTGTTTTTTTTTGTTTGTTTGGTTCCTCTCTTCTTTCTTTCTTTCTTTTCTTTTTCATTAATTTTTAATTTTTTAATTTTTAATTTTTTTTATTTTAATAACTTTACTTTTTTTTCTTTCTTTTTTTTGTTCCTCCCTTTTCTGAGCCATGTGGCTGACAGAGTCTTGGTGCTCCGGCTGGGTGTCAGGCCTCAGCCTCTGAGGTGGGAGAGCCGAGTTCAGGACATTGGTCCACCAGAGACCTCCTGGCCCCACATAATATCAAATGGCAAAAGCTCTCACAGAGATCTCCATCTCAACGCTAAGACCCAGCTCCTCTCAACGACCAGCAAACTACAGTGCTGGACACCTTAGGCCAAACAACTAGCAAGACAGGAACACAACCCCACCCATTAGCAGAGAGGCTGCCTAAAATCGTAGTAAGTTCATAGACACCCCAAAACACACCACCAGACGAGGCCCTGCCCACCAGAAAGACAAGCCCCAGCCTCATCCACCAGAACACCGGCACCACTCCCCTCCACCAGGAAGCCTACACAACCCACTGAACCAACCTTACCCACTGCGGGCAGACAACAGAAACAACAGGAACTATGAACCTGCAGCCTGCAGAAAGGAGACCCCTAACACGGTAAGTTAAGCAAAATGAGAAGACAGAGAAACACAGAGCAGATGAAGGAGCAAGGTAAAAACCCACCAGACCAAAAAAATGAAGAGGAAATAGGCAGTCACCTGAAAAAGAATTCAGAGTAATGATAGTAAAGATGATCCAAAATCCTGGAAATAGAATGGAGAAAACACAAGAAATGTTTAACAAGGACCTAGAAGAACTAAAGAGCAAACAAACAATGAAGAACAACAGAATAAATGAAATTTAAAATTCTCTAAAAGGAATCAATAGCAGAATAACTGAGGCAGAAGAACGGATAAGTGACCTGTAAGATAAAATAGTGGAAATAACTACCGCAGAGCAGAATAAAGAAAAAAGAATGAAAAGAATTGAGGACAGTCTCAGAAACCTCTGGGACAACATTAAATGCACCAACATACGAATTCTAGGAGTCCCAGAAGAAGAAGAGAAAAAAAAAAGTGACTGAGAAAATAGTTGAAGAGGTTATAGGTGAAAACTTCCAAAATATGGTAAAGGAAATAGTCAATCAAGTCCAGGAAGCGCAGAGAGTCCCATACAGAATATATCCAAGGAGACACATGCCAAGACATATATTAATCAAGCTATCAAAAATTAAATACAAAGAAAAAATATTAAAAGCAGCAAGGGAAAAGCAACAAACAACATACAAGGGAATCCCCGTAACGTTAACAGCTGATCTTTCAGCAGAAACTCTGCAAGCCAGAAGGGAGTGGTAGGACATATTTAAAGTGATGAAAGGGAAGAACCTACAACCAAGATTACTCTACCCAGCAAGGATCTCATTCAGATTCGACAGAGAAATTAAAACCTTTACAGACAAGCAAAAGCTAAGAGAATTCAGCACCACCAAACCAGCTTTACAACAAATGCTAAAGGAACTTCTCTAGGCAGGAAACACAAGAGAAGGGAAAGACCTACAATAACAAACCCAAAACAATTAAGAAAATGGTAATAGGAACATACATATCAATAACTACCTTAAATGTAAATGGATTAAATGCTCCAACCAAAAGACACAGACTGGCTGAATGGATACAAAAACAAGACCTGAATATATGCTGTCTACAAGAGACCCACTTCAGACCTAGGGACACATACAGACTGAAAGTGAGGGGATGGAAAAAGATATTCCATGCAAATGGAAATCAAAAGAAAGCCAGAGTAGCAATTCTCATATCAGACAAAACAGACTTTAAAAAAAGACAATTACAAGAGACAAAGAAGGACACTACATAATGATCAAGGGATCAATTCAAGAAGAAAATATAACAATTGTAAATATTTATGCATGCAACATAGGAACACCTCAATACATAAGGCAAATGCTAACAGCCATAAAAAGGGGGAATCGACAGTAACACAATTATAGTAGGGGACTTTAACACTCCACTTTCACCAGTGGACAGATCATCCAAAATGAAAATAAATAAGGAAACACAAGCTTTAAATGATACAATAAACAAGATGGACTTAATTGATATTTCTAGGACATTCCATCCATAAACAACAGAATACACTTTCTTCTCAAGCGCTCATGGAACATTCTCCAGGATAGATCATATCTTGGGTCACAAATCAAGCCTCAGAAAATTTAAGAAAACTGAAATCGTATCAAGTATCTTTTCTGACCATAACGTTATGAGACTAGATATCAATTACAGGAAAAAATCTGTAAAAAATACAAACACATGGAGGCTAAACAATACACTACTTAATAACCAAGAGATCACTGAAGAAGTCAAAGAGGAAATCAAAAAATACCTAGAAACAAATGACAATGAAAACACGACGACCCAAAACCTATGGGATGTACCAAAAGCAGCTCTAAGAGGGAAGTTTATAGCAATACAATCCTACCACAAGAAACAAGAAACATCTCAAGTAGACAACCTAACCTTACCTCTAAAGCAATGAGAGAAAGAAGAACAAAACCCCCAAGGTGAGCAGAAGGAAAGAAATCATAAAGATCATATCAGAAATAAATGAAAAAGAAATGAAGGAAACAATAGCAAAGATCAATAAAACTAAAAGCTGGTTCTTTGAGAAGATAAACAAAATTGATAAACCATTAGCCAGACTCATCAAAAAAAAAAAAAGGGAGAAGACTCAAATCAATAGGATAAGAAATGAAAAAGGAGAAGTAACAACTGACACTGCAGAACTACAAAGGATCATGAGAGATTACTACAAGCAACTATATGGCAATAAAATGGACAACCTGGAAGAAATGGACAAATTCTTAGAAAAGCACAACCTTCTGAGACTGAACCAGGAAGAAATAGAAAATGTAAACAGACAAATCACAAGCACTGAAATTGAAACTGTGATTAAAAATCTTCCAACAAACAAAAGCCCAGGACCAGATGGCTTCATGGGCGAATTCTATCAAACATTTAGAGAAGAGCTAACACCTACCCTCCTCAAACTCTTCCAAAATATAGCAGAGGGAGGAACACTCCCAAACTCATTCTACGAGGCCACCATCACCCTGATACCAAAACCAGACAAAGATGTCACAAAGAAAGAAAACTACAGGCCAATATCACTGATGAACATAAATGCAAAAATCCTCAACAAAATACTAGGAAACAGAATACAACAGCGTATTAAAAGGGTCATACACTATGATCAAGTGGGGTTTATCCCGGGAATGCAAGGATTCTTGAATATATGCAAATTAATCAATGTGATACACCATATTAACAACTTAAAGGAGAAAAACAAAATGATCATCTCAATAGATGCAGAGAAAGCTTTCAACAAGATTAAACACCGATTTATGATAAAAACCCTCCAAAAAGTCGGTATAGAGGGAACTTATCTCAACATAATAAAGGCCATATATGACAAACCCACAGTCAACATCATTCTCAATGGTGAAAAACTGAAACCATTTCCACTACCATCAGGAAAAAGACAAGGTTGCCCACTCTCACCACTATTATTCAACCTAGTTTTGGAAGTTTTAGCCACAGCAATCAGAAAAGAAAAAGAAATAAAAGGAATCCAAATCGGAAAAGAAGAAGTAAAGCTGTCACTGTTTGCAGATGACATGATGCTATACATAGAGAATCCTAAAGATGCTACCAGAAAACTACTAGAGCTAATCAATGAATATGGTAAAGTAGCAGGATACAAAATTAATGCACAGAAATCTCGTGCATTCCTATACACTAATGATGAAAAATCTGAAAGAGAAATTAAGGAAACACTCCCATTTACCACTGCAACAAAAAGAATAAAATACATAGGAACAAACCTACCTAAGGAGACAAAAGTCTTGTATGCAGAAAACTATAAGACATTGATGAAAGAAATGAAAGATGATACAAACAGTTGGAAAGATATACCATGTTCTTAGATTGGAAGAATCTGAACTGTGAAAATGACTATACTACCCAAAGCAATCTACAGAGTCAATACAATCCCTATCAAACTACCAATGGCATGTTTCACAGAACTAGAACAAAAAATTTCGCAATTTGTATGGAAACACAAAAGACCCCAAAGAGCCAAAGCAATCTTGAGAAAGAAAAACGGAGCTGGAGGAATCAGGTTCCCTGACTTCAGACTATACTACAAAGCTACAGTAATCAAGACAGTATGGTACTGGCACAAAAACAGAAATACAGATCAATGGAACAGGATAGAAAGCTCAGAGATAAGCCCACGCAATATGGTCACCTTAGCTTTGATAAAGGAGGCAAGAATGTACAATGGAGGAAAGACAGCCTCGTCAATAAGTGGTGCTGGGAAAACTGGACAGCTACATGTAAAAGAATGAAATTAGAACACTCCCTACCACCATACAAAAAAATTAACTCAAAATGGATTAAAGACCTAAATGTAAGGCCAGACAGTTTAAAACTCTTAGAGGAAAACATAGGTAGAACACACTATGACATAAATCACAGCAAGATCCTTTTTGACCTACCTCCTAGAGAAATGGAAATAAAAACAAAAATAAACAAATAGGACCTAATGAAACTTAAAAGCTTTTGCACAGCAAAGGAAACCATAAACAAGACGAAAAGACAACCCTCAGAATGGGAGAAAATATTTGCAAATGAAGCAACTGACAAAGGATTAATCTCCAAAATATACAACCAGCAGATGCAGCTTAATATCAAAAAAACTAACAACCCAATCCAAAAATGGGGAGAAGACCTAAATAGACAGTTTTCCAAAGAAGATATACAGATTGCCAGCAAACACATGAAAGGATGCTCAACATCACTAATCATTAGAGAAATGCAAATCAAAACTACAATGAGATATCACCTCACACCAGTCAGAATGGCCATCATCAAAAAATCTACAAACAATAAATGCTGGAGAGGGTGTGGAGAAAACGGAACCCTCTTGCACTGTTGGTGGGAATGTAAATTGATACAGCCACTATGGAGAACAGTATGGAGGTTCCTTAAAAAACTAAAAATAGAACTACCATATGACCCAGTCATCCCACTACTGGCCATATACCCTGAGAAAACCATAATTCAAAAAGAGTCATGTACCACAATGTTCATCGCAGCTTTATTTACAATAGCCAGGACATGGAAGCAACCTAAGTGTCCATCGACAGATGAATGGATAAAGTAGATGTGGTACATACGTACAATGGAATATTACTCAGCCATAAAAAGGAACAAAACTGAGTTGTTTGTAGTGAGGTGGATGGACCTAGAGTCTGTCATACAGAGTGAAGTAAGTCAGAAAGAGAAAAACAAATACCATATGCTAACACATCTATACGTAATCTAAAAAAAAAAAATAGTTCTGAAGAACCTAGGGGCAGGACAGGAATAAAGATGCAGATGTAGAGAATGGACATGAGGACACGGGGAGGGGGAAGGGTAAGCTGGGACAAAGTGAGAGAGTGGCATGGACATATACACACTTCCAAATGTAAAATAGATAGCTAGTGGGAAGCAGCTGCATAGCACAGGGAGATTATCTCGGTGTTTTCTGTCCACCTAGAGGGGTGGGATATGGAGGGTGGGAGGGAGGGAGATGCAAGAGGGAAGAGATATGGGGATATATGTATACGTATAGCTGATTCACTTTGTTATACAGCAGAAACTAACACACCATTGTAAAGCAATTATACTCCAATAAAGATGTTAAAAAAGAAAAAAAGAAGAACCAGGTGCATTGACTGGAGTAGCAGCACTGACCACCAGAGACCTGCAGTCTCCATGCCAGATGAGGAGACAGGTACCCTCTCATTTTCCCACCAGAGAAGCCAGAACATAGAACAGAAAGGAAGAGAAGAGTATGATGACTGAAGACACAGCCATGTCACACCCCCAAAATAACATTTAGAGACACAGCTCTGGGAGGGAGAGAGAGTTTTAAATCAGACATGAGGTTGCATTTTTTGAGCAAATAGGATTGAGTCTTTAATACTGGAATGAGACTCTTCTAATAACTAGAAGTAGCTGAAGAGCTGTATCTCTCGTCCAGAGGTTGATGAGGTGACAGCTACTGCCATCTGGAAAGTAGGGGAGGTCAACATAGCACAGCTGAAGGGCAGGTACTAGAAAAAGTTATTTTGACACCCCAATAGTTGAGACGCTGTGACATCCACTTCACACCACTAGGATGATTAGAATCCAAAAGTCAGATCATAGCAAGTGTTGGCAAGAATTTAGAAAAATCAGAACCTTCGTTCATTTCTGGGGGGGATGTAAAATTGTGGAGCCGTTTTGGAAAGCAGTGTGGCAGTTTGTCAAAAAGTTAAACATAGCGTTATCACTTGACCTGGAAATTCCACTCCTAGGTATATTATACCCAAGAGAATGAAAACATGTCCACATAAAAACTTGAATGCAAATGTTTATAGCAGCATTATTCATAACAATTAAAAAGGGGAAAAACCCCAACTGATATTTAACTGATATTTATGATACATCCATACAATGGAATATTATTCAGCCATAAAAAGGAGTGAAATACTGATGCTACAACGTGGGTGAATCTTGAAAACATTATGCTAGGTGAAAGAAGCCAGTCACAAAAAACCACATACAATTCCACTTATATGAAATGTCCAGAATAGGTAAATCCATAGAGATAGAAAGCAGAATAGTAGTTCCTTAGGGCTGGGAGGGTTGGAAGGTAATAATTACAAGGTGTACGGTTTCTTTACAGGGTGATGAAAATGTTCTAAAATCAATTGTGGTAATGGTTGCACAACTCTGTGAATATACTACTTCCCTGGTGGCACAGTGGATAAGACTCCATGCTCCCAATGCAGGAGGCCTGGGTTCGATCCCTGGTCAGGAAACTAGATCCCACATGCATTTCACAACTAAGAGTTCACATGCCACAACTAAGGAGCTGGCGAGCCGCAACTAAGGAGCCTGTGAGCCGCAACTAAGAGCCAGTGCAACCAAATAAATAAATAAATATTTTAAAAAATAAAATAAAAACCATTGACCTGTACTCTTCAAATGGGTAAATTATATGGTACGTAAACTACATCTCAATAAAGCGGTTACCAAAAAACAAACAAAAAATGGTGACATAATGGAAGACAAGCACCAGACAAAAACAGAGAAGGAGGTTGGGCAGATGGACGGACCTGGCCTGGAGCAGCGGTGCTCACGCTGAGAGGGCCCTGGAGTCTACTCCAGGGAGGGTAGGCCTGACCTGGGCACTCTGAGCTGGCCCCAGCTGGCCCCCATGCAGAGTGTCCTGACCACCGTGAGAGCACAGTCCCAGAGGTCTGCCCACAGGGTTAGGGGACCTGACTTGAGGACCAAGAGGCTGGAGAATGTGAGAGGAGGCCGCTGAGCTCTAGACAGCGGGGTGTCCTTACCTCAGCTCTGTTCTGTACATCCCTCCACTCAGGGTGCACCACGGACCCTCACGATCCAGCTTGTTAGACATGGAGAATCTCAAGGGGTGCCCCAAAACTACCGACCCAGGATCTGCATTTTATTACACCGTGGAAATCACAATGCCTCCTTCAGAAGGATTTTGTGAGGATCCTTATTAACAGTGATTGCAGCCATTACCTGACACTGTCTATGTACCAGATACTAGGATAATAGAGAGAGAGGCCTCATTTAGTGCCTGCACATTGCAGGCGCTCCACATGAGGTAGCTATCCTTTAAAAGAGCCTGACTTGGGGGAGGGAAGAGCCTGGACGCTGGCATCACACAGGCCGGCTCCTCATCCTGACTCTGACCCTCTCTGACACTGAGATCTGGGCAAGGTACTTAACCCATCTGCGCCTCAACTCGCTTATATGGAAACTAGGCTCACCCCAGGAAGTGTGCGCAGTAGCGCTCCGCACCGAGCGGCACGCAGGAGTCCAGCAGACGTGCGACGTTGCCTCCGCGCCGTACAACCAGATCTCGCGGGACTTCATCAGGAAGAGACCCAACCACCCTGAGTCCCCCTGACTCCTGCGTCCAGCCGCACCCCTATTGTTCATTCGTGAACCCACTAAGCAAATTCTTCCTGGGCACCTACTGTGTGCCAGACACGGTGCTGGGAGTGCAGACACTGCAGCACGGGTCCCTGAGTCCTGAGTCGCGATCTGGCCTTGTAGAGGGAATGAAACAGGCCTGTTTACCCACCTGTTTCGAGAGCTATGAAAACAAAGCCCGTCTTCTCTCAGCAGCCATCTGAAACAATGTTTCAACTCTCGGCCCTAATGGGCTTCCACACTGTGAAAAAGCACTTTTTCGAGGGAGGCAGGAGACATAAATTAGTATAATAATACAATTAAAATGCATTTTCCTTCCACTTATTTAAATTACTCTTCTTTGCGTCTTGAGAAGATGCATCCTTCCTTGGAGGTATTTAAGGAGAATCAAAGAGGCTGTTGAGATGAAGCAAGAAATGCCCCACACGGAAAACACAAATACCCTACCTTGCAGGCCAGGGAAAGCCGCCCTCCCGGTGATGGCTGTCCGTGAGTACAAGAGACTCGGCCCTTTGGGGCTCCACAAAAGCCCTCGGACGGAATGTCCCCGGACAGGTCACTGGCCCTCTCCATAAACATCCATTTGTTCATTCATTCAGCAACAATTTTTTTCTGCACCTCCTCCATGCCTGGCACTAGGAATAACCTGAGATGGATAGCACACAGTGCCTACCCTGAAGGGCACTGTCTAGGAGGAAGGAGCCAAGCAGAAAAGAGTAGGACCTGGGGCCACCAGTGCTGTAACAGGCAGATGTACGGTGAAGGAGCCCCACCCGTCCTGGGTGGGTCGGGGAGGGGCGGGCAGAGTGGGTCTCCTGTGGGAGAGCCTTGTGCTGAGTCCCCAAGGATGAGAAGGAATTAACCAGATGGGGGAGGACAGAAGGGGTCTTCCAGGCAGAGTGACCAGCAGAAACAAAGGCCTGGAATGTGGAAAGCAAGGTGCGTGAGGCGCATCAAGCCAGAAGGCAGGGAGCAGAGGAGGGCAAAAGAAGGAGGAACTCACTCACCAGACCAGAAGGGTCTGAGCAGGGCTAAGGCGTGGGGACTTTGTCCTGAGGGCCTTAGGAAACCAAGGTGAGCCCCGAGGTAGCAGAGTTGGAGAATCCAGTAGCCCAGAAGTCACAAGATGAAGCCAGACACCCATCCTGCAAAGGACACAGCAACGAGTACCATTCCGTCCTCTGGAAAGCACTGATTTGGATCCTGAGTTATTGGTTTTGTGTCGCCACCTGCTGGCAAGATTTCTTCAATGCAGCTAATTCACCCAAACGTTCCAACAGATATTTGAAAAACGTATTAACAGGCACAGGGAAATCTCCTGAAGTTAGGAAAGATCAAATTAAACTAGCACTTATTATAGAAAGAATATTGTTAGAGTTTCATTCAAAAGCCAGAGAGGAGAGCATCATGTGAGAGTCATGAGTTCAAATCCCAGGTCCCCCCATTTATGATGTGCAAAAATCACTTCACTTCTCTGAGCTTTGTTTTTAATATCCATAAAATGGAAATAATATCTTACTCGCAGTTGTGAGGGGAATAAAAGATATGAATTGTGTAAAGAGAAATATAACGGCAGTTTGAGTTAGGGTCGAGGAAAACCAGCATGTAACCTATAGCTACCACCTCCACTGCCTCTGCTGGAAAGACTGGCTTCCTCCTTTAGGTCCAAGACACGAGGGAACACCCACAGTCCCACCACCGCACCCCAGGCAGGACCACTCCCTGCTCTCTTTTCCTCTTTCCTACAGACTCCAGGAGGTCGCTGCCCCCTCTGCCCTGTGGCCTCCATCCTCAGCCTTGCTACCTCCTGGAAAAGGATCTCCCTCTTGCCATGCTTCTTGTGAAGCATGCTGACATCTGACTAACCCCAGGAAAACAGCAAAACAACCAACAGAGGAATGACCAAACTGAAGAAATCGTCAATGTCTTACCCTCTGAGGGGGTAACAAGAGAGTCTCTGCATCTCACTGAACTCCAGTGTCGTCCTCTGGGAAAATGGGACAATATGTGACATGACACATGTGGGCCATGTGTCAGACAACTCACATAAAGTGGCTGGCACAGTCCTAGCAAACAGAAAACCTTCCAGTATGGACGCTACTATTAGAATTATGGTGGATAATCTTATAGTAGAATGGCTTCAAACATCAGATTTAGGGGAGAGGGGGAGATACATGACCATTTTGGTCTTTTCCAACCTAAAACTTGACTCCATTATCTTAAGGCATCTTGCAGATGTGGGAGTGTAACCCAAGACAGGGAAGTTTGATACTGACAGGACAAGAGTCCAATGATTGGGACCTTGCCAGGGAGACCATACAGAGATCTATAGCACTGGGGCCTCTGGAGAAAGAGGGCACCAGAGTTTCTGGGAGAAGGGGAGAGAGTCCTGAAAGGAAATGTGCAGTGAGAGATGTTTCTGTCAGTCAACACCACTTCCCCCAGCCCCGAAACTAGAACCTTAATATCAGTACAACTACCATCTATTGTGCCCTACTTATGACTCTCCCTGTGCTAAGCCTTTCTACTTAATCCATTCACCCTAATTTAATGCTCTCAACCACCTTGTGAGGTAGATACTATTACTCCCATTTTACAGATGAGAAACTGGGCTTGGAGATGTTAAGAGCCAGGATTTCAACCCTGCCAAGCTCCAGAGCCTGTGTGCTATCTGCCTTCCTCACCCTGCCACAAAGCCCTGTCCATTCTTCGTCCAAAATGTCCCACGGACTTGTCCTTCCTCTCCATTTTCTGAAGTTCAGGAGCTTGTCATGTCCCATTTGTATTTCAGCCTCCTAGGTTATGGTTCTGCCCACTCTCTATCACATTGCTTTCTGCCACCATGGACTCTAGGCCAGTTCTGTCCAACAGAACTTCATGCAATGATGTAACAGAACTTCATGCAATGATGGAATGTTCTAGATAAGCACTGTTTGAAATGCCAGCCACCAGCTACCTGTGGCTACTGAGCATTTGAAGTATGGCAATTGTGACTGAGTAACTGAATTTTTATTTTAATTGATTTAAATTTAAGTAGGTATATGTGACCGGTGGCTACCCTATTGGGATAGTGCAGTGCTTGGCAATCCAGAGGCACCCTATGTAGAGCGGGACTCCGTAGTAAATGTGTACTGTGTGAAAGTTTAAGCCTGGTAATCCATCAGAACCCAAAATGATGGTTTATGCTCTTTCTCATCCTGGAAAATGTAGAAAGCCACGAACACCTTGGCCTACGCAGTCATTTTTTGATAAGAATATCTGTCTTTGGTTGAGTACCTCCGGTGCCCTAGCTCCTGTGTTAGGCATTTGACATGTATTTTTTCTAAACCTCACAACCCCTGCAAAGTAGGTACTATTACCTTATTCATTCATATAGTCAACTAGCACTTACTGAGCACCTACTATGTGTCAGACACAATGCCAGGCACTGAGGACATTGGGATTAATAAGACAGATCCCTTGTAGTTTCAATTTTATAAACCAGGGGGCTGAGGCTCAGTAAAGTTAAGTAACTCACTCTCTGTCGCATCACTGAAATTGGAGCCTAGGCTGCCCGACTCCACTGCCTCCTGACTCCTCCTCCCAAAAAAACAAAATACCTCCCTCTTCTCTGGGTTAGTCAGACCACATTTGGAGCCTGCAGCCATGTCTTAAGATGGGCGTTGACCAGGACTTCCCTGGTGGTCCAGTGGTTAGGACTCCGCGCTTTCACTGCTGTGGGCCCGGGTTCGATCCCTGGTCTGGGGAACTAAGATCCCGAAAGCCGTGCAGCAAGGCCAAACAAAAAAACCAAAGACGGGCATTGACCAACTTGAGTAAAATAGCAACTCAAGAGAAAGAGTTGAATGTTCAGGGGACAAAGAATAAAAGAATAGAAAGAGAATGAACCACTGCTATACACGACATGGGTGATTCTCAGACATAATGTTTAAAGAAGGAGACCAGAAACAAAACATTACCTAATGTATGATCCCATTTATATAAAGTTTAAGAACAGATGGTGATAGAAGTGAGAAAGGTGGTTACCTCTGGGGTGGGTAACAGAGGAAGAGTACGGGAGAGAGGCTTCTGGGGAGCTGGATGGGTGTCTTCCCTTGGAAACAACTCATCGAGCTGCATACTTAATATTGTGCATTTCACTGTCTGTATGTTATCATTCAATATAAAAGCTCATGAAAAGAAAAAAAGGCAGTGAAGGTGTTGTCAGACAAATAAAAACGGTGATAATTCATTCCCAATAGATCTTCACAAAAATATTTCCAAACAATGCACTTTAAGAAGAAGGAAAGTTAAATAAATAATAAAATAAATAAATAAATAAATAAATATCAAAAGAAAAGGAAAGTGATCCCAGAAGGAAGGTCTGATATGCTGGAAGAAATGGTGAGCAAAGAAATTTAAAAATATATGAGTAAATCTAAACAAGTATCAATTATATAAAAGAATAATAAATAATGTATAATTTGTGGGGTTAACATAATAATACAAAATAGATTTCAAATACCAAACAAAATTAGATGGAAGTGGAATGAAAGTGATTAATGTTAAAGTAAGTTTAGGAGGAGAGATGATAAGTAATTAATTTTTGGCTTTGTTATATAGTAAGTAACAAAGTAAGAAAAGCACTAATAACAAGGATCTGTGACTCACTCACACAGTCAACCCTCCCTTTCCATGGATGCAAAATCTACAGATATGAAAGGCTGACTGTAAGGAACTTGGGTATCCATGGATTTTGTTATCCACATGGGTCCTGGAACCAATCCTTTGCAGGTACCGACGGATGACTGTATAACCAAAACTGAGCAAGAGCCAGTTAGCAGAAGGCAGATGCTGCTCAAACCCAGAGCCTGTCTATAAAAGGGGAGACCAGATCCCATACAAGTCTGCACAACAGGTTGTTAAAAAACAAAATTTAACTGAGTAAATTTGAAGATCTAATTGGCTTTATTAAATGACTCATGAATCAGGCAATGTCTCATCTGGCAAACAGAGGTGCTCCAAAGACTTACACATAACAGGCTTTCGGGACAAGGAAAAGAAGTCATCAGTAAGGGGGAGAAAAACGAAAGTTCATTGGAGGAAAGTAAAAGTTCAGGTGAGTACGGCTTCTCATTGGCTGAACTGCGGCGTTTTCCATTGGGGCTTGTTGCTGGGCAAGAAAGAAGTCTTCCTTTCTCTTACTGTGGGAGTAAAGTAGTTGCACTACCTGCTTGGTAGTGCAAGATACAACTCTTCCTGTTGGGGTCAGTAACTGAAGTCTTCCTGTTTGGGGTAACTGACGATGGGCATGATAGGGCATGAGAGCTCCCTCTCCAGGCCTTCCCAACTCCACGTTTAGTTGAGGTTTCCTTTTATTAATTTTCACAAAGTATAGTAGCATTTCTCCCAATTCTTCCCCCAAAGGGACCTCCAGCCATTTATCAGAGTATCTGTACACCGGAGCGAGCAAAATACTCAGACCTTTATTTACAGTGTTATTATATACAAGTTGTGAGGTGACACTGAGACCAGGGCCCCAAAATGCCAGGCAGAATGACAGAGATTAGTGCCATTCTCAAAGACTTAAAGATACATACACCCCTTTTAATTAACTGTAATCCCTGCAAAACCAGATGGATAATAGGTGATGGTAGACTACTATAAACTGAACTCCAGGTAGCCACATTTGCAGCTTCTATGCCAGATACAGTATCTTTATTATTGACAGAACAGATGAACACAGCCTCTGGTACTTGGAATGCGTCTACTGATCTGGCCCCATCAGGAAGGATGATCAAATCACTTCCCATTCACCTGGAATGGACAGCAGTTCACATTTACAGTCTTGTTCTTGGGCTGTATTAACTCTCCTGCTCTGTCACAATACAACTTGAAGGAATCTTGATCATCCTGACATTCCAAGATTGGTCCACTATATTGATGATTCCACATTATTTGGACATGGAGACTAGGAAGTGACAAGTACTCTGAACATCCTGGAAATAAGCATTTATGCCAGGGAGTGGCAGATAAACCCTAACAAAGGTTGGGAGGCCTACCTATCTAGTGAAGTTTTTTGGAGTCCATGGTCTAGAATATGTCAAACATGCTCTCCAAAATAAAGGACAAGTTACTGCACTTGGTGCCACCTGCCTCTAAGAAAGAAACACAACACTTGTTTTGGGTTTTGGAAATAGCATATAGAGTGCACTTGGGAATACTGCCTGAACACCTTGCAGGTAACATGGAAGGCTGACAGTTCTGAGTGGGGCCAGAGCAAGAGGGAGATTTGCGGTGGATTCAGACTGTAGTACAAGCAGCCCTAATGCTCGGGCATATGGTCTGGCAGGTCCAGTGATGCTAGAGGCATCTGTGGTAGTTAAGGACACTCTATGGAGTCTCTGGTAAGACCCTGGATGAGAGTTGCAGCCTGGACCCCTAAGGTTCTGGAGCAGGGCTATTCAAAAGACACCTTCTGGCTCAGTACTGGACCCTGGGGGAAACTGAAGGTCTGACCATAGAACATCATAAACTGGGGCAGTTGTCAGACCCACCAAATCATAAGCTGAGACAGGCAAAATTGCAATCTGTCACACAATGAAAATAATACATTTGGGATGAGGCTCAAGCAGGTATGGAGGAAATAAGAAAACTGTATGAATAGCTGGTCCAGGTCCAAAATACCCTGCCTCTCTTGCCCTGATGCCTTACCATCAACCCACATCAGTGGCCCTTGGGGATCTCTCTACAACCAGCTGACAGAGGAAGAAAAAAATAAAAGGTCTGATAGTAGTTAGGTCAGCAAAATATGTTGGTGTAAACTAAAAATGGGCTGCTGCTACAGAGAATGGCCCTGAAAAGGAGTGGTGAGGAAAAAGCCTCCCAGTGGGCAGCGTTTAAAGTAAATCGGTCATCCACTTTGTGTGGGGGAAGTGATGGCCTGAAGTAATGATACACACAGACTTCCAGGTAATGGCAAATGGTTCGTCAGCTTGGTCAAGGGCTTGGAAGGATCAAGATTGGAAGACTGGAAACAAGGATGTCTGAGGATGGACGAGGCATGTGGATGGAGTATGGAATGGGCACACAGTGTGTGGATCTTTCTGCCCCACATCAATGCCCTCTAGAAAGTGTGAGTGGCAGCAGAAGAAGCACTGAATAAGCAGATGGATAGGATGACTCATTCAGTGAATGCGAGTGAGCCTGAGCCACCTCAATCTTGCAAAAAGTTTCATGAATGAATGGATGTCATGGTAGCCTGACATGATGGGCTGCCTCTCACCAAGGCTGATCTAGCTACCACTGCTGCTGAATGCCTGACCATCAGCAGTACAGAGCAATGCTGCACCCCCAATATGGTACAATCTCTCAAGGACATCAGCAGCCATTTGGTGTCAAGTTCATTATCTTAGATCTCTTCTACCCTGGAGGAGGCAATAATTCATCTTTACTAGAAAAGATACATATTCCAATTATGGGTTGGCCTTAAGTTGGCCAGCACCATTATCTGAAAGCCACAGATTGTCTGCTTCTGGGGCGACCAAACCTAAGGCAGTCAACAAATCAAAAAGTTGGTTCCTTGAAAAGTCTAATAAAATATACAAAATTCTGGCAATATTGGACCAGTAAAGGAGAAAGAACAAATAAACAATATTGCAAATTAAAAAGAAGACAAAACTATGGATGCTGATGAGATTTGAAAGGACTAAGATAAATAACTGGAGGAGAAGAAAGAACTCTTCCTTAAAGAGAATGCCAACCAATAAATAAAGAAGGAATGAAGGTGCTAGAAAAATTACTGTTTTGCAACCATCATCATAATGATTGATGCAGGCAAGAATCAATAATGGATGCTAAAACTCATGTGTGAAAGTTTGATGAGGAATAGGATAGTTCCATCATTTCAAAGTACCTCCCACAAATGACTTATTTAATACAGAAAGTAACATAGTAACTTTACAGTGGAGAAAACTGTTGGACATCACCTTAACCAAGTGATCAAAGTTGACATAACAAATCGTCATCAACTGACTTGTGATGATGACTTATGCTCTGAGAAGCAAACAATATTTTGTAGTGCTCCTACAAAGACATGCATAACTCAAATCTAACCATGAGGAACATAAGACAAGTTCAGCATGAGAGACTTCTACAGAACAACCATCTTGTCCTCTCCAAAATGTAAATGTCACAAAGGACCAAGGAGGGACTTCCCTGGTGGTCCAGTGGTTAAGGCTCTGTGCTCCCAATGCAGCGGGCCCGGGTTCCATCCCGGGTCAGGGAACTAGATCCTGTGTACGCAACTAAAAGCCTGCCGCCGCAACTAAGACCTGACGCAGCCAAGTAAATAAATAAATATTTAAAATTAAAAAAAAAAAAAAAAAAAAAAGGACCAAGGAATGTCTGAGGAACTATTCGAGATTGAAGGAAATCTAAGAGCAATGACAAATACATGTAACCTTGAAATGGGTCATGAAACAGAAAAAAATAACGCTAAGGAGGAAAAAATATTTTCCTCTCTACCCTCCTAGGTTCTTGGCTAAGACCCTCTGTAGTAAGAGACAGATTAACAGGCAAAAACAGAAGTTTAATAACATGTGTACTTCCTGTATACATGGGAGACATCCAGGGAAACTGTGTAACTCCCCAGAGAAATGGTCCAAGCCACCACCTTAAATCTCTGGCTACAGACAAAAGAAGATATTGGGGCAGGGGAGGGGAGAGGCTAGATATGGGGGGTGACCAGGAAAAGCACAGTAGACAAGAATAAAGTTGTTATACAGATTTACATCATTGCTTTCTCCATTGATAAGTTTCCTGAGATTTAGAGTCACCTTTCTCTTCCTGGTAAAGACAGGGAGATGCCCTTACAAATGGGAGATTTCCCTTATCACTGTAAATGTCTCTTACAAACGGGTAACTTCTACTCAGTTTTCAGAGCTTTCCTATGTCTGCTGTTTCTTAAAAATAATCAGCTTAACATAATCTTTATGCCAAAAAGGTGTATTTGGGGATGACAGACTCTATACCCTTTCACTATAGAAGACATTATTGGGACAACTAGCAAAATTGGAATATGAACTGTATATTAGATAATGCCAGATTGTCTAACAGTTCACTAAATATTAAATTTCCTGAATTCATTAAGTTTCCTGTAGTTATGTAAGAGAGTACCCTTATTCTTAGAAAATAAATACTGAAGTACTGAGGTACGAAGAGGCATGATTATCTGCAACTTAGTCTCAAATGATTCAGGAGAAAAAAAGAAAAAATAGAGAGAGAGTGTGTTAAAGAGAAAACCACAGGACTAAAATGGCATCACTTGTGCTAAAGCTCATGATACAAATCTAGATTTAATACCTGACCTAACTGTGGTTTTGACCTTCCCCAAGGATGTTGTCTTAATCCGCCAGTCTGGGATTTTTTTTGGTCAGCACCAATGAGGTAATCTGTCCTGTGTTACCCCTCTAGCCCTCCAAAGGAAGTAGAGGTAAACTGTATGATAGACCCTCACCCTTCCCCACAAAGAAGGTGACCTGGCCTGAAACAATCCTCTGTTTTCTTTTGTTAATAGCCTCGTTGCCCCTCCCTCCTTCTACTTGTAAAAACCTTCTATTTTGTACAGCCCCTCAGAGTGCCCTTCTATTTACTAGACAGGTTGCTGCCCGATTCACGAACCATTGAATAAAGTCAATTAGATCTTCAAAATTACTCAGTTGAATTTTGTTTTTTAACACAGGGACGGGGGGAATGATATAGCAAATATGGCAAAATATTAACAGTGGGAAAATCTAAGTAAAGAATATAGTTCTTTAGTATATTTCTTACAATGTTTCTGTAAGTTTGAATTTATTTCAAAATAAAAATTTAAACTTTAAGAATAAAGGAGGGCTTCCCTGGTGGTGCAGTGGTTGAGAATCTGCCAGCCAATGCAGGGGACATGGGTTCGAGCCCTGGTCTGGGAAGATCCCACATGCCACGGAGCAACTGGGCCCGTGAGCCACAACTACTGAGCCTGCACGTCTGGAGCCTGTGCTCCGCAACAAGAGAGGCCGCAACAGTGAGAGGCCCGCGCACTGCGATGAAGAGTGGCCCCCACTTGCCACAACTAGAGAAAGCCCTCACACAGAAACGAAGACCCAACACAGCCAAAAATAAATAAATAAATTTAAAAAAAAAAGAATAAAGAAATAAGAAAGTATTGTGAACAATATTATACCAGTAAAATTTTAAATATAAATAAATGAATAAATTTCCAGAAAAATCTAACCTGATAAAACTGACTCAGCTAGAAAATTTAAATAGATTTATAATCATTAAAGAAACTCAGGCAGTAGTTTAAAATAGTAGTTTAAAATTTTCTCCACAGTTAAACACCAGCCAGACTAGATGAATTTACAGGTGAGTTCCACCAAACTTTCAAGGAACAAATATTTCAAACTCCCATTTTTATTCTTTGATGCTATTATAACCTTGACATCAAAAGCATACATTGATGAAACACAAAAGACCAAGAATAGCCAAAGCAATCTTGAGAAAGAAAAACGGAGCTGGAGGAATCAGGCTCCCTGGCTTCAGACTATACTAGAAAGCTACAGTCATCAAAACAATATGGTACCAGTACAAAAACAGAAACATAGATCAATGGAACAGGATAAAAAGTCCAGAGATAAACCCATGCATTTATGGTCACCTAATCTATGACAAAGGAGGCAAGAATATACAATGGAGAAAAGACAGCCTCTTCAATAAGCTGTGCTGGGAAAACTGAACAGCTACACGAAAAAGAATGAAATTAGAACACACCCTAACACCACACACAAAAATTAACTCAAAATAGATTAAAGACCTAAATGTAAGGCTGGATACTATAAAACTTTTAGAGGAAAACATAGGAAGAACACTCTCTGACATAAATCGCAGCAAGATCTTTTTCTATCCACCTCCTAGAATAATGAAAATAAAAGCAAAAATAAAAAAATAGGACCTAATTAAACTTAAAAGCTTTTGCACAGCAAAGGAAACCATAAACAAAATGAAAAGAAAACCCTCAGAATGGGAGAAAATATTTGCAAATGAAGCAACTGACAAGGGATTAATCTCCAAAATACACAAATAGCTCATGCAGCTCAATATGAAAATAACAAACAGCCCAATCAAAAACTGGGTAGAGGGCTTCCCTGGTGGCGCAGTGGTTGAGAATCTGCCTGCTAATGCAGGGGACACAGGTTCGCGCCCTGGTCTGGGAAGATCCCACATGCCACGGAGCAACTGGGCCCGTGAGCCACAACTACTGAGCCTGCGCGTCTGGAGCCTGTGCTCCGCAACAAGAGAGGCCGCGATAGTGAGAGGCCCGCGCACCGCGATGAAGAGTGGCCCCCGCTTGCCGCAACTAGAGAAAGCCCTCACACAGAAACGAAGACCCAACATAGCAATCAATCAATCAATCAATCAAAAAATCTTTAAAAAAAAAAAAAATGGGTAGAAGAGCTGGAAGGGGCGGGGCCGCCGACTGAGGCCCCGGGAGGCCTGGGGATGCCTGTGGCGGAGGCCCGGCGTGTGGGGCGCGGAAATGAGGCTTTGGCCCCAGGCCTGGCTCCAGGCTGTGAGCTGACACAGCTGCCCTGCTCACTGGCCGAGGCCACCAGGACCCAGGGCACCAGGAGCTCGCTGTCCTCCGTTTTGGAAAGTCCTGGACCAGATGACCTAATGACAGGTTCTGCAGAAGTCAAACCATCTTCCTGTACGAGGCAACAAGGGCCCCGGAGACAGAGGCTGCACAGGAGCCCTCGGCGTCCCATCCACCGTCTGAGCGACGCCGCAACAGCCTCTGCTCCTCTCTGAGCCCCATGCACCCAGCTCCACTACAGGGTGAGCTGGGCGTGAGGACCACATTTCTCAAGTTTTCCCCCAGGAGGGCTGTCCCCCAGGAACGGGGTCTCAGAGCTCGTGCAGGTGCAGCCGCCCTGGAGGGTCCACATCCCGAGGGAAAGTCTGCTGAGGCATTTTTATGCCTTCCTCCATCCTTTTCCTCCTAAGGGGCCCAGCCAGAGGAGATGTTCTGAACTGGGCGGATGTTACTGGAACCCCTGGTCTATGACACACGCTTCTTTAAAAGGATTTCCCCAAGAAGCTGCCTTTCAGGTGATCCCCCATCACGCCTGCAGTCTCTCTACCCACCTTGAGGACCAGGCTGATGCGAGGCCCTGGGAGAGGCCCCCGGGGAGAGACACGGTGGGTCTTCTGGTCCTGGAAAATGAGGCCTGTTTTTGTTTCCCCTGAGGTCAGTGGTGTCCTCCATCCTTAAGCTCCTGTCACAGTGTTGGAAAGAAAAACTGATCCGACAAACAACATTTACTACTAGGAAACCACACAGAGACTCAGGCCTCTGCTTTCACTGTGCTCACAGCCCAGTGTCTGGGTTTTCCTAAAAACCTCCCCCTACCTAGTTTCTCTGTGCATATATCACCACATTTTGGACACTTGGCTGTTAAAGTTGTCTCCAAGCCTGTTTGGCACTGGATAAAAATATCTGCATAATTAAAAATAAGCCACCAAAAAAAAAAAAAATGGGCAGAAGATCTAAATAGACATTTCTCCAAAGAAGACATACAGATGGTTAAAAAGCACATGAAAAGATGCTCAACATCCCTAATTATTAAAACTACAATGAGGGACTTCCCTGGTGGCGCAGTGGTTGAGAATCCGCCTGCCAATGCAGGGGACACGGGTTTGAGCCCTGGTCTGGGAAGATCCCACATGCCGTGGAGCAACTAAGCCCATGTGCCACAACTACTGAGCCTGTGCTCTAGAGCCTGCGAGCCACAACTACTGAGCCTGAGTGCCACAACTACTGAAGCCCGTGCGCCTAGAGCCCGAGCTCTGCAACAAGAGAAGCCACTGCAATGAGAAGCCCACGCATCACAATGAAGAGTAGACGCCACTCGCCACAACTAGAGAAAGCCTGCATGCAGCAATGAAGACCCAACAACGAAGACCCAATGCAGCCAAAAATTAATTAATTAATTAATTAAAAAAAAAAAACTACAATGAGGTATCACCTCACACTGGTCAGAATGGCCATCATCAAAAAGTCTACAAACAATAAATGCTGGAGAGGGTGTGGAGGAAAGGGAACCCTCCTACACTATTGGTGGGAATGCAAACTGGTACAGCCGCTATGGAGAACAGTATGGAGGTTCCTTAAAAAACTAAAAATAGAGCTACCATATGATCCAGCAATCCCACTCCTGGCATATATCTGGAGGAAACCATAAGTGGAAAAGATACATGCACCCCAATGTTCATTGAAGCACTATTCACAATAGCCAGGACATGGAAGCAACCTAAATGTCCATCAACAGAGGAATGGATAAAGAAGATGTGGTACATACACACAATGGAATATTACTCAGCCATTAAAAAGAACAAAATAATGTCATTTGCAGCAACATGGATGGACCTAGAGATTCTCATACAAATGAAGTAAGTCAGACAAAGACAAATATCATATGATATCGCTTATATGTGGATTCTAAAAAAAGGTTACAAATGAACTTATCTACAAAGCCAAAATAGAGTTACAGATGTAGAAAATAAACTTATGGTTACTGGGGAGTAAGGGGGATGTAGGGATAAACTGGAAGATTGGGAATGACATATACACACTACTATATATAAAATAGATAACTAATAAGGACCTACTGTATAGCACAGGGAACTCTACTCAATACTCTGTAATGGCCTATAAGGGAAAAGAATCTAAAAAAGAGTGGATATATGTATTTGTATAACAGATTCACTTTGCTGTATACCTGAAACTAACCAACATTGTAAATCAATTATACCCCAATACAAATTTTTTTTTTAAAAAGCATACATTGATGAAATAATCAAGGTTAACATAGATAAAAAATCATAAATAAAATATGGGCAAATTGAATCCAGCAACCCATGAAAAATATATTCATTACCAAGTTGAGTTTATCCTAGGAATTCAAAGTATGCTTAATGTTAGAAAAGGCATTAATGTACTCCATTAAATTAACACATTAAAGAAAAAATACAATTTACATATTCAAAACTGAATAAGCAATTCCTATATAATCAAGGATCTGGCTGGCCATTGTCTCCCATTCCTGGGAGTCAGCCTCTAAACCCTGAGAATTTCCTGAGTGCTAGGAATGTCTTTGTTATTCATGATGGCTCTTCAGACCACCCCAGAGCTTATGCTAATATGACTCATGGTGGCATAGGGGAGCAAACTTTGTTGCCCCAAAATGTGTCTCTTGGGCATGAGGATTAATTTGGCTGATTGTTTTTAAAAAACAGAAGACTCAGGAAGTTTGTCTTGTTACCATCCTTTTAACTGCCTAAAGGAATTTAGATAAAGGGCCTGTTCCCGGAATAGAGCTATCGCCAGAAATATTTACAAAGAATATGGGCTAGCTGTGATGGGGGAGTCCCAGCAAGACCCAGAGATCAGAGTTCACCCTGTGTCCCATTGTCTCTGCATAGCCCAGCAAACATTTGTTTACCAAACATTTGCTTTTCCATATCCATGTGAATTCCCTTTCTCCCCTTTGAGGTCCCAAACTACCACCCCTAACATCCTCTTTTGTCTTTAGCTGAAGATGGTATTTAAGGTGAGGGCTTTGGTGAGTTACTCTGTTTTCTTGGGTCTCTCTCACGTATACCTGTTATTAAACTTTTGTTTGATTTTCTCCTGTTAATCCACCTCATTGTCAATTTAATTCTCACACAAGTCAGAAGAACCTAGAAGGGTAGAGGAAAATGTTTTCCTCCCTGACAGTGGGCCACTAGGTAGTTTACCTAAGGAAATGACTCAGTAGGGGGGCTGGCTACCCAGGAGGAACAACCGTGTGATTAGAGGGTTGAGGCTTTGGACCAGGTGACAGCAACCAGATCTCCAGGGCCGGGGGACTAGAGACTGAATTCAATCATATGGCTAATGAGTCAATTAATCATGCCTACATAATGAAATCCCAATAAAAAACCAATAAAACGTATTGATACCTCGAGTGAGCTTCCCTGGTTGACAACACTCTATGCGTATCAGTACACATCAGCGTGCTGGGAGGGTGACTTGTCCTGATGCCACAGGGAGAGGACACAGCAAGCTTCCCACTGGGGACCCTCCAAGACCTCACCCTATGCATCTCTTCTTTTGACTGGTTCTGACTTGTATCCCTTTTGCGATAATAAAACTGTAATCGTAACTATAGGACTTTCCAGAGCTTTGTGAGTCACTAGCAAATTATCAAACCTGTCTGGGTCGTGTGAACCCCCAAATCTATAGTGAGGGATCCCTGGAGACCCCTAGCTTTGGCTGGTGTCTGAAGTGAGGCTAGTCTGTGGACCACTGTGCTCTTAGCCCATGAAGTCTGGCCTAACTCTTGGTGGTTAGTGTCAGAAGTCATTGCGGCAAAGAACAGATAAACCAAAACCTAATAATAAACGGTCATATAAAAGGGGAGGAAGAGAACAGATGCACTGGGATAAGGTAGAAGCTAGAGTTCTCTGAAGGTACTTTGTATTATGGTATTAAAAGGAAGAAAACAGGACTAAAATAGGGTTGCTTATGCTAATCTCCATGTCACCAAACCAAGACTTAATTACGAGTTTGATTCTACCAGAAATAGCATCTTAAACCAGTCAATCAGAAATTGCCTATTCAGCACTAGTTAGGTAATCTGCCTGACAGACCCCTGTCATCCCCTAAAGGAAAGTAACCTTGCAATAACCAACCCGCTTTTTTGACTAGTATAACTTCCTTGTTCCTGCTCCCCTCTGCCTATAAAAGTCTTTCATTTTGTACAGCTTCTTGGAGCTCCTTTCTATCTGCTAGATGGGATGCTGCATGATTCATGAATCGTTGAATAAAGCCTATAAGATCTTCAAAATTTACTCAGTTGGATTTTCTTTTCTAACAATGGTTTGACTTTGGAATCATATAAATATTTTGCATAAATAAAACACAAAATTGAATGAAAAAATAAAAAGCAACCTCTAAAAATTAAAACTAAAACAGA
The DNA here is from genome assembly GCF_028023285.1 of Balaenoptera ricei. NCBI lineage: Eukaryota > Metazoa > Chordata > Mammalia > Artiodactyla > Balaenopteridae > Balaenoptera > Balaenoptera ricei. The sequence continues at coordinate 16,666,608 of NC_082642.1, read as the reverse complement.
AGAATCTAACTCTTTGTCAGTCTGGTAGCATAACTACACAGAATTATTTCAAGTGACTTTATTTTATTTATTTATTTATTTTTATTGAAGTATAGTTGATTTACAATATCGTGTAAGTTTCAGGTGTGATCCTTTCTTTTCTTTCTTTTTTTTTTTTTAATATTTATTTGTTTGTCTGCACCGGGTCTTAGTTGCTGCACTTGGGATCTTCGTTGCGGCAGGCGGGCTCTTAGTTGTGACGTGCATGTGGGATCTAGTTCCCAGACCAGCGATGGAACCTGGGCCCCCTGCCTTGGGAGTGCAGAGTCTTAACAACTGGACCACCAGGGAAGTCCCTCAAGTGACTTTATTTATTTATTTATTTTTTAACCTCTTTATTGGAGTATAATTGCTTTACAATGGTGTGTTAGTTTCTGCTTTATAACAAAGTGAATCAGTTATACATGTACATATGTTCCCATATCTCTTCCTTCTTGCATCTCCCTCCCTCCCACCCTCCCTATCCCACCCCTCTAGGTGGTCACAAAGCACTGAGCTGATCTCCCTGTGCTATGCGGTTGCTTCCCACTAGCCATCTATTTTACGTTTGGTAGTGTATATATGTCCATGCCACTCCCTCAAGTGACTTTAAATACAGTATTTTGACTGTACACCCTAGTAGGATAGATCACAGGGTTAAAAAAAAAATCAAAGGAATCAAAGCTGCATTCAGGGATCTTATTGTCTTCTAATATTGGTATGGTTATTCTGAAAAGAGTAGAATCAATAAATACACCCCTAACCCCAAGATTATGGTGTATAAATATTATTTCCCTTTAAAAGGAACCAGCGCTCTTTGGACAAATTTTGCCATATCTGGGGAAGGAAATATAAAAAAGATCCTGGTACATCTTGTCGTAACAGAAATCAAGGAACATGTCAAAGGCTACTGGGGGCATCTCAGTAGTACACTGGAACAGCTTGAAGAAGCTCCTGCTGGCCAAAGATGGGAAAATTTAAGCATCAAAAATAATAATGAAGAATGAAATATTGCCACTTGCAGCAACATGGATGGACCTAGAGAACAGTATACTTAGCGAAGTAAGTCAGACAGAGAAAGACAAATATGATATCACTAATACGTGGAATCTAAAAACTAATACAAATGAATCTATCAATACATACAAAACAGAAACAGACTCACAGACACAGAAAACAAACTTATGGTTACCAAGGGGGAAAGTGATGAGGAGAGGGATAAATCAGGAGTTTGGGATTAACATATACACACCACTATACATAAAACAGATAAGCAACAAGGATTTACTGTATGTATAGCACAGGGAATTATATTCAATATCTTATAATATTACCTACAATGGAAAATAATCTGAAAAAAAATATACATATGCATATGTATAACTGAATCACTTTGCTGTGTACCTAAAACTAACAATATTGTAATTCAACTATACTTCAATTAAAAAATAACAATAATTATTATTTCAATAGATTGAAACACCAAATATGTAAAAGTGTACTTTAAAAAACACAACAAATATATAAAAATACATTGATTTGTAATGATAATTTTATAAAGCCATCATTGGATGTCTTTGGAGGTTGCTAGGATGTCAACTCATTCTGAAATTGACACTTAAAAGGAATCCAGCATTTATCTTGCCTTTCCCATTCAGACTCTTTCATGGTAAACAAATAGTTGAATTCTTCTTTGCAGAAAAATCACAAATGATAAATGTAGGGGCTTCACTGGTGGCGCAGTGGTTGGGAGTCTGCCTGCCAGTGCAGGGGACACGGGTTCAAGCCCTGGTCCGGGAAGATCCCACATGCCACGGAGCAACGAAGCCCCTGCGCCACAACTACTGAAGCCTGCACGCCTAGAGCACGTGCTCTGCAACAAGGGAGGTCACCACACTGAGAAGCCCACGCACCGCAACGAAGAGCAGCACCCGCTCAACACAACTAGAGAAAGCCCGCATGCAGCAACGAAGACCCAACACAGCCAAAAATAAATAAATAAAAAAAGTTTTAAAAAAATGATAAATGTAGGAAGAGTTAATGACTTAGAAAATGACTATTTTGCAATCTCTAGTGAAATCATAGCGATAACGATCAACAATGGCTGCCAAAAGCATGGCGTGAAAGGTGAATGGGAGACTGTAATAGATGGGTTAGGCTGATGCCATCTGAACCAGCTGATAAGTATTAAGATCACTAAAACCGAGACAGTCGGATATTATGTATCTCCTGATGTGAGGAAATAGGAAGTACACAGCACCACCTACAGAGAAATTTTGTTAAATAAATATTTTAAAATTTTAAACATTTTTTAAAAAGAAAAGGAAGATCCTAACTCTAATCAGGTCTCTGCTTCTAATTGTTAGTTTTCAGAAACACACGGGATGGAATAACATGTAAATAACAGTTCAAAATTAAATCAGATAAATACAGAAGGCAAGACACCCTCTAGTACAAATGATTTAGTTTCTTCACCAAATAAACAGCATTTTTAAAAAGAAGAGAAAAAATTTACAGCCTAAAAGAGATTTAAGAAACACACTAACAAAATGAAATGTGTGCACCTTTTTGCATCCTGGTTCAAATAAACCAACAAAAAAAATACAATAATTTGGAAAATCAGGAAAAACTGAACTCACACTGGATATTAGATGATATTAAAGAATTATTATTATGGGGGTGGGGGAGTAATCACGGGTGTTGTGGCTATGCTTCTTAAAAGTCCTTATCTGTTAGAGGTACACGTTACTGTACTTACAGATTAAATTACATGATGCCTGGGAATTACTTTCAAATACTCAAAAAAAGTTTAAAAAGTGGGAGAGGAGATGGTACAAGAATGGCAGGAAATTGATCACTGTTGAATTTGGATGATGGGTCATGAGGATTCATTATAACATTCTCTCTAATTTTGTGTACGTTACATAATAAAAAGTTAAAGATAAACATATTATCACCTTAATAGTTGCAGAAAAAGTTCATTTGATCACGGTCAACACCCATTCATAACTGCTATTCTTAGCAAATTAGGAATAGAAGGGAATTTACTTAACGAAGCGCGCCTATCAAAACCTACAGCAAACATTATAGTTAACAATGAAACAAACATTTAAAAAAATCAGGAATAAAACAAGGATGCCCCAACTATTACCACTTCTCAGCAGTGCTGAATCAGAGAACCTAATCAGTGCAAAAATTCAAGGAAAAGAAATGAGATACAAGGATTGGAAAAGAACAAATAACAGTTAATTTTCTCAAATGAAATGATTCTCTACCTAGAAAAACCCAACGTGACAATAAACAAATTATTAGAATAATTCTCAGAATAACTAAGTTTTAGCAAGGGAATGGTAAAGAAAACAAATGGTATTTACCCTCAGTGGGGAGAGAGAGGATTCAACAGGGATAGAACACAGGTAGCTTTCAAAAGCATTGGTAATGTTCTATTTCTTTTTTTTTTTATTTTTAATTATTTATTTTATTTATTTATTTTTGGCTGCGTTGGGTCTTCGTTGCTGCACGCAGGCTTTCTCTAGTTGCAGCGAGCGGAGCTACTCTTTGTTGCGGTGCACGGGCTTCTCATTGTCGTGGCTTCTCTTGTTGCGGAGCACGGGTTCTAGGCGCGCAGGCTTCAGTAGTTGTGGCACGCGGGCTCAGTAGTTGTGGCACGCGGGCTCCAGCGCGCAGGCTCAGTAGTTGTGGCGCACGGGCTTAGTTGCTCTGTGGCATGTGGGATCTTCCCGGACCAGGGCTCAAACCCGTGTCCCCTGCATTGGCAGGCGGATTCTTAACCACTGAGCCACCAGGGAAGCCCTGTTCTATTTCTTAAGATAGATGGTGGAGAGGAGGCTGTTTATTTTATTATACTACATACCTTATAGTGTGTGTGTGTGTGTGTGTGTGTGTGTGTGTGTGTGCACGCACATGGTTTTGTTTGTATGAAATGTCTTATAATAAAAAATTAAAAGCAAATGAAAAATAATGGATTCCCTATTTCTGGAATTCCTAAAGCATAAAACATATGGCCACGTCTGTCAGGGATGTTGTAGAGAGAATTCTTGCTTTGGGAAAATTACAGTAACTTGCTCTTGAATGTCAGTTGCCATTTTCAAAATTTCTCTAATAGTCTTTATATCACCCAATTATTGCCATGTGGCAGTGTGAACTTGGGGTTGCCCATGCTAAAGGTTCAGAAATAGCCAAAACAAAACCTATGAATCACAGAAGTAGTAATTAGCAAAAAAAAAAAAAAAAAAAAAAAAATTATTGTGCACAATATCAAAAAGACAGTTTGCAAACTGGGAGCCCTCAAGCCAAACCTGGAATGAGGCTCGGGGGTACAACGTTACAAAACAGCTCATATAGTGAGAAGGCAGTGTCTTCGTAGTAACTGGTAATTAAGCTAAATTAATGACTACGCTGGTTTTGTCTGCTCGGGGAAACTTCAATACTGGTCCCCATTTGCTTTTGATTTTAACCCCAAATATTCAGATATTTACCAAAATTCTGGAAATAAAAAAATTTTAATGTACGCAACTATTTTGAAACACTGCATGGATCGGCACGGTGAAGGCCAAACAGAAGACATCTATCTGTAGGCTCCTAGGCTATGACCTCTGCCTAGACTCATAATCTTAGGAGTAGCCTTCCACCCTGAGTGAGTAGGGTCATTCCCTTTTAGAGGGGCCCTGAGTTCTCCAGTACACCCCACAACTCCCCATTCTTCTCACACCCTCCCATCTTCATTCTTCTACACTGGCCCAGCAGGTAGCTGAGTTTGCAAACCTGTCTTCCAGAATCTACAGCATTCATGGGAATTACCTGTATTTCTCTCAATTCACCATCAGAGGGCAGGCGTGGAAAACAAGAGGAGAAACCCATAGCTTTTGCTATTACTAGTACTTTCCGGGAAAGGAATCTAGGGATTAACCATGTGCATCTGAATTTTCACCATGAAAACGTTACATGTTTATCTGAATTGAGAGGTATTCTGCAAACATAAGGTATGAGGCTGGGAATGTTCATGTCTTGCTAGAGCTGATCAAAATCAGCAGCCACAGTCTAAAGTGGGGCCTCTCTATACAAATGCTGCTCTAAGGATCAGAGCTTGGCATTATGCAAGCATGTGGCTCGGGACAACCAGAAACTTGGTTTATTTCAGAAATTCTTATAAATGAGTGAATGATTCAGTAAGCTTCAATCACACTTTTCTGCTGAACGTGTCTCTTGAAAATCTCTCCGGGTCTTCTCTCTTCATATAGTAAATAAGGACTCTCTACGGGGCAAGGACTCTCTACAAGCTAGCCTCTGTCACAAACAATGGCCAGTTACACAGCGTGTGGTGTACTGGTAAATGGTTAGCAACCAGTTCTCAAAATAAACAAAAAAGCCAAAAACTCTGATTCATGGCATTGCCATTTCCATGGTGTAAATACTCCTACCTTGACCAACTTCAAGCTACCAACATGGCGTCACTGAACATGGAGTTGGGAATAGAGGCACACAATGGGCTCTCAGCAGCCAGAACAAGTCAGCTTTACCACACCACTGACTCCCACCCACCCTCCACCTCCATTTCAAAGTTAACTCAACTGTGGAAGCAGGCCTACCCTAACATTTGCAGAGTTTAGGGTGAGGATATAAATGGAGGCCCAAAGACTATATGTCTAAATATTTAAGTTATAAGTCAAACTAACAAACTGTTCATTAAAATATCACTTATCCTGATGCCATGACAAATATACCATCATAATTACCTAGTCAGGTTTACATTTAGAATTCTATGCCTAACACAGCCAGACAGAAGAAGCCATCCCTGGCCCTCTATCCCAGGCCCAGCCCCTGCCCCTGCTCACCGCAGCACACACAGCCCTAGTCCGTGCTTCCAAGCTCCACTGCACCCTGTGCAAACAGCAGCCCCTTGGCCATCCCTTGGCCCAAGTGTGAGCACATTGGCAGTATGGTCTCTGCACAGGAGAATAGGCCCAGGGTAGAGGCCACACCAGCATAAAAGTGGACCTGAGGTCATCTGGGCAGGGAGTTATGGGGTCCCAAGTACCTGAAGCATGGAGGAAGGGGTGAGTCTCCAAGCGGGCATGTCTCCATTGCCCTGTAGATACTTCATCCCATGGGGAGGGTAAAGCCAGACCAGGGCCAAAGCAGGCCCTTTAGACTGACCAGGACTCAGAGCAGGAAGCTGTCGCTGAGAGTGATTACTGCACAGAAGTCCCTCCAGCCATCCAGGTCCTCTGATGATCTACAGTGTTTAACCTCCCGACCTTGATAGGGCTCCTGAAATTTCAGTCACTCAGGTAGAGTACTGAGTACTTACAATTGGCTGGGACTGAGCTGTATGGTGAAGGAATGAAAAGATCCTTCTGGCCCAATATTCCCAAAAGGATAGTTCATTACACTGAGTCTTCACTTATACTTTATTACACTGAGTCTTCACTTATACTTTAGGGTGGGGTCATCAAACCAGGACCCGAGGGCCAATCCTGCCAGGCTGTTTTCGTATGGCCCTTGAGTCTAGAATGGATTTTACATTTTGAAAGAGTTAGGAAAAAATCAAGAGAAGACTATTTCATGACATGGGAAAATTATATGAAATTCTAATTTCAGTATCCATAAATCGAATTTTATTGGAACACAGCCCAGCGCATTTGTTTACACATTGTCTGTGGCTATTTTCACTCTACGACTGAAGAATTGAAGGGCTGCCTCAGAGACTATGGCCACAAGGCCTAAACTATTTACTCTGACCCTTTACAAAGAAAGGTTGCCTGCTTTAAAGTTAAAATTTCTATCCTGTGTTTCTCCAGAGAAGATGGGTGATATGGAGGGTAAAGGGATGTGAATCCCTGAGAAGGAAGGGCAGGAAGGGGACCAGGAAAAGGGAGACCGGAAGTTCTGACTGGGCGAACTGCAGAACCTTACCCCCTTTCCTTAGAAAAGAAACGCTACACAAAGGCAGCGAGGGCCTGCAGGGAGGGCATTTAAGGACAAAGCGGAAGGAGAAGTTGGCATGTTACCCTCTGACTTCATCAACACCCAGGCCAGGGTTTGCCTTTATTTTTCCCATTAATCTCATTTATAGCCTCCACTTAATTGGAACATTAAATCTCAACAGTGGAAGTCGCTACAGTTCCTTGTCCGTGTAATGATTTTTATGGTTGAAAACAGCATTGAGGGCTCATCGTTAAAACATCTAGAGCAGCTCTGTCTCCTAGAAATACAATGTAAGCCAGGTAATAACCTATAAGGGAAAAGAATCTGAAAAAAAAATAGATATCTATGTATGTATAACTGAATCATTTTGCTGTACACCTGAAACTAACACAAAACTGTAAATCTACTATATTTCAATTTAAAAAAAAAAACAACTAAGGGTAGACAAACTTTAAAAAAACAAAGAGGGAATTCCCTGGTGGTCCAGTGGTTAGGACTCGGCACGCTTTCACTGCCAGGGCCCGGGTTCAATCCCTGGTCAAGGAACTGAGATCCTGCAAGCCTTGCGGTGCAGCCAAGAAAAAAATAAAATAAAAATAAAAAATAATAATGTAAGCCAGAATATAATTTTTAATTTTCTAGTAGCCTCATTTTAAAAAGTAAAAAGAACCGGTAATATTAATAAAGTCGCTTACTTGATCCAATATATCTACAGTATTATCAATTCAACATGTAATCAATATAAAATTATTAATGAGCTATCAAATTATTCTCAACACACCTAAATATTTTCTAAGAACTGAGTCAAGTTTCAGGTTTTAAATGTAAATTGAAATTAAATAAAATTAAAATTCAGTTCCTCAGTTGCACTAGTCACATTTTAAGTGCTTAATAGTCACATATAGCTAGTGACACGGTATTGAACAGTGCAGCTCTACACAAATCCACAATACAAAACTGCCACGCATTGTTCTCCGTGATTAGCTTCTATCAATACAGGGCATCATTAAATATTTACAGAGCACTTGTTCTCTCCCTTTAAGCTTTCCAGACAACAGGAAAATGACATGGGTAATGTCTCCATGTTGACTGCCTTCTTTGCTTTCTGGCACTGCAAAATATTCCAGGCTCACCTCGAACCTTCCCAGCAGCTTCATCTTTTTAACAGATAATTTCGGCCAGGTCATCCCCTCCTTCACACCCCTCAGTGACTTTCAGAGAATAAAATCCTTACTGCAGTTTCAAGGCCCTTTTTCACTTTTCAAACCTCAATCCCTGATGCTCTCCGCCCTTGCTCACCTGTACTCCAGTTACATGGGGGCTCTGACAGTTCCTAAGACATGCCCAGCTATTTCGACCTCAGGGCCTTTGCACGGCTGGCTCTGTCATGCTTCACTTTTCACCTCATATCCCCGCCGCAGAAAGGATTCCTCGACCTCTGTACCTAAAAGAACTCCCGTCCCCAAGTTACTTATCATCTCACCACCCGCCCACCTCACCTCAGCACTGGGTATAATCTCTGTTATGGCCGCTTTAAAGCATATATATTGTCAACCCTTTTTTCTTTATTTTTGGCATTTAAAAATAAGGTTTAAATCAATACAAATGCAACAACTATAAATGCAGACTGATAAAGGAAAGTTGAATTGGGCATCCAATTTGACAGTGTTGCCATTGGTGACATGATTTCCAACTCCTTGAACAACACTTGGCAAAATTCCAAACAAAATAAAGTACATTGTTGTTTGATTTACACAGTAGTTGCACCCCTGGAAAATTCAGTGTTTATTAAAATTGAGCAGAAAATACTTTTGTGTTTACATGTAAAACGGGATTAGGTTTTAGGCTCAGAGCATTATAAACAAGTTTTCCACCTACTTGAGTGTCAGGCAGGGCACTTGAGAGTCATGTACAATCTGCAACCGTTTTTCACTGAGCCAGACTGTCCTGGGCTTGGCAGGATGTTTAGTATCCCTGACCTCACCCTGACCTTGCCAGCAGGTCCCCCAATCACTGTGCCACTCAAATGGGTCCCCATTTGACTGAGATTTCTAAAACATTTTGATTTCTAAAACCCATCTCTTTTAGATTTCTAGAACATCTCCTGGGCTGGCTAGGGCCATTGTTTTTAAAGAAGTCGTGACACAAGACTGACACCCATAGATTAGGTAAGCAAAGAGACCACGGGAGAGGTGTGTCTGTGATCACCCCACCTCACCACAGCAGCTATCGCGATATTAGAAACGGGCTCTAACTGCTGGGAAGATATTCTGTTATCGGGAAGGTAACAGAGCACCTGTGCGTGAGGTCTTCCCTCAGCCCAACAGGGAGTCACCCCTTCTTCCTCTAATTCCCGTCGCTTGGCACCTCTCTTGGGCCACTGAGGGCTTCTGCTGTGTATCAGTATTACCTAGGGTACAGTCGTCCTCCCTATTAGCCTGCAGGCTCCAGGAGAGCTGCATCCAATCCACTCCTGCATCTCTAGCATCCAGAATGGAACCCAGCATATACTCCACCAACGTTCGTGGAAGAAATACATATGTATGTGCTTTAACCAGGGAAGAATGGGAGATGGATCAAGCCTGAGGCAAGCCCTCTCCCAGGCTGCTCCTAAATGCACCGCTGGTCATCTGGGAGCCCTGAGCCCCACCGTGGACCAGGTCCTGGGCTAGACCCGGGATGCAAGTGAGCAAGACAAACGCCTGTGCCTGGAGAGGAAACAGACCCCACACCCTTGGCAACTGTGGCCATTGAGGAATGCATGGGGCTGGGTGTTGTGGAACACGGGCAGCTAACTCTGCCTAGAATGGCTGGAGCCGAGGAACAGGTCCAAAGGATGGTGTCTGAGCAGAGAGTAGGGGTTAGCAGGAGCTGGCCTGGGTGAGGATAGAGATAGTTCCAAGCAGAGGGAGCCAAGCTTGCAACGTCACATTAAGGGAACTCTTCCTCCAGATACCCCTTAGGCACTGCCCTCCTCTGGTCACCACCATGTCAAGGAGACAGGAAGAGCACAGGAGACAGACTGGGGGCAAGTTCCAGACCATAACTTACTTTAAAAGACAAACAAACTGCATATCCAATGGTCAGCCCCGCCTCTCTCTCACCAAGCCTCAATTGCTGACCAAGTTCTTCAGAGCTTAGACAAGTCCTCTTGGCTTCCTGAGGATTCCACCTGTTGGAAGTGCCTTTCCTTGGGGATATGATGTTTCCAGACAAACATCTATTTAAAAAGTGTGACCTGACCTTCCTACACTGTTGGTGGGAATATAAACTGGCACAAGCACTATGGAGAACAGTATGGAGGTTCCTGAAAAACTAAAAATAGAGTTACCATATGGTCCAGCAATCCCACTCTTGGGCATGTATCTGGAGAAAACTCTAATTCAAAAAGATACACGCACACAATGTTCATAGCAGTGCTATTTACCATAGCCAAGACATGGAAGCGACCTAAATGTCCATCAACAGAGGAATGGATAAAGAAAATGTGGTACATATATATAACGGAATATTACTCAGCCATAGAAAAGAACAAAATAATGCCATTTGCAGCAACATGGATGGACCTAGAAATGATCACACTAAGTGAAGTAAGTCAGACAGAGAGAGACAAATATCAGATGATATCACTCCCATATGGAATCTAATTTTTTTTAAATAATATAAATGAACTTGTTTACAAAACAGAAACAGACTCACAGACTTCGAAAACAAACTTATGGTTACCAAAGAGTAAACATGGTGGAGAGGGATAAATTAGGTGCTTGGGATTAACATACACACACTACTACATATAAAATAGATCACCAACAAGGACCTACTGTACAGCACAGGGTTCTCTATTCAATATTCTATAAAAACCTATATGGGAAAAGAATCTGAAAAAGAATGAATATATGTATATGTATAACTGAATCACTATGCTATGCACCTGAAACTAACACAACATTGTAAATCAACTATACTCCAAAAAAATATTTTTTAAAAAGCGAGACCTGATTCACTTAGCCAGTCAGGTTCTCTCCCTAACACACCTTTGTGGGGAAGGCAGAGGCACTCAGGTTTACAGAGCTCCTACTCTGTTCCAGATGTGGTTCCAGGTGCTCTACGTATGTCACCTGGTGCAATCCTCCCAACACACCACAGAGCAGGCATTAAAATCCCTGTTTACAGTTGAGGAACCTGAGGCTCAGAGAGGCCATGCAACGTGCCCAATATCACACAGCTCTTAAGGGGCCCACCAGTCTCCCCGCAGCCCCTAACAACAACTTCATGATGGCTTGAGGGGTGAAGGTGTGACCTGTGTGAGGACTCCAGGGGCAGGATTCTCAGGAAGAGTCTCCCTGGCCAGGAAGAAGAATCAGCCAGTCTATGACAGAGGTGCAGTCTGGGGTCTGGCTCAGGTGATCATCAGTGAAGCACAGAAGGTACCTTCCTCTAGGAGGTTTGTGAGCCTTAAACGAGTGAATGCCTGGTACATAGTAGAGGCTCACTCCCATGTGTTCCCTGCCCTGATATCCTGATATGCCTGTGCTCTGTTATCCATGGACAGTTAGCTTTCCAGCCTTTGCCCACAGTTGGTGCCTCTGCAAATCAATCAGGCAAATAGCAGGAGACAGGCAGTGCACTCAAACCTTTTAACTAAAGAGACTTTGCAAAGGCACAATAGGCAGGGATAAGGCAAACCGTCAAGAGGTTATGAGCTCCTGAAGTACCAGCCGTGCGGAGAAACCCTTTCTACCCCCAGACCTGAAGGACAAAAGAAGGGGACAGAATTACTGGAGTCTAGTAAAAGCTGGGACTGCAGAGAAAGGTCTGCCCACCAGAAGCTGTGGCTGTACCTCATTGGTTCTCAAATTTTACAGAGCATCAAAATCACCTTGGAGGGCTTGTTCAAATACAGATTGCTGTTTTGCTATTATAAATATTCTTAAACGCTAAAAGAAAATACAGATTGCTGGGCCCCCCAGAAGGTTTGGCGTTGGGCCAAGAACTTGCATTTCTGTGAAGCTCCTAGGTGATGAAGATGTTGATCACTTTTTGAGACCCAGTGCCTCGGAGAAGCAGAACCACACTGAAGAGGTGTAAATACCGTGACCTCTCTCTCCTTCCATCTTCCAAGCCTCTGCTGGCGTTTTCCTTTGGCTGGACCCGACCTGATTGCTAGAGGGTAGAGGCTGGAGAGAACCTACTGCTGGGACACAGAGCAGGGAAGGAAATGGATCTGAGAGGCGCAGAACAAGGAATAATCCGCAACCCTCCTCCCCTCCCCCTCCCCTCCACTTCCACCACCCCATTCTCATTCAAATAGTCTTCTGTCCTATGGCTTCCCTGAACATTATTCTTGAGAGCTAGAATACATTATATTTTGCTCAGAGGCATAAAGAAAATTATGATTCTCTCAACTCAGTTAAATAAATAAGCTATCATGTCTTATTTCCCTGCAGTAATTGTATGCATTTCCTGTGTTGAGAAGTATTGAGATTCATATCCGGAATAAAGCTGTCATTCTTCACCCCTTTTAATTCAGCTTTCCCACAGCTGTTTCCAGGAGGTCAGTTTTCTGATTAATTTTTTTTTCTTAGAATTTAAGGGTTTTTTTAAACCTAAGAAAATGATAATAAAACAGGATTTCTTGAACTTTCTCACAATGTCTCTTCTTATATCCCTTGCTGCCAACTTTGAGGAGTAAAAACATTTTTTTCTTAGCAGTGAGCCTAAATCTCTGAAGATTTGTATGAAGGGTTCAGGAGGAAGAAAATCTGTTTAATTAAATTCTACTTTATATTTGTGAATGAAAACATTAACCAGTGTTAGTAGTTCTTCAAAAATCCCAAGTCTCCAGAGCTATCCTTGAGACTGAGATAATTTATACACAGCAACTCCCAGAACTGAGGCAGGATTGATAAGAAGAGAAATCAAGGTGCTCTGGGCCAGGAGCCTGGGGGGAATGAACCTTGCTGAAGTGTGACTTAAAGGCAGCTTCTGAATCCCTGAAGAAGTTCTCCCCCACTGAATGCCCTCACGGTGCCCCTCAGCCACCTGTCAGAGTTCCCGGCTGCTCTGCCTTCCTCACTGAGTAACCATGCTCTTTGCCTACAAAGGGGCTAGGGTTTACCTTTTGCACCAACTCTCATCCATTGATAGTGGCAGCCTGTAGTGCTGTGTGGAGAAGAATCGTGGTGCTTACCTTCCAGTAAAACGAGTCAACAAATAAAGGATCGAGACAATTTTAAATCGTGGTAAGGAAAGAAATCCTAACATGGGAGTGTCTGGCAGAGGCAACTTTAAATAGAGGGGTGGTCATGGGAGACTGCTCCATGGTATTTGAATTTAATCTGAAGAATGGTATCTTAATACACACTGAAAGATGAAAATGAACCTGGCATACAATCGCCAAAGGAAGCAAAGGCCTGGAGGAAGAAAAGAGTTTGGAATATTCCAGGAACAGGACGAGGCCAGTGGAGCTAGAGTAGAACAATCAAGGGAGGGAACAGTATGAGATAAGTTTAGAGAAGCTGGCCAAAGGCATGGAGCCTTGTAGATGAAGTGTAACAGGTATTCAGAGCTGAGTAACAAACCAATCCCAAACTTAGTGGCTTAAAACAACAGCCATTTATTTGCTCACAATTCTGGAAGGCAGCCATTTGGGCTGGGATTAGCGGAAGAACCACCAGTCTCACCTGGTGTCACTTAGGTGGCTGCCATCATCTGGTGGCTCGTCTGGGACGAGATGATCTGTGATGGTTTCCCACACACGTCTGGTGGTCAGTGCTGGCTATCGGCTGGTCAGTCTAGAGGGCCTCAGATGGAAGAGCTCTTCTCTGTCAACATGATTGCTCATCCTCCAGGAGGCTAGACTAGCCTTCTTCACATGTCGGTCTCAGGGGAACATTCCAAGAGGATAAAAGCAGAAGCTGCAAGGCCTTTTGAGGCTTAGGCTTAAAAGTCAAATAATGTCACTTGTACTGCATTCTATTGGTCAACACAAGGCCAGGCTAGATCCAAGGGGTAGGAAAATGGACTACTCCTCTTTATGGGAGGAGTGGCAAAGTCACATAGCAAAGGGGCATGTGGAGAGGGATGGGAAAAATTTGTGACCACTTCTGCAATATACTCCACCAAGGCAAGAGGTTTACATTTTAATCTAAGAGCAACTGGGAAGTCACTGATGAGTTTCAAATATGGGAATCAGGTAAATCTGGTTTATGCTTTAAAAGGGTCACTCTGACAAACAAACAAACTCATAGAAAAAGAGATCAGATTTGTGGTTACCAGAGGTTGGGGAGCGGGGAGGGGGAATTGGATGAAGGCAGTCAAAAGGTACAAACTTCCAGTTATATGATAAATCAGTACTAGGGATGTAATGTACAACATGATAAATATAATGAACACTGCTGTATGTTACAGATGAAAGTTGTTAAGAGAGGAAATCCGAAAAGTTCTCATCACAGGGAAGAATATTCTTTTCTCTTTCTTTAATTTTGTGTCTGGATGAGATGACGGATGGTCACTAAACTTATTATGACAATCCTTTCATGATGTACGTTAAGTCAAATCACTATGCTGTGCACCTTAAAGAATCACTCTGGTAAATGGGTGGCGTAAGGCAAGAATGTAAACCATGAGAGTGAGGCAGGAATGTAAGCAGAGAGACAGGTTAAATGGCGCTGGCTGTCGTCCAGGCTGGAGATGGAGGCTAGCCAGGGTGGGGACAGGCTTTTCCTGACAGCCTGACCTACAGATTTGAGGCTTACCTAGCAAGCCTTTAAAATCACATAAGAAATTCCTTGCAATACATCTCTTGATACATTGTATATTCCTACTGGTTCTGGTTCTCTGGTTGAACCCTGGCTAATACAGGCATCATCCACAAATACATAATATAGATGATATCTTACACCACAGGACTGTGTGAGATCTCCCACGGAAAGAAAAGAGAGGAGGGCTAAGGAGACACCAGCCCAGGGCACACCAACACTTAGAGGTCAGTTAAAAGAGGAAAAGAGAGAAAAAGAGACTGAGAAGGAACAACAAGAGGAGTAGGAGTAAACCCTTGTGAGTGGGTTGTCACTAAAGCCAAAAGAAAGAAAGTGTTTCAAGAAGGAGGGAGCAGCCTGGTATCGGTGCCCTGGGGACGCCTCTCGCACCTTGACTCAGGCTGGCTACTCGAGCTGTCCGTGCTGGGTGTCCTGTGTACACACTTCGGAAGTGACAGCGCCATGAATGTAACCTCCAGCTTAGAGCTGAATGGACTGCAGCCGTTACCACTGCTGGGACAGCTGCAGTTGGTTATCTAGCTTACAAAAGATCTTATGTTAGAGATCATTGCAGCAAATCTATGGTAAACCTTCACAGCCAGAAAGAACACTCCAAGATCGTGCATGCTTTAGACATGGAGGATTTGGGAGATAAAGTTGTGTACTGCTATTGTTAGAGGCCAAAAAGTTCCCATTCTGTGATGGATCACACACAAAACACAACAAAGAGGACGGAGCCAACATGGGACCTCTGATCATTAAGAAAAAAGAAACTTCAATGGACAGTTTTGATGCTAAAAACCAACGTGTCATGATGTCACCTGATTGTTTAATTAGAACGACTACCACTTCTGTCTAATTCACCTCCCCTGGGTTCTAGATATGGTATATTGCAAACTGCAGCTTTTATATTCATGGAATTTGCCTTACTTGTTGAACCATTGTGATGCATATTTGTTTAAACAAACAAACAAAAAAAGTAAAAATGAAAAAACCAAGCTCATGACCTGTGAGTTAAAAAAAAAAAGGAATGAGGAAATGGTCAACTGGGTTTAATGCTATTGAGAGGTCAGGGAAAATGAAAACAGAAAAGTTTTTATTAGGTTTGGCCATATGGAGGTCACTGATAAATTTAGCAAGAGTGACCATTTCTGTAGAATAACAAGACCAGAAGCCACATACCAATGTGTCGTCATCCCCAATCCTCACAATAGCCCTTAAAGCTAAGGTTTGTTAACCTTCCATATTACTCAACATTGAGCGTGGTGTTGAAGTCTGAAGCTCTGGAGCCCAAGAGCCTGGGTTCAAACCCTGGCTCCTCCACTTACTGACTGTAAGTTATTTAACCAGTCTGTACCTCAGTTTCCTCATCTGTAAAATGAGAATAGTGATAATACCTCCTTCACAGGGTTGTTTGAGAATGGTATGATTTAATATATGTGAAGCCATTTGAAGGCTTGTTAAATATTTACTATCTACCTTATCACCGTTCCCCTGTGCAGATAAAGAAACAAGAGGCTCTCAGAGCTTTCTGTAGATCCCAAGACTAATAGTGAAGGAGAAAGGATGTCAGCCCTGTTCTCCTGGACTCCACACCCTGAGTTAAGAATTTGAAGAATGGCTCCCACTCAGGCACCTGCACCTCAGATCCAGGTTCTTTTCGGAACAAGAGGCGTCTTCTGGAGGTGAGCCAAGTGCCCAGCAGGACCCAGTAAACAAGCCATACCCTTCTGGTGATACCCTCACATGCCCAGAGACTGAGCTGGTCGGTTATGGATAACGTACACACTCCTTAACCGGATGATGTGAACATCCCATCTAGTAGACAAGAACTAATACATACCCACATCCAGTAACTGGGGTTACTTAGTCACACGTTCCCAAACAGGATTATCATCTAATCCCAACCTATTCACTCCTTTTCAGCCTGGAGATTACTTATCTACATCATTATTTATCAATGTTCAATTATTTCAAGGAGACCAGAAAATAAATTACAGCCATACCAACATAATTACTATCGCAGAACTCTTTAGAAAAACAACATGATGTTCTGTATCCAGAATCAAAATAATGTTAACACCCTTTGACATATCAAATTCCGTTCTGGGAATTTATCCCGAGGAAATAATCCAAGAGAAGGAAATAGTGGGCCTGAAGATGCTGGATTATTCAGTGGAATATTACATAGTCAGGTCTTCATATCTCCATAGCAATATGAAAATTACTCATGCTTTAATGCAATTTAAAAAAAATACAAAATTATGTCTGCACTCTTATCATACAACAGGAACTGCACAAAAATCATGTATGCAGACCTGAAGAAAATAATAAAGAACATGATTTTGGTCCATCTTCTCTCAACATCAGGTTTATGACCTTGGGCAATAACTTTAGCTCTCTAAGACTCAGTTTCCCCATCTGTAAAATGGATATAATAGTAATATATATCTTTTAAGCATTTACTATGTGCCAAGCACTGTGTGTGCTAAGTGCTTTACAGGTCTTACCCCTCAGTGACCCTGTGAAATCGGAATGAATCTCATCATTTTCCAAATACAGAAACTGAAGCCCAGGGACTTCCCTGCTGGCACAGTGGTTAAGAATCTGCCTGCCAGTGCAGGGGACACAGGTTCAAACCCTGGTCCGGGAAGATCCCACATGCCGCGGAGCAACTAAGCCCGTGTGCCACAACTGCTGAGCCTGCGCTCTAGAGCCCGTGAACCACAACTGCTAAGCCCGCGTGCTACAACTACTGAAGCCCGCGCACCTAGAGCCCATGCTCTGCAGCAAGAGAAGCCACCACAATGAGAAGCCCGTGCACCGCAATGAAGAGTAGCCCCCGCTCGCCACAACTAGAGAAAAGCCCGCACACAGCAACGAAGACCCAACGCAGCCAAAAAAAAAAAAAAAAAAAGAAACTGAAGCCCAGAGATGTGAAGTGACTTGCCCCAGGTCACACAGGAAGAGGAGATTTGGGATCTGAACCCAGATTCCTTCCCAGCTGATCACTGAGCCAGAGCTCAGGATCACTAGACTATAGTTGAAGGTAATGGTAAAAATTAAAGTTAGTATGTAAAAAGCTTTTAGCGTATAGTATCTACTACATAGATCTATTTGCCTGGTGGATCACTGGGTAATGAAAAACACCAGCAGTGGGGGGAGAGGACACAAGATGGAGCCCAGCTGTGGAGGCAGCCCAGAAGGTTGGGATCCAGAGAATAAATGCTGATAGTTAATTTATATGAATTTGTATCTGGCACTGTGCTAATTGTTAACCCACTTAATCCTTGTAACAACCCTATGAAGTAGGCAGTATTATTACTCCCATTTCTTAAGTAGGAAAACCAAGACACAAGAGGTTAAGAAACTTGCCTGAGGTCACATAGCTAATAAGTGGAGGAACCAGAGATCAAACCCCAGGCAATGGCGGCTCTCGAGTCCACCTGTTGTGCCACCTTCCTATAGCTGACTCTGTAAGACTGTACCAGTTGTTTGCCCCACAGTGTGGTCATCTCACATCTGGGGATTACTGGTGAATATTTTCCCCATTTCATTCACTTACTATTGCTATAGTGTGTATATGGTTTTTTTAAAAAATAAAAATGTCTAAAAGTGGGCCAAGGACTTGACAGACATTCTCCAAAGAAAACTTACAAATGGCCAGTAAGCACATGAAAAGATGTTCAACATCAGTAATCGTTAGGGAAATGCAAATCAAAACCACAATGAGCTACTACTTCACATCCATAAGAATGGCTATTATAAAAATAAACTAATAACAGAAAATAACAAGTGTTGGCAAGGATGTAGAAAAGTTGGAATCCTGTGCGTTGCTGGTGGGAATGTATAATGGTACAGATGCTGGGAAAAAATGATTTGGCAGTTCCTCAAAAAACTAAACATAGAGTTACGATATGCTCTAGCAATTGCATTTCTGGGTATATACTCAAAAGAACTGAAAGCAGAGACTCGAATAATATCTGTACATGTTCATAGTGGCATTATTCAGAATAGTCAAAGGGTGGAAGCAACCTGTTATGGGGTTAATTCTGCCCCCCAAACTCATTTATGGAAGTCCTAACCCCCAGGACCTCAGAATGTGATTATATTTGGAGATAGGGCCTTTAAAAAGGTAATTAAGGTTAAACGAGGTCATTAGTGTGGACCCTAATCCAATATGACTGGTGTCCTTATACAAAAAGGAAGTTAAACATACACACACAGGGGAAAGACCATGTGAAGACACAAAAAGAAGACAGCCATCTACAAGCCAAGGAGAGAGGCCTCAGAAGAAATCAGCCCTGTTGAGACCTTGATCTTGGACTTCTAGCCTCCAGAACTGTGAGAAAATAAGTTTCTCTTGTTTAAACCATCCAGTCTGTGGTACTTAGTTATGGCAGCCTTAGCAAGCTGCCATACAACCAAGTATCCATCAACAGATGAATGGATAATCAAAATGGGTTATGTACATATAACGCAATATTACTGAGCCTTAAAAAGGAAGGATATTCTGACATAGGCTACAACATAGATGACCTTGAAGACATTATGCTAAGACAGTCCCAAAATATTGTATGATCCCACTTATATGAAGTACCTAGAGGAGTCAAACTCACAGAGACAGGAAGTGAAATGGTGGCACCAGAGGCTGGGTGAAGGGGGAAATGGGGAGGTTCAGTTTGGGATGATGGAAAAGCTGCAGAGATGGATGGTGGTAATGGCTGCACAACAATGTCAATGTATTTAATGTCACTAAACCGTACACTTTAAAAAAATGTAATGATATAGGAGTTCCTTGGTGGCCCAGTGGTTAGGATTTGGTGCTTTCACTGTCGAGGCCGGGTTTCAATCCCTAGTCAGGGAATTTAGATCCCAGGCAAGCCACTTGGCGAGGCCAAAATTTAAAAAAAAAAAAAAAAATGATAGATTTTCTGTTGTGTATTTTGCCACAATTTTTAAATTTTTTAAATGAATTTCTAATAACAAAATTAAATGAAGACTATATTAGTACAATTAGAAAAACAGAAACCACTCCACATATTTTAAACAAAAAGGCATTAATACTGTACCAGGAATTGGTTACAAGATATTGAAAGGAGCAAAAGAGGGAAAATCACCAAAGGATTAGCAACTGCAGGGCCACTACATACTAACCCTGGAGCTGAAGACGTAAAGGACAAAATGGTGTTGTCACCCAGAGCCCTGTTGTCACCCACAGCGTACTTCTGAGGCTGCCATACCCAGGAGCCTGCACTTGCTGGCCACAGCTCCGGTCCCCACTGTGCCCAGAGGCCCTACCAGAAACTGGGGGGTCTTTCTCTCACCTTCCAGTCTCTGGCCAATGTCTCCTATTGGAAAATCCCACCAGAAGCAAGCTGAAAGAGATTCTGGAGAATGTAGTTTGCAGGCTTCCAGCCTAGGGGAGTTTAGAGGGGGAAGCTGATTGATGACAGACTCTATCCAACTCATAAGTTTTTAAACAAAGTGATCCTTAAGAAGGGAGCAGCAATGGGAAAGAAAATGAGGTTTTGAAATTCACAGGATTCCTGGGGACAGTTGTTACCTGCTATCACCCCTGTCTCCCTGTTTTGTGGAACTACCCTTTACTAACCCGTGGGATTACGTGGGGCTGTCAGTCAGGGAGGATATTCCCTCCCACTCCACAGGGGTGAGCAAGGGACCCAAACAAGTCAGTCTCTCCCTCCTATCCCCTTGGGCAGTGATTAGTTCAGGGATAGGTACATCATCCAAGCAGGCATATTCACAGCCATTTTAGGGAATTGCTAGGCAAAAAAAGGATCTCTCACTTTAAGAGATCATTAGCTACAAGGACCCTATAAGCCTGAAGTGCTGAACCCATCTTCCTACTAATGAGAGAAGGCCTGCTTGGGAATATAACGTCAGCTTTTTTTTTTTTTTTTTTTTTAGCCACTGTGTCAACTACTTGTTTGTGCTGGGAGTGGCATAAATTCAAAATCCAAAGACAGCTCCTTCTGCCTCTTTGAAATATTCAAAGCTTTCTCATGTGAGATGCTCTTGATTCAGGTCCCCTCGCTTTAAGCTTATGCAGTGGAATATTTATTTATTTTATTTTTATTTTATTTTATTGATTGATTTTTTTTTTTTTTTATCCTAAATGCAGTTTCAGCCAGTTCAGTGAATTTTCTTGTCTAACACTCTTGGTTACACACAGGAGCTGCCCTCATGGTGCAGGGCCCTGCAATGTGGCCCTATAATTATATGCTTTGGGAACTTCTGTAAATAATTGCCTTGGATGGCATCCAAGCAGCTTTCTACTGAGTTCTGGTGTGTATATAAAGGTGTCTCTGTGACCTGCCAACTGTGTTTGTTTGCTTGGTGATGACAGAGGTCACCAAAGCCAGGAAAAACCTAGAAACCATAGCCTCTACCTCAGTTACTAGGTGACAATCAGAACACCTTGTGTACAACCAAATGCTTTTGGAGTTTCCCATGTCTATAGTTACTAATATGATATTTATATAACTGGAATTCCTTCTATTGCAGGTGACAAAAACCCAAATCAAACTAGGCACATAGGAAATTTGTTGGATTCCAACAAATTCCAGATGCAGGAATCTCTTTCATCTCTAGAAGCTCTTGTCTTCCTTTTTCCAGATATCACCATGTTGTAATTCCGTTCAAGCATCTCAGGCAAACACCAGCCGAGTTCTTGGTCAGAGCATACCTGGAGAGTGGTGTGCCATTTGGGAAGTCATTCTCCAATCAAGGAATGAACAAATGCAAGGGGACACACGTGGTGACATACCGAGGATGGGGTGTGGGAGCCATCTGCCCCAGCAGAAAGAAGAATTTTATCATTGATGTTGTTTAGAATCACTTGCACTCATGACAATAAAAAGCTGACTGTTAATCAGTTTTTATTACTGTTTTTAAATTATCTACAGATAGTGCTCCCCTTAATTCTGTACCCAGGCCAAAGGCTCCCACCAGCCCACTAGATGTAGGCATCCCTCCTGCCACTCAGCACACCTGCCCAAACAGCTTATCGGCTCCCACAGCTTCACCTGCCACCTCCTGACTGGTGGCTTCCAGATCTCTCTCCCCCAGCAGCATCAAGAGCTGCCCGCAGAGCATTTCCACCTCAACATCCCACTCTGTCTGATACTGAACCCCACCTTGCTTCTCCCCCTGTGCTTCTGATCTCAGAAAATGCATCTCTATGACAAGTGCTTAAGAGAGCTATCAGGAATGCATGAGATGCATTCCTAATCTGGCAGGTGAGTCAGCAATGGCCCCCCTCACACTGCCCTTTCTTGGGCGGCCTCTCAGCGACAAGGCTCTGTGCTGGACATCTGAAAGGGCTGACCTAATGTGGCCTGACATTGACACAAGTTGTTTATTCACAAATCTCCTTCATAAACATCTAAGACACATAGAGCCTCTGCTTTCCCCAGCAACTTCCCAGACAGGAAAGGGAGCAAAGCTCAAGTCACGTTCTACTTCTTACCCTTTGTTCCCACGGGGACTCTTGCTTGTGTGGCGCCCAGGCCTGGGGGACTCATCAAGGAGGCCTGAAGAGGTTCTCGGAGGGGCCTCCAGTGTTGGCTGGGACCCACTGGGGGCAGCGGGGGTAGGGGAGCCCCACAGAATTCAATCACTTCTGAAATTTATCTCCAAACCTGACCCCTAGATACCAGAATTTCAATGGGATTATTTGGACTCATTTCTACAACACCCTAAACTTTACCCACCCACCCCCCCCAACAAGGCTAGTCCATGCATGATATTCATTAAAATATTTGCCAAATGCCCAATAGTTTCTTTTATATTTATACACTCGTCTATTCTTCCCATCCACCCTGTGAGCCTGGAAGAGTTATTTCCTCACTTCAGAAAAGAGGGAATTAAAGCTCAAGGAAATTAACATGACTTGGCTGAGATCCCAGAGCTGGTGACTGGAGGAGCCAGGACCCAAACCTGGACCTGTGCTCCAAGGTCTCAAGGGATGCTCATTGCCAGAGAAGGCTGTCAGCACCCTGGGTAGGGCTACTCCACTCACAAATGCCTCTCCCACCGGCCTGTCCCGGTAATCCTATTAGCACCCCTACAGAGTAATCCCCTTTGAGCAACAGAGCTGAGGTGTTACACATTGGCTGGTGTGAATTCATTTACCCGGTTGCCTTCTGAGATCATGGCACCAAGGACGTAGGCATCTTGCTGGAAGAAAAGGAAGGTGCAGACAGGCCCCAAGTGCTATATGGAAAGGGGAGACTTGCAAGGTGGGCCCTCCTGGGAGACTGAGCTCCTTAGGGCACGGGGGTTCCTAGAGGAGAACCAGGACCCACAAAGGGACAGTGTGTGTGCCTTCTGGCTGAGTCTGAATTCTCTCCTCTCCAAACAGGGTCAGAGATCAGATGCAAACATGACCCCTCTGACTGTTTACCAACCTGCAATCCCAAGCAAACATGAGAAAGGACAAAAGAGATTATATAAGAGGTCATCACCGACACTGCTATTCTTCCCTAAAGTCACTGACCTGACTCTGTCGTGATCTTAAATAGACATCAGCACTCACCATGTTTCCAGCCAGCCATCCATTCATTCATTCATTCACTCGTTCAAACACCCTGAGCACTCCATGCTGGCTTCTAGGGAACCAGTGAGACATGGCCATACTCTCCGGGCCATCGCTGACTTCCCAGCCTCCTCCTAAAACCCCAAACTCCCTGGTCAACTTGACCCAGAGTTTCTTAACCTAGGATCCATTGACTCTTAGAAGCAATCAATGGAACCCCTGCAAATTTTTTTATTTATGACTATGAATTTTTCTGGGGAACAGTCCCTTCCCTGGCTTCATCAGATACCCACAGAATGACCTGCAGCTTAGGTCATTACCAGAGCAGTGCTGCAATATTATTCTTCTGCGGAAACTTCCAACAATGTACAGTGTGCTGGAGATCCTCCCCATTTGCAACAGCAGGTTCTATAAAAGGAATGTGTGCACTAATGAACAAATCCTGTAATTCGACTTTCTCTGTATAATAAGTTCCTTCTTTAAATGAGGACTAATTTGATTCACATTTGGTAACAGGAAGCTAGAGCTGTCAACACAGACATTTATACATGTCACGAAGGCCCTAAAATAGCACTTGAAGCCAGCTACTAGATTCCATAAAGCTGATGCCTTAATGGAACCATTCTTCCCTTATGGCAAAACAGCCTCCACATTGATAAATATGTTGCTAGCTGTGGCAAAGAAACGTAGGTTTGGGGTTTTTTTTTTAAATAGTAGCACTTCTGTGTCACAGGGAGCACTGTTTACATGATATTTTCAGATTAATATTAGATTGGTATATTTTAAGCAGAGTTTTAAAGGGTGAGAGCCTGTTTTCCTCTGCAGAAGTCAGATTAATTCACACTGTCTTAAAGAAATGAATCCAATCTGGTTTGATAGCTTCCCTGCTGGTTGCTAGCTGTACTGAGGGTTTTAGCAGTTAATTTGGAAACCTAACAAAATCATAGCAGGTGAAATAAAATACAACACTTTACATGCAGAGATTCCTGATAATATCTGTACTTAGCTACTTTGCTCCTTCCTCCTTCCCTTTTCTTCCCCACCTGAAAGTCTTCTGAGCTCAAAGCAGGGAATTCACTCTGTAGCCAACTTCCCAAGAACACCCAATATCTTGAACAAATGTCAAGCAATTAGAAAAAGACAGAATCTAACTGTGAAGACAGGACTGACACAGAATAAATAGAAAGTAATGTAAGATGATAGGTAATTAAGCATTAAATTATGAAGTGCTGACTCAGATGCTATTTGAGTTTAGAACACGGAGATGGCAATGTTGATTTGATTACTGTGGTAGATTTGAAGTAGCTGTAAAAATTGAGTTGGATCTTGAGAGAAGATGGTAGTGATAAAACTAAAACCAGTATCATTAATAGAGAAAATAAAGTAAATAAATAAAATACCAATTTTTACAAGCTACTGCCAGCAAATGCTATGCATGAATGATCTCATTTGATCTTCAGAGCAACCCATTTCACAGATGAGAAAACAGGCCCAGAGAGGTTAAGGACTTTGGCCAATGACAGAATCAGGTTTGTCTGCAACCTAAGCCCCTGTTCTTTCCACCACACCACATATACCACCTCACCAAGCTGTAGGCAACAGCACCCTTCCTCTTCTCTTGAAGAACTTTCCTTTTAATATTTTGGAATTGTAAAACCAAAGTAATATGATTCAAGAAAAGCTACCCCCTGGCTGTACCTAGACTCTCAAAAGGTAGACATGGTTTGTTAGTTGAGTCAGAGAAGATCTGGTTATTCATCTGGCTCAGAGTGTGTCCTATTGATTAATCCCCCAAGGAGTGGAGTGAGAAGCAGTGACTTCCACAAACTAGAAACAAAAGATGGGAGGCCAAAAGGAAAGCCCTCACCCCACAAGCAGGAAGAGGCAAGGAAATATCTAACTTTCTAAGAGACTCCAAGTAAAGATGAGGGGCCCCAGTGAAGCCACATGGATGGCTGGGAAACTAAGTTTACATGTTACTATGCCTAAGATCACAGGTGATGCAATCCAGTTTAGCCATAGGATATGTGGTACCCAGCCTCCAAGATGGCCCCATTGATCCCATCTCCTGGATTCACATCCTGTGTAGTCCCCTCCCATATTGCACCAAGGTTGTCCTGTGTGATCAGAAGAGTGTGATAAAAGTGATGGTATGGGGCTTCCCTGGTGGCACAGTGGTTAAGAATCCGCCTGCCAATGCAGGGGACACGGGTTCGAGCCCTGGTCTGGGAAGATCCCACATGCCACGGAGCAACTGAGCCCGTGCGCCACAACTACTGAGCCTGCGCTCTAGAGCCCACGAGCCACAACTACTGAAGTCTACGAGCCACAACTACTGAAGCCTGCAAGCCACAACTACTGAAGCCCACGTGCCACAACTACTGAAGCCCGTGCACCTAGAGCCTGGGCTCTGCAACAAGAGAAGCCACCGCAATGAGAAGCCCGTGCACCAAAACAAAGAGTAACCCCCGCTCGCCGCAACTAGAGAAAGCCCATGTGCAGCAATGAAGATCCAACGCAGCCAAAAATAAATTTAAAAAAAAAATGTCCTAAAGAATAAGAGACTTCCAAAAAAAAAAAAAAAAGAATAAGAGACTTCCATTTCAAAGGCAAATACAAATGGGGAGATATATTCATTTAAAAAAAAAAAGTGATAGGATGTGATTTCTGAGATTAGATTACAAGAGACTGTGACTTCTTTCTCTACCACTCTCTCACTGAAGTCCACTACCGTGTTATACCTTGTTATAAGCATCCCTATGGAGAGACCACATGGTGAGAAACCAAAGCTTACAACAGCCTTGTGAGTGAGCTTGGAAGCAGATTCTCCAACCTGAGTCAAACCTTCAGATGACTCTGGCCTGGGAGACAGCATCACTGGGACTGCGTGAGAGATCCTGAGTCAGAACCACCCAGCTAAGCTGCTACCAATTTCTGACCGCAGAAACTGTATGCGATAATAAACATTTGCTGTTTTAAGTTGCTAAATTTTATATTAGATCTTAGATAGCTAATCCAGGGTAAGATGGGCCTTACAAAAGGAACAGAAGCTCCTGACAAATATAGCCCAACAGAGGAAAATGAGCTCCTTCCTCTGAAACTGAGCAGGACCCTGTGGGGCTCCTGGGCACGGAAGCCTTTCTGGGTTCCCTGTTCCTTGTTTGTAGGGAACAGCCTCCAGCCTCCAGGACCTTCCCTGAGTCCCAAAGGGCAGATTCAAACAGTTGCTAATCAGGGAAGGGAGGGAATGCAGAGACAAGGGAAGAGCAGCCAAGAAACAATAGTGCAGCCTTGGGGCAGGGTCCTGGTTCTGCCTCATGGGATACACATAACAGTATCTTTAAGCTCTTTATAGAATTAAAACTCCCAAGTGGAAGATGTCAGCATTCTTCATTCCAAAGAAGACCACCTTTGGCCAGATTAAAGTAACCAGAGAAGCTCATCAAAAGATTCCCCGAGGGGAATTCCCTGGTGGTTCAGTGGTTAGGACTCACTGCCAAGGGCCTGGGTTCAGTCCCTGGTTGGGGAACTGGGATCCCGCAAGCCTCGTGGCATGCAGGGAAAAAAGAAAAAAGAAAAGAAAAAAGATTACCTGACACCAGATTAAAGGAGTGCAGACCCTGCACACACCCTAATCTTATCAGCAACCCCACCCTTGAACTATTGGTATAAAACTCCTCACCAAATCCTGCTGGGTGTGGACACACAGTTTTCAAGGGCAGGAGCCTGCTGTGTCCCGCTTTGCCTGGCAAAACAATAAAGCTATTCTTTTCTGCTTCACCCAAAACTCTGTCTCCAAGATTTGATTCAGCTCCGGTGCACAGAGGCTGAGTTTTCAGCATCACCTCCATGTTCCAAAGCTCACTCTCCTGTTTCATGCTTCTACAGAAGCATGAAATAGCAGAATAGCAGAAAGGCTATTCTTTCTGCCTGGGGCATCTTCCTGACATGTCTGCCTTTCAGATCTGAGCTCAAGCATCACCTCCTGTAGGAATCTCCTCTGATCTCCCTAGCTGGGTGACTCTCTCTGCCTTCTAGGTTCCCACTGTTCCTCCCCACCCCGTGCTTCCCTTTATCACAGCCATGATTTGTTACGGCCTGTTTACTTGTCTGACCACCTCCACTAAACTGTGAGGTTTAGCAACTTGAAGGCAGGGCTGATCCCGGCATCCAGCTAAGTACTTGGCACATAGCAGGTAACCAGGAAGGTTTAGAAGGATATCTGGGAGCTCAGATCCATAGAAAGCTCCTGAAGAAGAAAAACAAGCAACTTCAAAGCAAATGGGGAGTGGCTTGAAGAGCAAGGAGGGGATCTAAGGGACACACAAGAAAGGGACTTCCTCTTCAAGGAGCCAGGGGCCAGTGCTGGGATCAAGGCAACCCGGCAGCATGGCTTAGAGTGGAAATACCATTCAGAGTGGGCTGAGGGCGGTGACTTGGGGCCCAAGGCCTGAGACCAGGAAGCCAGCTCTGGGCAGGACGCAGCATCTAACCAGGCCTGGACTTCATGCCAACCAGTTGACCTTGGCCTAGAAGCCAGGTTGTCTTTATTTAGGATTCAGACAGAGCTGCCACAGGGAAAAGGAGCCTGGGGCCAAGTGTGAGATCAGCAGGGTCAGCCAGTCTAATCTGGAACTAGACTTTGGTTAATCAGAAACCAGGTTCCTAGACAATGCTTAGATGCGAGGCAGTGGAGGAGGGGAGCAGTGCCCAGGAGAAGTTTTCCATTTGTTTCCTTTTTAAGATTTCATTTGGGAAAACAGTTCAAGCTCATAAGAAAGGGATATTTCCTACATCGTGATCAAGACACAGGGGTAGGTGGGCTTCCCTGGTGGCGCAGTGGTTGAGAATCTGCCTGCCAATGCAGGGGACACGGGTTCGAGCTCTGGTCTGGGAAGATCCCACATGCCGCGGAGCAACCGGGCCCGTGAGCCACAACTACTGAGCCTGCGCGTCTGGAGCCTGTGCTCCGTAACAAGAGAGGCCGCGATAGTGAGAGGCCCGCGCACCGCGGTGAAGAGTGGCGCCTGCTCGCCGCAACTAGAGAAAGCCCTAGCACAGAAACGAAGACCCAACACACCCAAAAATAAATAAATAAATAATTAAATTTTTTAAAAAAACAAAAAAGACACAGGGGTAGGGAATGAGGCTATCCTGGGAATAAAAATCTTCCTAGATCCCAGTGCCCCCTTATCCAACCTTGATGTGCACAGATACACTAAACTCAAGCACAAGAGGTCATTATCACCAGCAGCAGCAATGGCAACATCAGCGGCCCACAAGTAGTCTGAGACCAAAGTTGGATGGTGAGTTTATGGTTGTATCTCTCAGTTTCAGGTGGGGATGGGATAAGCCCTGTTAATATAAATCATTTCCCACGGGGAACTCTACTCAATACTCTGTAAAGGCCTATATGGGAAAAGAATTAAAAAAAAAGAGTGTATATATGTATATGTATAACTGATTCCCTTTGCTGTACACCTGAAACTAACACAACATTGTAAATCAACTCTATTCCAATAAAAATAAAAATACATATATATATAAAAATCATTTCCTCTAGCAAGCCAAGTCCTCCACGATTAACCCAGCACAACTCCAATCACCACCCACAGTCCTCAAAACATACATGCCCTTATATCCCTCACCCAGGCTCAGTTTTGAGACAACACAGGTTTATATATACACACTGTTTCAGTTCAAGTTCTTTAAGAACAAGAGAAACCAAGTTGTAAATATTTCCCCCAATTTGTCACTTGTTTTCTTTTGTACATGGTATTTTTTTGCTCTACAGAAAATTTTCATCTCTATAATCAAATTTGTCTGTCTTTTCTTTTATACCATCTAGGTTTTATGCCCTATTTAGACAAGACAAAATTATGTACTTTTTGAAGCCTCTCATATTTTCTTTTCTTTTTTAAAATTTTTTTAATTGAGGTAGAATTGATTTACAATGCTGTGCTAATTTCTGCTGTACAGCAAAGTGACTCAGTTATACACATATATACATTCTTTTTTTATATTCTTTTCCATTATGGTTTATCCAAGGAGATTGGATACAGTTCCCTGTGCTATACAGCAGGACATTGTTGTTTATCCATCTAAATGTAATAGTTTGCATCTACCAACCCAAATTCCCAGTCCATCCCTCTCCTTCCCCCTTCCCCCTTTTCATCTGTTCTCTATGTCTGTGAGTCTGTTCATTTGTGCCACAGATAGGTTCATCTGTGCCATATTTTAGATTCCACATATAACTGAAATCATATGGTATTTGTCTTTCACTTTCTGGAAGTCTCTCATATTTTCTTCTAACATTTTTATGGTTTCATTTTCAAATCACTTTTATTGAGGAATAATTTACGCACAATAAATGCACCCATTTCAAGTATGCAGTTCAATGAGTTCTGACAAATATATACAGCCAAGTAATCAGCAGTACAGTTAAGACCATTTCCATCACCTCACTGACTGAGTTCCAGCCACTGAATTCCCTCCATTGTGTCTCCATCCCCTTTACAGTCAATCCCCACCTCCAGCCCCACCCCAGGCAATCATGTGTCTGCTTTCTCTCCCTCTAGATTAGTCTTGCCTATTCTAGAATGTCACATTGGAATTGTATCTGTCTTCTTTCACTAACATCTGTGAGATTTACCCATGTTATTGTGCATATTTTCTTTCTTTTGTATTGTTGAGTAGTCTTTCATTATATGGATAAACCATAATTCGTTTATCCTTTCATCTGCTGCATCTTTTCCAGTTTGGGGTTATTATGAATAATACTGCTTGGCTCTGCTTTTTTGTTTTGTTTCTGATGGTTTAATTTTTTTTAATACCCTTTATTTTGTAGAGTGGTTTTAGGTTCACAGCAAAATTGAGTGGAAAGTAGAGAATTTCCATACACTCCCTGACTCCACACACGTACAACCTGCCCACTGTCAACATCCCCAACCAGAGTGATACATTTGTTATCACTGATGAACATACACTGACACATCTTTGTCACTCACAGTCCATAGTTTACCTTAGGTTTTACCATAGGTTGTACATTCTATGGGTTTTGGCAAATGTGTTAATTTTGACAAATGACCTGTATCTACCATTATAGTATCAGAGAATAGTTCCACTGTCCTAAAAATCCTCTGTGCTTTGCCTATTCATCTCTCTCTCCTTCAGTCCCTGGCAACCCCTGATCTTTTTACTGTCTCCATAGTTTTGCCTATTCCAGAATGTCATGTAGTTGGAATCATACAGTACGTACTCTTTTTAGATTGGCTTTTCTCCCTTAGGAATATGCATTTAAGGTTCTTCCTCCATGTCTTTTCATGGCTTGATGGCTCATTTCT
Source organism: Balaenoptera ricei (assembly GCF_028023285.1). Lineage (NCBI taxonomy): Eukaryota > Metazoa > Chordata > Mammalia > Artiodactyla > Balaenopteridae > Balaenoptera > Balaenoptera ricei. The sequence goes on along the minus strand of NC_082642.1, from coordinate 16,635,979 downwards.
TTTTAGTGCTGAATAATATTCCACTGTATGGATGTACCACAGTCTATTTATCCATTCACCTACAAAGAACTTCTTGGTTGCTTCCAAATGTTGGCAATTATGCATAAAGCTGCTATAAGCATCTGTGTGCCGATTTTTCTGTGGGCACATAACTTCTCAGCTCTTATGGGTAAATACCAAGGAACACAATTGCTGGATTGTAGGGAAAGAATATGTTTAGTTTTGTAAGAAACTGCCAAACTGTCTTCCAAAGTAGAAGCCAAAGTGGCTGTGAAACCGTCCACCTCAGACTGGGACTTGAACCCACATGTCAGGACTCAAACCTGTCCAAAACCCTGATTGGGACTTGAACCCATGTGGACAGGAGTTGAACATGGACAAAACCCACAGTCTTCCAAATGAGATCACACACCTGGTTTCAGGACTTAATGAAGCTCAGGTTCTTTTTTTTTTTTTTTTTTTAATAAATTTATTTATTTTATTTATTTATTTTTGGCTGCTTTTGGTCTTCGTTGCTGAGCATGGGCTTTCTCTAGTTGCGGCGAGCAGGGACTACTTTGTTGCAGTGCGCGTGCGCCTCATTGCAGTGGCTTCTCTTGTTGCAGAGCATGGGCTCTAGGCGCACAGGCTTCAGTAGTTGTGGCACATGGGCTCAGTAGTTGTGGCTCGCAGGCTCTAGAGCACAGGCTCAGTAGTTGTGGCGCACAGGCTTAGTTGTTCCTCGGCATGTGGGATCTTCCCAGACCAGGGATCGAACCTGTGTCCCCTGACTTGGCAGGCAGATTCTTAACCACTGCGCCACCAGGAAAGTCCCAAAGCTCAGGTTCTTGATGTCTGATCACAGAAAGAATTCAGTGAGAGACAAAGTGATAGGTAGGAAGTGGATTTATTTAGAGAGAAACACACTCCACAGACGGAGTGTGGGCCATCTCAGAAGGTGAGGAAGGCACCAGGGTATGGGGTTGTCAGTTTTTATACGGGTGGGTAATTTCATAGGCTAATGAGTGGAAGGAGTATTCCAGCTATTTCAGGAAGGGGCGGGGATTTCCAGGAATTGGGCCACCGCCCACTTTTTGATCCTTATGGTCATCCTTGGAACTGTCATGGCACCTGTGGGTGTGTCATTTAGCTTGCTGATGTGTTACAGTGAGCGTATACTGAGGCTCAAGTTCTAGTGGAAGTCGACTTGTCCACCATCTTGGACCCATTTGGTTCTAATCAGTTTATGTCATGTTCCCGGGCTAGTCATTCTTCCAAAGGTTGTGCCCTGCCCCCTTCCCTCCTATTTCAGCTGTACCGTTTTGCATTTTCATCAGGAATGAATGAGAGTTCCTGTTGATCCACATCCTCATCAACATTTGGTATTGCCAGTGTTTTGGATTTTGACCATTCTAATAGGTGTGTAGTGGTATCTCATTGTTTAATTTGCATTTCCCTGATGACATATGTTGTTGAACATGCTTATTTGCTATCTGTATATCTTCTTCGGTGAAGTGTCTGTTCAGATCTCTTGCCCATGTTTTAATTGGATTGTTCATTTTCTTATTTTTGAGTTTTAAGAGTTCTTTGTATATTTTGGATAACAGTCCTTCATAAGATATATGTTTTGCAAATATTTTCTCCCGAACTGTGGTTTGTCTTCTCACTCTCTTGACTTGGCTTACCTTTTTGTATTTAAATCTATCTGGAATTTATTTTTATCTAAGGAGTGAGATTGGAAGCCCAAGTTTTGTTTGTTTGTTGCAAATGGGATAATCTAGTAATCCCAACATGTTTTATCGAATAATTCATTTTTCCCCACTAATGCAATGCCACTTTTATACCAAATTCTCATATGTATTTGTATCTAAAAAACAGAATGGTTTTTAAAGTCTGTGTCTAATGGCTACTTAAAACAAGTAGCCTATGTATTACCTAAAACTTCTTCAAATGTAACAAAGTACCTAAGTCATTTTCATGCATGTGTTCACCATTTCCTGTTCTTTATTGGAAACGGTGGTTGTGTAAACTACATTGGGCTGGAATTTGCCCAAGGACAAATTAGGGGCTCCCTGAGAACAGAGACCATGAGCCTGGGAGCTCCCTGACCTGTCTGCTTTCTCAGACTGGTCACTCCCTAAGGGCAGCAATCAAGTTACCTCCTTTATCAGCAGGTCAAACACATGTTTCCTCCTACTTGGGGGAAAAGACCCTTTTGCTACTACTATTATGATGAGGATGCCCCAGGGCAGAGGCTGTACCATCTCTGAAAATCACTGGATACCCACCCCACATACTGGCCACTCCCTTCTTCTTGTTGACTGTTTATTAGACCTGTTCCTAGCCCTGGCCCCCCCCCCCCCCGGAAGAGAAGGTGGCAGTGTGTGCTGTGGGCTGAGTAAAAATAAAGACCACCTCTGTTAGGTGTTCATTGCTGACATTCCTCCCAGCAAGCAGAAAACCACTTGGGGGGTGGAGGGTGGCCTAAGCTCAGGTCCACGTCCCCCTCTCAGTGGTCCACGCTGGAAGAGGAGGTCTTCAGCTTGACCCTGTAATGTCCCATACCCCACCTCCTCCTGGACTGCTGCTCTCCCAGCATTGCCAGCTGCCGCCCTTTCGGAGGGTGGGGATGAGGGGAGGGTTCAGGAATTCTTTTTTTTTTTTTTTTTTTTTTGGTGCGGGATAGTTCCCCCGACCAGGGACTGAACCTGCGCCCCCTGCAGTGGAAGCACAGTCTTAAATACTGGACTGCCAGGGAAGTCCCAGGTTCAGCACTTTGAAGATTGCCTTAAGTCAGAGTTACTCACTGCTTCCCAAACTTTGTGTTAGCAGGAGCTCATGATTAATATTTCACAGAAAACAAATGAATGAAACATGCCGCTAAATGTTCCTTTTTAGCAGCTCTACCTCATTAAAGGCCTGCGCTGCAGGTCTGTGAGGCTCCCTCTGCTGGCAGATCTGAGACGGGCTCAGCGGCTCAGAGAAGGTAAAGGAGCCCGCAGCCCTCCTCCGAGCCCCACAGTGAGCAGTGAGCAAAGCATCTTGGGAGGGCCCAGAGCAGGGGGAAAAACAGGGTACTGGGGGTTCGAGGGTGCATTTCCAGCTCTGATGCTCACCCGTGGTTTCACTAGAGCTTGTGTTTCCTCATCTCTACAAGGATGGTGGTAATTCCCTCAAGGGGTTGTCACGAAGATGAGATGAAACTACACGTAAAGCAAGTATCTATCACATAGTCAAGGCTCAATGAATGGCACCAATCAAATTATCCAAGACTCATTGGAATGACTTTGCTCTATTCGTGGAAAGTGTTCTTAAATTAGCACCTTCTACTCACCATGATGATGAATCTTGGTTGAAAACTACATTTTAATGAAAGGTATCATGGACCTTCTTCATCCTCCCCATTCACCTACTCTCCCCCGCACGCCAGCCTACTCATCATTCCTCTGAGAACGCTCAGTCCAAGCCACCAACCGCAACAGCCCCCTAAGGGATTTCCTGTTTCCTTTCTTGCCCTCCTTCCACCCAGCCTCCACACATTACCAGCGTGATCTTTTGAAATTGAAAACTGGGTCCCTTAACAGATACTACTATGTATAAAATAGATAAACAAAAAGGACCTACTGTATAGCACAGGGAACTATATTCAATATCTTGTAATAACCTATAATGGAAAAGAATCTGATAAAGAATACATAAATAAATAAATATATATATGTAACTGAATCACTTTGCTGTACACCTGAAACGAACACAACATTGTACATTAACTATACTTCAATTAAAAAATGGTTAAGAGAAAAAAGAAATAAAATACAATTGATGTTTTAAAATAATCTATATAGCTTTCAGTAAGAAAATTATTCCATGTATATTGATTGTGTGCTTACTTTATGGCAATTACTTTAGGAGGCATAATTGAAATTATCATGATGTAAGGTGAGTACTGATATTTCAATTCTACATTTGAAAGAGCTGAATGTCACAGACTGTTAATTAACTTGCTTGATATCACAAAGTGGCAGAAGTATAATTCAAACCCAGATCTTTCTAATTCCAAAGTCTGTATCTTTATTATTTCCCTAACCAAGTGGCTCTATTTGTAAGTTTGCAGGGTGGGGCAGTGGGGCAGGGGAAAGTTACATAAAAGATAGGAAACTGACTATTCGAATAAAACGCAGTATTTGATTCTGAGCCAAAAGAAAGGAAGGAAAAGAAAACTGGGTCCTTGCACTATGGTGCTTAAAAGCCTCCAGTGGGTTTTCCTCTCACTTAGAATATGCAGACAAAAAACGTCGCCTGCCATATCAGTAAACAAAGGATGTTGCAGCCATCAAGCCAGCAGCCACTACCCCCAATTGTGTACCCTGAGGGGATTCAGGATGGAAGAAAACAGGATACTGGCCCTAGAGAGTTAAGGTGCCTATCAAAGGAACAATTTCAATGAGCCCAGACTCTTGCATCTTCCCATACACAGAAAAGTGCTAAATTCATTAAGATGTCTGGTTTTCTTTAATGAGCAGTAATCTTTTGATGTTCGACTACCTGTTTTTTGTTTGTTTGTTTGAACTCCTGCATATCCTGGCCCCTCCCTTACCTTTTCGGAGCAGTTCCTCAGAACTATCTGAGAGGCTGAATCCCGAGGCTTAAGTCCTCAGTAAGGCTGCTGAATAAAACATAATTCTCAACTTTTAGGTTGTGCTTTTTTTTTTTTTTTTTTTTCCGGTCGACAGACCTACAAGTGCCTACATGAGCTGGCTCCTGTCCACCTATCCAACTCCATCTCCAAGCTGTCTTCCCTTGCTCACTCTGCTGTGCCCCACTGCCTTCCTTTCTCCTTAAACTCACTCAGAGTCTTTTCACGTGCTATGCCTAGAAATGCACTTCACCCCTGTTACAGGCTGAATTGTGTCCTCCCCAAATGCTTATGTTGAAGTCTGAACCTCCAGTACCTCAGAATGTGACTGGATTTGGAGACAGGGCCTTTGAAGAGGAAATTAGGGTAAAATGAGTTCATGTGGGTGGCCCCTAATCCAATAGGACCGGTATCCTCATAAGAGGAGATTAGAACAGGGACACACACGGACTGAGAGACATTCATACGAGGACACGGTGAGAAGGTGGCCATCTGCAAGCCAAGGAGACGCCTCAGAAGAAACCAAACCTGCCAACACCTTGATCGTGGACTTTGAGCCTCCAGAACTGTGAGAAAATAAATTTCTGTTGTTCAAGCCACCCAGTCTGTGGTATTTCCTTATGGCAGCCCTAGGGAACTAATACAACCCCCATCTTCACACAGCTGGTTCTTTTTTATCCTTCTCAGCAGTCAATATAAATGCCATGTCCCCAGAGAGTATGTCCATCACCACTCAGTCTAAACTACATCTTGCAAGAGGGAAGAGATATGGGAACATATGTGTATGTATAACTGATTCACTTTGTTATAAAGCAGAAACTAACACACCATTGTAAAGCAATTATACGTCAATAAAGATGTTTAAAAAAAAACTACATCTTCCCATCACTTAATTTTCTTCATGGTAAAATAGTTCTACAGCATGAAATTATTTGATTTGTTGACCAGCGTATTGTCTGTTGTAAAGTAGAATATAAACTCTGTGAGAGCTGCCACCTTGTCTGTCTCGTTGCTCTGCTAGGACAGTACCTGGCACAGGGTAGGCACGTGGAAAATATTTATTTAATGTCCACGATGCCAAGTGCCCAAGAGGCTACAGAGACAAATATGAAATGGTTCCCAACCTGGGGAAGCGTGGGGCCCGTGGTTGGCCAGGAATCCTGGCTCTCAGGGAGTGCACGAGCCTGCGAGGTAGACAGAGCATGGTCTGGAGAGGCCAGCACAGAGCTGTGCAAGCACACAGCAGGGGAGGGAGGTGTTGGGACATTTCTGAAAGCCCAGAGGAGTGAAGCAACTGTGTGAATGTGGGCAACGCCAGCAGTTCAGTTGGCTTAGAGGGACCTGCGCCTATAGGAAGGGGTAGGAGAGTAGGGGGGGTGGGTTGACAGGGACTTCACCATTAAGTGCCAAGCTAGGGGAGCTGAACTTTCTTCTCCCTCCTTTCGCCTCTGTCCCTCTCTCTTCCTCCTTCTCTGTCTCTCTATCTCTCTGTCTCTCTCTCTTTGCCTCTCTCTGTCTCTGTCTCTCTCGTTTTTCTGCCTCTTCCTCTTCCTCTTCATCTCCTCTCTCTCTCTCTCCCCCCTCCCTCCCCCTTTTCTTTTTTCTTTTTTTTAAATAAATTTATTTTTTTTTATTTATTTATTTTTGGCTGCATCGGGCCTTCATTGCTGCGCGCGGGCTTCTCATTGCAGTGGCTTCTCTTGTTGCAGAGCACGGGCTCTAGGCACGCGGGCTTCAGTAGTTGTGGCATGCAGGCTCAATAGTTGTGGCTCACAGGCTCTAGAGCTCAGGCTCAGTAGTTGTGGTGCACAGGCTTAGTTGCTCTGCGGCATGTGGGATCTTCCCGGACCAGGGATCAAACCCGTGTCCCCTGCATTGGCAGGCGGATTCTTAACCACTGCACCACCAGGGAAGTCCCCCCATTTCTTATAAGTAGAAAAAAATAAAGAAATCCAACCCTATAGGTGTGCTGTGAGAACAGAATGATATAATACATGTGAAAGCATCCACCAACGTGTCAGATCCCTAACTGATAAAAATTTGTTGAATAAAAGTTAGTTGCATAACTGTAATAAATAACTGCATAAACTGTAATAACTATCTAGGGGCCCATACATCCAAAAGCGCAGAATGCTTCCAGCTTTTTCCATCCTGAATTCCCCTCAGGGCACACTGGCACTGTGGGTTGTGACTTAATTCTCTGTATAAGGGGATGATGAGCAATGCTCTTTGTTCTTTTTGTTTACAGTTTTATATATTTTACCTGGATTTTCATATTTCTGATCCCTGTTACTCCATTTTGTTTGAAAGTGAAAGTCTTACAGAGCCAAAATTATGGAAAAGCTGGGAAAACAACTTTAAGTATTTCCCAATCAATGAAAAGAGGAAAAACAATTTCGCTGTGGCCAAGAAACTGGATGGCGATGGTTTCACGGACATCCTCAAAGAAGACATTAAGGGATTAACTGAGGAGCAGAGAGAAACATAAAGTAAAAGAAGTTCTTAGTACCTCATACTTCTGGGAGATTTAAAGGCTTTTCCAAGGTAATTCTGACTACAGGCTGTGGGGCTTTCCCCGACACTGATCTTTGACCCTAACTCCAAGGTCAGTGAGACTTCCCAGTCCTGTTTTCTGTTTCTCTTCTGTTCACCCAACTACTAAGCAGGGTAAGAGGGCATGGCCTGAGGTCAAGGATGGAGAAGGTGGAAAGCTGCTGAAGCAGTTCTGGGGTGGGGCGTGAGGGGGGATCCAGACTCAAGGGAATCGGCCACCTATGAAATAAAACTGTTATCACTCTCTTCGCCACCAAACATTTGCCAAGTGCTGCTTTGCACAGCATTGCTGCCAAACCAGAAGTCTATCCTTTCAACTTTCGGTCATTGACTCTGGGTATTGACCAGTGCCAACTTCTTGCCAGGTACTGTTCAGGGGAGAAAAAATCAACTATACTTTTTGGCTTTGGGGGCTCAAAGACCCAAACTAGCACATGTGAAACCGTTAAAGAACACTCCAAGGGTGAATTCTAGTTTTTCATTTCCAGACTTAAAAGGCCCATAGGGTACCCAGCACAATGAATGAAGAGACTCCACCACCATCATGGTACTTTGTGGTGAAATTTCCCAAAACCAGGGATAAAAGAAAGATCCTAAAAGGTTAAAATAGCAAAAAAACATGTTCTATATAAAGACCAGAGCTACAAATGGAGTCAGACTTCTCAATATTAGCTCTGGATGCTAGAAACCAGTGGGGAAGTGACTTCAAAAGTCAGGGTGGGGGAACTTCCCTGGTGGCGCAGTGGTTAAGAATCTGCCTGCCAATGCAGGGGACACTGGTTCGAGCCCTGGTCCGGGAAGATCCCACATGCCGCAGAGCACCTAAGCCCGTGTGCCACAACTACTGAGCCTGCGCTCTAGAGCCCACGAGCCACAACTACTGAGCCTGCGTGCCACAACTACTGAATCTCGCGTGCCTAGAGCCCGTGCTTCGCAACAAGGGAAGCCACCGCAAATGAGAAGCCCGCGCACCGCAACGAAGAGCAGCCCCCACTCGCCGCAACTAGAGAAAGCCCACACGCAGCAACGAGGACCCAACACAGCCAAAAATTAATTAATTAATTAATTTTTAAAAAGTCGATTAAAAAAAAAGTCAAAGGGAAAATGATTTTCAATCTGGAATCCCATACTTAGCCAAATTATCAAATATGAAGATAAAATAAAAGCATGCAAAATCTAATAATAATACCTCCTATGCAACTCTTCTTTGGCAGATGCTGAAGAATGTACTTCAGCAGAATGAAGCAGCAAGTAAAGAAGAAGAACAAAAACCAAAAACCAAAAAACATGAGATCCAGAAAACAGGTAAGGGGATGTAAATCCCAGGACGACAATTGTGCAGCCAAGAGAGTAACTATAACTAGTTCAGGTTGGAGCAGGAAGATGGAAGAATCCAGGAGGGAGGTCTCCAGAGGGAGGGGGAAGAAAATGGGATTGACAGACTGATCTTAAAACATTGAGAAAATAATACTTCTAGCCATTGATGGACAGATATGATGTAGTATGTGGAAAAAATTAGTACAGGTAGAGAAAATTAAGCAAACGGAAAAAAAAGGACAATTGTTAACCAAGAAAAGTAAGAAGTTGTGCAAGAACAGCATGTACACCATTTGGCTTTGCAGTGGACAAAATTTACATAGCCATAAGATGATAAATAATTGTCAATTTAACTAAAAAATCATGATACAACTATTAGGAAGATGAAGCAGGAAAAATGGGGAGTTTAGGAGTGGAGTAAGAAAGATAAATCTGCATCTCTGATAACCTGAAGTGTAATGGATAACATCTGAAATTAATAAATCAAGAAAAACAGCATGAATTGCTATAATTGAGAAATCTGGAACTAAAGAAAAAGTAAAAAGTTGAAAGTGGCTACCTCTAGGAGCAAAAATGAGGAGACTGAGGAATCGGTAGGAAGTCTGAAGTTATTATAACTTTTCTAATACTATATATATTTCCTTTTTTACAACCATATGCATTGCTTGAAGTATTTTTTTTATTCTGGTAAAATTTCCATAACATAAAATTTACCATTTTAACCATTTCAGAGTGTATAATTCTGTGGCATTAAGTACATTCACATTATTGTTCAACCATCATACTATCCCACTCCAGAACTTTTCCACCATCACAGACTGAAACTTCATACCCACTAAACACTAACTCCCCACTCCTCCCTTCCCCCAACCCCTGGGAACCACCAGTTTACTTTCCTTCTCTATGAATTTGACTATTCTAGATATCTCACATACATGAAATCCTATCAATACAATTTGTTGTTTATCAGCTTATTTCACTTTAGCATAATGTCTTCAAGATTCATCCATGTTGCAGCATGTGTCAGAATTTCCCTCCTTTTTTAAGGCTGAATAAATATTCCATTGTATATACCATATTTTGTTTATCCATTCATCTGATGATGGACACTTGGGTTGTTTCCACCTTTTGGCTATTTCGAATAGTGCTGCTATGAATATTAATGTGAGTGTATCTGTTTGAGTCTCCGCTTTCAGTTTTTCTGGGTACATATTTAGAGGTGGAATCACTAAATCTTATGATAATTCTATGTTTAAGTTTTTAAGAAACTGCCATAGAGTTTTTCACAGGAGCTGCACCATTTTACATTCCTACCAGCAATGCACAAAGTTTCCAATTTCTCCACTTCCTGGCCAACACTTGGTATTTTCTGATCTTGTTTGTCTGTTTTGTTTTGTTTTTATAGTAGCCAGCCTAATCGGTGTGAAGTAGGATCTCACTGTGATTCTGATTTGCATTTCCCTAATGATTAGTGATGTTGGGCATCTTTTCATTCCCTCTGAAGAAATGTCTATTCAAGTTCTTTGCCCATTTTTTTGAATTGGGTTGTTTGTTTGCCTTTATTACTTTGAGATAAAAACAAAGCATTAATGTTAAAAGCAAGATTCAAATGTCAACAGGCAAGTTGGGTTTCAAAGCAGGGACCGTGGGGCTTCCCTGGTGGCACAGTGGTTGAGAGTCCGCCTGCCAATGCAGGGGACACGGGTTCAAGCCCTGGTCCGGGAGGATCTCACATGCCATGGAGCAAAGCCCGTGTGCCACAACTACTGAGCCTGCGCTCTAGAGCCCGCAAGCCAAAACTACTGAGGCCTGCGTGCCTAGAGCCCGCGCTCTGCAACAAGAGAAGCCACCACAATGAGAAGCCACTGCAATGAGAAGCCCACGCACCACAACGAAGAGCAGCCCCCGCTCGTCCCAACTAGAGAAAGCCTGCGCGCAGCAACGAAAACCCAATGCAGCCTAAAATAAATAAATTTATTTAAAAAATAATAATGTATATATGTGTATAACTAAATCACTTTGCTGTACAGCAGAAATTAGCACAACATTGTAAATCAACTATACTTCAGTTAAAAAAACAGAGGAAAAAAAAAAAGCAGGGACCCTTGGTAAGGCCCTTAGATGGTTTCTTTTTTTTTTTTTTAATTAATTAATTTATTTATTTATTTTGGCTGTGTTGGGTCTTCGTTTCTGTGCGAGGGCTTTCTCCAGCTGTGGCGAGCGGGGGCCACTCTTCATCGCGGTGCGCGGGCCTCTCACTGTCGCGGCCTCTCCCGTTGCGGAGCACAGGCTCCAGACGCGCAGGCTCAGTAGTTGTGGCTCACGGGCTTAGTTGCTCCGCGTCATGTGGGATCTTCCCAGACCAGGGATCGAACCCGTGTCCCCTGCATTGGCAGGCGGACTCTCAACCACTGCGCCACCAGGGAAGCCCCCTTAGATGGTTTCTTAAACGGGAGGCAGGGCACAACTTCTGCATTACCACACACGGTTGAGGTCCCAGGCATTGTCCACACAAAAGTGTGTTACACCCTATCTCAACAAAATCTATGCATTTCTTTGCAAGGTCTCACTACCCTTCTAACATTCCTGTCCTGGAGGGTAGGAAAAGTCGTATTTTGTTTTTTGGGGGTTTTCTCCAAGCCACCTGGGACACGTTCCTAAATTGCTCCCTGGGGGACAGTGTTTCCAACAAGCTAACTGAATCCTTCTGGGGGAAATCCATTTTCTACCAGCTCCTTATATATTTCCAGTGCGAGCTCTGCTTATCACCTGTGTGTCTAAGGAGAGCCTTTAACCACGATTGAGTTGAAATGTGACACAGAGTAACTGATGCTGCTGACGGGGGAGGTGGCCCAATGGGACATGAAACCTGCATTTGGGAGCCACTGCCCTCATGACTCCATCTGGGGCTCAGATATAAGTATACATTTCGTCCTCTGGGCACCACAGCTCCTTAAGTTCTCTCAAAAGCCCCCTCTCCCCCACCCCCACCCCTTTTTGCTTTGAAACTATAGCTAATATTCTCATTCAACCAATGAACAATTGAGATGGTGTAGAACAGAGGATGAGAGTACAGATTCTGGAGCCCAACTCCCTAGGTTTCCATCCCAACTCAGCTACGTGCTAGTTGAGTCACCTTGACAAATCCTCTAACCCCTCTGTATCTCAGTCTCCTCGTCTATAAAATATCCTCCATTGGATTCTACAGTTAAAGTACATGAAAAGTGCTTCCAACAAGGCCTGGCACATGGTGAGTACTGTACATGTCTGAAGCTCTTTGAGATGATTACCATCAAGGCATCAAGTACCCAGGAGGACGCTTACCCAACTCTTACCAATGATGTCCTCTGAGGAGTAGGATTTAGGAAGGGAGGTTGAAGTGAGGATTTTAATTTCTAACTCATGCACTTCTGTATTGTTTGAATTTATTACTTTTTATTAAAAGCAAAATAAGGGAAAAAATTTAATGGCATCTGGCTGAGAATATAAAACAATCTCTCCAAACCTCCCACTAAAAGCTAAAAAGACACAAAGATTTTTTTTTAAATCCTACCCAAATATTTAAAACTAATGTTGCCAATCTAGAACCCATATGAATTTTCTGTACCTACAAGACCAACAAAGGCTAAGTGGGGGAAAAATGGCATCGGTGGTCCATCTGTGCTCCACTTCCCAACGAGTAGCTATTAAGAACTTTTCTTCAGCCCATAGCAATTTAAAAAAAAATTTTTTTAGTAGAATTTTACTTTAATATAAAATGAAAAAAACCCACAAAAACCCAAAGCCCTAATAGGTTAAAACAAGTCAAACAACCATTCCACACAGATAAAACCTTCACAAAAGTCAACTGAAGTAATCCAGAGCTAAAAGTGAATTGTGCATATTTTCAAGGAAGTCACCAGTCATGTAACACAAACAAATTATTTACACACTTGCAAGCCCTCTAAGAAATGTGCCCCAAGAAGCATTAACTTTGTTTTTTCATGTGCCATCCTGAAGACTTGCACATTTTATTTTTCAGATAATTTAACATTTTTAATAGAGTGTGTTGTCTACCAAGTGGTAATGCTTTGGTACTATTCGTATAGGACTGCTTATCCTAAAGACTTGACATTTCCCCAAGAGGAGCTTCTGCTTTAGAAGTTTCATACAGGGCTTCCCTGGTGGCGCAGCGGTTGCGAATCTGCCTGCTAATGCAGGGGACACGGGTTCGAGCCCTGGTCTGGGAAGATCCCACATGCCACGGAGCAACTAGGCCCGTGAGCCACAACTACTGAGCCTGTGCGTCTGGAGCCTGTGCTCTGCAACAAGAGAGGCCACGATAGTGAGAGGCCTGCGCACCGCGATGAAGAGTGGCCCCCGCTTGCCGCAACCAGAGAAAGCCCTAGCACAGAAATGAAGACCCAACATAACAATCAATCAATCAATCAATAAATCTTTAAAAACAAAAAAAGAAGTTTCATATAAATTAAAATCTTTATCAAACATCAATATGGAGGGAGTTGACACAGGATGCAACATATACAGTCAAGTTACCTCTGTATATTTAGAAATTACTCTTTCAAGATACTTGCACCAGAGAGCTTAGTCTGTCCTCCTTAATATTCGGTAGTACAGGTTTGAATCATCAGAACCTTGGCAAGACCTTAATATTTCAAAGTTATTAACAACTACCTCTAGGGGCAAGTCCATGTTTACTGAGTTATGACAAATTTATTATAACGAAGGAAAACAAGTATAGCCAGCCATCTTAAAAAAATGCTCTAACCACTGCTTCTGAATATAGAAAGACTAAAACTACATACATTTATCATACAACAAATCCCATCTCTGTCACCTGAAATTCCCCTAATTTAATTCATTAGAAGGGGATTTTTTTTTAATAAATGGATACTAGGAAAGCCCAAGGGGATTTTTTAACAAGACTTAAAAGCACTTTACAGTCACATTCAGCTTTCCTATGAAATACTCAGCATCTTAAATATTGGGTTGGCCAAAAGGTTCGTTTGGGTTTTTCCATGACATCGTACAGAAAAAACCCGAACGAACGTTTTGGCCAACCTGATATTATGTAGACTTCTTTTTTTTTTCCTTTTAGTAAGCTAGACACTGGCTTCAGAGTTTGTAGAACTGAAGGAAAAATAACCTACTCAAAACTATCCTAAGGGCTTCCCTGGTGGCGCAGTGGTTAATAAGAATCCACCTGCCAATGCAGGGGACACAGGTTCGAGCCCTGGTCCAGGAAGATTCCCCATGCCCTGGAGCAACTAAGTCCGTGCAAGCCTGTGCTCCGCAAGAAGAGAAGCCACTGCAATGAGAAGCCTGCACACCGCAATGAAGAGTAGACCCCACTCGCCACAACTAGAGAAAGCCCACGCACAGCAACGAAGACCCAACGCAGCCAAAAATAGATAAATAAAATAAATAAATTAAAAAAAAAACTGTATTAAAAAAACCACAACTATTCTAGAAATCGTCTTTTGGCAGAACAGCAGGTATCCAAGTTAAAAATAGGAGGGTCATTTTGTTGCTTTGTTTTCCAAAATTTAAATTGTTTTTTGTTTCCTTTCTACATAAACCTCAGTCACCACTCCTGAGTGGAGATGGGCAGAGGCTCTAGGCCCTGCTCCTCCAGCTTCTCAGCAGCTGCTTTCTTATTGCTGCAGCAAGACTTGAATAGATGTGTGTCAGATGAGGACTTCCCCAAGACAGCCTTTATAGATAATGCCACAGCATATTTTCTGTCTTATCCAGTATGTGAGATCCAAAATGGAAAACACTGGCATTCTGTTAGAGCCAGAAGCCATCTCTGTATCTGAGCCATCACCTGACTGTTACTATAACGAGGAGATTGAGCTGGAAAGGCACTTAAGGTGGTACTGTGAGCATCAGAATTACGACGTTTAAATTCCTTCGGCAGTTTACTGATCTGGTTGCTTTTTATCCTGTTTCCAGATGGAGTTTTCACTTTCTTTGGTTTCAGTGTAGTCTTTAGACTGGGTCCTGCCCTTGCATCTACCACGTGATTCCGGTTTTGTTTTTTTTTTGTTTTTGTTGTTTTTTTGATCCTGCTGGTAATTTCTTCCATCTTTTCACAGCAGGACACAGGCATTACAGATGTCTCCTGATCAAGTCTCATGTAACCGAAAGCAGCTCTGGAAGTCCTTTTCATAGAGTTTACTGTCAGTGAATCGAAAACTGGAGGATTTAGCTCTGCAAATACAGTAGCCCTCTATATTTTGGTATATCTTTGGCTTGTGAAAACCAAACACTTCTTCTGAGCAATAGTCTTCCAAAAGCAGCCGATCCACATGCAATAATGTTCCTGAGGTGTGGAGTGCATGCCAAACCAACCCCCCCTCCAATCGCTCCCTCCTCCTCAACTGCCATGTCTGGAATGATTGTCTCCTGCAGTTCAGCAGCAATTAAAATTTGAGGTTAGTACCAATCAGGAAATAGAGTAGCAGTCCCCTCTACTTCACAATGAGCTTATTTGTTTGTTTTGAGCCAAGCAACCAGTTGTGGCCACCCACAGTTTCCCCATCAGCTTCTCTTTCTATTTTCAGTTAAAAACTACAGCTCCCAGAAGACCCCTCGGTAGGAATGGGGGTCTGGAAGAGGTACAGGTGTGCCTGACACTAAAGCAAGGTCAGTTAGCCCCACCCACCCTGCCTTAATATCATTCTGGAAAAGCACCTAGAAGCTTGCTTGTTTAAGGGGCAAGGGCTCAAGAAACCTCATCTTTGTGCTGGTCTTGAAGGAATCACTTAAAGACATTAGCCAACAGGAATGAGGAAGGAAAATTATAAAAAAGCTGGCAGATGACACAGTACAGTGGAACCTCAACAAACATGACAGCCAACTAACCCTGGAATCCGCACAAGAATGAAGGCCTCAGCAACCACACCCCAGTGGGGGGCCCCAGGGGCTACCAGACGGAATGTGCAGGGGGCAGAGTCTCCTTCCACGATGCCATCTGAATGAGGTTCCAAAGTAAACGGTCACATTATGAATTGCTATTGCTCTTATGGGAATAATTTACTCCACATAAGAACTTGGGCTCCCTCCTTACCAGTTTCAGAAGCTTCATTGAATGTAATTACCACAGCATTCACTATGCCAAAAACATGGAGCTACAGCCATTGTCTTAAAAGAAATACATCTAAAATGGTGCAGGCACTTTGGAAAACAGTCTGGCAGTTACTCCAAAGGTTAAACATTGAATTATCATATGACCCAGCAATGACACTCCCAAGTATATTCCCAAGAGAAGTGAAAACGTACCTGCATGCTAAAACTTGCACACAAATATTCATGGCAGGATTATCTATGACAGCCAAAAAGTGGAAACAATCCAAATGGCCATCAATTGAGAATGGATAAACAAAATGTGATATAGTCATATGACGGACTATTATTCAGTCATAAAAGGGAATGAAGTACTGATGTGTGCTGCAACATGAATGAACCTTGAAAACATTATGCTTAGTGAAAGAAACCAGACACAAAAGACCACATATTATATAATTCTATTTATATGAAAAGTCCAGATTAGGCAAATCCATAGAAGGTAGATTAGTGGTTGGCAGAGGATAGGGAGAGAGGAGAATGGGAATGACTGATAACAAGTGTGGGGTTTCTTTTTGGGTGAGGAAAGTGTTCTGGAATTAGGTAGTGGTGATGGCTCTACGACCATCAGAATATACTAAAAACCACTAAACTGTATACTATACATAGGTGAATTTTATGGCATGTGAAAGATCCCTCAATAAAACTGCGGTAAACAAAGATAGAACTAACCCCCCCCACCAAAAGTTAATACAAGGGTTTGGGGGAAGTATGGCCAGGGTGTCAATTTTTATTTCTACTTTTTGGAGTTTCATTTGTTTGTTTTTTTCAAAATTTCCCTCTCTAATGTGCAGCTATTACTTCACTCACTGAAGCTCTGGGATCAGAGAGATTCTGCTGGATTCAAATCCAATCTCTTTCTGGATGAACTGGATAATCTTGGGCAAGTCAATTATTCTAAATCTCAGTCTCCTCATGAAAAATTGGGGGAATAATATCAATGGCCTCATAGGGCAGTTGTGAGAGTTTAATAAGAGAATGCTGTAGATCAGAGCCTGGCATATTAGTAAGTGCTCAAGCAATATTAGCTTCTGCCAGTTTTGCTATTAAGAATACAATGCAGTAAAATAATATTACAAATTATCATAGGTAGCACTTACATAGCACTGCTGTGGTGCTTTACATAATTTTAAGGTGTTTAGTCCCCACAACTGCCTTGTGAGGTAGGTATTCTTATGCCCATTTTACAGATGAGCATTTACTGTGGAGTAGATGCACACTTGCCAGTGACATGCAGTCTGTACATTCTGTGGGAATTTAGGAGCAGGTAATGAGCATAGAGAGCTAAGGCAATCAGGGAGGACTTCGTGAAGGAAATGGCCCTGGAAGGAAAGGAAGGTGAGCCCTGGATAATCCCACATGGGTGGGAAAGTGTGGTGAGGACCTTGCAGGTGAAATGGAAGTTACCAAACAAAAAGGCGGGAAATATCAACACTTGTTCATTGTGGGTGATGAATACAGATTATGTGTTATATTATTTCCTGCACTTCTGCACCTTAGAAATAATTACTAATGAACAAAAATTTTAAATATTTAATCATGTTGTAGAGGGATAAAACATTTTCTTTCCCTCAGTCTTTGACCTTCTTGTATATACATTCAAGAAAAAACTAGCTGGTTAGAAAAATGAGTAAATGCCAGTTTTCTTTATTCTTTCTAAAATAAAGAATATTTATTCTACACTAATAGAATACTACACTAAGCATTGTCTGTAAACACCGTTTGTGATCCTGTACGAGTGTCTCTGTACAAGCCTTTCCATGCACTGAGTGCTACTCTGAGGTAGACACCAGGAAGCATAAATGTTGGGTTATAGATCCAATTATTAAAACGTGAATCAAGCAGGGGCCAATGGGAAATTTCTGTACCTCCCTTTCAATTTTGTTGTGAACGTCAAACAGCTCTAAAAAAAAATAGTCTAAAAAAAGTAAATCAGAGACTGGGCAGCCTCGCGTCCCAACTCCGCTTGCGTACCGCGCATCCAGGTCGTTTCTCACGTGGTCGGGGCCGGGAGCGTGAAGTTCGAATCCGCTTGTCTGCGCGGGTCCAGGCGGCACCCGGCGCAGCCCTCCGGGCGGGCGGACTAGGTGCGAGGACCTGGTGACCCACTACCCTCCGGGCACGCTCTCTAGCCCCGCCTCCCGGCCCCTTCCATTGAGAAACCCCTTAGCGATCACGTGAAAGAGGCATGCCGGCTGCTTGACGTCACGCAGTGCGGACCAATGGTAGCTTCTGTTTATATCGCGGGGGGGGGGAGGGTCAGAATATTCACGCCCCCGCTGCCGCCGCGTCGCCCTCCAGCGCGGGTGGTGAAAACCTAGCCAGGGTGGGAGGCGGCGTGGCTGCAGCGCGGCGGGGAGGGCCCCGCCGGTCGCCTTCTGCAGCCGCGTCTCCGTCAGTTCCCGTCGCCGTCACTGGGGCGCCGTGCGGCTCCAGTCCGGGGCGGAAGCTGCGGCCGTCGCGGCGGCCGGATCCGCGTCCCGCCTCAACGCCCGGAGGACATGCGGGAGAGAGAATGAGCCAGAGGGACACGCTGGTGCATCTGTTTGCCGGAGGGTACGTCCCAGGAGGGGCTTGCAGACTGGGGCTGAGGGCGCTGGGCTGAGGGCGCTGGGCTGAGGCCGAGGGCCGTGGCCTGAGACGCGGGCGAGAAGGGAGAAGGGGCTTCAGCGCCGGGGACCGAGAGAGTGAGGCCCGGGCGGGGAGGGGTGAGGTGACTGGAGTCGGGGGAGCTGAGGGAGCCCACGGGACTGAGGCTGAGGCGGGGAGGGGTGGGAGGGCGAAGTCGGCAGGATGTCAGGCTTTGGGCCCGCGGAACCGGAGCGAGGCCTAGGGAGTGGCCGGCGGGGCTGGCGTCCACGCAGGCCCAGTCCACGCGCCGCGGCCTAGCGGACGTCGGGGATGCGGGGCCGCGGAAGGCCAGTAACTGCAGGCCTCACGTAGGTTGCTCGGCCGGGGCGGCGTGGGGGGGTGGAGCGGGAAGTGCGGAGGCCGAGGACAAAATGGGCGCCGGGCCTCCTCCTCCTTCCGTCCCTGGCGCGCGGGCTGCGGGGCTGCCTCACGTCGCTCACGCCCCGCCTCGGATCTCCGGCAGCTGATTTCCGGGCCCTCCTTGGCCCCGGAGGGTCGTCTGGGGGCTTCCGGCGCCAACGGGAAGGCTTTGGGGTTCTGTCGCCCGTAATAGCTGTAGGTTTCTAGATCTTGGAAAATTTCCTTTCTCCAGGTTGCGAGATGCGCTACAAAGCGGCACTGCTTCTGGGGTCGGATTCTATTGCTGAAAACCAGGCGTCTTGCACACCCGCTGCTTTTCGTCTGCTTAAAAGGAGAAAGTGAGGGATAGGGGAGAGGTCAGAAGCTTTGGCAGTAGTTACTATGTGTACAACATTAAGACTAAACTTAAAGTCTCAGTTCCCTGATTGCCAGCTTGAGTGCTACAGATCTTTTGTTCAGCCAGTTTAGTCTTCTTTTTAGGTTGTTCTTTCCAAATTATTTGGAGAGTCGTAGCAATTTTAAATTTAGGAGTTACTTCTTATCTGTAGGATCATAGTCTTATCAAAAATGGCTACGGTGAATTATGCTGAGGCTCTTCTCTACCATTATGACCATATAAAGTCGCATCTCTTTAAAGCATGCAGTTTTTTTTTAAATCGACTACTTTAATAGTATTAAAGTAATACACGGCGGTTCTATTCACAGTGGCTTGATTGGAGTTAAACGTGTGGACTCTATTGCCGGTGATGACAGTACTTTCCTTGAGTTGGCACGTTCATTGAAGAAACATTTATTGTACACCGATTATGGGCCAGGCACTGTTCTGGCATTAAAATACTTTTCATTTAATACTGTTCATTTAATTCGTGAGACAGGGTTTAGGCAGGGTTTGCTTTCTATAATTCTGATACGTAAGAATAATCTTGGCAAATTAAATCATTTTTTAAAAACCATTAGCCATGTAGATGTTCTTGTAAAGATGTCTTGTGCAAATAATTGGGTTCCCTCCTGTAACTAGATCATAAGGTAATTTTTGAATGTTAGGAGACCACACATCTACTTTTTTGGCCACTATTTTGAGCGAAAAGTGGACACGCTCTTTGATTTTAATTCATCTTCATCTGTAAAATGAGGAAGTTGTACTAAATGATTTCTAAGGCCCTGTTCTAGGTCCTAACATTTTTATTGCTCTGCATTCAAGATTCAGGTGTCAAGTTTTGTTAAAAATAGGGCACATTTATTTGAAATGTTAGCTTGATTGCACTAACTTCCCAGTTTGGATTAAGATCATCAGCCACGTTGTTGTTACTAATGCATGTAAAGGCCCTTATGGTTAGCGTTTTCTTTAAAAACAGAAATGGGGCATTTTTGCAGCATCTAAACCCAAATAGATTTAGGAGCCCCTCTACCCCCCAAAAAACAACCTAGCATATGCAGGTTTTTTAGAGTATTAAATGAAGTACTTGTTTATAGGGCCTGACACAAGATAGGTACTCAGCCTTATAAATTTTCTTCTTTTGCATCCCATCTCGATTTTATGTTTATATGGGGTCTCATAAGTCATTTCAGTAAAACTTGGCTTACCTTTTTTAGAGAAACAGTAGAACTAGGAAGGATGGTAAAGATCATCTGGTTTAGCCCCTTCAAAATATGGGAAAATACCGGGCTTCCGTGGTGGCGCAGTGGTTGAGAGTCTGCCTGCCAGTGCAGGGGACATGGGTTCGAGCCCTGGTCCGGGAAGATCCCACATGCCGCGGAGCAACTAGGCCCGTGAGCCACAACGACTGAGCCTGCGCGTCTGGAGCCTGTGCTCCGCAACAAGAGAGGCCGCGATAGTGAGAGGCCCGCGCACCGCGATGAAGAGTGGCCCCCGCTCGCGGCAACTAGAGAAAGCCCTCGCACAGAAACGAAGACCCAACACAGCCATAAATAAATAATTAAATAATTAAAAACAAAATATGGGAAAATACCAAGGTATAAAAAATTTACTTACCCAACATTAAACAGCTTTTCATACATGTAAAATGAGAGTTAAAATAATCTCTGAAGAACCTCCCAGCTCTATATTAAATAAAATCATTTAGAATAGATTTCTGTATGAAATTTCTATTTCTGTATGAAATTTCTATAGAATATTCTGGAAGTCTGTATGCTAAGCATTATGGAAATGCAAACTGAGTTGTGGGTAACATTGTTCTTAATTGAAGATGTCTAGTATATCTCAAAGTTGCATATTTAGGCAATTATTTTTTGGACGTTCTTAGAAAACTAGATTTCATTTTTTTCTCATGATAGAATTATGTAAATTAGGAGTTAGGAAACTTATTTTTTACTTTAATAATAACAAGATAGAGAAAAGGAGAGAGATCTTTGTATTAGCCGTTGTGCAAGAACCAGTAACCTTTCACAGTGGCATTTAATCTTTAGACAAAAATTGTCTTAAGAAGGAGCCTTTGGATTGTTTTCCTGATGGTTATAATTGTATTTATTCAAATATGTGTTTATCAGGATCTCAGATTTTTAGTAGCCTTATAGATGTATTATTAAATCAGGAAAACTTGAAACAGACTAGCACTGGACCTTGGGTCTGGGTGACCGACTCACATGCATAACTCGTGCTTTCTTTAACACACCCTTTGGTCCCATTATGTTTTTGTCAGGGTTAATATTCAGAGTTTGTAAGGTCATCGGTTAGGTTGATTGAGTTACGGAGGCTACTCACAACTGCCCGAAAAGGGTGTAAATATGATTTAATTTTAGCTATGCTTTTAATAACACTATATGTTTGTGTGTGAAGACATAAGCGGTATGTTTTTAAATTCTTTGATAGATCTACATTGTTTAGTTGTGTGTCAGCTGCATATGTCCACCAAGAGGCAGTTTGGGTTTTTTTCCATTTGAGAGAGAGATTGCCTCAAATGGGAGGAATAAACCTTCAACATTTAAGTGGATGAATTTCCTTCCTTTGTAGTTCCTGTGACAGTGAGAGCTTAATACATATAGTTAGTAATTTCAGATTATCTAAGAAATGGTTTATTTTTATATCCTGGAATTAATCAATCCATTTATCAAACCATTTATTTTTCATTTATTCAGTAAGAAACTCCATTTGGGTGTCAGATAACGTCGATTCTGTAGAAATTTTGTCATAATATTTGTTAAATTACTTCACCTGTTTCCTTGTAAAATCAGTACAGAAGTAGACTACTTAAAAGTATAATGTGGTTTATTTACACTTTGTCTACATTTTTTTATTAGCCTTATTTCCATAATTTTTATAACCTTTTCTTTTTTTTTCTTTTTAAAAATACATTTTAATTCTTACTAACAGATTGCAAGACTAAGGTAATTTGCTTATCCTGATGTATTCTCAAACTTATTTTCCTGTAAGGGGATTAGTGTAGTATATAGCATTGTGGGTCAGGGACCCCTGGGAGTTTCCAAGACCTTTTTGGTGGTCTGAGACGTTAAAGCTCTTCTCATAAAAATACTAACACGTTATTTGCCTTTTCACTTTGTTGACATTTGGACTGATGGTGCCAAAGCGATGACTGGTGAAGCGCTGTTACCTTAGCATGCGTCAAGGCAGCATCACCAGACTGTGCTAGTAGTCACTAGCACTTGCAATTTAAAAACACAGGGTCTCTTAAGAATGTTCTTGAAGCAGTAAAAATTAATGTTTTAAATCTTGACTCTTGGGATTTCCCTGGTGGTCCCGTGGTTAAGACTCCACGCTTCCACTGCAGGGAGCGTGGGTTCAATCCCTGGTCAAGGAGCTAAGATCCCACATGCCACGTGGCACGGCCCAAAAAAAAAAAATCTTGACTCTTGAGTATACATCTTCATTTCATATTCTGTTTGGCAAATGGGAAACATGAGTAAAGCATTTCTACAACTGTTTCTGCCTCAAGCTGAACTAGCGTCTTTTTTCATGAGAACCACTCTTGAAAGAACAATTGATAGACTATGACAATTCAGGCTTGAATGTTTGGCAGACATTTTCTCAAAAAATGAAGGAAGTGGGCCTGTTGGTTCAAGGAAAACCACAACAAATGATAACATTTGTTGCCATATGATAAAATTTGAGTTTTCAAGCAAAAATTAGAATTTTTGAAATCTTTTTTTTTTTTTAATCATTTATTTATTTATGGCTGCATTGGGTCTTCGTTGCTGGGCACGGGCTTTCTCTAGTTTCAGTGAGCGAGGGCTACTCTTTGTTGTGGTGCGCGGGCTTCTCATTGCTGTGGCTTCTCCCGTTGCTGAGCGTGGGCTCTAGGCACATGGGCTTCCGTAGTTGTGGCTCGCGGGCTCAGTAGTTGTGGCTCGCGGGCTCTAGAGCGCAGGCTCAGTAGTTGTGGCGCGTGGCTTAGTTGCTCTGCTGCATGTGGGATCTTCCGGGACCAGGGCTCGAACCCATGTCCCCTGCATTGGCAGGCGGATTCTTAACCACTGCGCCACCAGGGAAGTCCCTTGAAATCTTGAATAGATAGAAAATGTAATTTTTAAAATATTGTATCACAAAACGTATCTATACTTGGAAGACCTGTATAATCCAGTGAACCAATATTTTTCAAATAAC
The DNA here is from genome assembly GCF_028023285.1 of Balaenoptera ricei. Classification (NCBI taxonomy): domain Eukaryota; kingdom Metazoa; phylum Chordata; class Mammalia; order Artiodactyla; family Balaenopteridae; genus Balaenoptera; species Balaenoptera ricei. The sequence continues at coordinate 16,612,796 of NC_082642.1, read as the reverse complement.
CAATGCATGATGTTATAGAGTAGTGCATAGATAAAGATTCAGAATGTAAAATAAAGCAATGGATTTTAATGTAACAATATGAAAAGTTTATTGGTATAGCTCAGATTCCATATTGCAGCTAATTTCAAGAGCCTACCACATGCCCAGTTTTAATGTAATATTGAAAAATATCCACAGTTATCTGAAAGGAGGTGTTGAATTGTTACACTAAGTAAATTATATCATTAATTAAAAGGTTTCAGTGCCATGGTTGGGGAAAAGGTGGAGTAGGATAAAGGGGAATAATGGGGGTGCACTGTAGTTTCAAGTAGGAGGATAGTGGAGTCTTTTTGAGAAGGTGACTTTTGAACAAAGACCTGGAGAGGAGAGAGTTAACTATTCAGAGGGAACAGGCAGTGAAAAGACCCTGAGTAGGGTAGGAGCACTGAAATGAGGCAAGTATAGCCAGAATAGTAGGCCATTGTTAGGCCATTGAAGATCTTTGGCTTTTTTTCTGAAATGGGAAGAGTCATTGCAGGAGTTTTAAAGCCAAATTCTGGTCGCGCCATGCTTAGAATAGACTGTACGTAGGGCAGGGCCAGAAGTAGGGAAATGATTTGGCTACTGGAGTAATCAAAATGAGAGGTAACGGTTCTTCAGAGAAGGCTGTAATGTACTATATGTGGTGTGTGAAGAAAAGTCAAGAATAACTCCATGGTTTTTACTTTAGGCACCTAGAGGGAGGGAATTGCTGTTAACTGAGTTGGGAAGGTTGTGGATGGAATAAGGTTGGGGTGGGGGAAGATCAGTATGTAGTTCCATTTAAGACGAAAATTTGAGAAGTAGAGAAGTCAAAAAGCCAGTTGTTTAGGTGGATGAATATATTAGGTAACTCCAGGAAGGAGCTCTGGACTAGAGAGAACACATTTAATAGTTAGTGGAACATAGATGATGACATGAGCCTAGACGAGGTCACTAAGGGAGTGAATATAGAGCAGAAGAGAGGAAATTTCAGCAAAAGAGATCAGAAGAAGAGCAGGAACCAGCAAAGTAGACTTAAAAAGTGACCAAGAAAATGTGTTCTGAAAGTCAAATGAAGAAACAAATATACAGTATTTAGGAAGGACATATGTTATTGTCCATTAAGATGAGGTCTGAGAGCTATTAATTATTGAATTTAACAATTGTGGAGACCTTTGGTTACCTTGATCAGCAGTTTCCAAGGCAGAGCAGGGGGAGGGAAATCTGATGGGAGTGGGAGAGAAATTAGAGACAGTAAATAGGATTTTGAGATTTGTTGCAAAGGGGGATCAAAGAAACAACGCAGTAATTTGGGTCGGGGGGGGGGTTACTTGCACTAAAACTACCACATACCCTCAGCATATTTCGCTTCTATAGTGAATTTTAGTCCTGATATCATTGTTTTTCCTTACATTAAAGACTATACATCTACATCTTGCGCTGTATGATAATGGCTTTCCTCTGTGTTTCCATGTTTATGAAAGTTGTTGGTTAACATTTTCTTTTTTTTCAGTTTATCAGTGTTTTGATTTTGCTTTAGCATTTCGAATAAGCCTAGCTTGTTAATTTTTTTCCTGCATGAGAAACACTACATGTACCCCCCCAGCCAAATACCATTATTTTCAACCACTCTTATATCCGACTTTTCATAAGTTAGTCTGTCGAGTATGTAGACTATGTCCTTCATTCTTCAAGAACTTGTTTCTTGCTCGAACATTAAAGCTTCAGAAGAAATAACCTCTACAAATATACTATCAGAGAAACAATCTTTAGTAAGACTTCCTAAATGATTTTTATGGAATTTCAGAGACAGGCTACATGTTTTGAGATTGCAAAACTCTATAGCTAACATTTCTTTTTTTTTTTTAATTTTTTAAAATATTTATTTATCTAATTTTGGCTGTGTCAGGTCTTAGTTGCAGCAGGAGGGCTCTTCGTTGCTGCACACGGGCTTCTCTCTAATTGTGGCGCCCTGTCTCCAGAGCATGTGGGCTCAGTAGTTGCAGCACGCGGCTTAGTTGCCCCGTGACATGTGGGATCTTAGTTCCCTGACCAGGGATTGAACCCTTGTCCCCTGCATTGGAAGGCGGATTCTTAACCACTGGACCACCAGGGAAGTCCCTATAGCTAACATTTTAATGAATCTCTTTCTTAGTGGTATTTCTTAATTTGACTAATGCCCTAATTAGGAAATTACAGGGGAGTGTTACCTGCAGCAGAAAAATGACAAAATATTTTAACCTATTCACTTTGCTTCACAAAGCTAGACACTGCAGTTGTCTGACAAAATAGTTTTGTTTAATGTTAACAGAAATATATTTCTAAAGTACCTACATATACATATACATGTGTGTATATACGTACACACACATACACACAAATATTGTGGACCCAGTCAGAATAGATTTGTCCATTTATAAATTAATCTTGCCTATTCAAAACAAGTGTCCTGATCCATACATGCTCAAAAGGTCAGAATCAAAGATATATGTGTAACAGCCACAGTCTTGGAATCCCGTTTCTTTTCCTTGACCCATCCTTTCCTTAGCAGAAACCTGGGGCACCTTAAATTCCTCCATAGGTGTGGCTAGTAAAGTTCTCTAAAGCCAGGGGAACTGAATCTAGTGGTTCAGGCCCTTGGGGCTATCCTGCTGATCAGGTTTTGCATCTGCACTGACCTAGGGATTTATGACTCTTGGCATCATGGCTGAACTGATCTGCTTGTTACTCATATTTACTTAGTGAACAATTTCTTTTTCCCCTTCCCTAACTTCCCCCAACCTCCCACATTTCTGATTTTTGTGTTGCTGTAACTTGGGTGAGGGAGAGTATTTTAGTGCCCTCAGAGTCCTTTCTCTTTCTTAAAGATCTATTTTCCCAGATGTTTTTGTTTTGTTTTTTTAACCAGTTTCTTGGTTACATTGTGCCTAGCTTCAAAAAAAAAAAAATTTCCATTCTAAGCAGCTTTTAGCCGTTGCTTTACTCAAGGAATCCATAGCCCTTGAGTAGTTAGAACCCCTGGCATGTCAAAAAATTTTATCTTCATTATATACAGTAAACAAGTAGAAGCAACACTTGAAAGTTCTGAGACATTTACACTCCCAAATTACCATAGGCTAAAAATGTGTCTACATTCCAGTAAATTCCTGGGGTGACTTGATTTACTTATTGTATAATTTCTCAAACATCATGAAAATAGAATAGTTTTAAATGTCTTGTAAAGGTGTTTCATGATAACCATGTTAAACAATTCTTAAATATTCTCTAAAATCAATGCATAGTTATATGATAACCTCTCAAAAAGCAACCTTGGCCTCATATCTTTAAAAGGTATGACATTTGCCTGTGAAACTTTAAAATTAGCATTGATCCAAATAGTTTTATGAAGAATACATAGTTGAGGTTTTCTAACGTGGATATACCAAGGGTGTAGGGGCATTTAACAGTTTTATTTGATTCATAACCTTAGAAACCCCCTTTCTAGATTTTTTTTTAAATTATTTATTTATTTATTTTTGGCTGCACTGGGTCTTCATTGCTGCGCGCGGGCTTTCTCTAGTTGTGGCGAGCGGGGGCTACTCTTAGTTGCAGTGCACGGGCTTCTCATTGTGGTGGCTTCTCTTGTTGTGGAGCACAGGCTCTAGGCGCATGGGCTTCAGTAGTTGTGGCACGTGGGTTCAGTAGTCGTGGCTCACGGGCTCTAGAGCGCCGGCTCAGTAGTTGTGGCGCACGGCTTAGTTGCTCCGCAGCATGTGGGATCTTCCGGGACCAGGGCTCGAACCCATGTCCCCTGCATTGGCAGGCGGATTCTTAACCACTGCGCCACCAGAGAAGTTCCCTTTCTAGATTTTTGATGTTACAGAATAACACATTTATATGCTCTTCTGCTATCAAACTTGGCTGTTCTCTCCTTGGAATTCTTTGCTAATCAAAGCATTTAAAGCAAATGAGTGAGAGACTTTGAGTTGTAACTTTTTCTTTTAACAGTAAAGCATCCAACGTAGTACTTTTGTTAGTAGCAAATTACATTGGTGACACCTTGCAATTGATCTTGACACATTGGCCACATCACTGGATCAGAAGGGACTCAGGACCAGCTAGAAGGCTAGAAATAAAATGAGGCCCTGCTTTAAGGCACTTGCAGTGAGGATGGTGAGGGGAAGTATAAGAGGAAGTTTAGAATGTAGAACCAGTGAGACTTGAGGATAGTCGGATATCAGAAAGCCTCTTTATCCTTTGATCTCCCTTCGAACTGATGATTGTTAGCCTCCAATACCACAGGAGCATGCTTGGTGTGTTAAACTCTAATAATTAGAATTAGAGCAGAGGCCAGTATGGTTGGAACAGAGTGAGTGAGAAGGTGGATAGTAGATGAGATCAGGAGGAATCAGGGAAGATCAGATTGTGTTAGATCTTGTAGGCCATTGTGAGGACTTTGGCTTTTATTCTGAATGACACAGGAAGTCTTTGGAAAGTTTTGAGCAGAGGAGTGACTTGATCTGACAAGATTTTAGTACAGTCACTCTTATGTGTTGAAGATACATTGGAGGGAGTGTGGTAAGGGTAGAAAAAGAGAGACACTAATTAGGAGGTTACTCCAGTAACCTCGACAAAATATCGTGGCTTAGACCAGGGTGGAAATGGTGAGAGGTGGTCAAGATTCTGGATTTATTTTGGAGTTCTGAGTCAAAGACACTGGCACAAATACATCATTTTTTCATGGAGTCCATTGGGTCCCAGAAACATCAACCACATTCTGCAGTTAAAAACCCATGCTGTTTTTAAAAGATACTTACTGCTAAAATTATGATTAAACATTTATTTAAAAATAAATGTATACGTATAGTTTTAAAAAAAGCTGCTGAAAGACAATAAGAACCAACGTTTCCCTGCTCCCTTCCCCCATGTCTCCTTACCAGCGGGAACTTCTTATTTTATCTGCTTAATAGTTAAGTTTGGCATAGAATTCTAGAATAAGTAATCTTCTGCAGTTGTTGAGTAATGTGATGCTATTATGACTTTTCCTGTGTATGCGACCTTTTGTTCTTTCTAGAAATTCACGAGATCTTTGTCTCCAGTATTATGAAAGATTGCAGTGTTGTAACTTGATGTGGGTTTTTTGCATCCATTGTACCCGTTAAACCTGACCTCACAGTTTGAGTTCATATTCTTCAGAAAATTAGGCTTCTGCCTTGGAATACGGTTTTACCCATGGTGGGGAGGAAGAGAATACCACCTGGGTATCCTAGCTTTGCTACATTATCTGTCAGCCAGTCCTTCTGTTTTAAATTCTTAGCCTTACCTCCATCTTGAGTACTTGGTGCCCTTAGTCATTAGGCCTGTTGTAAGGGGTTCAGCAGGGCAAAACTGTTTGCTTCTCTTTGGTGTTTCCTTCTTCAAGCCTTTCTTTCTCTTTGCCAAGGCAGTTAATCCTTCCCATTTGCTTCATTGCTTGAAATCGTGTTAATTTCTCCTCTCTTTGTCCTTGTGGCATTTTCCTTTAGACAGTGAGATTTTTGACATGGTGAAGAGATAAATCTAATGTAGTTAATCCTGCTTTCATACATAGAGATTTTTAAATGTTTATTGACAGCAGTAGTTTTGTTCTCTACATCAGTTATGATGATTTCAGTGTACAAAATAATTACTTTAAAATGACTAAGATAAAAGCAGCATGAGAAACACTGGAGTGTCACTCCTGTACTACATACCTATTGCATTTTATAATGTAAAACTGCTTCAGGACAGTGTAAGTGCTTGTGTGTACACCCATTTACATCGCCTTCCCCCCGCAGCTCTGTACAGTTTAGATCATCATGTATTTTATTTATTGAAGTGGTTTTTTTAGGAATCATAGTATATATGTCTGTGGTCTGCCATAAAGTATTTGTAATAGTTCTGTTAAAAAATTTAGTTGCTATAATCAGTAATAGATGCTGACAACTTCAGTAGCTAATGCTTATTGAGTACTTTCTATGTGTCACGTCATGGGTTATATCATGTATCGTATATTATCCTTACAACAAGCCTGTGAGGCATAGATACTGTTCTTCCCTGGTAGGTTGGTTGGTTGTTTTCTTTGTGTAATGTGTTTATTCTCTCGGAACCAGGAATGACTGAGTATGATATAGGTAGTCATTCTTGTGAATGTGCTAACTTTGCTTTTTGCTTGTTTTTATTTATTTTAATTATGGAAGTAATTCATGTTCATTTTGAAAACCAAGGACATATTCTTTAGGTTTTACAGAATATAAATTTTGCATGTTTATTACAAATTTGGGGTCTTATTGGGTTTTATGTTCAATAAGCTTACAAAGTAAATATATTAAACAGCTTTCAAAAAGCTAGGCAAATTTGAATTAAAAACAAATATGAGTTACTATAAATAAATCACTACTATAGTGTGAATACAGTGTGGTCTACCATGTAGGCTCTCTTGAGTTCTGCAGTATATACTAAAATGTATACTGTGATGATTCATATCTCTTACTACTTAGCCTGAACAATTAACATAAATAAACTATGGCTTCTGTTTTTAAGATTCTCCTTGGGCCTTATATATAATTAGGTTTTTAAGCCTATTTCATAGCTGTTTAAAAATATCAGTTTCTTATCCATTGAGTGTAGAAGTCTCCCTTGGCTTACTTAATTTTGTTTCAAATCTTTTATGGCCCTAGTGTTTGTCTAATTGATGCTTGATTTCTGAAAATATAATCATGGTTTTGATCTTTTGGGGGATTAAATTTTTTAATTTCCTATTTAAAGTCATAAGTGGAATTTTTGAGAAATACTGATTTTTTGGTTTCCCAGTACATATAAAGGTTTGCTTATACTATACTGTAGTCTATTAAGTGTTCAATAGCATTATGTCTAAAAAAAACCATATACCTTAATTTAAAAATACAGAAGACCCGGGGACTTCCCTGGTGGCGCAGTGGTTAAGAATCCACCTGCCAATGCAGGGGAGACAGTTTCGATCCCTGGTCTGGGAAGATCCCATGTGCCGCGAAGCAACTAAGCCCATGCACCACAACTACTGAGCCTGCGCTTTAGAGCCCACGAGCCACAACTACTGAGCCCGAGCACCACAACTTCTGAAGCCCGCGTGCCTAGAGCCCGTGCTCCACAATAAGAGAAGCCACTGCAATAAGAGAAGCCACCACAATGAGAAGCCCGCACACCACAACGAAGAGTAGCCCCCGCTCGCCGCAACTAGAGAAAGCCCGCACGCAGCAACAAAGATGCGATGCAGCCAAAAATAAAATAAATAAGTAAATAAATAAATTTATATAAAAATACAGATGACCCTTGATCAACACGGGTTTGAACTGCACAGGTTCACTTATAGGCAGATTTTTTTCAGTAAATGCACACTGTAGGACTACACAACCCATGGTTGGTTGAATCCACAAATGTGGAACCATGGATACAGGAGCGCTGACTATATAGTTATACGTGGATTTTTGACTGTGCAGAGGATCGGCACCCCTAACCCCCAAGTTATTCAAGGATCAAATGTACTTGATTGCTGGGAATTCCCTGGCTGTCCAGTGGTTAGAACTCTGCGCTTCCACTGCAGGGGGGCATGGGTTTGATCCCTGGTTGGGGAACTAAGATCCCGCAAGCCGCGAGGTGCTGTCAATAAAAAAAAACAAAAAAACCCCAAATGTATTGATACTTGGTTGCTAAAAAATGCTAACCATCATCTAACAACACAGCGTTGCCACAGACCTTCAATTTATTAAAAAACGCATTACTTGTGAGGCACAATAAAATGATGTATGCCTATACTATAATCAAAACATAGGACATTTCTGTTATCCCAGGAATTTCTCCATGCCCTTTGCAGTCAGTTATTCCCACCTCAGCTGCCTCTTGGTGACCACTGATCTTACTTCTGTTCTAGTTTTGCCTTTTACAGAATGTCATAAAAATGAAAATGTTATAAAATGAAAGCCTTTTGTGCCGTTTTTTTTCAGTTAGCATAATGTTTTTGAGATTCATCCAGGTTGCTGCTTTTTTATTACAGAGCAGTAATCCGTTGTATGAATAGACCACAGTCTGTTTATCCTTCATCAGTTCATGGACATTTTGGTTGTTTCCAGTTTTTGGCTATTAGGAGTAAAGCTGCTGTAAACGTTCATGGACAGGTCTTTGTGTGGACATATACAGGTATAGCACGTTTTATTGCACTTTGCTTTATTGTATTTTGAAGATAATGCCTTTTTTTTTTTTTTAACAAATTAAAGGTTTGTGGCAACCCTGTGTTGAGCAAGTCTATCAGAGCCGTTTTCCCAGCAGCATTTTTATTTCTTTGCTCATACCCTTTTTCTGTCCTATCACATTTTCCCATGATTTTCCATTCTTCATCAAACCTAGCATAAAAATGCTCAGTTTTAGCCGCTTCTTAGGGTCTTCGTTTTCTTATAAAGTTTTCCACTTAAAACTTACATTAAATAAATTGTATGCTTTTCTCTCTTGTTTTTTAAATTGAAGTATAGTTGATTTACATTGTTGTGTTAGTTTCTGGTGTTCGGCAAAGTGATTCAGTTATTTTTATATATATACTTTTCAGATTCTTTCCCATTATAGTTTATTACAAGATATTGAATATAGTTCCCTGTGCTGTACAGTAGGACCTTGTTGTTTATTTTATATATACTGGTTTGTATCTGCTAATCCCAAACTCTAATTTATCCCTCACTCTCCCTTTCCCCTTTGGTAACCATAAGTTTGTTTGTAAGTTCATTTGTAGCATTTTTTTTTTAGATTCCACATAGAAGTGATATCATATATTTGTCTTTCTGTCTCTCTTCCTTCACTTAGTGTGATAATCTCTAGGTCCATCCAGTGTTGCTGCAAATGGCATTATTTCATTTCTTTTCATGGCTGAGTAACATTCCATTGTGTATATAATACCACATCTTCTTTATCCTTTCATCTGTTCATGGACGTTTAGGTTGCTTCCATGTCTTAGCTATTGTAAATAGTGCTGCTATGAACATTGGGTGCATGTATCTTTTTGAATTAGAGTTTTCTCCAGATACATGCCCAAGAGTGGGATTGCTAGATCATATGGTAACTCTATTTTTAGTTTTTTGAGGAATCTCCATACTGTTCTCCATAGTGGCTGCACCAATTTACATTCCCACCAACAATGTAGGAGGGTTCCCTTTTCTCCACATCCTCTTCAGCATGTATTATTTGTAGACTTTTTGATGATAGACATTCTGACTGGTGTAAGGTGATTGATACCTCATGGTAATTTTGATTTGCATTTCTTTAATAAGTAGTGATGTTGAGCTTCTTTTCATGTGCCTGTTGGCCCTCTGTATGTCTTCTTTGGAGAAATGTCTATTTAGGTCTTCTGCCCATTTTTTGATTAGGTTGTTGTTTTTGATATTGAGTTGTATGAGCTATTTGTACATTTTGGATATTAATACCTTGTCAGTTGCATCATGTGCAAATATTTTCTCCCACATCTGTAGGTTGTCTTTTCGTTTTGTTTATGGTTTCCTTTGCTGTGCAAAAGCTTATAAATTTGCTATTATATATAGAACGGATAAACAACCAGGTCCTACTCTTACAGTACAGGGAACTGTATTCAATATCCTGTGATAAACCATAATGGAAAAGAATATGAAAAAGAATGTAAATATATATGTATGACTGAATCACTTTGCTGTACAGTAAAAATTAACATTGTAAATCAACTATATGTCAATAAAAATTTAAAAAAGAAACTCATCTGCTTTTTCAAAGCAAAAAGTTTGATCAGCATTTTAAAAAATTAAGACGTACTTTTTTTAGACATAATGCTATTATTGCACACTTAATATACCACAGTATAGTGTAAACATAACTTCCATATGCACTAAAAAACCAAAAAATTCATGTGACTCAGTTTATTGTGGTAGTCACTGTATTGGGATGGTCTGGAACTGAATCTACAATATCTCTAAAGTATGCCTGTATGTGTTGGTTTTTCCCAGGTCAACACCTTAGGAGTGGGATTGCAGGGTTGTACGGCAGTAATATGTTTAACTTTGTAAGAAACCACCAGTATTTTTTTCAAACTGTACCTTTTTTTTTTCTCCAAAATCTACCATTTTGCGGGAATTCCCTGGTGTTCCAGTGGTTAGGACTCTGCACTTTTCACTGCTGGGCCGGGGTTCAGTCCCTGGTTGGGGAACTAAGATCCTGCAAGCCACACAGTGTGGCCCCCCCAAAAAAAAAAAAAATCTACCATTTTGCATTCCCACCAGCAGTGTTTGAGGTTTCTAGTTGCTCTGTATCAACACTTCTTATTGTCAATCCTTTTAATTTTATCCATTAGTAAATGTGCAGTGTACCTCATTGAGGTTTTAATTTGCATTTTCCTGATGAAAAATGATTTTGAAAAATCTTTCTGTGTTTATTTGTATCCATATATCTTTGGTGAAGTATCTGTTCATCTTTTTTTAGTTCTTTTTATTTTTGAGTTTTGTTTCTGAATATAAGCATTTACAAGATAAGTGTTTTGCAAATAGTTCTCTCAGGCTGTGGTTTGTTTTTTCATTTTCTTAACAGTTTCTTCCAGAGTGTGGAATTTTTAAACTTTGGTGAAGTCCAGTTTATCAGTTTTTTTCTTTTATGATTCATGCGTTTGCTTCTTGTTGTTCAATCTAAGAAATGTGTGCCTAACCCAAAGTCAAAAAGATTTTTCTCCAAATGTTTCCTTCTAGAAGTTTTGTATAGTCCATTTTGAGTTACTTTTTAAAATATGATATGAGGTAAGAATCAAGTTTTATTTTACATGTGGATGTTCTCTGTTTTTCATTTGTTGTGTTAATTTTTCACTTTTATTGCATAAAGTTTGTTTCAATTTTATTTTCTTGATGGCATGTACTGTTAAATTAATATGAAATACTCTTGTTAATGATTTCTTGTCTTAACTTTTTTTGGAATGGTACTGTTTTCATGCCTGCTTTCCTTTTATTATATCTTTTGTATATACACATTTTTAAAATTCTAGACGTAGAATTGTTTAGTATCTTTCTGTGGTGGGCTGTTTTTCTTCTTGCTGTAATGCCTGTTTTGGAGGTCCAGGTTACTTCTGACTCAGTCTGCTTTTCTCTTTCAATGCAGTAAGAGGTCTCTTGAGTGATTTTCCTCTGGTTAGAAAACAGTTCTCAGAGCTCCATTGAGTAGCTATTAATGCTTTAAGAGAAAATTATTTTCCAGTCTTGCATTTAAAAAGAATAATTACTCAGCCTGTCTCTTATATACCTTTAAAAAGTTTAAATAATATCATTTAAGAGCTTTTATTTTGTTGTTGTTTTGGTGATCAGTCCTTATATTTAAATTGGATTCTTCTAGCTAAGCCTACCTACTTTGCACAGATTCCCACATGGTGGGCCTAACATACAGATTTTGAGACTCAAATTCCGTATTTATTTGTAGGTGAAATGTCTCTGAGTATTTGGATATTTAAAATAAGGGGACATGTATGATTATCCATCAGTGGTTTATTTCATATTGCTCTCAAGACCATTTCTTGAATTTTGAAAGATAAGATAGGAGTTTGAGAAATAGGATATAATTCAAATAATGGTCTAGGTTTCAACACAAGTAATATCTGGGCAAGGAGTACCAGATAAAACCCTAGAACAGTGTTTAAAGCTATGATGTGATGTAACAGTAAATTTCAGTAGTAACACCCACTGTTTGGAATCTTCAGCTAATTATTCTTGCTAGGTATATATTAAGCTCAGTTACTTTTTTTTTTTTTTTAAAGATTTATTGATTGATTGATTGATTGATTGCTATGTTGGGTCTTTGTTTCTGTGCTAGGGCTTTCTCTAGTTGCGGCAAGCGGGGGCCACTCTTCATCGCGGTGCGCCGGCCTCTCACTATCGCGGCCTCTCTTGTTGCGGAGCACAGGCTCCAGACGCGCAGGCTCAGTAATTGTGGCTCACAGGCCCAGTTGCTCCGCGGCATGTGGGATCTTCCCAGACCAGGGCTCGAACCCGTGTCCCCTGCATTAGCAGGCAGACTATCAACCACTGCGCCACCAGGGAAGCCCTAAGCTCAGTTACTTTTAACTACTAAAGGTGTTTGTATACAGTCAAATAAGTGAAACATTTAAAAAATTATTTAGTCTTCTAAAACCAAAAATCGTAAATTTTAGTACCTTCACAAAGCCCCAGTTGTTCATTTGTTTCACAGCTCTGCGCATGTGTACTAATTTGTGAATTAAGTAGATAAGTTTTGTTCTTTGCATTTTTTTGTAGATGTGGTGGTACGGTGGGAGCTATTCTGACATGTCCACTGGAAGTTGTAAAAACACGGCTGCAGTCATCTTCTGTGACACTTTATATCTCTGAAGTTCAGCTGAACACCATGGCTGGAGCCAGTGTCAATCGAGTAGTGTCTCCTGGACCTCTCCATTGTCTAAAGTGAGAGCACAGTATTCATGAATTTTTTGGTCGGCTTTACCTTAATGATGCCCATGTTTGTTTATTTATATTCTGCCATATTTAAAAAGGTTTTTACAAACTTAATGACAGAATTACTCCCATAAATTCAGTAGAAACAATAATCCCTAATGGAGAGGAACAGTAAGTTGGATAATATAAAATGTAATCTTATTTCCAAATCATGTGTATTTGGAGTATTTTTCTACATTTATCCAGTGGATTTATTTTCTCAAGACATTATAGGTATTTTGTTTTGTTTAAATAAATTCATTTATTTTTGAAATGTGATCATGTTAAATGCTAACTCTTTATGTGTATTTTTAATTTTCCAAGTGCTCACACAAGTAAGTACATCCAATTAATGTCAGTCTGATTTTTATATAACCTAAATATAACTAAGATTTAAAGCAGAGTTCTACTGATTTTAAAATGTACTTCAGTGTTCGGCATTTCTTAATGGTTTGAAAAAGATGTGTTTTTACATTTTACCATACTTCATTATGTTACAAATTAGATTTGAAATTTCAAAACTATTGAAATTGAGTTTTATATGTTTAAACTTAGATATGTAACTGAATGCCGTGTGTGTCTGTCTTATCAGCTCAGTTGGGACATAATCTATTTGAGCTTAGTTCAGCAGTGTTTATTTTGTAGTAGCAAGTAAACTCATACTGTGTGTTTTTCACTACCAAAAGATTTCATCACTCTTTTTTCAAATTTACTTAAGTACATGAGTAGGTAGAATAAAATTGTTAACAATTTGGGGTTAAAATGCCATTGTTGTAGATATATACTTCTATCTGCTTAATAATAGAGTATTTTAATATCATGATTTTGACAGTTATTACCGAATGTAACGCTTCTCTTCTTAAAATTCTTCCTTTGACCTTTGTGACAATACTATATTTTTTTATTCTATTTTTCAGTGGTTTTGCCTTCTCTGACTTTCCTCAGAGGAGCTGTAGGAATCCCTCTGGGCTCTGTTTTGATTTCTCATTTAAGAGTCAGTTTAATGTTTCACCTGTCATCGGTATCCAGATGGCTTCCGACTCTGCATTCTCTTGCCTTAAAGTCTCTTGACTATTTTTTTTTTTTTTTTTTTTTTTTTTGCTGTGTCAGGTCTTCGTTTCTGTGCGAGGGCTTTCTCTAGTTGTGGCAAGCGGGGGCCTCTCTTCATCGCGGTGCGCGGGCCTCTCACTATCGCGACCTCTCTTGTTGCGGAGCACAGGCTCCAGACGCGCAGGCTCAGTAGTTGTGGCTCACGGGCCTAGTTGCTCCGAGGCATGTGGGATCTTCCCAGACCAGGGTTCGAACCTGTGTCCCCTGCATTGGCAGGCAGATTCTCAACCACTGCACCACCAGGGAAGCCCAGTCTCTTGACTCTTATTCCCATTTTTTCCCTACTCGGGGGCTCTGTCCTAATCAGTCTGTTTCATGGTTTCTTCCTTTGGTTTTTAATTTCCCAACATCTCTATTGAGAGATAATTTACATACCATAAAATTCACCCATTTAAAGTGTACAATTCAGTTGTTTTTAGTATATTCACAGAGTTGTTCAAACCATCGCCACACTCTAAATTTAGAACCTATTCATCACCACCACAAAAAGAAGCCCTTTCCTGTTAGCAGTCACTCCTGTTTTCTCCTCTTCCTCTCCCCCTAGCCCTAGGCAACAACTACTAATCTATTTTCTTTCATTATAGATTTGCATATTCAGGACATTTTACATAAATGAAATTATATAGTATGTGGTCTTTTACTGGTTTCTTTCAATTTAGTATGTTTTCAAGGTTCATCTATGTTGTAACAAATATCTTTTTATTGCCAAATATTCCATTGTATAGGTGCATACCACATTTCATTTATCCACCCATTGGTTGATGAACATTTGCATTGTCTCCCCTTTTGGGGTGTTATGAGTAATGCCGTTATAGGAACACATGTTTTATTTTTCTGGGGGATATACTAGGAGTGGAATTGCTGGGTTGTATGGTAACTTTATATTTAACACTTAGGGAACTGCCAAACTGTTTTCCAAAGCGGATACATCATTTTACATTCCCACCACCAATGAATGAGATTTCCAGTTCCTTGCCAAAAAATAAAGTATAAAATAAAATTCCTCACCAACCTTTGTTTTACTCCATCTTTCTTTCTGATTATAGCCATCCTAGTGGCTATGAAGTGTTTCATGGCTTCTTAACCAGGAACTTTGGGAATTCCCCCCAGGCTCTGTCAATTTCTTAGGGGCTCTTGGATGAGCTTCAAGAGGTCTGTAAATTAGGTGAAATTGTATGCAAAATTGTGAGTGTTTGCAAATGTGTGTGTTTTTTTTAAAGGACACTTACCTTCCTTTACTTCTCAAAGGGATTATTAACAGAAAGGGCTAGCAAACACGGAAATTTTCAAACTGTGCTCTACAATTTGTCATTCTTAATTCTGCTTCTGTCTAATCTAGTTTTATCAAAAGTGCTTCTGGGGACTTCCCTGGTGGTCCTCTGCGCTCCCAATGCAGGGGGCCTGGGTTCGATCCCTGGTCAGGGAACTAGATCCCACATGCATGCCACAGTGAAGATCCTGTGTGCCACAACTAACACCTGGCACAGCCAAATAAATAAATAAAATTTCTTTTTTTTTTTTTAAGTGCTTCTGTATCACCTGTGTGAGTCATCTGGTGGCGTGGTAAAAATGTAGATTGCTGGGCACTGTCCTGTACCTATTGAATCAAGAATACTTTGAGGGTGGGATCTAAGAAATTTGCATTTTGAACAAATGCTCCAGTAATAATGATAAGAGTTACCAAGTGCTTACTGTGAGCCAGGTACTCTTCTAAGCTCTTTTTTTTTTTTTTAATTTATTTATTTTTGGCTGCGTTGGGTCTTCGTTGCTGCGCGTGGGCTTTCTCTAGTTGGGACGAGCGGGGGCTACTCTTCGTTGCGGTGTGCAGGCTTCTCATTGCGATGGCTTGTTGCGGAGCATGGGCTCTAGGCACATGGGCTTCAGTAGTTGCAGCACTTGGGCTCAGTAGTTGTGGCTTGTGGGCTCTAGAGCGCAGGCTCAGTAGTTGTGGCCCACAGGCTTAGTTGCTCCGCAGCATGTGGGATCTTCCCAGACCAGGGCTCAAACCCACGTCGCCTGCATTGGCAGGCAGTCTTAACCACTGCGCCACCAGGGAAGTCTTAAGCTGTTTTTTTAAATTAACTTATTTATTCCTTATAGTAAGCACCACCCTACCTGCCCCCTTCCCCCAAAAGTACTGTTTTTCTCTATTTACTGCTGATGAAAATAAGGATAAGAGAAAAGTCATTACTTACCAAAATTGAGCTCTTTATATTGGGAAGTCAGGCCCCACAGTTCAGGCCCTTAATTAACCATCCTGCTCAGCTGCCTTTCAAGAGATCATTCTTAAGTATATAGGTGCTTCAGAACCACTGGCCCAGTCTGTTAAGTCTGAATTAAAATACCTACTCTTCCTCAATCTTTGTTTCTTACTCCAAAACTTCATTTAATAACTCACCTTCAGAAAGCCTTCCATGACTTGGACATGTCTCTGTTCCTTTTCCTACTGGGCATATATATCTAGCTTGTATAGTATTTGCTTATTGATATGGTCTGTTAAATTATTTATTTCAATATAATTCTTTTTTCCACGACTGGATAGCAAACTTCTCAGTGGCAGGGGCCTTACCCTCTTTTCTCTTTCCTTATTCTGCTTAGTCTTTATGTAGTACCTATTCAATATAGTAAATGTTAACTAAGTAGAGGAAGAAATAGTAGCAGACTAATCATTTTAGTACCCTAAAGGATGTTAGGGTGATACATTTTGCCATGGCATTTCCCTGGAATGGTTGGATAAGATAATGCTGCAGTATGAGGGAGTTGTCCAATATCAAGGAAGGGACCTCAAATACTAGGAGGGAACTACATTTCTAATTGGGAATTGAATTTGCTGGTAAAGGTAGTAAAATAGAGGAGATTGAAGATAAGAGTAGCATGATCATATGAAAATAAATGTAGAAATCTATATTGATAATTATGTCTTGAAAACTTTCAGGAAAGAATCTGAAAGGAGTGCTTTTTATTATTGCTGCTAAATCTGTTATCAATCTTTATTAATTTATACTTTGTCAAGAAAAACAGATTTTCATAAGTGAGCAACACTGACAAAAGAGTATTTATAACATATTATAGTGCAAACATGGGGAATTTAGACTCTACATTTGCTGCATAAAGTACCACACTTTGAAGGACATTTCTTTCTAAATAATATTTTTCTCTTTCAGGGTGATCTTGGAAAAAGAAGGGCCTCGTTCCCTGTTTAGAGGATTAGGCCCCAATTTAGTGGGGGTGGCCCCTTCCAGGTAAAAAAAAAAATACATTTAAGTTAATCAAATTGTGGCAGTCTTTCTTGTTTCAAGCTTCATGAGGGGGGATCCTGAAGAGAAATCAAGATAAAGCACTGTGGTGTAACAAATGGGTATCAGTAGCCATCTAAAAGGATAGGCAGATTTCACCGTGTGCAGGTGCAGAGGACCTCGTAGTGAGATCACTGTGAAGCAGTTTTTGCACCAAGTTCAAGAAACCAAGAAGGCCTTAAGACATCAATTTTGTCATTTTTTTATGATTTCTTTTTATCTTAGATTGACTTCTTCCATGATAGAACACTGCAGAGTTCACATTCAGAGTGAAAATGTGTACCCAGCTCTCTGTATTCAAACAGTGTAGTAGATAGTAGATCCATATCTTATTTATTGGGTTTCAACTTTTTATGGGCTCTTTCTTTTTTTAAAATGATCCAAAATTTCATTCTTATTGTAAAGACTAAAAAAAGTGTAGTGTAAAGCTTGACATATTACCTTAAACCCATCACCTCTCACCGTGTGCACCTTTCCACACAGTTACTCCTCTTCCCTCCCCATACATAACCACCATTGATAAGCAGTTGGTTTATAGTCTTCCATTAATTTTTCTGGCTTATGTACATAAAAAGCATAATGTGTAGACTTATTATTATTTACATAAATTGAATCATATTAAAAATATTTCACCAAATTTGTTTTGAAGCTTTTTCCATGAAAATAAGTGAAGCTTTTAAAAATTGTATAGTATGACTGATCCCTTATTGATAAACCTTTAGATTTATTTCCAGATTTTTGCTGTTAAAAACAATGGTTTTGTGAACATAGCTGTACCTTTATTCTTGAGTATTTAAGCAAATATTTTTCTTTAGGATAGTTAGCGAAAAGTAGAATTTCTGGATAAAAGGATGTATGAACATTTAAACTTAGTGAACATTGCTCAATTGCCTTCTGAAAAGGCATGCCATCTTTTTATTCTCAGATAGTGAATTAATTGCTCTTTATCCACATATTACCAATGTTGGCTACTATCCATGTCTTTTAATACTTGCCAAATAGACTAACCATGATTTTTCGCTGTTTTTTTGCTTTTAAATATACATTTGTTTTATTTTGGTGCTTTCATGTCCTCCTTCTTGTAATTATTTGTCATTTGTATCTCTCTTCTGTGAATTACCTATGTATATTCCTTGCCCATTTTCTCATTAGGATGCTTTTTTTTCTTATTCATTTCTAGTAATGCATTATTTATTCCCCTTGCTAATTTGGTATCATTCAATGTATCCTTTTTTTTTCTTTTTCATGAAGTAGAATGTTTCATTTTCAGTCATATTAGCTTCCTTTTTTTCTTAAGCACATTAAAAAAGCACAGCAGTGATACTCTCCACATTTTTACTTGTTTACTCTTTCCCTTATTGGACAGATAATCAGGATTGTTGGGCAATAGTAGGATATTTGATACAGCAAGCAAGTAACTCAATGCCTGGAAAGCTAAACAGTGAGGAGGTAGTTGAGATGCATGAAGTCACAGTCAATAAGTTAACAGGGAAAATATTTACAAATTTAATGCAATGTTTACAAATGTTAGAAAACAAGATCTGACCTGATGGGACTGATTTCTTTTGCAATTGTTCTTTTAAAGGGTGCTGTGAACTACTCTTTGTGTAGTATAGATTGGTATATAGCACAGTATCTCAAAATTGTTTAACATATACTTTGATCACTTGAGTCAGTTCTACCTTCCTCTCTTCAAAAAAACATAAAGTACTCATATCACGTTTACTTAAGTGTATTTAACTTAGCCTTATTAGCATTATATAGGCCTGCCAAAGTCTTATACTTTTTCAGTTAGTTGCTGTCAAATTATTGGGGTAGGACTATCTGAGGATACTTTATCTTTAATGAGTTGATACAAAAAGTACTTCATGGTCTTCATGAAAAGATAATGTATGTGATGTTACATGAGAATGTAAATAAAAACTAAGACATTATGTTTTTAGATTTCTGGACTCTGGAATAATAAAGATCAATTTATGTGTCTTTTAAATCTTACGAATTAAGCAACATGCTTATTGACAAAATTTAAATCTTTATTTTAGAGCAATATACTTTGCTGCTTATTCAAACTGCAAGGAAAAGTTGAATGGTTTATTTGATCCTGATTCTACCCAGGTACACATGATTTCAGCTGCAATGGCAGGTATGAATATATGATATTAAAAAGCAAAAAATTTTCTGACACCTAGAGACTTAATATTGAATTTTGATGAATTTAACCTTGTAAAGTTAAGGTAGTTAATGTGCTTTTCATTGATTAGCATCTGTAAACATGATTTTTACATTTATTAGTATACAATAAATTTGATTAGGTGGTATATGTAAAATCTATTGTCAATTGGCATTTTTGTATTTAGGAGTTTGTGATAGCATGCAGGTAATATAATATTTACATTGTCTTGTGTAGTCCACTGAATATTTAGTGATCACTTTTAACAGTTTTAACAATCCAACCATAATTACACTTACAAATTACAGAGCTGTAATTTACTCTTTTCTCCTCAATTTCTGTTAGTGCCTTTTCCCTTTTTGCTGCATGTTTTGGCTTCTGTCTGAAATGTGCCGGCAGTTCTTGGTAAAGTATTCATTTTGTCCTGTGCTCAAATGCTGAAATTTTTGTGAGTGATACATTATTGATAATTCAGAGTTTTTGTAACGTATGTATTGAAAAATATGTTTATCATTCCACATAAATCGCACTAAGATAACACTCAAAATGTAGGTACCAGATATGTGTACATGCTTGCTCTAGAAATGTTTCCAGGAACTCTTCTATCATCATTGATGAGACTATATGATTCTGAATTAAAACAACTAGTCCTGGGCCTCTGCACTGCCTTAAAGATAAACTGGGAGATTGGTTTGACTAGTGTGGTTCTGGAATCATTTGCTGCCCTGCATGTTAGACAAAGCCATGACCTTTGGTTCTCATTAGAAAAATTCTCTATAGTTTTCTGAGATTTGTTGTATATTTAACCATGTCTCACATTTCCAAAATATGCTGTGACTTTATAAATCAAATTATAACTACTTTTGTCAACTGTTGATCAGTATATTGAGTTTCAATTAGATGCTTAATAATGAGTGCCTTAAACTGTTAACCATTTTCTGTTTAGAGATAAATTGGATCAATTTCAACCACATATTTAATGAACTAAGAGTAAGTTTGAAATACTAATTTCTGAAAGGTCAATAGCCATATAATAAATCTAGCATGTACCTTAGAAATTATTTTCATGGCTTTTTATATTTAGTAATTGTTGACTGACTCATTGAAGTTTTAAAGCTGGAAGGTAAAGCTTTAAAGATCAAGGTGGTGAAATACTCTTTACCAATGAAGAGAGATCTTGGGCAAGTTAGGTAATTTATGTGAATCTCCATTACCTTATTCTTGTAATGAGTGGGTTGCTCTACATAGGTTTATGTTTTGAGAATTAGTTCTTTAATAACACAGAGATCATCTAGTTACAACTAGAATTTTTTTAATATACTTTTACAGATGTTGAATACAACTAGATATGATTTTTCCTTCTACAAATTTGAGTGTAAAGTTAGTGGCTAATTTCAAACTACATAACAACTGTATTAGGGTTTTTAAGAATATATTTCTGGATTACCAGTGTTCATGTTTTTGTTTCTTAACCCCAGAAAATTGTAAAGAAATGTTAATCTTTCTTTTTTAAAAGAATTGATGCCAAGAAAGTAGGTAAGCAATTATTTTAAGTTGAGGATAGTTATATATTCAGTATTACAAATTTAGAGTTTCAGTATATCTTAATTCCCACTGGAACATCTTTTTTCATTGGAATATCTAATCAGAATTTATTACTATATTTGTACCACATTGCAGAGAATTTCAGTGGAATTGTCATTTTGTACTTTTTTTTCTCAAATGTGTACAAATGTTAACTCATAGTTTTCAGTTTTTATTTATACATTGATACTATTTCCCAACTTGAATTTCTTGAATTTTGGTACATTGATAGTCTTATACTTGTTCAGAGAGTCTTGCACTATTCACTTATTGTGTAATTTGAAAATACTTCTTCCATTTGTTTGCAGTTAGATTTTTCTGAGAACTATGCCTTCAGAGCTTCCTTGCACTATTCATGAGCAATAACATTTAGCTTTGCAGTTTTTATACATAGCTACATGGTTGGTGAAACTGAATGGTCCCATGCAGACTTGTTACGGTAGCCTTTTGCTCCCTTCATTCTTGTAAAAATCTAGACCAGACTGCATTGGTTTTTCTTCAGGATAATTTGTAGAGGTCTTCAAAATATGAATTGGGGGTGCAAAGTGCTTAGAGGCAGTCATGTGAAAACTTGTTTTTTAACTGGCTATTCAAAAAAAAAATGCTAACCTTGTCACTTTAATATCAAAAATGCACTAAAATACACCATTAATGATAGTGTCTGCAAGATTTTGCTACATCAAATAGCACATGCATTAAGCTTCAGTAACATACCTTGTATATAGTTTTTATTCCAAGTAACCTCTCAATTCAGTTACATTTTGTATTTTATTAATATGAACTTGAGTGTTTTATATACTAAACCTTTTTAATTAAAAGGACAGTTTGTTTAAAGGCCATCTTATTTTCTTTTGTTTTAGTATTTCAAGGGAATAGTATAAGAATTTGTAAACCTCTCAATTTGAGCTATGAATTTTCATACATTGAAAAATTTTTTTCCAGCTGTGAGGCTATTTAATCAAATTAAGTAATGGTGACTCTGTTTTACCTGCCTTCCCCCCACCCCCTCCCCATATGACCTTTGCCAGACTAAATGTATCTTAGCTATTGAGGGTATTTATTTTCTTGAGAGTTTCTGTGTGTTTTTGTTAAAATGAATTTGCATATCCCTCTGTATACACCTGGACACAGGCGTGTATACAAAAAAAAAAATAGTATTACATTTCTTCTTTATAGTAACTCCCAATTTTCAAAAGTTTTTATCTGGGTTGTATATACTTTTCTATACAACAGTACAGATTTAAAAGAAATGAATTCTGATTTTTATTGGATTATATATTCACACAGTGATTGCTTAATTTTTTCAATACCAACAATGTAATTGTTTAACATTTACTACATACCTAGTGGGTTTTATTTGCTTATAGCATTCACTGTTATTTTTCAGGATACATTTTCTATTTGACTTATTAAAGGTTAAATTTTTACTCATTAAGTAGAAATTTTGTCTTGCATTATAAAATATTCTTTTAAATAATTTGTCCATGGCAGTTTATTTAGCCAAATGGATGGCTAGACATTTTGTGTGTTTGTATGTAAACATTCTTCCTGTTTTTTATTTTGTAGAGCACAAGAAACTGAATACAAAATAATCCAAAATATTTCATAAAAATGGATGTGCAATATTACTGATCATAGTGCAAAAGGTGAAAGGTACTATTGTAGCCACCTATACTTTATTTTTTTTTAAAAATTATAGTTACAAAATGAAGTTACTTGAATTTTCTATTTTTGTTTTATTTATTTATTTATTTGTTTATTTATTTATTTAAATTCTAATTCTTTTGGCCGTGCTGCGCAGCTTGCAGGATCTTAGTTCCCCCACCAAGGATTTAACCCGGGCCCACAGCAGTGAATATGTCGAGTCCTAACCACTGGACCACCAGGGAACTCCCCTGTTTTTGTTTTTTTAGATTTACTAAGTAGGCTGATTGTTAAGGAATAGAAAATTGTGATTTCAGCTCTGAGCATGGTAGATAATGGTAGGAAAATGGGATATGATAATCCCCTCTAAATATTTTCTTAGATTCCCCTTTGACAAGGTTAGCATTTTTTCTTTAAGGCAAAATTGATCTTCTTTTAGGTAAGTATTTGGACTCTGAAACTGCTACAGATGGCAGAATTTTCAGTACTCGGTACTTTTTAAAAAAAATTATGGCCCATTCTTATATTCCTTTCTTTTTCTTTTTTAACTTAAAATTTTCAAAAAGTTAGATCTCACAGTAAATATTTCTCAAATCCTTCCAATGGGATTCATTTTGTACACATGTTTCTGATGAGGTCACTGCTTGTTGTTATGATACAGAAAAGCCTGTGTCTATTTTAGGCATTTACTGTACATTTCTCCCGAGAAAAGAGTGAGATCGTGTCATCTCATGCTCCCCATCCGCAGGTCACTTCCTGTAGAAATATGGACTAACTTAAACCTCGTGAGTACTGATCTGAGCATCTCTTGCAGCCTCTAGTTATAAGAAACACACCCTGGGAATTTATAATAGCTGTGGAATTAATAGAAGGCGGGAAATGAATTTTTATTTCCTGAATTTGTGTGTGCATTATCTGAGTATTTTATAAAACTTTAATTCTGATTCCTTTATAATATTCCTTCTAGAAGGAAGAATTGGGTAACTTTTCAGTCATCGTGTACTAAAAGCTTGGGGTCGTTAGCTTGGCCATAGTAGCCTTGACCTCCAAAGAATTCCTTAACAGTATTTAAGATTTACATAGCTATAAATGGTATCATGCCGTCCGACAGCTTTTAGAAAAAAACAGTAGTTCTCTTCGCTTAGCATAACGTATTTTAAAAGTCTAATACAGTGCTTTCTATTCTCTTATCTGTTGATACTTGGCTTTCTACCTTCTTGCAAAAACATTGATCTTAATACCTACCATTACTTTCCAAATATGGGACAAGAATATATGGGATCTTGTTTGTTTTAGTTTTAATTAGGTTTTTTGGGATTTTTTTAGTAGTTTTAATATATTTTTCTTAGAAGGTTAGGTGAGCTTTGTTCTTACAGAAGTTAATTGAAATAAAAAGTACTGAAAATGCAATACTACAGGTATCACTCACTTAATGAAATAGACATTTTCAGCAAGTTTACTACAACCAGGATTTCTGTTAATCTGGTTTTTAATTGGTTTACATTATCAAATGGAATATTAGATGAAACAAAACTCTAAAAATTGCATTTTAAAAGTTTTTTTTAAACTTCCTAATAAACTATTAACTATACTACTAATAGTATGGCCAGTATACTGCCATTTTGCTTTAACTGACTGTGGAGCAGCACCATTAATTCTTCTTAACCTACAAATAGATTCTTCATATACTTCTAAATCAGTTTTAATGTTTAATGGGGTGCTCAGAATGTTAATATGAAATAGCATATTATCAAAATGTCACAAAATTTAAATGTCAAAATAAAAAGTAATAGGAAACTTCTAAATTTCAGGGGCACCATCCCCAGTATCTTTGTCTTAAAAGGAGTAGGAAGATATGTTTAACTTTGACTGTTTGTCAACTTCAAACTGCCTTACCATATATAATTCTAAGCTAGTAATAAATTTTTATTTCTTCCTGCTTGTTTCATGTTTTGAATTAATAGGTTATATTTTTGTAGATTTAATTAGCCTAATACTGTCTCCATAAGTTTATAATTAGAGTGTCTTTGGTTAAGAGGATGTAATAGCATAAAACCCAAGGACCAGAACTGGTAAATGACCAATAGCTAAAAACCTGTGGATTATGCCTTGATTCTTTTGTCTAACTTAATGGTTTGCTAGCAGTTAGGCTAGTGTCTTTATTAACTAGCTTGTTACTGGAAGAGTTGAGCCCCAACTGTAGTAAGCACAAGCTGTATAGATATAAGATGATGACATTGTCTCACTTACCTAAATTTTAATGTGTCATGTTCCATAGGTCAATCTGTGTCTGAAAATGAATTTTAGTTAAGTGAGAAATACCTGTTGTTTGCTTCCTGTTTAGTTTATTAACATGTACAGAGCATTATGGGTATTTAAAATTTTATTCCTAGTAATATTTATAAATATGTATTATAATATTTTAAAGTTTACACATATGGGGTTTTTTTCAGCCTCTAATTGAGGAATTTGAGACTTGGAAGAGTGTTAATAAGCTTGGGTCCTAAGCTTATATTTTTAGACATAGAACTTTTATTTTTTTTAAAAAAAAAGCTTTGATGCTCATCTTCTTTTCAAGTAAAGTATAATAAATTGAATGAGATTTTTACCTAGACAGACTGCTTTTTTAAAAGTTGGATATAAGCATTCCCAGTTTTATGCTTTCAAAATTTAATAAAAAGCAAATGTTTTTTTCCTAAAATTTCCACATAATAATTAATAAAAACCATTGTGACTAATGCAGTGTTTTGTTGGTTTGTGCTGCTAAGCAGCTTTTTACTAATAAACTCCTAATATTACTGTATAGACATTTAGCTAATACACATATTTAAGTTTAAAATAAAGAATCATCAAATTAGGCTTATGACCAGAATTCTGATGTCAGGTGCACATTTGCTTTAGAATATAATTTGAATATCTTTAGTTTGACATTTTCACTGAGAAGAATGGGGTTCAAGAGAAAAAAAAATTGAACTCCATAACTTTATTCTCAGTTAAGCCAACATGCAAGAAAAATCTTTTCCAAACAAAATATTTAAACTGATCTGGTTTCATATTTTTCTTCTCTTTCCTTTTATCAAGAATATATGCATGAAAAGAACTTTTTATTTGAAACATCTTCCTGACACCCTGTCCAACACATTAAATTTTTATTATTTTAGTACTGGCTGATGCTTACAAAATTGTCGGTCCCTTTCTAGTTTTATATTATGTATGTATGTAGTATTAAAAGCACTTGAGAAATGGAGACTATATAATCATTACAAAATTATTGAAGGAGTTATTAAATCAAACTTATTTCAGTTATTTTGCTTGATAATAGAGTCAGTTTGAGCATCTCTTTGTGAAACATCTGGCTGTTTCCACAGTATTAATATAGTGGATTAAGGGAGTAAAATTTGAGTTAGCTAATTATCTGACATTATAGAAGGGAAAAGAACCTGTGAGACTAAATTCTACTTTGTAAACAATTTAGTAAAATTATTTTGCCTTTGTAGATATACCCATACTAACTCTGAAAGCGAAAAAAGGTTTATGATTAGTTCTCCACTATATGTTAACTAAAAAGACAAATTACTCCTAAGTGTACCACAGCATTTTTGTTCCTGAAAGTACTTTATAATATTAAATGTGCTGGTTATATTTCAAAACCTTTCTAAAAATAATGTGCTTGACCCGCTAGTATTTGATAGCAAGTATTAAAAATTAAGATCCTTAGACATTTCTGCATGTAAGTTTTCACTGAATTTAAAGGCCAAATGAATAAATGTAGGTTGATGTAAGTTCTATCAAGTTTGTGTAGTGATCTTAAGTGTTCACAAGTATTATATGAAAATCCTGTTTTGTATAGATGAAGCAATCTTCATAAATTTCCATCATCAAGATTGCATTTCATGTGCTGCTATTTTCCCATAACACTAGGAAGATAGCAAGTAAAAGATATGCACTAGCCTAGAAACATACTGTTCCAGAGATCTTACTTTACTACCTGGAATGGGCCATCTTAGGGGACCACCCTTCTGCATTGATAGTTAATACATAGTACTTTAGTTTTAAAGTAAAATAGAACTACCTTCTACCTTAAGTTTCTCTCTTCAGTGTCTATAAAAGTAAGAGGGAAGTTCTGATTTGTAACTTTTTGAACTTTTAAGTTTTTGTATGTTTTTAAGTGGATGAAAGATAGATCTGTCCTATTAACCCTAACAGAAACCTTATCTCTGTGATACCATTATTTTAACAGTATTAGTAATTGTGTGCTTATAAAAAGTATTCACAAGGCCAAACAACAATTCTTTCTGTTGTACAGTCAACTTAAGATCAGATATTGGTAAATGCTGACGTTTATGTAGACTCCATTTTGAACATAGTGATTTGTGATTTAGTTGGACCCCAAGTAGCTATTGTAGAGTTTGCATGCTAAAAAGCCCTAGAATACACAAAATTTCTATGTTTCTTTGTAGAAATGGGTTTCTGAATTTAGCGTAGAGAGTAGAGAGTGCCACCCATAGCATATTCTGAATATGTTGGAAGAGAAGTTTATATATAATCAGATTTTGCTCTTAAAAGAATCTTTTAGTTATGGTCAGAATTTGAGACTGATTTGGAAGTAAAAAGTACAGATGTTCATGGTTGAATGGATTTGTAAAATAAAAGTGTAAAGCATACATCAGTTGATAGTTTAAATATTTATATATTTTCTTTAATATAGATTTATATAGTTTTAAAAATCTTGAAGTTAATAGTGTGTTCTTCATTTTTACCAGAGTTCATTTTAAACATGTTTGTTTAGGTTTTACCGCAATCACAGCGACCAACCCCATTTGGCTTATAAAGACTCGGTTACAGCTTGATGCAAGGTATGTTAATTCATTAAAACAAAATTTGTTAAAGTTGGCTTCAACTAAATTTCTTCTATAAATTTGTATCAGTGAGATCTCAGTGCCAGGTATCTAAACATTTTTTCCCCTCATTTGCTGCTGATTTTGTTTGTTTGGTTGGTTTTTTTTGTTTGGTTTTGAAACTTGGATGTACCATCAGAGGCAAAAGTGACAGTAATAGTTGACAGTATGACAGTTTCTAGGAAAGAAAGTATACTATGCATTGTGTTTTTCAGTAAAGGAAGAAGAAAGGAAAAGGACATATTAATCTAGCCCGAGCTGTGATACTTTCATTCACTCCATGTGTGATTATAATCGGTCTCCTAACACCTAAATAAACAACATGATCAATGAGTCTAGACTGAGTCTTTAAGGATCATTGCTCAAACTCATGAACCTTGTACCCAGAGCGTTCTGGCGTGGAATTTAGCTCTCGTGTATTCATGGACTTCATCTGTTACTGCCAGCCACTTTATAGCAGCAAGATCATTCAATACATCTATAATGAGCAGGTACTGGTAGGTTCTAGAGATATCCCAGGAAACAGTTGGGACCAACTTTAAATGGAATAGTCAAGGGATGGTTTTTTGAGCCCATTTTTAACCAGAGGCAATAGTGCAAATCTCACATATCCTAAGTTTAGGGCCTTTGACGTGTTCTGGGAGCTGAGAGAAGGCTAGAAGCAGTGTGGCTTAGAGTCCTGCCATCTCAACTCCTGTTGGCCTTCAGAATGGAGGACAGGGAAAAAGTAACACTTTGAAGTAGAGAGATGACCTTATCTGATGTATTATAATAATAATAATCACGTTGATAGTTTTGAAACTGTTTAGCCTTTCAGTCTGGAGTAGACTCTGTATAACAATTTTCACTGTTTTTTATGTTTTAGGGTTTGGGAAGTCTAGTGTAGATATCATAGATTATAAATAAAACTGACCTAAGAAATCATTAACAACTATGCCTGCTTAAAGCTCTGTTTTCTACATCCTGTCATGTAGAATTGTATGCTATTTGGAGACTTGAAAAGCAATGTCTAATTCTTGTTTCATCTAGAATAATTTTTAATGAAATCTTAAATTGAGTGTTGCAGCAAGACTCAGAGTGTATCTCCTGAAGTCAGAGATCTGAAAGGTAATGGTAGGTAAGCCAACCCAGAGGTTAAAAAGTGTGAGATGCCAGTCCCTACTGTACTGTGATAAAGCTACCAGGGGCATGCTTCAGTATGCTATAGGGTGGATTGTAGGGGATCCCGGAAAAGCATGGATTAAAACTCTTTAATGGGGCTTCCCTGGTGGTGCAGTGGTTGAGAATCTGCCTGCCAATGCAGGGGACACGGGTTCGAGCCCTGGTCTGGGAAGATCCCACATGCCGCGGAGCAACTAGGCCCGTGAGCCACAACTACTGAGCCTGCGCGTCTGCAGCCTGTGCTCCGCAACAAGAGAGGCCGCGATAGTGAGAGGCCCGCGCACCGCGATGAAGAGTGGCCCCCGCTTGCCACAACTAGGAGAAAGCCCTCGCACAGAAACGAAGACCCAACACAGCCATAAATTAATTAATTAATTAATTAAAAAAAAAAAACTCTTTAATGTTGTAAGTGAAAAAAGTAATAATCAAGCCAGCACAATTTCCTAGGCTTAGGGGTGGGGAAATGGGATGGGGCTGGGGTAGTAGTGAAAGGTTGATTTGAGGACGCTCCCTTACAGCACAGATCAAGAACAGGGCTGGCTTCCCTGGTGGCGCAGGGGTTGAGAATCTGCCTGCTAATGCAGGGGACACGGGTTCGAGCCCTGGTCTGGGAAGATCCCACATGCCGCGGAGCAACTAAGCCCGTGAGCCACAGCTACTGAGCCTGCGCGTCTGGAGCCTGTGCCCCGCAGCAAGAGAGGCCGCGATAGTGAGAGGCCCGCGCACCGCGATGAAGAGTGGCCCCCGCTTGCCACAACTAGAGAAAGCCCTCGCACAGAAACGAAGACCAAACACAGCCATAAATAAACAAATAAATAAATAAATAAATAAAATTAAAAAAAAAAAAAAAAAAAGAACAGGGCTGATGTGTTTGCATATTAACCTTGAGGACTCACAGCCCTTGACTCCCTTGTAAGAAAGGATTTATAGCAGAAACTAATTACAGTTGGTTGCATGGATCATTCAACTAAGAAATATTTATTCAGTACCATTAGTTGAGGATAGTCATTGATTCAAGACAATTAGTTTATAAGATTGGAAGAATCTATAGGTTATCAGGTAGGTGTCTTAGTTGTGGTTTTATTTTGTTATGTTATCCAGTTGTATATAATTTATAAATAGTTAAGTTTTCTATTTCTTTTCCCGTGGGTGGCATTTAAACCCATTTCTTACAGATAAAGTTCTATTGGGGGAATCATAATGAAGGTAATAAATATTTTTACAAACTCAAAATTATAGACTTGTAAAAGAGTAGATGCTGCACCCTTAAGTAGCACTAAGAAAGTTTTCTTGGGCACAATGCTTCATAAATACTTGATAACTGTAGAAGTCCTCACTATTTACTGAGGTGAAAGATATGGCCATTACCTTCAAAGGATCATAGGAAATTTGATTTAAAGTCACCCAGTCACTTTTGGGGAAGAACTGGGTGGGCTTGGAAGAATCCCCCAGGTACACAGAAATTAGCTTAATTATACTCCTTGCTTTGTGATATTCTATTATCATTGGTGTTTCAGTCATATATATATATTTATAATATATATATATATATATATTTTTTTTTTTGCCTGTATTGGGTCTTTGTTGCAGTGTGCGGGCTTTCTCTAGTTGCGGTGAGCAGGGGCTACTCTTTGTTGTGGTATGCGGGCTTCTCATTGCGGTGGCTTCTCTTGTTGTGGAGCACGGGCTCTAGGCGCGAGGGCTTCAGTGGTTGCGGCACACGGGCTCAGTAGTTGTGGCTCGCGGGCTCTAGAGCACAGGCTCAGTAGTTGTGGTGCACGGGCTTAGTTGCTCCTCGGCATGTGGGATCTTCCCGGACCAGGGATCAAACCCGTGTGCCCTGCATTGGCAGGTGGATTCTTAACCACTGTGCCACCAGGGAAGTCCCAGTCATTCTTTTTATATATTATTAAATGCGAAAGACTCAGCTTACTTAGAATTACTTTTAATATAATGTGAGGGGTTTTTGTTTATTCTGTTTTTATCTTGAGCTGCAGTCACAGTGTGTTTGAACACAGTCACAGTGGATTTTGTTGCTTATTCATACAGTCAGACTTCAATGAAACTGAAGATTCAAAGTAGTTATTTTGCATTCAGTAAAACTACTTATATGTTACCTATCTAATATGACAAATTTGGGACAGAAGAATAGGAAATCTAAAATGAATGTTTTAAAATTCTGATTTTACTTCCTCATGAATTAAAGAGGGTTATTCTTTAGTAGAGTGGCATATTTCTATATATTTTATTTACTTTATTTAAAAACCTATACTACTTTATTTTTGTTAATAAGGTTTTTCCCTTTTGCTTTTCAGGAACCGTGGGGAAAAGCGAATGGGTGCTTTTGAGTGTGTCCGTAAAGTGTATCAGACAGATGGACTTAGAGGATTTTATAGGGGCATGTCTGCTTCATATGCTGGCATATCAGAGACTGTTATCCATTTTGTTATTTATGAAAGTATTAAGCAAAAACTACTGGAATATAAGATTGCTTCTACGATGGAAAATGAAGAAGAGTCTGTAAAAGAAGCATCAGATTTTGTGGGAATGATGCTAGCTGCTGCCACCTCAAAAACGTGTGCCACAACTATAGCATATCCACATGGTAAGAGGACTTGAATGTGTGTGAGTAATCTTCTGTTAAATCAGAAATATTTTCCCACCCCAGCCAATGGCCACCTTATTAGAGTATTTATAATTTTACTGAATTACAGTATAACTAAATACAGTTCATCGTAATGGGATTAAATCTGTATGAGTAACATAAGGCTGTTTTAATAGGTCAGTATAGGTATGCTATAGTAGCATGGTGGTGATTTAGCATGGGCTCTGGACAGTCAGATTTCAGCCCAGAGTCAGATTCCAGCCAGGTGACTTGGGCAAGTTTCTGTTTTTTAAAAAAGTATGGATGTAGGTGCCATACTAGATACTTTATTATTACATACATATATACAGTATACATTATTGCTAATCCGCACAAAAATCGTGCAAAGTACTTATAAGTCTAGAGGTATACCAGAACATAACCAGAATTGTCTTCATTTTCAGATGGGAAACCAGAAATGTTAAGATTAAGTAACTTGCTCAAGGTCACATAGCTTACTCAGTGGTGGAGCTCAAATTTGAATTGAAGTCTATAATCCCAAAGACCAAGTTATTTTACATTGTTTCATGTTGGCAAATAAGTATATATTAATGATTTTTAAAACTTCTGTTTTTTAAGTTTTAAAATATTAGCCTTTTTCATTAATAACTAAGAAAACCACTTAAGAATTTCTCTGTAACACGCTGAGGGTTTTTTTGTAACGTTTTTGTTGTTTTGTTAAAGTGTAAACTTTGATTTTGGTACGTTTGAGGTTTAGTTTGGTTAGGGTTTTTCATCTAAGTGCTTCCCTTTTGTTATGCTGATTAATGTTTACAGTCACCTTTGTAAAGCTAAGGCTATGTGATTAAAGCTCTGTCAGGAAAAATGAAATACAGCTAGAAAATGAGTATTTGCTCTAAAACGTAATTTATGAATAAAACCAACTCTTTAACAAAATTGGACTGTCAGCTTACCTCCAGTTCCCTGAGGGCCATTCCTAGCTTCTTTAAGAGAAATCAAAAGAGGACAGTACCAGCAGCATTGGGTAGGTTCTGGCCTTCTATGGGAGGTCTAAGATGGTGACCTGCTCAGGTGAGAGAGAGAGAGGGTTTTGGAGTTGCAAGCACCCTGTCTCTTCAAGTGAGATGATGTCATTATAAGAAGAGGTACAGTTTATAAACAGTATTTTGGATTGAAATATATAAATGACATGGGTATTTAAGACAGGACATAGGAGATTTCAAATGTTAACATTTGCAGTGAAAGTTACTTTCGGCCATTTCCCTCAGGCCCATCAGGAGCATTGTGTTGAAAAAGTTTGAAAAATAATGGGGTGGAAAGAACAGATTCTTCAGTTGAAACTCTTAATTCTTGTCCCAGCCTCTGCCTTCAGCTGACTAAAACTTCTTAGTAGTCCCCATTTCTTTCTTTACCTTTTAAAATGAAGAAAAATTAGACTAACCTTTAAGATCCTTTTCAGATCTAAAGGTTTATGATTTTTGCCTCGTTGCTTCCCAGATGCGGCCTTTTAGCTGACACTAGTATTTTAAACATTTTCAGCCTTATCCACATAAAATTTCATGTTGGTGTATGTGGACCATTGTGAATAAATTAATAATTCTATTTTTTCATTGTTATGTCCACTTCTTAAAAATCTTCCCTGTTTGTTTCTCACTGTATCTTTCTGTATTCATCTTTGATACCATCTCTATTCTCTTTCCAGCTTTACCTTTATTTATCACATCTATTCTCCCTTTTATCTATATCCAGTATACAACTGATACTTCTGTTTATTCTGTCTTTTACCATTCAGGAACCTATGAAATTTTATAATTAGTCTATGTGATTTTAGCCAGCTAGCTTAGGAGTTTGGTGAAAGACATGGCTATGGTAACTAGTTTCAATAAGTTGCACATTATAAATTACTCCTCATTTATCCTGAACTTACACTTACAGTCTGATAAATGGGGTGTGTCCAGTATTAGGAGGGTATAAAGATATCACACTGGTGTTTAAATAAAATGACTATTTTTTTCCCATACAGAAGTTGTAAGAACAAGACTGCGTGAGGAGGGAACAAAATATAGATCCTTTTTTCAGACACTATCTTTGCTTGTTCAAGAAGAAGGCTATGGGTCTCTTTACCGTGGTCTGACAACTCATCTGGTGAGACAGATTCCAAACACAGCCATTATGATGGCCACCTATGAATTAGTGGTCTACCTGCTCAACGGATAGCACCACCAGGCTGCTGTACTATAAAGAGGGAAGACCAAAAGATACAGTGGACCATGGAGTACCGAAGCCAGCTTGGTGGAGAGAAGGAAAATAGTGTGGGAACATGGAACTATACCTAAGTGGAAGTTTGGTTGTAGGAATTAAAGTAATCATAACCACATTACTTAGTCTTTTTAGTAATGTGAAAAAAAACCTTGGCTGCCTCCAAGAAAAAGCCTTTAGAAGCGCTCCTTCTTCAAAATTGCCATTTTCTCTACCATGTCCACAGGACACAGCTGGCATTTTGTTGATTTATGGCAATCAGAGTATAGTGTTTATTCCATGAGCACTTTTCCAGTCTTCTAGACAAAGCCATCTGTAACTGTATAACTATCCAAAGATAGTATTGACAGTCATAAATTTCTAACTTCTGTATAATTCCTATAAAATTGAAAAATAACAATGATAGTAGTATTTTCACATTTCCTTGAGAGGAGCTGGCACTATATTTTAAAGTTAATCATTTGGCATTAGTAGTCACTGTTTTTGATGACAAATGAAGTAGTGTCTAAACATGTGTTTATTTTTAGCTTTAAAATGTTTTGGTTTCCACTGCTCACAGGTGCTTTATGTTTAGCATAATGTGAACACTTAAATTGTTAATGTATCAACTTAAATGGTAATAGTTTGGGACACAATAAACCAGTAAAATGTTGATTCTTGGCCATTTCAGTGACTTGAGCATGTCCTCTTATCTTTTCTAACCTAATGATACATGAATGAATGCAATGTCTTTGCAGTGACTTAATAATTATGAACTTGAATTATCCCCTGTCATACCTAGGTATCATTTTCTTAAAGTGGAAAACATTTACTGCTTCTGAATCTTTCTCAATTTGGTTTCACATTAAGAATTTGAACCTTTGAATTAATTCCAGAAGCTCTGCATACATTGCATTTATTTAGTAGAGAAAATGGTAATTTTCAGCTTTGCCCTTACAAGGTGTTTTCTTTTTTTAAGGTGACGTTATAAATACCTGGGGCAGCATAAACATTATAGAAGAAGGGCCCTCTGCAATCTGATTGGGCAGGTAGTTATCCTAATTAACTTACAGTTTTATAAATGAACAAACTGCTTTGGACAAGGAATTTATTCCATCCTAATTTCTTGAATGGTAAATCATAGAAAGATTCAAGTTAATTCAGATTAAGCGTGTTAACAGGATATAGCTTTTACATTTTGCTGTTGAGTTCAACTGCACCTTTTAATACTTTAAATGTATTATATGTATGGCCCTTATGAAGATATTTGCTGTAATTCTATTAAAAGACTTTCGCTTATGGATGTTGCTATACTGGTGTATGAAATTTATACAATTAAACTCCAGTGTGGTAGTCATTTCAGTATACATGAACTGTACATTTTGTGCAATGGCTTTATCTTAAGAATGACTTTTTGTGAATGCACTTTGTGGCCTTCTCGGGGGGAGGGTGAGAGTAGGAGAGAATTCCCATGTTAAGATTACTTTTTTTAAGTATTGGTTATGTATTAGGCAGAAACAGTGTTCATAACATTTTTCTGGGATGTAGGTATATTTTGGAGATCTTTACTATAAATGTTTTAAGTATTCTTATGTACACTGTAGTGCCCCTAACATATAAAAAATCATAGCATGTCATTGCAAGCTTTCTCCACTGTCAACAGTGAGACACAGTGCCCTCTTAAATTCCTACACCTTAACTTCCTCGTAATCAACAGTAACTGGATGTTTTTGAGGTGCTTCGATTGGAATTTAAAGTATTCCAATCTATTTGGAGACCAAAGGCAAATTCAGTTTCATTACCTTTGGGATTATTCTTACCTTTTATGGTGAATTTCAGCTTTGACATTTATTGTGAGGAACATGCCCCCCACCCCCCCAAAAAAAACAGTAATGGGGTTTCGAACTTAAATCTGTAAAAGTGTCAATATATAGTGTGTTCATTTTCATGTGCCACTTATACTGCCTAATACAGTGCCATTTGCCTTGTGAAGATCTGTAAACATTAGTTGTATTGAATGTCAGACAGAGACTCTAATCTTAGTGATCTGAATACCCCACAAATGATTAAGAATGATATAAAAACCAGCAGCTAAGGAACATCTTATTTAGTTGTAGCAAATTCATAACAAGTGTCCTTCAAGGATGAACTCGTATTCTATTCCTGTTTGTATTTGTATTGACCCTTTAGTGCATTTTTTTCAGCTTTTAAAAGTGAGTATATTTATGTGCTGGAAGGAAAAGATCTTAGAGTCTCAGACTTTGTTTCTTTGTGCGACAGCTGGAAAGGAGCAATGAAGTTTATTTTGTTTCTTCCCCCCAAAGTACACTCTGCCGTAGTTTATGTATGACAAAGATAATTTAAAAAGAAAACTTTATATAAAAATTGTACATAAAGTTTGTCTTTGAAACATTTCTTTGGAGATTTTTTTGTTTAATTGATGCAAATGTTTAAAAAAAAAAAACTTAAAAAGCATTGGACTTTTTTTTTAAACTGTGTTTTATTTTCATCCGTTTTCTCTCAGATAGCTTTTTATTTCTAGTGTAGAGGTAGTCGGCACTCTTCAAACTGGTATGTACTTTTATTGGAGAATCATCTCAGAAAATTGAACTTTTCAGGTTAAAGCGGTACATACTGAAAGAACATACTCATAGAGCAGCAGATCAGAACTCTGGTACTTGTGGCTCACAGAAACAGTTTACTAGATTTCAAAGTCAAAAATCTGAGAATGACCAACCTGTGATTGTGGGGTACCACACAGTGCTTTTTAAATCCAGGGAAAAAACTGTATCACCAAAGCTTTTGTCTTGGTTTTCCTTATGTATGTAATTTCGTGGAACCAATCTTACTAGATGGGACCCGCAAGCAATTGATTTTTTTAACTCTGACACCAAGAGAGAATATCATTACATTATTTAATCCAGCCTTTTGTCTCCTAAAACCAAATGCCCATTGTGGAATAGCATTATTCTGTTAGGACCAGCTGAGTTTGGGTTGTTAAGAATAATGAGTGTTTACCCTTTTACTGGAGTATAAATATGTCAGCATTTTTAGATTTTGTTTTCGATCACTAAAAATACTGATTTGATCTTGAAGGACTGAAGTGCTAGGAATCCATTTGTCCTTTACGCTTCCAGCGTTGTCCGTGCTGTCTTTGGTTGTTTACATGCCCTTCTGCCTGGACTGTTATAGCGCTATAGGGGCCCCTCTGGGGCTGGTAGATAATATTTCAGCCTTTTTCTCCTCTGGTATTGATCATGACTTAACATTCCTAAGAATATAGGTGTTCCTAAATGACTTAAATTGGAAGGGGATTTTAACTATATAAAAGTATTTAATGTACTAACTTTCGGCCCACACAAATCTCCATTGTGCCCTTACATTTCTCCATCTACACCCTGCTTTTTATGCTACTCCTTGTAGAAACTGAAGATTCTATAGTTTTCCTCAGTTTTTGTGTTAATAAACATTTTGAATGTGTACCCCTGCATATGTGAACCATTAAATTATGACCTGTCAGTCGTAGCTAAATAATCAACTTCAAAGAGTTGATATCCTTTGACCATTTATGTGAGGTTTGCTATTGAATTCCTGTATGTGGCTGTAAATTATGTGCATTTACTCTGTATTTATGTTAACTAGCTGAATTTTATTTGAATTGTTAAAATTCCAAAAATTAAAATATGCGTATGAAAATCTGATGTTTGTTTTTCAGTTTTTCTATAATGTGTCCTAATACTCTGGTATGGTGAGAATGTAATCATACTTTCTTAGGATTAATGTGTAGAACAAAAGTGCATAGCCATTTTTTTCAAGTTAAGTGTTAGGGTCCTACCTGCTAGACCTAGTGATAGATGCCTCTAGGGGTTGAAAGGTCGAATAATCCCACTCCCTCATAGTTCAGGAAGAAATTTCTGTTCTTGCATATTTTCCACAGGTTTGTTGATCTGTAAAGTCCAGTACTTTTCATGTATCAAAATATCTAATTTGCAAAGAATATTTGAGAAATTGAAGCCTGATTAGGTTATTTGATTGATTCCTCCCTAGCTTGTAAATTTTTTTTTTTTAACAGTAGGAGCTTTTGTTTGTTTTAATTTCAGCCTTTAGGAAAGCTAAGAATATTAAAGGTAAAGAGCTGGAAACTTGTTATAATAACCAAATGAACCCACATATGATAGACTGAAATACAAGTGACACAGATATAAGTGTTATGTAGTGCCTACCCACTTTATATTTTGTCTGTTTTGTTTTTTTAGGTTTTCCCAAATTGTAGCAACCGTCAGACATCACCTAGTTTTGTTAGTAAGGAAACCAGGACAAATTTGTCATGTTGCATTTCTCGACGTAAAGCTGAAATTGTTTGGCCTCCTGACAGTACTCTCTCCACTGAAGACTGAAATGGTGGGTAGAGTGAAGATATTGGCAAAATAATGGTATGACTTAGCTCAAGTGTCCCAGGTTTAAATTGTGTGGATGTGTGTTCATTACCAAATATCGGGAGCTGTGATAGAAGAAGGAATCTGTGAGTTAATGATTTCTTAAGGTTCAAGTGTGACATCTGTACAACTGATACTCAGGCAAGCAAGCAAAGTGTAGTTAAATGATTTCCTTTGTTAATTTTTTGCATTGCACAGACCAGCTGACTGACTACCTTTATATATGGAGGCAACTCAGTAAATTTGTAGAGTGCTATGTTTATACAGTGATTTCATGTGATTTCCCAACAGCCTATATATTGGGTGAATAGACCCATGATATTTAAAGGGTTGTTAGTTACAGCTGGTCTTTTTCAATTTGGGTGTTCATGTTTACTCACTACACTAGGTTATTCATCAGCACTTGAGATGACACTGAGATGATTTAAAAAAAAAAAAAACTAAAAGATAGATGGGGATTGGCTTAGAATGAAACATTGGGGAGTGATGAGAAATGGAGCTCAGTAAGTAAACTGGAACAACATGGCCTGTCTGTCTTTGAAACTGATCTATATAGAGCTTAGATTACCTCCTGAGGCTACTGGAACAGCAGTGGATTTTTTTTTTTTCCCCAAAGCATCATAGAAAATCAGACTTAACAAATAGGTTCAGTTTGTCTTAGATGGGCAGCCCTCAGTTATACTACCTGTGAACCTCAGGGATGTCGTATTTTCTCTGAAGTGTCATGGTGATTAATTCTGTTAGAAAAATCTGGAAAGGCTGCCTGGAAAAACATAGTATTTTTACCGAGACTTTGAAACAGGGATGGAAATATGGGCTGATACAGGGAGGGGTGTTCCTTGAAGTAAAGATCAAAGTTTTCTAATAGCCCATTAGGAAAAATAACCCATTTTCTTTTATTCTTTCCTGGAAATTGATTCAAAAGTAACTGTCTTGACATTTTGAAACTAGTGGTAGATCCAGGATTCTAAACCTAGTCAAATTCAAAGGAGCTCATTACATCTAGCCCAACAAAATTTAGTGCTAGACCCTCGTTTTCTGTTATCCAGTTCCCTACTCTTAAAAGCACCTCATAATTCCTCCTTGAGTCTCATTGTCAAGAACAAATAGCCCATTTTCAACTGCTACTTCTGAACCTTAGCTTTCAAGATTATCCAATAAGATTGACGAAAGTTCTATGAACTATGAGTTTTAGTGGCCCAGGTTATTTGATCTATATCTTCCTAAACTATATACTGATTTTTTGTTTTGCTTTTTGTCTCCACACCCCTGACAAGTATGCTAGGGCAACTAGACAATAATATGAATAAAAATGAACAATTACTTCATCATACACAAAAGATGGATGATAGGTCTAAAGGTAAAAATTAAAATTGTAAACCTAGAAGAAAATATCTTTGCAACCTTGGAGTAGGCAAGGATTGAAATTTACCAAAAAATGGCACTAACCATTAAAAAGAAGAAACATCAAAATTAAAAAGACAGCATTAAAAGTAAAAATGCAGCCACAGACAAAATATTCACAGTATGTCTGACAGGACATTTAATAAGGAAAATTTTTAAGGTAAAGACCTGAACAGCCACTTTACAAAAAAGTAGGCATATGAAAAGATAACATGATTAATGAATTAGAACCAAGGAAACACTACAGTGCACCCTGTACAATGACAAGTAGGCATCATACCTAGGATGTTCAAACAACTGAGACTCATACATTGTTGTTTAGAGTGTAAAATGGTACAGCTACTTTGGAAAGATGCCATTTCTAGGAAAATTTAAAACTATATCCACTCTATCACCCAGAATTATTACCAGGTGGGGAGGAAAAGTTTCCCAAGAGAAATGAAAAGTTGTCCTCAAATGTTCATAGCAGTTTTATTACTAAAGGTGGTCATCAAGAGAAGGTCACTTTATGTTCATACAGTGGAATACTGCATAGCAAAACAAAAAGCAAGATGTGAATTACTGATACATGCCATAGCATGGATGAGTATCAAAAACATGTTAGATGCAAGAAGCCTGGCACAATAGTATATGCTCTATTCCATTTATGTGAGGGTCAAGAACAGGGAAAACTAGTCAACATGATAGAAGCCAAGTTAATGTTTACTGGAAGGTGTGGAGGAGGAGCTGACAAGGGGGCCTAGTGGAACTCTCTGGAGTAATGGCAATCTCTCACATGTTGATTTGGGTAGTGATTAAATAGGTGTGTACACAATATGAAAATCATTAACTGTACATTTAATATTTGTTCACTTTATGTATTTTAAAAGTAATAAAGTGAAATAAAGATACTTAAGGAAAAGAGTAAATTTTGAGTGAAAGCTACGGAATGAAACCCATGAAGACTTGAGATACTGGAAGTATCAAAGTACAGTTCATAAAGTAGTCATGCTTAATATGTTTCAGGAAATATATAAAATGGAGGTTTTACAGGTGAATATCTGATTTTGGTATCATGAGTAAGCCGGACCTCTGAGCAGCTCACCTCTTC
This sequence comes from Balaenoptera ricei, assembly GCF_028023285.1. Taxonomy (NCBI): domain Eukaryota; kingdom Metazoa; phylum Chordata; class Mammalia; order Artiodactyla; family Balaenopteridae; genus Balaenoptera; species Balaenoptera ricei. The sequence continues at coordinate 16,572,693 of NC_082642.1, read as the reverse complement.
CGTGACAGCTAATCTTAGAACATGCTTCTTAAGGCATTGCTGGCACAAATTCAGAAGGGTTCCCCAAGGACTTTTTCCTCTCTACTCCTCTACCCCAAGCCCAAAGCTAAACAATTAGAGTAAATCGGGATTAATCAGGGTAGGGACTGGTGCTGCAGCTTAGATGACCAGGAGCAGTTAGTTAGTTATATTTGGGGTCTGGGGCTGAAGAGTAGGGGAGTCAGAGTGGGCTGAGGTGCTTCCAGGATGGGGATACCAGTAGAAGTAGAATCAAATTGTTACAGAAAAACTTTCCAAGTTAGGCCTACAGAATTCTCACAGCATTACTTGATGATCACCAAACACGTAAGACCAGCCTCTATGAGTGGTTACAGAAACACGGAAACAACACATTTAACACTATCAAACACTTAATAGGTTCCAACTGTCAAGAGAGAAAATGCAGAGTAGCTGTAATTACTAAGATGAGCATACAATAAGAAACATAAGGGATAAACAGACCAAAAGTTAAAATATAGGAACTGACATCAACTCAATAGATAAGTCAAAAATGGACTAGACATAAGTGAAGTGATTTAAACTGTAAGATCTATCTAAATAATTGACCTAGAAGACAGCAAAGAGAGAGAAAAGGGCTGTATGAGAAGTTAGGAGACATGGAGGATGGAATGAGAATGTCTAATACTACATTATATTAAAGTAATGAAGAGAATAGAGAAGTGGTAATATTTTAAAAGGTAAAATTCCCAAAGTTGATAAACATGAATCCATAGCTCCATGAATCACAGTGTATCCTAAGTAGGATTAAATCATGCCTATACACATAGCGAAACTGAAGAACATCAAAGCAAGGTGAAGATCTTGATTTCTGCTACCTGCATAATGGGCTACGTTTAAGGGCCAAAGTTTCTAATGAGTGTGATTAAAATACTAGATAAAATACTTCAAAAATCTTATCATCCTAGAGTTAATATAATAATGAGGAACAAGCAGGCCAAAATCCAAGATACAGCAAGAACCTATAGAGTTAATAGGCACTTAGACGTGTTTGCTGATCTAACTATAATCTTGATAGCCTTTCAGAACAAGGGAGACAGAAGCAGATGACCAAGCAAGCCTCCCCTAAGTTGGGGAGCCTAGTAGACCCTTCCCGTTAAGTTGGGACCCCAGAAGTACATTTGGATTCTTTCTTCTGCCCCCTTGAGACTAGACAAAGTTTCCTTGGTGCTGAGCAGAACTGAGAAGAAAAATTGAAAGAGGAAAAGAGCCTATCCCTGAGACTGTAGATCAAGTACTGACCCTTGAGCAGAATTAAAGCCCAAATCTGCATTATTAGAGTGGGGAGGGGGACCCTCGGGTCCTGAATTAAAGTGGTTCCAGAAATATAAATCTCAAGTGCACAACAGAAGCAAATCCCATTCATTTCAGGAAAAAGCAATCCTCATCCCTCATCCCAGGTTGTGGTAAAACCACATCGATAGTTTTTCAAGGACTATGAGCCGCACACAGTGAATAATAAGCAAGGAAGGAGACCGCACCCATGGTGAGAACCCTCAAAATAGAAGCAAAACCAGACTATCCTCCCCCCACCAAAAAAAAAAAAAAACCCAGATTCTGGAGTTATCAAATAAAGATTGTAAAATGCAAATTAGTACATTTTTAAAAATATAAGGCCTACTTGAAAACAGAATGGGCCACTTAAAAATGGTAGAACAGATTTGAAAACCAAATATAACTTCTAGAAATGAAAAATAAAATTTAAAGCACAGTTGGACAATGTTGAAGGAGAATTGTTTAACTGAAAGATGGAGCAGAAGAAATGCAGAATGCAGCAAAGAGGAAGAAATTACAGAGGAGAGAGTAAGATGCAGGCAGGATACACACCAAGTCCAATAGGTGTTTGATTGGTGTCCCAGAGAAGCAGAGAGAAAATGGATCATAGAGATCATCTGAAGCTACAAAGGCTGAGAATTTTCTCAAACTGATGAAGAACAGTACTCCACAGATTCAAAATCCCAGGTAATCCCAAAGAGAATAGATAAAAATGGGCCCATATCTAGGCACAAAGTCGTGAAATTAGATAACCAAAGGCAAAGAGAAAAATTTGAGACAAAAGCATCCAGAATTTTTCCTTTGACAGAACCTTCAAAGCAATGACAGCTAGGCTGACAACTAACTCCACATTAATAACAGAAGACAATGGAACAATTCCTTTCAGGGTACTGCCAAACTAGGATTTTATACCCAGTAAAAATCTTTCAGAAATGAGGATAGAATAAAGAAATTTCAGAAAAATTAAAACTGGGAGTTTGCTATCAACAGAAGCTCACCAAAGGAAATCCTAAAAGATTTAGGCAGAAGGAATCTGAGACCAAATGGAAGGCCTAAAATGCAAGATAAAATGGTAAACAAAAAAGCAGTAAGTTAGGCAGGCAAATGCAAAAGGTGTTTAACCATATAAAAGAGATAATTGTGGCATTTTTTTCTTTTTTTTTATAAATGTATTTATTTATTTATGGCTGTGTTGGGTCCCCGCCTCCGCGCGAGGGCCTTCCCCAGCTGCGGCGAGCGGGGGCCACTCCTCATCGCGGCGCGCAGGCCTCTCACCATCGCGGCCTCTCTTGTTGCGGAGCACAGGCTCCAGACGCGCAGGCTCAGCAATTGTGGCTCACGCTCCGCGGCATGTGGGATCTTCCCAGACCAGGGCCCGAACCCGTGTCCCCTGCATTGGCAGGCGGACTCTCAACCACTGCGCCACCAGGGAAGTGGCATTTTTTTAAATAACAGAAAAATACAGCACATTACAATTTTTTTTTAATGTTTTAATTTTTGGCTGCGTTGGATCTTCATCGCTGTGCGCAGGCTTTCTCTAGTTGCGGCGAGCGGGGGCTACTCTTTCGTTGCGGTGCGCGGGCTTCTCATTGTGGTGGCATCCCTTGTTGCGGAGCACAGGCTCTAGGCTTGCGTGCTTCAGTAGTTGTGGCATGCGAACTCAGTAGTTGTGGCGCACGGGCTTAGTAGCTTCACAGCATGTGGGATCTTCCCAGACCAGGGCTCGAACCCGTGTCCCCTGCACTGGCAGGCTGATTTTTAACCACTGCGCCACCAGGAAAGCCCCGAGCACATTACAATTTTATGAAAGTGAGGAAGGAGGTAAGTGGGAGTTTGAACATTCTATGAACCTTGTATTAACCAGAAGGAAGACAAAGATTTTGATTCATTTAAAATTTTAAATATACATTGTAAGACATAGGATAACCAATGAAAGGCCTCTTCCTCATACTAGTAGAAGGGGAAAACATGAAATTCAGTTAAAAAGAAGGCCAGAAAGGAGAGACAAAAAGCATGAAATAATATAGTTTTAAATCCAAATATATCAGTAGTTACATTAAGTGGAAAAGGACCAAATGTTCCAGTTCAAAGATTTTCAGGCTGAATTTAAAAATGAACAACAACTTTGTGAAAGACATGGCTAAACCATAAGGACATGCTAAGGTTGAAAGTAAAAGAATTGGATAAGGTGTAAAAATACTACCCAAAGGAAAATAAGTGTAACTGTATTGCTACCAGAGAAAAAAGGCTTTCAGGCAAGAAAACATTCCTAGAATTCAAGAAGGTTAGTCACCACATAATAATAAAAGATTTGTTTCACCAAAACACAGTGATTCAATGATTTAAAATTTTCATGCATCTAATGACATTTCCTCATTGTATAAAGCCAAAATGGAAAGAACCACAAGAAGAAACAGACAAACCCACAGCAATAGAGGTAGTTTTTGAGGAAGTTCACTCAGAAATTGATAGAACAAGCAAATAAAAACAGTAAGCATATAGATTTCAACAAGATGATTAACAACTCTGACCCAATGGAAACACATAGAACACTGCATTCAACATCTGCAGAATATGCGTGCTTTTTCAAGCATACACAGAATGTTGATAAAAATGGACCCAAGCAGTCTCATCGAACTTCAAAGTATTAAAGTCATACAGAGGAGTTTCTGGGACCACAAAGCAATTAAACTGGAAATCAACAAGAAAACTGAAGAACTTTGTAAGTTTGGAAATTGAGACACATGCTTCTAAAGAATCCACAAGTCCCCTCAATCAAATGGACAAAATATTTTGAACTGGATGATAATAAAAAGTCTAAATGTCAAAACTGATAACTTTTTAAGCAGTCCTTAGAGAAAATTTTACCTTTTAAGCCCATATATTATAAAAGGAAAAAAGGCTGAAAATTAATGAGGTAAGCATTTATATTAGTTAGGGTAGGCTAGGGCACAGTAGTTTAGAGACTCAAATACATAATGGCTCAACCTAATAGGAATTTATTGCTTGCTCATTTAAGGGTCTTGGGCTGAGAACAGATTGGTTCTGCTCTAACAGTCCTTTAGGGACTCAGCTGACTGAGGCTTTGTGATTCTCAAAACTCCCCTTCCAAGGGTACACTGGGGCTGTGGTTCTCATACTTCAACATGTATCCAAATCATGCAGACAGCTTTGTTTTGTTTTGTTTTTCTGGTGTTGTCATTGTTCTTTAAAGTGCAAAATGTTACCTATCTCAGAGAAGCTATCAATAGGTAGGCAAAATTCCATCATTTGGGGAAATAGTTCAGAGAATAGAACTTTTAGATGTATTTTCCCCATACTATTACAAAAATATTTTCCCCCCAGCCTTATTGAGATATAGCTGACATATAACATTGTATATGTTTAAGGTGTACAATATGATGATTTGAAAGTACACTTTTGTGTGCAAAATTGTTGCACGAAAGAGAATGGGGCACGAGAGGATGGTCACATCCCAGGTCACGTCTGAATCCCTGGGATGGCCACCAAGTGTGGGTTCTTGGCTTCACACAGGAAAGAATTCAAGAGCGAGCCACAGTAGTGAAAGAAGGTTTATTCAGGGAGATACACACTCCATATGTCAAAATGTGGACCATCTGGGAAGGTGAGAGAGGCCCCAGGGTATGGGGTGGTCAGTTTTTATAGGGGTGGAGAATTTCATAGGCCAACGAGTGAGAGGAGTATTCCAGCTATTTTGGGGAAGGAGTGGGGATTTCCAGGAATTGGGCCACTGCCCACTTTTTGACCTTTTGTGGTCAGCCTTGAAACTGTCATGGCGCCTGTGGATGTATCACTTAGTTTGCTGAGGTGTTACAATGAGCATATACTGAGGTTCAAGGTCTAGTCATCTGCCATCTTGGACCTATTTGGTTCTAATCAGTTTATGTCATGTCCTCGGGCTATGTCATTCTTTTAAAGGTTGTGCCCTGCTCCCTTCCTTTCTCAAAATGATTACCACAATAAGGTTAGTTAACACCTCCATCCTCTCTCATAATTACCATTTGTGTGTGTGTGTGTGTGTGTGTGTGTGTGGTAAAACATTTAAAATTGGACTCTTAGCAACTTTCAAGTATATAATACAGTATTGTAAATATTGTCACCATGCTGTACTTTAGATCCCCAGAACTCATAACTGGCAGTTTGTACCCCTTGACTAAGATCTCCCCAGATCCCCTCAATCCCAGCCCTTAGCAACTACCATTCTATTCTCTATTTCTATGAGTTCAGCTCTATTAGATTCCTATGAGATCATACAGAAGTTGCCTTTCTCTGTCTAACTTACTTCAGAAGATGTTTTAGTATGATGTAGTCCCACTTATTAATTTTTGCTGTTGGTGTCATATCTAAAAAATTGTTGCCAAGACTAATGTCAAGGAGATTTTCCCCTATTTCCTTCTAAAACTTTTACATTTTCAGGTCTTACATTTAAGTCTTTAATCCATTTTGACTTAAATTTTAATCCATTTTGACTTAATTTTTGTGTAAGATCGGAGTTCATTGTCATTCTTTTGCATGTGACTCTCCAGTTTTCCCACCACAATTTATTGAAGATACAATCTTTTCCATATTGAGTGTTCCTGTCTCCCTTGTCAAATATTAGTTGACTATACATGCATGGCCAGTATCCTGTTTTTCTCCATCCTGAAGCCCTTCAGGGTACACCAGGGAAGGAGTAGGGGGCAGAGGCTGTAGTGGCTGATAGCTTTAAGACCTCCAAAACATCCTTTGTTTACTGAAATGGCAGGCGACATTCTTTGTCCATAGTAGATTATGACCAAATTGGGATAATCCCAACAACACAAGGCTAGTTTAACATTAAATAATGTATTAATGCAATTCATCACATCAGCAGATTAGTGAAGAAACACCATATGATCATCACAGATATGGAAAAAGCCTCCAGTGAAATTTAATATTCAGTCATGATAACACTCTTCACAAACGAAGTAGAAGCTGAGTTCTTTAACCTGATAAGAAATATCTCCAAAAAACCTATAGTAGCCATCATACTTAGAAGTGAAATGTTACTATAGTTCCTTTGAAATCAAGAACAAGTCAAGAATTCTGCTATTACCACTTTTTGACATTGTACTTAAGATCCTAGCCAGAAACAGAGAGGAAGAGACTAAATTATTATGATTATCCACATGGAAAACTCAAAAGAATCTATAGATTAATTATTAGAGTTAACATATGTTTAACAATGTTGCTAGGTATATAGAAATAATTGTGTTTTATTGAAGCAACAAACAAAATACTACAAAATTTAAATAATACCATTTACAATAGCAACAGTGAAAAATAACATAGCTGGACCTAAAGCTCAGAAAATATGGAGAAAATGATACAAAATGATACACTCTTTTGGAAAACTATTAAAGAAGTCCCGAATAATTGTAGAAATACAACATGTTATGGGTAGGGAAACTTAGAGCAATAGCAATGGTCTCCAATAGACCTATGGATTCTATATGATTTAAGATCAACAGCATTTTTCTTAGAATTTAATTAAAGTAATCATAAAATGTACATGGTAAAACAAAGGGCCAGAATAACCTAGATGCTTCTAAAGAAGGATAAGATAAGATGACATTTTTATTATAATGTTAGAGTAATTAGGACTTCTGGTATTGGCACAAGGATATACAACTGAAACAACGGAGCAGAAGACAGAGCCCAGAAACAGACACACACCTAGACAGAGACTTGATTGTATCTGAGATAGCATCACAAATCCTTGAGAACTGGATGGACCATTCAACATGGTGCTGGTTCAAGGTTATCCATATGAAAAATTACAAAATTGGATATTCATATCCACTTGGTGGACACCTTATGCCATACTAAAAGAATCCATTTCAAATGGATTAGACGTAAATGTGAGAGGCCAAAATTTTACAATTTTAAGAAGAAAATATAGGAGAAAATCTTTATAAACTAGTGGGAGAGAAAGTTAAGCAAGACACAAAAAGTGTACATCGTACAGGAAATGACTGATAAATTGGACTACATTAAACTTTATAACTTCTTTTCCTCAAAATACTTCAAAAAGAATACAAAGATAATGCCAAATGAATATATTTGCAACACATGTAATTGACAAGGTATAGTATCAGAATGTATAAAGAACACCTGTGAATCAATCAGTTAAAGACAACCCAATAAAAACCTGGACAAAAGTCATAAGTAAGCATTGTGCAGGAGAATAAAACCTGATCTGCAATAAGCATGTGAAAAAATGTTCATCTTAGTAGTAATTAGGGAAGTGCAAATTAAAATCACGAGAAGTCATTTTATAATGATCAAAAAGGATGTAGAACAGAGGAATTCTTCTGCACACCAGTTGGCAGTGTAGAGTGGTATCATCCCTTTGGAAAACATTTTCATTATATTATAAAGTTGAAGATGCTTATACATAAGCAGCCCTTTCACTCCTACGTGTCTACACCAGAGAAATCTTGGCTCACATGTTCCAGGAGTCATGCCCAAGAATGTTCACAGCAGGCTGGTGGCAATAGAAAAACACTGAAAACATTCTAAGTGTCCAAGGACAAACGAGTGGAGAAATTCACATCAGTGAAAATGAATGAACCACATGATCAGCATGGTTCAGTCTCAGGAGCTTAATTTTGAATAAGAAATGCAAATCACAGAAGCATACGTGTAACTCGATTTATATAAGATAAAGTTTAAAAACCTTCAAAACTCAACAAAATGTGTTTAGGCAAACATATATGTGTGTTTTTTAAAAAGCAAGGGAATGATAAACAAAAATTCTGGATGGTGGTTACTTCTGGCAGGAGAAAGGGGAAGAGGGTGGGATGGAGAATAGGCACAGAGGAGACACTGAAGGAACTGATGCTCTGTTTCTTCAAACTGCGGTCTGATGATTTAAAATTTTTTCCTTCCTATCTATCACTGCATAACAAATTACGCCTAAACTTTAATAACTTAAAGCAGCAAATACCTACTGTCTCACGGTTTCTGTGGGTCTGAGTCCTTCATCCCAGGGACTCTCGGGGGCTGCAGTGTCAGCTGAGGCTGCAGTCAACCCAAGGCTCGCCTGGGAAAGGATCTGCCTCCAAGCCCACTCGTGTGATCATCCGCAGGATTCAGTTCCTCACTAGTTCTTGCACTGAGGGCCTCAGATGCTTGATAACTCTTGGCCAAAAGCCACTCTCAGTTCCTTGCTATAGTGCAGTTCACAACAGGGCAGCTTGTTTCATCAGAGTGAGGGAGTGAGTGGAAGCAAAAGAGGTGAGCAAGAGGGAAGCCAAAGTCTTTTTTTTTTTTTTTTTAATTATTAGCACCTTTAATTATTATTTATTTATTTATTTATTTTGGCTGTGTTGGGTCTTCGTTTCTTTCTGTGCGAGGGCTTTCTCTAGTTGCGCCAAGCGGGCCTCTCACTATCGCGGCCTCTCTTGTTGTGGAGCACAGGCTCCAGACGCGCAGGCTCAGTAGTTGTGGCTCACGGGCCCAGTTGCTCCGCGGCATGTGGGATCTTCCCAGACCAGGGCTCGAACCCGTGTCCCCTGCATTGGCAGGCAGATTCTCAACCACTGCGCCACCAGGGAAGCCCGAAGCCAAAGTCTTTATAAACAGATCTCGGGAGTGATCGCCCACTATTTTTATTCTATTCAAGTAGAAGCAAGTCACAGGTCCAGCCCACCCTCAAGGGGAGGGTATTACACCAGGCGGTGAACATCAGGAGGCAGGTATCACCCACACAGCCACTTTAAAAGCTGCCTACCACACCCATCTGGGGGTGTGTGTTTTCTCTCAGTAAATATTCCACAATAAAAATCCCTATTGTGGCGATTTCCCTGGTGGTCCAGTGGTTAGGACTCTGTACTTTCACTGCCGAGGGCACAGGTTCAATCCCTGGTCAGGGAACTAAGATCCTGCAAGCTGCGCCACGCAACCAAAAAAAAAAAAAAAAAAAAAAAAATTTCCCTTTTGTGGGCCCTCCAGGAACTTCAGGATCAGAACAGTTTCCTCATCATGGTAATGCCATTCAAAGAAGCCCTCTTGCATGGCCTGCCCTTGTCTGCCCTCCAGCCTCCATTGTCCTCCCATCAGACCAATTGACTTGACTTTCTCAAACAGGGCATGCGCAGTCAAGCCTCCAAGCATTTCCCCACACTGTTCTCCCACGTAGGGTGTCTTCTCCTTATTGATCTTCTTCACTTGTTTACTAACGTGCATCACCTCTCCCCAAAGCCATCTCTGCTCCCATTCCGAATCTCCCTGCCCTCAGGCCCGGGTTGGGTTTTGCTGATCTCACTGTGGCTTTGGCACTGGCTGCATTTGACTCTGGGCTCTCAGAGGGCAGGGCAGTCCTGCCTGTGTTGCCTCCCAGGACCTAGCCCAGAGCCTGGCACGTGAGCCACCCCAGGTGAAACAGCCCAGAGAGAGCGAAGGGACGCCGATGGACGTCCAGTCACAGCAAGGGGGTAAGAAGAGGCTGTGAAAGCCTGTGATGGTTCAGGTGGGCCTTTGAAGTCAAAGGAATTATGAAAAATGGTTAGTTTTTAGAGTTTTTGAATTTCAGATAAGAGATTGTGGATTTGTGTTGTTTGAAATATTCAGCGTTATCGTGAGGAGTTTTTTTTTTAACTGAATTTTTTCTTTGGAAAAAATTTTAAACCCACGAAAAGTTGCAAAAGTATTGCAGTTAACTTCCATATACTCTTCATTTATGGTTAACTTGTTAACATCTTAACACATTTGCTTTCTCTCTCTCTCTCTTTATTTCAGTGTGTGTGTGTGTGTGTGTGTGTGTGTGTGTGTGTGTGTGTGTGAATGATGGCCCCCAAAGATGTCTACATCCTAATCCTTGGAGCCTATGAATATATTATGCTGCATGGCAAGGAGGAATTAAGGATGCAGACAAAATTAAGGTTGCAAATCAGCTGACTAAGATAAAGAGATTATCCTGGATTATCCAGGAGGGTCCAATATAATCAAAAGAGTCCTTCCAAATGGGGACAAGGGAGGCAGAAGAGTCAGAACCAAAGAGATGGCATCGAGACAAAAACTCCACCAGCCGTAGTGAGCTTTGAAGATGGAAGGGTGTCATGAACCAAGGAATATGGGCAACCTCTAGAAGCTGGAAAAGGAAAGAAAACATTCTTCCCTAGATCCTGCAGAAAGGAATGCAGTCCTGCAGAGACTTTGATTTTAGCCCACTAAGACCCATTTCAGACTTCTGACTTCCAGAATTGTAAGATAAGAAGTTTGTGTTACTTAAAGCCACTAAGTTTGTGGTAATCTGTTAAAACCACAAGAGGAAACTAATACAATGTGCATATAATGTACACATTCACATTCAATTATTTTTTTTAGTTTAATTTTCAGTTAACAGTGAGTTTCAGAGGTCAAGGACATTCTCTTATATAACAATAGTGCAATTATTAAATTCAGGAAGAGTAGCATTTATACAATACTATCGTCTAATGTACAGTGCATGTTCAAATTGGCTGCTTGTCCCAATGATGCCCTTGAGAGCAAAACGATCCAGTTCAGAATCACATGTTGCATTTCGTTTTCATGTCTCTTTAGTCTCCCTCACTCTGGAGCAATTCTCAGCTTTTCACTCTCAGACACTAATATTTTTCAAAGCACAGACAAATTCTTTTGCAAAATGACCCGTAATTTGGGTTTGTCTTATTTTATCCTTATGATTAGATTGAGGTTATGCACTTTGGGAAGGAAGACCACAGAAGTAATATTGTGCTGTTGCAAGGCATTTAAAGAGCTGATAATTCTATTCCTGAAACCACTAGAAAATGATTACCAATGCAACCCAATTTTTAATTTACGTGAAAAGTAGCTTAGGAAAAAAATCTACCCCAACATTTCTCTCAATTCAAGCGTGTTTCTTTCTTTCTCTCTTTTTTTTTTTTAACATCTTTATTGGAGTATAATTGCTTTACAATGGTGTGTTAGTTGCTGCTGTATAACAAAGTGAATCAGCTACATGTATACATATATCCCCATATCCCCTCCCTCTTGCATCTCCCTCCCACCCTCCCTATCCCACCCCTCTAGGTGGTCACAAAGCACTGAGCTGATCTCCCTCTGCTATGCAGCTCCTTCCCACTAGCTATCTATTTTACATTTGGTAGTGTATATATGTTCATGCCATGCTCTCACTTCGTCCCAGCAAACATGTTTCTAATTGAAAAGGCTTCAGGAATAGGAGTTTAAGACTTACATAGAAATAAGGCATCTTGCCCCTTCCGAAGCTCTAGGGGGCGCCCAGCAGCTGCTGTAGGGCTCGCAGCCCGGTCTGTCTCCTGTGTTCTGCAGGGGGTTCTTCCCCTTTGAGCCCAGCAGCTCAGAACCCACAGAACCTGGAAACAGCATGGACCCACAGAGGAGTACCCCCGAAAGTTCGTTGCAGTAACATTTTAGGAAAATCTGGGTGATGCTTAAGGGCCTGGTAGATTACAAACATTAAAACATGGAGAGAAATACAGAATGATTTTATAGTCTTCTGTGATGATAGAGAACAAATTAAATGTAATTTGAATAAATATTTTCACCATCAGGTATTTGTCCTCTAAGAAAGACACAATTTGGTACTGGTTATATATGTCCAAAAGTGGGCTGCATATTAATAATTTTATGACTTAATGGTATAATTTAGCCAGAATGCAATTACGAATTTGAAAGCAGCAGCTGGGTACTCCTAGAATCTCTACCCCATAGGGACATCGTATGCAAAATATTCACATTGTATCTTTAAAACGATTAAAGATACAATTCTTTAATTGTATCTTTACAAATCTTAAAAACTGATTCTAATTGCAGTTGTGATAAATGCCCTCTTTTTATCTCCCCCTAGCCCTTCTCCTCTTGGGGCATGGGATTTTATGATGACTTGAGTGGGTATCAGAGTAAATACTTTGCTGTGTCATACAGGAAATCAAGGATTTAAAGTAATATTGTGTTTTTTGGTGCAATTTCCTCTTTGTTCCCGGAGGGTTTCCCTTTAAAGCAGGTGGGACGAGAAGAGCCAGTGACTGCAGTTGGCCTGTCCCAGCCATTCCCTAGGCCCCCATCACCGAGAGTATGTTCACAGTCTAGGGAAGCACAGAACACATCAGTTTTCTTGTTTATTTGTTTATTAATATTCAACAGTGTTTACTGAGTTACAGAGAAATCCTGGCAGAGCTTACTTGAATTTAGAACTTCCTTCAACGGTTCTTCATTGTTTATGAAAGACCAATATAATTGCACTCAGTTATATTTGTGGGAGAGACAGAGCTAGGAGAGAGAACTGCTTTCCAAAGGATTTGGTAGGTAGAATTTGCATTTACAATTGTGCCCCTGGAGTTTCAGATTTGGAGACGGAGACGGAGTCCCAGGGCAGAAAGTCCAGCTCGCTGTGCCCCACAAAATAATCGTGCCTGATGGGAAGTGAACGCCCTGCCCCAGGTGAGGAGGGCAAAGCTGTTCAAACGGGGAATTATCAAAGGGGGTGAGACAATCACCACGCTTTCCTAGCTCAGACAGATCTGGGTTCAAATCCTGAGTCTGCCGCCCGCTCTGGGAACTTAAGCAAGTCATCTTCTCCGATTTTTCCCATCTATATAAAGAGAATTGTGATACCTGCCCCAACAGGGCTGCTGTGAGCACTAAATGTGAGATACACTTGTGAGTAGGCCTGCTAGCCAGTAGAAGGCCAATACGTGCAGTACCCCACGGGGCATTCCATTTTGCCCAAAGGAAAGCTGTCAACTCCGCCTTTATTAAAACCCTTTACCTGCCTGACTTATGCTTTGAGAAATTTCTGTCAGTGTCAGTCTTTGCTGTCTCAAGAAAAAAAGTAGAAACTTGTGTGCAAAGGAAAGAGTTGGGTAAAGAAAGCATTTTCCTGGGCTTCCCTGGTGGTGCAGTGGTTGAGAATCTGCCTGCCAATGCAGGGGACACGGGTTCGAGCCCTGGTCTGGGAAGATCCCACATGCCACGGAGCAACTAAGCCCGTGAGCCACAATTACTGAGCCTGCGCGTCTGGAGCCTGTGCTCCGCAACAAGAGAGGCCACGATAGTGAGAGGTCTGCGCACCGTGATGAAGAGTGACCCCCACTTGCCACAACTAGAGAAAGCCCTCGCACAGAAACGAAGACCCAGCACAGCCAAAAATAAATATAAATAAAAATAAATTTTAAAAAAAAACAAGAAAGCATTTTCCTTGATTTTAAAATGAAAAACATATATGAAAACAGTGAGAGGGGCTATGTCAGTAAGTTGAGTTCACCCATTGCCTACAGAGGGAAGGAGAGAAATCATAATATAAATTTGCCATGCCCAAAGTTCTGCAAAACCAATCTGGGGTTAGAAGACAAAAAAGTTGGTCAGTTTTTTGGTAGAAGAAATATGAATTTTGGTGTATTTCGTATAATCCCTCTCACGTCACGGTTCTTGGACACTCGTATCAGTTCCTTCTTGTGACTATCAGGCAAGGGCTAGCTTAGCACTGTGAGGCTAGAGCTCCTGCTCATCCCTCATCCTTGTCGCATTTCAGGCTGAGAGGTTGGCGGAAATCCGCCACAGATGCGTTTCCTCTCTATTCTTACGCTGCAAGCAAAGCATGGTTGGATTATAATTTCATATCACCTGAGGATTAATTAGCCAACCCAATTTAATTGGCAAGTGTCTTACGAGAAAAATGTGCAGCGTTGGCTTGGCGAGGTGTTTGTGTATAAAACAGAATTGTGTTGATGGTTACACTTATCCTTTGTTAGCTCTTCTAACAAAAATTTAGGATTTAAGTCTTCGAGGGGCTCAAGGCTCGGCTCTTTCAGCATCGGCAATTTCCCAGTGTCTACGGCTTTTTCATCCAGCAAATGGGGCCAGTGATCCCCGACCCCAGAGTCACCCTTGGAATCCAGCAGAAACCTGGCGAAGAAAGCACAGCTCTCATTGTGGTGACTCTGCTCTCGTTGTGGGGCTGCAGAGGCCATGTTTTCAGCTGTGCAGCCAGCAGTCCTCAGCCGGGACAGTCCCACACACTAGGGAGCGCTTGCGATGTGCTCTTAGCGCCCAGGTCCGCTGGAGGGGTCCACTGTCTCCTGCAATGTGTGGGACAGCTCCAAACCACAAAGCTGTCCTGCACCCCACACGAATTCTCCGTGTCCTACCAGAAACTCATGTAGATGAAAAACCTGTTCCTAATTAGCTCATCCTGGAACTTTTTTATATAAACACATAGTATTTTTTTTAACATCTTTATTGGAGTATGGTTGCTTTACCATGGTGTGTTAGTTTCTGCTTTATAACAAAGTGAATCAGTTATACATATACATATATCCCCATATCTCTTCCCTCTTGTGTGGTTTTAATATTGTGTTTTCTAGAAATGCATCTAACTGTGTAAATCGAGGTAAGTTTATGCTTTGTTTCATTCTGATTGAAACTTTACTGAGGGTTTTGACATATTAGAAAGTTGAAACCAGTCCTGTATTTGAGTCACTAAGAAAACACCCCGGTTAGCCTGCCACACACACAGCGATTTTAGGTGTAGGTATTAGCATCTAACTATATACTTCATTGTGTCTGTATAATTGCACCCAAGCATTTATATATTGAAATACATATTTTTACAAATTACTTTCTTTTCATTTCTCCTAACATAACATTAGAATTGGGACATTATACTGATTTGGATGTACTACATGTGACTGATTTTTATTTCAAGATGATAAAGGGGACTTTGCAAGATATTTGTCATATAAAAGGAAAGTTTTCTCGGGAAAGCTGATAGCCTGTGAAGCAGGGCATCACGGAAGATCCAGAATTCTGCAGTGCTTCTGCGTCTCACATTGTTGTTTATATCTATTTGGATTAGGCTCATCTACCCTGAACAAAATACCCAAATACATGGCTTAAACAAGATAGAGTTCTGTTTCTCTCTCCCATAAAGGAAGTCCAAAGATAGGTGTCAAAGAACAAATGATTCATGACACTTGATCAAGACTGTAAGGAAGACTCTATTCAAGGGGATCCACTACGATGGGGTTTTGTAGCAGGGGATTGAGATCAGGCTCAACTCTGAACACAACAAAGACAAATAGGGATTTATACCTAAGGAGCAGGGTAGGAGGTAAATGGATGAAAAACTACTAAAAGCAAACATCAGGGATGAAGGAGGATTCTGGCTAAAATGGCCTAACAGTATTCCTGCTGAAGGCAGGCCAGTGCAATCAGACATCACCTGGACGATGGTGGAGGATGAGGAAGCTGATCTGATATCAAGGGTGATCAGATATTGATGGCGGAGGCACTGTCCTGGCTAAACTACTTTAGCAGGATTCTTGCTAAAATTGAACAATGCAGAGATGAACACGGGAAGCTCAAAAGTCAGGGTCTAATTGAGAAGAGAGCTCAGGGGAGACTGACTAGAGTTTGATCAAGTAGAGAATCTTGGTCATAGGCAGTCCCACCTGGCATGGCAATTCCTCATCATCAGGGACCCAGGCTCCTTTTATCTTTTTGTTCCCTTATCCTCATGCCAGGTTTCCATTCTCAGTGCTGTTTTATGATCCAAGATGACGATGGAGCTCCAGTCATCCTGGCCACAGTGTAAGCAGGAAGCTAGGAAGGAGGAGGGCAATGGCTACCCAGCAGCTCTCTGTTCCCTTACAAGGAGCTTACCCAGAAGTCCCAGCTAACAACTTCTGCTTATATTTCATTGGCTACTCCCTAACTGCAAGGGAAGCTGGGAAATGTAGTCTTTCAGCTGTGCACATTTTTTTCCAGAGTTCTGGTAATAAGAAAGAAAGGGAGAATGGATATTGGAGTGACATTTAGCAATTTCAGTTGCTGCTGCTAGTGTTTTTGATATTGTAAAAGCACCTCCCTCCTCAGATGTAGGGAGCTTCGTTTTTATGAAGTCCAAGAGACTTGGGTCACACTGTAACCCATCCACTTCCTTATTATGTGCTGACCTTAACCATGTGACTTAACCTCTGAGCCTCACTTTCCTTGTCTGTACAATGGGGATAGAAATGGTACTTAGCTCTTAGGATGGATGTGAGCTTTAAATTGTTTCTGTAGGCCTTACCAAAAGCCCTTATGAAATCCACTTCTCCTCTCCCACACAGACACAATTACACACTTCGCAGTAGCACCACTGAGTCCTCCATGAGGAAACTTGTCACTCTTTGTTTGAGGTATCAGCTTGGTGAGCAGAGGAAGCAGGTCTCCAGGAAAACCCCCACCTCACACCTGTCAGCTCTTGGCCAGTTGCTCTGCGGGAAGGATGCGAAGACAGCTGGGCTTGGTTTTTCTGGGCTTTTCTCCATTGTCCTTTCCGGCAGGGCCAGCCAGAGGCCAAACTCTTGAAAGCAGTGAGGTTTCTTTGCAGCATCTGTCTCTCCTGGCGGCACCAGAAAAGATCTGAGCAGCGATTGTGGGAACTGCTTGTCTGCTTCACTTCCACAGGAGGAGAGCTTTTAAGATGATTGTGTCCTTCGCCATTGTAAAGCAGTTATACTCCAATAAAGATGTTTAATAAAAAAAAAATTATTAATTAATTTTTTAAAAAATGATTGTGTTCTTTTAAGCACCAAAAAGGAATCAGGGCTCCTTGGAAAAATGATTAACCCCAGGACTGGGGCAGGATGTGGACAAGATAAGCCTGGGACATCTTGTGCCAGAAAACAAGGAAGCTCTCAGGACTCCCTGGGTCCTATGGAAAGGAGGTAAATCCACTTGAAGGGACTCTCTGTGGCCAAAGATGAGACAGTTTGAGCATCAAAAAGAATAATGTTCGTAATTTATTGAAATGGCATACATACTTTAAATCCTCTTTAAATGATACTTACTAAGAGTGTATTGTGGGGTTTTTGTTTAAGTTTGGTAAGGAGTAAGTCATTATTCTGAAAACAGGTAAATAAAAAAAAAAAGAAACAAGCACTTATCCTGTCTTTACTGGATAGACTATATTTCAGAGTAATCAAAGAGTTGATGGGGAAAAGTTTATCTTTAGAGAAGAATCATGGTGAATAAAAGCAAGAAACATGATTTGATTAGAAAACCACTATTTTTGCAAGCCCTGTTGAAATAATGGATCTAAGCCACAGTCATCATTGCTGCTAAAACCACGCAGTGAAAGGCAAGGGGGCTTTATGATGATTAATGAGCCCCCTGATCCATTTTAACATCACCCAAAGTGCAGCACCCAGATGTGATATGCCTCTGGGTGCAATGCCATGGAAAATACACAGTACTACTATGAAGTATCCCTACCCCCCCAAGACTGACCCTGAATAGAACCACACTTCTAGATCTTCCTACAGAAAACGCAGGGGATGGAGGAACGTATTAAGAAGCACTGGGAGGATACGATCGGCCAAGGCCAGAATGTGGGAAATTCTACAGGATAAACGACTCTGTTTCTCCAGTAAATAAATGATGTAGGGTAAAGAATGAAAGAGGCTATTATTATAGATTAAAATAAATTAAAAAGATATTAAAACACATAAGCTGTATGCAAAAGGAACATAACTGGATTCTGATTTGGACAAACCAACTACAGAAAGACATTTTAGCACAGCTGGGGAAACACAAACATGGATTGGGTATTAGAAGATTTTAAGAAATTACCATAATTTTGTTGGGTGTGATAATGGTATTGTGGCAATGGGTTTTTTAAAATAAATTTATTTATTTATTTATTTATTTATTTTTGGCTGCATTGGGTCTTCGTTGTGGTACGCAGGCTTCTCATTGCAGTGGCTTCTCTTGTTGCAGATCATGGGCTCTAGGTGCGAGGGCTTCAGTAGTTGTGGCACACGGGCTCAGTAGTTGTGGCACATGGGCTCTAGAGCACAGGCTCAGTAGTTGTGGCGCATGGGCTTAGTTGCTCCGCGGCATGTGGGATCCTCCCAGACCAGGGCTCGAACCCGTGTCCCCTGCATTGGCAGGCGGATTCTTAACCACTGCGCCACCAGGGAAGTCCGGTAATGTTTTTTAAGTCCTTATATGAGGGTCAAATGGTAAGGTGTCTAGGATTTACTTTAGTATGATAAAAAAAAAAAGATGAGTGGATAATGGATAGAATAGCTGAAAGAAGAATGGCTAAAACTCAGTCACATCTGCTGACTGCAAGGGAGGCTGGGAGGTACATCTTCCCATGTGCCCATCCTCTGCCCCCTGAGACCTGCCAATGGCTGATGACAATGGATCATGACTGAGGAATAGGATTAGCCCCATCATCTGAACTTGAGGTTAAAAAGAAGAGAAGGGGAGCTGGGAAAGCAGAGGGAAATAGGCAGAAAAAGAAAACCAATGGGCTTAATCAAAATTGGGTATTGCTTTGCTCACATACATGAAAGGCTCAAGCAATGCCAGACTCAGAGGACCCTCGGACTGGGTCTCACTCGTCTCTTGGTCCTGCTCTATATGGTTCAGTCTCAGGAAGGTTCTTACTCCACAGAATGCCCCCAGTCTCTCAAGGCCAACCAACCACCTGTCATTTCTGCCATTCCAGAGGAGAGAGAGCTCCTCTTTGCCAAGAAGCCATCAGAAGCCCCAGGACTGACTGAATCTCCTTGGCTGACTTGGGTCACGTACACACCCCTGAGCCAATCGCTCTGTCCTACGGACTGAATTGGTGAGGGGCCCGGCTTGGTGAGGGGCCCGGCTGGGTCAGGTGTGCGTCCCGGGAACCAGGCAGCCTCACCTGGGTCATAGTTGACTGTGAGGGGGGCAAGGGTTGCTATTGCCAGAAGAAGGGGGATGCAAGCATTGGCAGAGGAGACACATAGATACCCCTTCATCACATCATCGTCTTCAGCCCCCATTCCTCATTTGTAAAATGGAGATGATCCTGCCTACGTGAGGAGTCGATGGGATCTGCAAAATCCTGGCGCAAGGTAATATGATCAGTGTAACTGTTCTCACCTCCACTCTCTCTAATGGTTCTGTTTCTATTCCTTTTCATGGAGACAGAGCTTGTGCTACAGGCAGCCCTCGAGCCAGCATGTGTGTGCTGCATGACAGCTACCTCATGTCACCACCCTCCCTGCTCGGTGGTACCAGAGAGCCCTGCAATTTGCCACCCTGCCCAGGAGTAGTGGTACCCAGCAACTGGTCAGGCCACCTCCAGATATTTGCAAAATGTGTTCAGTGGAGCCAGTGGTGGTACAGACTGGTTGTGCTTCAGCATATCTGTGTGTGGTCAAAACTCTTTCTTTTTGAAAACAATGATTTTAAACATCTGAAAACACACATTTTATTGTGATATGAATATCTCTAGACAAGAAATTTGGTAGCTTGATTCATTTGTCCCCATGGAGAATTCTGATATTTCCTGGCTTCTGATAACACAGGTTGAGGAATTTTTAGTGTTTTGTCTTTCTTTTTTTTTATATAAATCTATTTATTTATTTATTTTTGGCTGCATTGGGTCTTTGTTGCTGCTACTCTTGCATGGGGCTACTCTTCGTTGCGGTGCGCAGGCTTCTCACTGTGGTGGCTTCTCTTGCTGCGGAGCACGGGCTCTAGGCGGTGGGCTTCGGTAGTTGTGGCTCGTGGGCTCAGTAGTTGTGGAGCATGGGGTTAGCTGCTCCACGCCATGTGGGATCTTCCCAGACCAGGGCTCGAACCCATGTCCCCTGCGTTGGCAAGCAGATTCTTAACCACTGCGCCACCAGGGAAGTCCCAGTGTTTTGTCTTTCTGACCAAGGTTAGAAGTCGTGCAAGAGGCCAAGAGCTCAATACTTACCTTAGGGAAAGAATCAAGTGAAGCAAATCAAGAATATTGGCCTTGGAAACAGACTGCTTGGTTTAAATCCTGACGTGTGACCTTGAACAAGCATTTCTTAGACCCAGTTTCCTCATCTGTAAAATGGAAGTTAGAATTTGGCTGTGACACTTAAATGGAGAAACTCTTTGGGTCCGGCCCAGGCAGGCCAGCACACAGGGCAGCTTCCATCCCCCAGTGTCAGGATGGTCTGAGGCAGCAGGTGTGTGTGTGTGTGGTGGGGGGCTTGGTGAGGACCGCCCTGGGGCCTTCGCCGCCTTTGTCTGTCCCCTTTGTTCGCCATCTGTCCGGCCAGGGTGCTGCCTGCTGGCAGGATCCCACCTGCTCCCCTCCCCGAGCCGGGAGCTGCCCGGGGCCTCCCTTAGAACAATGCAGGACGCCTTCCGGGGCCTGGGTCAGGCCTCTGCTTTGTGTCCGCCTGGGCACCTCTCTTCCTCCCAGCCAAGCCCAGATGGGCGCATGGCTGAAGCCCTTGCAGGGGACGTCAAAGGGGGGCTTCGTGGATAGGAATGTGGGGGACAGAAGACAGGGATGGCCCCAGGGCACCACAGCCTCCCAGACTCCCTTGTTGTTCACGCCAGCCCTCGGTTTCCTCAGCAGGGATGGTTCTGAGATTGTGCGGGGACCAGGCAGGCCTAGAAGCACAAGTGTGTCTGGATTTATGAGAGCTTTATGCACAGTTAATTCTGTCTCCTGGGAACTATTTTCCCCCCTTTTGGGCACCAACCCATTGCGTGTGTTCAGGTGGCATTCTTTAAGGTAATTCTCTCTCTCCTATAATTTTCTTGCAATGACTGTGTGGATTTTTTCTTTTCCAGTTTTATTACGATATTGACATATCACATGTAAGTTTAAGATATACAGTGTGATGATTTGATCCATGCATATATTCCAAAATGATTACCACAACAAGGTTAGTTAATACCTGCATTTTCTCACATAATACCTTCTGCGTGTGTGTATAACATTTAAGATCTATTCTCTTAACAACTATCAATTATGCAATACAGTAATGGTAACTATAGTCACCATGCTGTACACTAGATTCCAAGGACTTATTCATCTTATAGCTGCAAGTTTGTAGCCTTTGACCAACATCTCCCCATTACCGCCACCCTCCAGGCCCTGGTAACCACCATTCTACTATTTATTTCTGTGAGTTCAGCTTTTTTAGATTCTACATATAAGTGAGAACATACAGTTTTGTCTTTCTCTGTCTGACTTATTTCACTTACACAATGCCCTCAAGATCCATCCATGTTGTTGCAAATGGCAGGATTTCCATCTATTTATGGCTGAATAGTATTCCATCTTCTTTATCCATTCACCTGTCAATGAACACTTATCTTGTTCCTATATCTCAGCTATGATTAATAACGCTGCAATGAACACGGGGTTGCAGCTATCTCTTCAAGATAGTGATCTGTTTTCCTTTGGAGGTATACCCAGCAGTGGAACTGCTGGATCATATAGTAATTCTATTTTTAATTTTTTGAGGAACGTCCAAATTTTTTTCCATAGTGGCTGCACCAGTTTACATTCCCAACCAACAGTGCACAAGGGTTCCCTTTACTTTGGTGGATTTTTTCTGAGTTAGACTCAAGCACAGGGAGAACTCATGGACTGAGGGTGTCTGATGATGTACAGAAGACCAGGAGGAGGGAATAGAGGAAGGTAAAACAGAGAAGGAAAAGAATAGTCTCAAAAAATCAGTGGGGCGGGGAGACAGTTCCATTTTTAATTATATACATAACATGAGGCTTCGAATGTTTAGTTTTTTTTTTTTTTTTGGCTGCCTTGGGTCTTCATTGCTGCACACAGGCTTCTCACTGCAGTGGCTTCTCTTGTTGCAGAGCACGGGCTCTAGGCACGCGGGCTTCAGTAGTTGTAGCATGCAGGCTCAGTAGTTGTGGCTCGTGGGCTCTAGAGCGCAGGCTCAGTAGTTGTGGCGCACAGGCTTAGTTGCTCTGCGGCAACTAGATCTGTGGGATCTTCCCGGACCAGGGATCAAACCCGTGTCCCCTGCGTTGGCAGGCGGATTCTTAACCACTGCGCCACCAGGGAAGTCCAGAATGTTTAGGTTTTAATATTTCAAAATAAAATGAGTGAGTAAAGACACTCCCAAAGGAAAAAATCACAAATAAGCAGATTTGTCTTGACAGAGAAAGAAATCAAATGAGTTCTTTGTAGAAGGTTTTATACATATTAGTGTATACATGTCAATCCCAATCTCCCAATTCATCCCACCACCACCCCTCCCCACCACTTTCCCCCCTTGGTGTCCATACGTTTGTTCTCTACATCTGTGCCTCAACTTCTGCCCTGCAAACCGGTTCATCTGTACCATTTTTCTAGGTTCCACATATATGCGTTAATATACGATATTTGTTTTTCTCTTTCTGACTTACTTCACTCTGTATGACAGTCTCTAGATCCATCCACGTCTCTACAAATGACCCAATTTCGTTCCTTTTTATGGCTGAGTAATATTCCATTGTATATATGTACCACATCTTCTTTATCCATTCGTCTGTCCATGGGCATTTAGGTTGCTTCCATGACCTGGCTATTGTAAATAGTGCTGCAATGAACATTGGGGTGCATGTGTCTTTTTGAATTATGGTTTTCTCTGGGTATATGCCCAGTAGTGGGATTGCTGGATCATACGGTAATTCTATTTTTAGTTTTTTAAGGAACCTCCATACTGTTCTCCATAGTGGCTGTATCCATTTACATTCCCACCAACAGTGCAAGAGGGTTCCCTTTTCTCCACACCCTCTCTAGCATTTGTTGTTTGTAGATTTCTGATGATGCCCATTCTAACTGATGTGAGGTGATACCTCATTGTAGTTTTGATTTGCATTCCTCTAATAATTAGTGATGTTGAGCAGCTTTTCATGTGCTTCTTGGCCATCTGTATGTGAGTTCCTTGTAGAAGAATTTTATCTGCGTTGTGCATTTGATCATCATTAATAATCCTGGGAGGCAAGTAGTATTATTACAGCAGAGCACAGGAAATGAAAGCTCAGAGAAGGTAAGTGACTTGCCTAAAGTCACACAGCTGGCAAGTGGAAGCCAACTCAGACCTGAGTTTCTCGCAGGTTCCGAAGTCTGCACTGGTTTCAGGACTCCTGGTCTCCCATGAGACATCGGGCATCCTATGAGCAAGGTGCTTGCTCATTTTGATGGCAGTGAGGAAGGCCTTCTGGGCCAGAGTCTCCTTCCCTCTAAAGTGAGGATTTCTCATCCCACTGCTCAGGGCAGTCCTAAGGCTTAAGTGAGCTGATAGATATGGAGGAACTCTTAAAAGTATAAAGAGCAGTTGTTCTCTGTACAGGTGCTGCTTTTTATCCCGGGAGCCCTGTTACTTCTTCTAATTTGTGGCATTCGCAGTCCAGGCATGCTCCACAGTGGCTCAGGCACCTCCCCCGACAGACAAGGGGAGAAATGCGGCAGCTCCGGCTAGAGAGCAGGCAGCTGATTGTGATGGCCTCGAGAAGGACGCGATGAAGATGAGGAGGCAGGGGCAGCCCCGGCCGGGGCAGGAGGGATGATGAGCATCCTAGAGGCAAAGCCAGGGAGGAGGCCTGACAGCAGGAGGGGAAAATACACACACAGATGAAAGGAAGGAATTCACAGGAAAGAAGCCATCTTAGCATCTTGACCTGCCAGCGACCTTGGATGCCCACAACACACACCCACACACACACGCACGCACACACACACACACCCCACTGGGTACCCCAGTCACCCTGTGGCCTAGTGCTTTTCCCAGCCCGCACCCCTAAATAATGATCTCCAAGATACCACTTTATTTTTCCTTAAGTATAAAAAAGGGTAATTTGTACTTCTATTAACATTCTGTAGTTGTGTACAGATACACATTTTATTGCCCATTTAAATGTTTTAAATAAATTTATTTATTTATTATTTTTGGCTGCGTTGGGTCTTTGTTGCTATGCATGGGCTTTCTCTAGTTGCGGCGAGCGGGGGCTACTCTTCGTTGTGGCGCGTGGGCTTCTCATTGCGGAGTGCGGGCTCTAGGCCAGCGGGCTTCAGTAGTTGCAGCACGCGGGCTCGGTAGTTGTGGCGCACAGTTGTAGATGCTCCGCAGCATGTGGGATCTTCCCAGACCAGGGCTCGAACCCGTGTCCCCTGCATTGACAGGTGGATTCTTAACCACTGCGCCACCATGGAAGTCCCTGCCCATTTTTGAAACTGACTTATTTGTTTTCTTATTATTGAGCTGTGCAAGTTCTTCATAAATTCTGGATATAAGTCCCTTATCAAATATGTGTTTGGCATGTATTTTCTCTGCATGGTGGCTTGCCTTCTCATAATCTTAACAGTCTTTCAAAGAACAGAAACTTTTCATTTTGAGGAAGTCAAATTGACCAATTTTTCTTGTAAGGTTCAGGATTTTTGTGTCCCCTTTAAGAAATCTTGGCCTAACTGTTAGGTCAGAAAGATTTTACATTAACTCTATGATTCATTTTGAATTAATTTTTGTACATGGTGCAAGTTTAAGGTCAAGGTCCTTTTTTTTTTTTTTTTGAAAAGATGATGTAGAAACCATTGAATTACCTTAGCAGTTTTGTTGAAGAATAATTGACTGTGTATGAACCAGTGTATTTCTCAGCTCTGTTTTGTTGCATTGATCTATATGTCTATGTGATCTGTATGTGCGCCAGTTCCACCCTGTCTGGATCATTGTAGCTTTATAGAAAGTTAGGAAACCAGGTAATGCGAGTCCGTTAACTTATTCTTCCTTTTCAGATGGGTTAGCTATGACAGATTCATTGTTTTTCCATATGCATTTTAGAATCAGCTTGTCAATTTAAAAAAGCCTCCTGGATTATTGATTGGGACTGTACTAAGTCTATACATCAATTTGAGGGAATTGAATCTTAGTAATGAGTCTTCTAATTTATGAACATGGCATATCTTTCTGTTTATTTAAGTCCTCTTTAATCTCTCTCATACAAAACTTGCACATACTTTAAACACTTTATCCCTACGTATTTTATGATTTTTATGCTCTTATAAATGGCACCATTTAAAAAATTTCAATGTATAATTAATCATTAATAGTATGTAAAAATACAATTGATTTTTATATTATGACTGTGTTTTCTGATTTCACTTATCTCAGTTAATAGTCTTAATAGATTTTTTGTTGATTCTTTGGAATTTTTTTACCTAGATGATCATGTCGTTGGCAAATAAAGACAGTTTTGTTTCTTTCTTTCCTATTTAAATGCCTTTCGCTTTTGTTTCTTGCCTCATTGCTCTTGCTAGGATTTCCAGTATGATGTTGGTAGGAGTGATGAGAGTGAACATTCTTTTTTTTTTTTTTTCCAGCCCAAAGTAACAAATTTATTCTTTATTTTTTATTGAGAGTGAACATTCTTGTTCCCATTCTTGGGGGAAAGACTTCAATCTTTACCAAGGGGTATGAGTTTAGCTGTAGGTTTTTAATAGATACTCTTTCTCAGGTTGAGAAATTTCCCTTTGTCCCCTTCTAATTCTTAATTTGCTGAGAGTTTTTATCCTAAATGAAAAGAAAATTTTCAAATGCTTTTTTTGCATCTATTAAGATGATCACATAGTTTTCTTTTTAGCCTGTTGACATTATGAATTATATTGATTGACTTTTGAATGTTCAGCCAATCTTGCATTCCTGGGATAAACCGCATTTGGTCATGATGTAGTCTCTTCTTTAATAGACTGTTGGATTAAATTTGCTAAAATTTTAAAGGAATGTTTATATCTATGTTCCTATTGGTCTGTGGTTTTCTTTTCTTGCCATGTCTTGAGCTTTGGTATCAGGGTGATGCTGGCCTCATAGAATAAGTTGGGAAGTGTTCTCTTCTATTTCCTGGAAGAGTTCATGTAGAATTATAGTATAGAGTTATAATAGCTGCTTTAAAATCCTTACATGCTCATTTGAACATCTGAGTTATCTCAAGGTGGTCTTTTTTAATTTTCTTTTTTTCTTCATGATGGGCTAAATTTTCCTGATCTTCGTATTTCAAATAAATTTGAATTGTATCCCCAACATTGTGCATCTTATTTTGTAGAAACTCAAGATTCTGGTTTGTATATTTATTCATTTGTTTCTTAGCAGGCGATTACCTTTGTTGGATTCCGACTGCAAATTCTCTTTAGGAGCAGCTCAAATCTCACTTCATTTCTTTTCTCTTAATGAGGCTGTTCACAGTCTGCCCTGGGCATGCACGGGTCAGTGGTTCCGGAGATGTGAGCGGAGCTTTTGCGCTGAATTTGGGACTTCCTCTCTCTGGCTCTCTCCTTTACAGGATCCGCCTTCACTTTTCAGTGGCTACAGTTGCCCTGAACTCTGTCTTCTTTTTCAGGCCAAAAAGTGCAGGTTTTCTAGCAGAGGTTTACCGACCTTGTGTGGAGCTAACTTAGGCTTACTTTAAGTCTAAAACCCATAAATATGAGTAACTCACCCTGTGCCATTCATTTTTTTCCAAGTATAGACTCGTCCCCAGATTCTGCCTGCTTTGGTTCATTCTTCAGTGTCTTCAGATTTTTTTCTTTTTTTTTTAGTACATTTATCCAAAGTTTTCATTGTTTTCTCTGGGAGGATCAGGTCCTTTGGCCATATTGGCAGTGGAAATATCCTTTACCTTTGTTTTGTCTATATCATGTTCCTTTTAAATTTATTTTAAGCTTTTTAAACATATGTCTGACAAAATATTGTCCAATATAAAATGGACTTTCATTTTGCCAAATTCTAACAGCCATGACATCAACAAAAACGTAAGATTATTAAAAGGAAGCCTGTTGACACCCCTTCAAGCTCTCCACAAGAAAGTGTTCATTCTTGTGTGTTCTAACAGCACTGGGGGAAGCCCTTTGAGGAATGCTTTTCTGTGATGAAGGCAGTCCTTAGCTCATACTATGGGGGTAGGAAGGGCAGGAGAGGGGCCGTGCTGGATAAACAATGCCGCACTTCCACCAGCTCTGTAGGTGATTCATTTACTCATTAAATATTTACAGAGCACCTACTATGTGTCAGGTAAGGTGCCGGATGACAGGAATATGATTATCAGCGATTTACTAGGGGAGCCAGGCACGAAACGACCCACAGGTATAGGATTTGAAACTGTGACTCATGCCCTGCATTAAAAGCATAGATGTTACAAGAGTGAATAATGGGGAGCTTGGTCCAGCCTGAGAGGTCAGGGAAGGCCTCCTTAGGAGTGAGAAATCATGGGAAAGAGGAGTAAAAGTTAATTAAGTGTGTGTGCTAGTGGGGGTAATTGCAGGCAGGAGGAAAAGCATGTGTAAAGACTCAGAGGTGGGACTTCCCTGGTGGCGCAGTGGTTGAGAATCTGCCTGCCAATCCAGGGGACACGGGTTCGAGCCCTGGTCTGGGAAGATCCCACATGCCGCGGAGCAACTAGGCCCGTGAGCCACAATTGCTGAGCCTGCGCGTCTGGAGCCTGTGCTCCGCAGCAAGAGAGGCCGCGATAGCGAGAGGCCCGCGCACCGCGATGAAGAGTGGCCCCCACTTACCGCAACTAGAGAAAGCCTTCGCACAGAAACGAAGACCCAACACAGCCATAAATAAATAAATAAATAAAATTAAAGAAAAGAAAAGAAAATAGTCCTTTAAAAAAAAAAGACTCAGAGATGGGAGGGGGGATTGGAAATGTGCAGAAGGGAGAGACACAGGCGAGCCAGAGCGTGGAGGACCAGGAGGGCCCGAAGCACAAGATGAAGCCTTTCAGCATCACGAAAGTGCCTGATCACTCGAACTTTGTGGTCCAGTTTAGGAGTTAGTTTTTCCTTCTCCTCCCCTTCCCCATCCTCCTTCGCTCTTATCTCTTTGTTAAATTGTTATGAAAATGACTCATGGGTTATAGTCAAAGAAAACTCAGTGCCCTCCCCGATCCCTGCCCCATGCTATAGAGATAACCATTGTCAAGGTTTCTCATATGTGCTTCCAGAGTGATTTCACACACACACACACACACACACACACACACACACACACGTAATATATAGCTTTTTCTAAGAAACAGCTGGTGTGTGAGGGGAAGGGGGATGGAGTTCTACTTGCAGTGTTTCATACCTTCATTTGTTCCTCTTGACAACACACGCAGAGACTTTTCCACATTAGCGCTGTTGGATATACATCAGTTTTTTCCAAGGGCTGCATGGTACCCCAATGCACGGATGTGCCATTATGTATTTACTCAATCTCTGATTGATGGATACTTTAAGTTCTTACTATTTTTTATTGTTACAAACAATGTGGCCAGGAACACTCTTATAAAGACATTTTTGGGCACATGTGTGAATATACGTGTAGGATAAATTCACTTCAGTGGAATTTCCTGGTGAAAAGTATGCACCTTTATAATTTTGAGAGGCATTACCTAATTGTCTTCTGAAGATGTTTGTCCAGGGCCCTTTTACCATTAAAATGTTCTATAGGCATAGTTTAGCATCAGGGGCCTAGGAAAACGTCTGGGCACTGAACAGTATGGATTAGCTTCCTGACACAAAGGGAAACTGCAAATTCGAGATCAATAAATATTTAATTAAATATCTCTACAACGTATTGCTTGTAATGCTGTTATTCAGACAAAGTTCATTATATCTGAAAACAATCTGTAGGTTATATATTTTGCTGATTTTGCAAGAATTCACAAGTACGTATAATGACTGTTGAGAAATAGGCTGTTATAAATTCAATAGCTCATCATAAGAATTACTTACAGCCGAGTAACTTCAGAAGCAAAATTATTAGAACCCTTTCAATATCAGCAAAAATTGTACTTAATATCGGATATACATGTATTGTAGTGTATGATGTAGGGCATGGCTTCTGACAGTAAGAGTGCCTGAAATCTGTAAAGGTCTTAAAATGGCCTTGATTATACAAACCATGTAGGGAATTGCCTGAACCCTTATACCTTCATCAACATTTTGTATTTTCAAAACTTTC
Source organism: Balaenoptera ricei (assembly GCF_028023285.1). Classification (NCBI taxonomy): domain Eukaryota; kingdom Metazoa; phylum Chordata; class Mammalia; order Artiodactyla; family Balaenopteridae; genus Balaenoptera; species Balaenoptera ricei. The sequence goes on along the minus strand of NC_082642.1, from coordinate 16,543,579 downwards.
AATCTATGCCAAGCTGATAAGCAACTTTTTTGTTTGTTTCTTAGTTTCATATTTATTTAGCTATGAGGGCAGTTGGGCACATTTTTTGTGTATTTCTATGCCATTTTTCTCTTTATTGTGAACTAAATTGTTGTGTTCTAGATCCATCTTGCTATTAGAGGTTGATCCTTTTCTTGTTGATTCGTGAGGTCTTTTATACAAAGGAGGAATATAGCTCTTTGTTACTCAAATATTTGTTGCAAATATTTCCCTCCAATTTGTTATTTGTTTTTAGCCTGCTTTATGATAATTTATATGTATTCTTTTTTGCCTCAGAGAGTTTGATACATTTTTCCTAGTTAAATTTAAAGTTTTCCTTTATGGCTTCCTGCAGGAAGTCCAAGAACAAAAGGAAGCCTCGAATTGTTTTTCAGCGGGAAAGTTGATACGATCTTATTTGTTTTCTAAACGTGGCTGCTGCCCAAGGAACTGGAGACCGACTCTCAGGAGGGAGAGATGAAATCCAAAGACAGTGATTAGAAGGTGAGAGGTGATGGTGGCTTGGCTTGAAGGGGACAAATGGGAGAGCGATCAGGAGGCAAAACCAATGCAAATTATGATGGAGAATTTCCCAGATTTCTCGTTCTGATACTGAAATGCAACAGGGCAGCCACTCTCCGATACAGCAAACACTAAAGGAGGGCTGGGGATAATAGATATATTTATTGTTTGTTTATTTCGGTGGGGGGCTGGGGCTCAGGTTGGTGAGAACGTGAGTTAGGATTAGGACACGTTGAGCTGAAGTACCACTGAGATATCCAGGGGGGAAGTAGAAGAAGCAGTTGGATCCATGGCGATGGAGTGTAGAGGTGAGACATTTAGCAGGTGTGTTTCCAATTTATGAGTCTTGGTTTCCACATTGAGCATCAAAGTTCAACAAACACCTTTGTGGGGTTTTTAAATTAAATTAAATTTAATTTATTTACTTTTGGCTGCGTTGGGTCTTCATTGCTGTGCACGGGCTTTCTCTAGTTGCGGCGAGCGGGGGCTACTCTTCGTTGCGGTGCGCGGGCTTCTCATTGCAGTGGCTTCTCTTGTTGTGGAGCACGGGCTCTAGGTGCGCAGGCTTCAGTAGTTGTGGCATGTGGGCTCAGTTGTTGTGGCTCGCGGGCTCTAGAGCGCAGGCTCAGTAGCTGTGGCGCACGGGGTTAGTTGCTCCGCGGCATGTGGGATCCTCCCGGACCAGGGCTCTAACCCGTGTCCCTTGAATTGGCAGGCGGATTCTCAACCACTGCGCCACCAGGGAAGTCCCCCCTTTGTGGTATTGACTCACCAGGTTTCACTCAAAAAGTTCAACTTGGGTCTAGAGGTTGGCATAGTAATTGCTAAATGTTATTCCTGCTGAAAAAAAAGAGCTTTTGGTTTAAGCAAAAATACACACCCATTTTAACTGTGAATTGATGGCCCTAATTTTTTTTTTTACATTTAAAATTAATATCAAACATACAGAAAAGCTGCAAGAACAGCACAAAGAATGCCCTTGTAAAAAATCAATCTACCTAGTGCTAGTTATCTATTTTTGTGTAAAAAAATACTGCCCCCAAACTTAATGGCTTAAAACAACAACCATTATAGGATGTATCATGATTTTCTGAGTCCAGAATTCGGGCAGAGCTCAGGTGAGTGATCTCTGTTCCATGTGGTGTTGACAGAGGTCATGGAATGCTCTTCAGCTAGTGGATAGAATGATCTGGAGAAGCCAGGAGAGCTTCACTCGCGAGTCCGGCACCTTGGTGAAGATGGCTGCAACGCTGAGCTGAGCTGGGGGTGTCGACAGGAGCACCTATGCAGGGCCTCTTCAGTACGGTGCTCTCAGGGAGCTGGATGTCTTATAGCAGCTCAAGGCCCCTGGAGAAAGCTTTCGAAGTAGCCCAGATCGAAAGGTCAAAGCTTCTCATGATGTAATCAAGGAAGTCCCAGAGCATCACTTCCCCCACAATCTAGTGGTCTAACAAGTCACTAAGACCAGCTCAGATTTAAAGACAGGAATTAGTCTGTCTCCCAATCAGAAGAGTAACAATAAGTTTGTGACCATCTCTACTGTACCACAATTCACCAATTGTTATCTTGCCATATTTGTGTCATCATTCTTCTCTCTGAACTAGCTGAGAGTAAGTTGCATACATCATGCTCCTTGACCCCTAAATATTTCCTTATATATTTCCTAAAAGCAAAGAATCCTTTGACATATCCACAGTACAGTAGGGATTTTAACATTGAAAACTACTATTATCTAATCTATAGTCCATATTGTAATAGTTCAAATAATATAATTTATAGTAAATTTTTTTTTTTCTGGCCCAGGATCCAATCCAGGGTCGTATATTACATTTAGTTATCAGGTCTCTTTAGCCTTCTTTAATCTGGAAGGATTCCTCATCCTTTCTTTTTCTTTTATAACTTTGACATTTTTGTTTTTGTTTTTTTTTAAATGAATTGACATGTTTTTATTTATTTATTTATTTATTTTTGGCTGTGTTGGGTCTTCGTTTCTGTGCGAGGGCTTTGTCTAGTTGCGGCAAGTGGGGGCCACTCTTCATTGCGGTGCGCAGGCCTCTCACTATCGCGGCCTCTCTTGTTGTGGAGCACAGGCTCCAGATGCGCAGGCTCAGTAATTGTGGCTCACGGGCCTAGTTGCTCCGCGGCATGTGGGATCCTCCCAGACCAGGGCTCGAACCGGTGTCCCCTGCATTGGCAGGCAGATTCTCAACCACTGTGCCACCAGGGAAGCCCAACTTTGACCTTTTTAAGAGTCATGTCAACTGTTTTGTAGAATATCCCTTAATTTAGGTTTGTCTGATATTTCCTTGTTATTAGTTTTAGGTTATGTATTATACTTTGGGCCAGAACACCACAGAAGTGATGTAGTGTTCTTCTCAGTGCAACATATCAGGAGGCAGTGATGTTGATTTGTCCCATTATTGGTGGTATTAACTTTTTTTAAATTTTATAAATTTATTTATTTATTTATTTTTGGCTGCGTTGGGTCTTTGTTGCTGTGTGTGGGCTTTCTTTTGTTTTTTGGTTGTGGCGAGCAGGGGCTACTCTACGTTGTGGTGCACAGGCTTCTCATTAAGGTGGCTTCTCTTGTTGCAGAGCACGGGCTCTAGGTGTGCGAGCTTCAGTAGTTGTGGCTTGTGGGCTCAGTAGTTATGGCTCGAGGGCTCAGTAGTTGTGGCTTGAGGGCTCTAGAGCACAGGCTCAGTAGCTGTGGCTCACGGGCCTAGTTGCTCTGAGGCATGTGGGATCTTCCTGGACCAGGGCTCAAACCCGTGTCCCCTGCATTGGCAGGAGGACTCTCAACCATTGCACCACAAGGGAAGCCCGGCGGTATTAACTTTGATCATTTTGTTAAAATAGTGCCTTCAAGTTCCTATTTTTCCTTTTCTAATTAATATTATTTTTGTGGAGAGATTCGTTGAGACTGTAAATATCTTGTTCCTCAGTAGACTTTCAACCATATGTTTTAGCATCCCTTGATGATTTTTGCCTGGCTCTTTTACTAGGATGGTAGCAAAATGGTGGTTTTCTAATACCGTCATTTCTTCTGCATTTATTAGTTGGCATTCTACAGTAAGGAAGAGCTGTCCTTTAGGTATGTGTGTACAGACTTGGATGAACTTATGGATTCTTATTATACTCAATTGGTTATAACCCATAACTGTCATATATTCGGATGTTTACTGCCTTTGGGTGTCTCCTTGTACTTTTGATCTATTCCTATTATTTCTTATTTTCTGTCACAGTCTGATGTTCCAGACTCATCTTGTACTTGCCCTGCCCCAGTCCTTGAATCAGCCATTTCTTCAGGGATCCCTGGTTCCTTTTAACAAAGAATGCTTTTTAGAAACCAAACACTGTGTGCTGTACTGTGCTCAGTGCCGGTCATGTCGACGCTTCTAGGCCCTTTCACTGGACAAAGCTAGAAATACTGATATCTCTAATTCCCATCGAACTCTGTAGGGATTTGCTTGCTTTGCCCTGTTTCAGGGTTGTGTCACCTTTCTTCCACAGTGAGAACTCTGATTCTCGACAACATTAGTATATTCATTTATTTGTTCAGATCTCAAAATATAGAAAATAGTTTCAGAATTCTTGTACTCATACTACTACGGAAAACCAAATCTATTAAGTAAAATACAAGACTTATTTATTTATGTATGTAGTTGCCAGGAATGGCTGAAACCCATCGAGATTCATCCCTGAGGCTGGATATATTGCTACTGGATTAAAACTATTGTTCTGGTAATGTAAAATGTATAGGGGAGCCTTTTCAGTGGGCAACCAATAATAATTGCCACAGTCACTCTGGGTGTTAGTTGGAGACCACTAGGAAGTGAGATGGGAGAGAGGAGTCTAAACTGCCAAGATCCAGCGGAGAGATGATAAAGGCCTGAACCAGGGAAGTCTACCAGGGGCACATTGCCCATGAAATCAGCTGAGCCCTTCTGGAATCTTCACACTCTAGTCTGTACCAAGTCCCTGGATAATACATTTCAAATGTGCATCCTCCAATGTCAGGAGAATACTAGCTGTGTGACCTTGGATGAGTTATTAACCTCTCTGAGCCTCACACCGGTCACGCTGGCTCTACCAGAAAGGGTGTGGGCTTGTCCATGATGTTGCACCGAGAATGTTTCCAAATTTACTTCTAATCAATGGTTTGGGCCAATAACACACTTTTCTTTAATCGGCAATTACATATTCCTTTTAACGCTGCAGGAATCCCAGGTCCTTTTAATAGATGGCGCTGTAATTGCAGTTTTCATCTTAAACCACTTTATTTTCAGAGGGAATGAGAGACTGTGTCAAGAACATAATGAGATAATTCAGTGAAAACAATGAAATGCTTGACTACCACACAGGTAATAGCTGATAAAAAAAAAGTCTCCAGTGACAATAGATCAGGTAGCGTGGAGCGGGTAACTTGCAGTTGTGTGGGTGGAATGTATTCTGAGTTATTAATTCCCCATTTGCTCAAGGCCGGCTGTCCTCAGTGATGGCTTGACCAGGCTTCCTCTCCACAGAGGGTGTGCTATCTGTGTCAGGAGTGGGGTGTAGAGGCAGCAGTTGGGGCTCTGGAGTCAGCCAGACCTGTATTCAGATTCCAGCTCTGTTATTTATTGCTGTCTGATACTGAGGTGTTAAATGGGGTTAAGAAACATGACCCTATAAGATATTATGTGCCTTTGCTGAGATAATAAATGATGAAAGCCCAGTAGAGAGACACATTGTAAGTGTGAGTTCTCTTCTACTGTACCTCTGCAACTTCACGGATTTACTTCTGTGCCCTGACAGAGCCCTCTTATCTATACATCCTCTCAGTCACACAATGGCCTCAGCCAGCTCTGAGGATTAGACCACCAAGGAATGAGAGCAGACGGGAGCAATACTTCCTGCTACACCACACCCGGTATTTCTTCCAGGACTCAAGGAGCATTAAGTCACCTGCTTCTCTCGTTATAAAGACATTTAATAACGTTTTAAAATACCTAACCAGTGCTCAGTCTCTGTATTGGATTTTTGCGGATGACACGAAGAAGTATAAGAAGTAGTCCTTGTTTTCCAGGAACATAAAATCCCACTAAGGACCCAAAATAATTACAATGCAAAGCACAAAGACCTGGGTTCAAATCCCAGCTCTGCCACTTACTAGCTATGTGACCTTGAACAGTCACTTAACCTCTCTGTACCTCTATTTCCTCACCTGTGAAACAGAGCCACCAATAACCTACCTGGTCAGGTCATCACGAGGTTTAGAATAGCTGCTACGTGTAAGGGACCTGGCACAAAATAGGCCCTGAGAAAATCCGAGTTCCTTTGTCTTCAAACCATGTGGTAGTTAAATAATGTAACAGGAGACCTGTTACAAAATTGCCTGTAAGTAACTGGCAAGTGAGATGCCCTGAAATAAAGGCTCTTGGAGTTCGGTGGAGGAGAGAACCATTCAGGCGGAGGTGGGTGGAGTAGATTCTTACATGAAGAAGGGAGGTGACTGGCATCCTCCACGGATGGGCTGATTTTCTCAGGTGCATCATGGGAGCCTTGTTTCCTGCACCAACGATAATGAATAAAGACTTGGATGCCTAAGATAGGAGTGGCGCACTGAAGACTGAGGAAAGTCATTAAGTTATCCACCCAATGCCCAGACCACTGATACCGTTTGTCCTTGAATTGCCAGTTCTCACCATCCATCTGTCTCAGTGGCCTTTGGGCCCACTGTGAATGAATCGTTCCAACTCCTGCAGTCATCAGAGTCCTCTGGGCAATAACAAACCAAGTGGAGGACAGATATATAGCCCAGATAAAGGAAATGCTAATGGACAGAGATGTGTTCACCCCAATACTCTTTACAAAGTATAGCTTTGAACAAAAACATACAGGGAAACTTACTTGCAGAAGATGTTAATAACAATCACCAGCTGTTGTAAATTATGTTTTGTTCCCAATTATCAGCTCCCTCTTCTGTAAGAGAATCATACATCCTTTCTCTGCCAGGACTCTCTGAGGATGGAGTATAGGAGTCTCCCATTGATTTTCAGAATGGCCAATGGGATATGAGAGCATGCAACAGGCACCACATCAAAGCAAAAACATTCAATGTATTTCAGTGATTTATTTGGCCTCATGCTCTTGTCTTCTCAGATGATCCTACTGTCAATCTGGGTCCCAGAATGAGAAAGCCTGGTGCTCAAGGTGAGCTAAGCACAACTGAGTCATGACAGATAAAGACCAATAAACCAGAACATCCATGAGCTAGAGGTATTTGTTATTGTAAGTCACTGAGGTGTGGAGGTTGTTTGTTGCCACAGCAAAGGCTGACAAGTACATCAACATTAACTGAACACTTGTTCTGTGCTGGCGTTGTCCTGAGCAATTATATGTGTTCTCTCATTTAATCTTCACACTAATCTTGCAAGGTAGAGTTTCATCCAGTGTTCTCCATGGTAAACATCAGAAAATTACTCTGCCTGTGTACAAAGGGAAGTACAAAAGGAAGGCTTCTGCTTCCAGCCAAGATAGAAAAACACAGGCTGGATGTGCCCTCCCACCTGAAAGAACTAAAAAGTCAGTGAAATATATAAAACAATGTTGTTGTTTTTTTTAAACAATCGTTTTTAAGATGTTGTATAATGGGCAGTGAAGGACAGTAAGCTCTGAGATATGAGAGTTTGCAAAAAAAGGGGAAGACTGGCAGAGCTTGGTATTCTCCTTGGTTTAGGAATATGGAGCTGAGAGCAAGGAGGCCAAGGCAACTAAAATTTGCAGGACAGAACACTGGAAAGGAGAAAGCTACACAGAGAGAGGACCATGGAGATTTGCAAAGGGTCGCCCTAGAAGATTCAGCTGAGCACAGATCAGGGCATGCACAAGAGGAAACTATCCAAGGCATGGAAAGTAACTACCAGTAAAACTAGAGGGAACAATCTCTGGAGCTCACCTAGGACTAGAAATAGCATCTCTCCCTACCAGCCAGAGTGGACATCAGGCAAAATAAGAAAAGGGTCTTGCTCCACAGTGGGAAAAAATTACCAGACATGCAAAAAAGCAGGTACATGCAACCCAATGTGAGGAGAAAAATCAATCCATTGAAACTAACCCAGAAATGACCCAGATAATAGAATTAGTGGACAAGGACATTTTATTTTATTTATTTTTTTATTTTTTAAAATTATTTATTTATTTTTGGTTGCATTGGGTCTTCGCTGCTGCGCGCAGGCTTTCTCTAGTTGCATTGAGTAGGGGCTACTCTTCATTGTGGTGCACGGTCTTCTCATCGCGGTGACTTCTCTTGTTGTGGAGCACAGGCTCTAGGCACGCGGGCTTCAGTAGTTGTGGCACGTGGGCTCAGTAGTTGTGGGTCATGGGTTCTAGAGCGCAAGCTCAGTAGTTGTGGTGCACGGGCTTAGTTGCTCCGTGGCATGTGGGATCTTCCCAGACCAGGGAATCGAACCAATATCCCCTGCATTGGCAGGCAGATTCTTAACCACTGCGCCACCAAGGAAGTCCCAAGGACATTTTAAAAAGTACTATGACTGTATCCCATACATTTGAGATACTATTTGAGATACCAAATCTGTTAAATAAAGACATGGGAGATATAGAAAAAAAAAGGCCCAAGTTGAATTTCTAGAAACAAACCTACAGTGTTTGAGATGAAATCCCACTGGGTGGGATTAATCACAGATTAGACATGGTAGAAGGAAGAGTTAGTGAAATTGAGGACATAAAAATATAGAAACTGTTGAAAATGAAACACACAGAGGAAACAGATGAAAAACATGAACAGAATAACAGCAAGCTGTGTGACAACTTCAGGCAGCCTGGGCATGTGGAGTAGGGGTCCTTGAAGGAAATGGAGGAGCAGAAAAATATTTGAAGAAATAATAGCACCCAAATTTCCCAATATGAAGAAAACTCTAAACCCACAGATCTAAAAAGCTTAAAGAAACTCAAACACAAGACACATAAAGAAAATGACACTGAGGCACATCATAATTGAATTGATTAAAACCACTCATAAAGAAAAAATGTTGAAAGTAGCTAGAGGAAAGGAGGAAACACATTACATACAGAGGAACAAAGAGGATGACAGCAAATTTTTTGTCAGAAACAATTTAAGCTAAAAGACCATGAAGTGACATCTTTAAAGCAATGAAAGAAAAACAGTCCATCAACCTAGAATTCTTTACGAAGAGGAAAAACTTTCAAAAGTGAGGGCCAACAAGGCTTCTTCAGATATACAAAAGCTTTAAGAACTCATTACCATCAGACCTGCTCTGTAAGACCCACATAGTTTAAAAGTAAAAGGATGGAAAAGATGCATTGTGCTAACACTAATTTTAAAAAGAAGTGAGAGCAGATATAGCAATATCAAACAAAACAGATTGCAGGCACAGTATTAGCAGGCACAAAGAGAGTCATTTCATAAAGGGATATAACAACCCAAAGGTATATGCACCTAAAACAAAGCTTCAAAACACATGAAACAAAAAGTGATAGAACTGCAAGAAGCAGATAGATCCGCAGGTATAACCATACATCCTTCTCTTAACGACTGACAGAACAGATAGATAGAAAATCAGTAGGAATAGAGAAGACTTGAATAACACAACCAACCTGACCTCATTGGTATTTCCAGAACACTCCACCCAACAACAGCAGAATACACGTTCTTTTCAAGTACACGCAAAACGTTTAGAAAGTTCAACTATATTCTGAGCCATGAAATGTTTCAGTAAATTTAAAACTATTTAAGTTATACAAAGAATGTTCTCTGACCACAATAGAAATAAATTAGAAATCAATACTGGAATGATGTCTGGAAAATCTTCAAATATTTGGAAACAAAATAACACAATTCTAAGTAAGCTACGCATCAAAAAGAAAAAAAAAATACGTTACAAAGTATTTTGAACTGAATGTAAGTGAAAATGCTACGTTGCAAAATTTGTGAGATGTGGTACTTGGAAAACAATTTATGGCACTAAAGGCCTATATTAGCCAAGAAAAATGGTCTAAAATCAATGATCTCAGCTTCCACCTTAAGAAACTAGTGAAAGAGCAAATGGATGCCAAAAGTAAGCAGAAGAAAGGAAATAGAGCCAAAAAACAAACAAACAAAAACAAACAAAAAAATAGAGAAAATAAATGAAACCAAAAGCTGATTATTTGAGACCATCAGTAAAATTGATAAACTGCTAGCCAGACTGAACAGGCAAAAAAAGGAGAGAAAAGACCCAGGTTACCAGTATCAGAAACAAGAGAGGTGATATCACTACAGATTTTTCATGTAATAAAAGGACGATAAGGAAAAATTATGAACAACTTAATGTCAATATATACAATAATTAGATGAAATGACAAATGTCTTGAAAGATATAAACTACTATAGTTCATTCAAAAAGAAACAGATAAACAGAATGGCTCTATATCTATTTTAAAGTAATTGAAATTCTATTTAAAACTCTCCCCATAAAGAAAACTCCAGGAATTTCCCTGGTGGTCCAGTGGTAGAGAATCCGCCTTCCAATGCCAGGGACAGGGGTTCAATCCCTGGTCAGGGAACTAAGATCCCACAGGCTGCGGGGCAACTAAGCCTGTGCACCACAACTACTGAGCCCATGCGCCTTGGAGCCCACGCACCACAACTAGAGAGAGAACCTGCACGCCACAGCTAGAGAGAAGCCCGGGCACCACAACAAAGACTCAACGCAGGCAAAAAAATAATAATAATAAAATAAAAAAGAAAAGGAAAACTCCAGGGCCAGATTACTTCACTGGTGAATTCTATGAAACATTTAAGGAGGAAATAATACAAATTCTATATAAACTCTTCTTTTTTCTTAGAAGAAAAAGGAACATTGTTAACTCATTCTTGAAAGCCAGCATTAGTTTGGTGCCAAAGCCAGGCAAAAGATATTACAAGAAAAGAAAAGCACAGACTGTATTCCTCATGAACATATATGCTAATGGGATCCAACAATGTATTAAAAGGATAATATACCGTGGCCAAGTGGGATTTATTCCAGGAATGCAAAGCTAGTTCCACATTCAAAACTCAATCACTGTAATTCACTGTATGACTAGATTTAAAAAGAAAGGAAATTGGGAAATCACAGAATGCCTGGGAAGGCTGGAGAGCAAGATCCAGAAAAAAAACAGGCAGGAGAAACAACAACAACAATAAAATCAACAACAAATGCAGGGCAGCAGAAATACAGCTGGAATCACACCCCAAACCCAGACTACCGAGCTGCCATTCTCAGCACTGATCACTGGACACGGGAGTGGGAACCACTGCTAATGGCATCCCTGGGATCTGGATGTTGCTGCTGCCAATGCCCCCATCAGAATGAATTCTCCACCATCTTTGCTTTTTTGGAATAGCTGATTCCAGCTTTGAAAACCCAGGAGGGAGGTTCTGATTGACCAAGCTGTCAGGAAGACTGGAAAAGGGAGGGCAACAGAAGGGGTTCTTAGTTGCCAACAATAGAATCCACTCCACCTACTTCATGCAGGTGGGACTTAGTAGAACAGATTAAATAGCTTATGGAATCATTCAGATTGCTGAAAATTAGGCTCTGGACCGAGCTTTCTGGAAAATACTTCTGTCTACACTGCAGAACAGGCCTGGTAAGGGAGTTTCTGCCACAACTGAGATGAGGAAGCTGCCACTCTTACCCTGATCCCAGAAAAGAGCTGCCTCTACTTCCCCAGAAGTACCAGCCAGAACTAACGCCGTAGTCCTAGAGAATTTCCTGAAGTAGCGAACTTCTGAATCTGACTGGTGTATTTGTCTGGTAGTATCCAGATCACACCCCCATCCAGGGAAAGGGAGGCTAGGACATGAAGGGGTTTTTGTTTTTATAAATTTATTTATTTATTTTTGGCTGCGTTGGGTCTTTGCTGCTGTGTGCGTGCTTTCTCTAGTTGTGGCGAGCGGGGGCTACTCTTCGTTGCGATGCATGGGCTCTAGGCGCACAGGCTTCAGTAGTTGTGGCACGTGGGCTCATTAGTTATGTCTTGCAGGCTCTAGAGCACAGGCTCAGTAGCTGTGGTGCACAGGCTTAGTTGCTTCGCGGCATGTGGGATCTTCCCGGACCAGGGCTCGAACCCGTGTCCCCTGCATTGGCAGGAGGATTTCTAACCACTGCCCCACCAGGGAAGTCCCATGAAGGGGGTTTATTTGTTTGATTTTACCAAAAATAAAATGCAAAGAGGGTTTGCAAGAGATTTGAGAGCCATGACTGGCGCTGGGCTTTTTGTCCATCAGCAGGAAGTGACTCTGCTTCCTACCTGGATGCATGCGGAGGGGAGCTCCTCAGGCTTAGAAAGGTGGTTCAGCCACTCAGTGTCCCAATGTGACAAATGCCACTAGAGAAAGGTACATTTATTAGTTCACAGATTGGAAACTGAGCTTCCCAGACATTTGGTAACTTGTGCAAGATCACAATTTGAAGAACAAACATTGGCCAAGCCCTTATAGACATCACCTCCTCTAATCCCTACAACTCTATGTGGTAGATAGTATCTCTCCCATTTTATATAAGAGAAAAATGAGGATTATAGAAATCCATTAAAGGCTAAAAATTCTGTGGTGTGACCCTGCCGTGTTCTGCCCTCCATCCCGCCACCTCATCCCACTGTACCAAGGTGTTTTATGACCACAGAACTCCCCAGGACTCTGGGTGTAGGTGTGTGTGTGTGTATCCTTAATATCTTGTCCTGCATCAAGTTCAGTGTTCACTGGATGCATTTGGGGGTCTCTGTCACTGAGTCTCACCTGTCTTCTTTCTTACTACAGGCTAACTCGGGTGTATTCCAGAGTGCTCCTGGGGTGCTCAGACCTCAGGGCCCCAGTAGCTCTGCTCATCTAGGAAGTAAAGGGCAACAGGAAGGGGAATGGAATAACCTGGGATCTGCAGCTATGTTGGTATGCAAATCATTTGTATGCAAATGATTCTAAGGAAATAGCGTTGGGGATCCCTGGGTCAATCATTTTTGTGTCCTGTGAATGATGCAAATTATTTTTGGTGCCTTTAACCCTCCCTGTTTCGTAGCTGGACTGAAACAGTTTAAAAAAAAAAAAAAAGACTTCATTTTTAGAGTAGTTTTAGGGACACAGCAAAACTGAGTGGAAGGTACAGAGAGTTCCCATACACCCACTGCTCTGACACATGCACAGCCTCCCCCATAATCAGCATCCCCCACCAGAGTGATACATTTGTTACAATTGATGAACCTGCACTGACACATCTTTAGCACTCAAAGTCCATAGTTTGTCTTAGGGTCGCTCTTGGTGTACATGCTGTGGGTTTCGACAAATGTCTAATGACCTGTATCCACCATTATAGCATCACACAGAGTAGTTTCACTGCTCTAAAAATCTGCGTTGCACCTATTCATCCCTTCCTCCCTCCTAACCCTTGGCAACCAATGATCTTCTTACAGTCTCCATACTTTTTTGCCTTTTCCAGAGTGTCATATAGTTGGAATCATACTATAAGTAGCCTTTTTAGATTGGCTTCTTTCACTTAGTAAGAAACATACATTTAAGTTTCCTCCGTGTCTTTTCATGGCTTGAGAGTTCATTTCTTTTTAGTCCTGAATAATATTGTATGGATGTACACAGTTTATTTATCCATTCACCTACAATGGACATCTTGGTTGCTTCCAAATTTGGGCAGTTATGAATAAAGCTGCTATAAACATCCATGTGCAGGTGTTTTTGTGTAAACATAGGTTTTCAACTCCTCTAGGAGTCTGCCAAACTGTCTTCCAAAGTGGCTGCACAATTCTGCATCCCCACCAGCGATGTATGAGAGTTCCTGTTGCTCCACATCCTCGTCAGTGTTTGATGCTGTCAGTATTCTGGATTTTGCCCATTCTAACAGGTGCGTAGTGGTATCTCGTTGTTTTGATTTGCATTTCCCTGATGACATTTGATGTGGAGGATCGAAACAGTTTTTAGCATATCTTTGGATAGGCTGGCCCATGCTAGACAGTGAATCAACAAGTCCACTCCTACAAATAGGCACAAGAAAACATTAGCACAGATGCAGTAGGGAACCTGTTCAAGAATGTCCATAGCAGCACTGTTCATAATAGCCCCAAACTAGAATCAACCCCAACACTCCTTGAAAGGACCATGGAAAAATAAATTGCTGGCAAAGACTCTTTCTTTTGACCAAACTTTAATGTTTCCTCTGCTCATCCAGGCCTGACCTTGGGCTTCCCTCTCTGTTCCCCTAGAATCCAATTTGAGCAGGAATCCTGCTAAGTCAGTTTAGCAAAACTCTCCCACCCTTCAGTGTCTGACCACCCTCTAACATCTGATCAAATCTCTCATCCCTCATGCTGGCCTGCCTTCAGCAAGGACCCTGATGAGTCAGTCTAGCAAGAACCCTCCTTACCCCTGTGTTTGCTCTTAGTAATTTTCCATCCCTTGACCCCCAACCTTGCTCCTTGGCTATAAATCCCCACTTGTCTTTGTTGTATTCAGAGTTGAACCTGATAGCTCTCCCCTGCACCTCCCCGCCCCGCCCCCATGGAAGAGTTTTCCTTACCATCTTTAACAAATGTCAGGAATAATTTTTTAACATTGTGTTTGTTCACCCAATAAGCTATTATAGCCATGAAAATGAATGAGCTACAGTTGCATGCATTAATATGGATGAATCTTGTTGACTCCAGAGAGCAAGTCCTAGAAAACTACATACAGTATAACATCTTTTAATAAAGTTCAAAAAACAAGTAAAACTAAATAAAATAATGTTTAAGCATATATATTATATATATATGTGTGTGTGTATATATATACACACATGCAAACACACACACACACATACACACACAGTTGACCCTTGGGTTTGAACCACACAAGTCTACTTACACACGGATGGTTTTCAATAAATATGTCCTACGGTTCTACACAATCTGTGGTTGGTTGAATCCCTGGATGTAGAACCTCAGATACAGAGGGTCAGAGGGCCAACTCTAAAGTTATACAAGGATCTTAAACTGCGTGGGGATTGGCACCCCTAATTCCTGGGGTTGTTCAAGGGTCAACTGTATAGATATTTGAAAAGAATAATCTAAGGAAATGATAAATCTTAACAATCAGGAGAGTGGTTTTATGTGATGGGGAGGCAAAAAGATGGGCTAGAAAAGGAGCACATGGGAGATGCAGGTGCCTTGGGTTGGATGGTCGACTCATAGGTATTTACTATATTATGAATAAATACGTAACTATATAAGGGCCATGCATAGGTTAATGATGACAGTGTGTCATGAACCAAGGACTATGATTAATCCAATTCTCAGCATTGATGTCAGAAGGAAGGGAGGGAGGGAGGGAGGGGGTAATGGAGATAGATTTTCTTCCTCCCAACCTTTGTCTTTCCTTCCTTCTGCCCTGCCTTCAATCATTTATTCCATGACCTTTTATTGGCTGTCTACTGCGTACCTGGCCCTAGGCTGGGTGCCAGGGGCACTGAGGTGAAACAGACACAGTCGTGCCCTTAAGAGAGCCGCTGTCTGCTGTGGGTGTCTGAGAGTTCCCAAAGGGTTTGCGAAGTGCTGTGACAGAGGTAAGACAACAAGCTGCTGTTGGGCTCCCTAACCCACCTGGGGCTGCTGGGGAAGGCTGTAGAGCTTAGAGAAATTAGTGAGTTGGAAATGGAGGTGGGAGTGCAAAAGCTGTAAAGAAAAAAAAGACAGCTCAGCCCTGGAAGTGCTCACATCTTGTGGGAGGGGAGGATGGCAAGAAAAGAGGCAGCAGCAACAGTGGAATTGGGGCCCTGAGAGAGGGCACAGGCCAGAGGGCACACACAGGAGGGGGTACACCGAGACTAGGCTTTCAGGAAGGCTTCCTGGAGGAGAGGGCATGCATACAGGCAGAGAATTGGAGTTACCTGGGCAAAGTCTGTGCCAGGGGGAAAGGTCAGTGTGTGTGAAGGCTGATGTCAGGGAGGAAGCTTGGTTCCCTGGAGTTGCTCAGAGGTGGCCTGGCCCAGAGCAAGGGTGCAGGAAAGTGAGACTAGCATGCAGGAGCCAGATTCAGCTAAGAAGTGGGAAAACCACCCTGTGGGCCATCCTCTGAAGGGGGCGGCAGGGGTGACTTTCACTTTGAGAAGCCAGCTCTAGCTGTGGAGCAGAAGTAAGGAGGTGCTGCAGCAGTTGGGGATAGAGATGGTGGTGAGTGAGCTGTAGAGAGGACCAGAGAGGAGGGCCCCTTATGGGCAACCCCACACTGTAGGCTGGGCTCAAATGGGGTTTCCTCTGAGGGAGGGCAGAAGATGTGCCGACGGCACACACCACCCTTCTCCTCCCTGGCATGCATCTCCTCGGAGCAAGCCTCAAGCGCCAGAATTTCTCAGTACTGATGGTTTTTCCTCACTTTCTATTAAACTACAGTTGATACTTTTGGAAGACTGAGAAGGAGACCAAGATTGCTGAAACCTGGTAAGTAGATTCTAAGCTGCTTGGGAGAAGAGGCAAGCAAATGGTGGGGTTCACAGCTTTGCATTACAAACAGAGGTTCTGGACCCCTGACTGTAGCAGCCCCCAGTGGACCTCCTGCTCTAGGCATGACTTCGCCTTAGCCCAAGAACTCCAAGAATGCTGCAGGTCTTCACCTACTGCTCAGAAGTAGGAGAAAAAGACTTACTGAGCAGCTACTATGTACGTAACGTGCTACGACACATAATCATACTCAGGAAATCCTTCTGTCCCCATTTTACAATGAGAAAGCTAAGACCCAAAGAGTCTGAATTGAAATTAAACCCAAAGGCTGCCTGGCCATACCCATGAAAGATTGTGTTTTCTTTGGAGTGACACTGGCTAGTTCTTTGAGGGTTTATTTTTTGAATCAACCTTGGACAGTTAAGAACATCTTGCATGAGTTATCTATTGCTGCACAAGAAATTACCCCCCAAATGAGCAGCTTAATACAATAAACATTTATTCTTTTACAGTTTCTGTGGTCAGGAATCTGGGCACAGTGTAGCTGAATGTCTCTGATTCAAGGTTTCTCATGAACTTGCAGTCAAGGTGTCAGACAAGGGCTGCAGTCTCATATGAAGGCTCAGCTGGGACTGGGGGCTGAGATCTGCTCCTAAGTTCGCTCACTTAGAAGTTGAAGTGAGTTGTTGGCAGGCCTCTGTCCCCACCACATGGGCCTCTCCACAAGGCTGCTTCAGCATATAGCAGCTTGCTTCTCCCAGAGAGCTAATTCAAAAGCAAGTGAGAGAGACAGAGAGAGAGACAGAGAGAGAGAATGCTCGAAGTAGAAGCCACAGTCTTTTTATAACCTAATCTTGGATGGGTCATCCATCATTTCCACATTATTCTCTTGGTGAGAAGCAAGTCCATGAGGCCAGCCCACACCTAAGAGGAGGGGTCACACAAGGGTGTGAAACCAAGAGGCAGAGACTGCTGGAGACATCTTAGAGGCTGCTTACCTCAATGTGAAGAGTTTTAATAGCCAGGTTATTCTGGCTTCTCCCAAAATGACAAATTGCTTCACCTGGTATCCAGGGGCTGGAGTATTTTAGGGCCTGCAGGGACACTTGGGGTGCTCTTGTGGCCACTCCTTTGGGCCTAAGGCATATTTGGAAGGGTCAGTACGGTGAACCTATCTGGAGCCCCCAAGGGAGAGGGAAGTTAGTTTCTCAAATTGTGGCTATTTCTCCTTCCGCATCTTGTCCTTGAAGCTGTTGTCATGTTTCCAGCAAAGAGGGCAAGTGATGGGCATCCCCCTCCCCAACCCCGTCGGCCAGATTAGGTTCAGGTGGAGAAACCACTGAAAGTCTTCTTTCAATTCCCCTTTGCTTCTGTATCTTTTTTCCCCAGATTTTCTTTTCTTGTCCCCAACCTGTGTCCATAGCCCCCTCAGTAACTTGCAGAGTAGGTGCTCCAAGAGTTTCCTGATGGGGGTTAGGAAGGCCTGCTGTGGAGACCCCCAAAATACAGTAAGTGTGAATGTACGTCAGAACTGCCACTCGGGTCAGTTCAAATCACATTCACTCAATGTCTGTTCTGTGCTGGGTACAGGGAATCCAGAGATGTATAAAATGTATTCTTGCCCTTTGAGGGGGTTCACAGCCTTAGGAGGGAGACAGACATACAAACAGGCAATGACAAAACAATAGGATAAGTGCAACAAATTCTTGATCAATACACCCTTTGGCCATCCCACCACGGCTACCCTGGTTTATGAGGCATCATCTTTTGCTCGGACTATTTCAGTAGCTTCCAAGCTGATTTCCTCCATCCACCCACTCTGCTACTGAGAGATCTTTATAGAATGCAAATCTGACAAAATATTACCCTGGTTAAAGGCCTCAACTAATCTTGGGGGAACGGTCAAACTCTTTGGATGGCTCCCAAGACCCTAGCCACTGTCCATCCCTCCAGCTACATCTTACCTTATTGTTTACATTCCAGTCATACCATAGGCTCTGTGCTGTGATAGGAACCTAGCCAGGTGACCATCCCGTCCCTCTCCCTCCAGGAGCTAATTCCAGATTGCCCTTCCCAGTCTGGGAAAGGAGCCCCAGAGCCGCCATCAAAACATTTCTCGCACTAGGTTGGATTGCCTTTACTTGCCTGTGTCCCAGATGAATGGGCGCTCTGCATCGAGGCTCTTTGGTACCTGGCACAGAGAGGGCTGGGGTCAGACCAAATGACTGTGGAATGAACTGAGGTCAACTCTGGGAACGGAGACGAAGGCACCCAGACCAGTAACTTTCAATATCCCCAAGGAAGCACTGATGCTACAAGCACTCGCTTGGCCTCCGCTCTGGCCACGCCCTCTTCCTTATCTCTGCGCCTGCTGGCAAAGAGGCTGCCCACCTTCAGCGCTGGTAGCAGGCAGAGTAGAGAGACCCACCTACTTGCGCCTCGGGTGGGCGGGGAAGGCTCCGTGAAGCAGGTGCGGTATGAAATTGGACTTTAGAAGATGAGTTGGATCCTGATCTTAAAAAATAAAGTGTGGACACGTGTCTGAGGAAGAGGTTATTAAACCACGACCTTTCCCCGGCTGCTATTTCCCACATGCATTGGGTAAAGACAGCAAAGCTGCCGAGTGACTGTGTGTGTGTCCCTTCCAGCTCAGGGGTACCCACCCCGGCGCTCCCGGAGCTCTTGAATGAATAGGGAGGGGCGCGCATGAATGAGTGCGTGAGTGAGGGAGTGCGCGGGCTAGCGGGCTGGTGAATGGCGACCGCGCCGACTCGGCACGGGGACGCGGGCGCGGGCTCCACTTCCCTCTCCCGCCAGCTGGTGGCCTCGGGAAGGTGGCGGCGCCGGCAGCGGCCCGAGCTGGGACGGGCCGGGACGCGGGATGGTGGGGGAAGGGGCGTTCCCGGCGGCCGCGCCTTCCGCGGCTATTGGATTAGTGGCCTTCAGGGATGAGCTCAGCCGGATCGGCTTTCAGCTGCAGCCTCCGGGCCGGCCGGGAAGGCGGGGAGCGGGCGGCGGCGGAGGAAGAGGGGGAGGCGGCGGCGGCTGCAGCATCCAGAGCTGGCCGCGGCGGCCGACGCGCCCCGCGCACAAAGGCGCCCAGCCCCTGGGGAGGGCGATGAGCGCACCGTAGCCCGGTCCCGGGCCCCAGCTCCAACCACCAATGCGTGCGCCCAGGGCGCGGGGGAAGTCGCAGGGCGCGCCAGGGGCCGGAGGCCGAGGCGCGGCCCGTGCGCCCTGAGCTCAGGACTCGCCGCCCTCCGGGTCTGGCGCGGAGCTTAGAAACCGCTGGAGCGCGGGCCTTGGCGCGCCCCCGGGATCCGCGCAGAAAGGCGCTTCCCCACTCCCACCCAGCCTCCTGCGCCCTCCCGCCGCGCCGGAGCGCCAACTTCCCAAGAAAGCTCCAACTCCAGGCCACCCTGCTGGGCAGAGGGGGCGCTGCTCCTGGGCACGGGCCGTGAGGACGCGCCCCTGGCCCCAGGGAGCCAGCCGGCATCTTCGGGGTCGCTCGGGCGCCCCTGAGTGGGCGGCAGCGGCTGCAGACGCCTCCCCCGGCAGTCCAGGACCTGCCAGCGCTGGCGATTCCTCCAGGGCAGGCGCTTGCCCTCTCTTTTATGGTGAGTATTCTCCATCTTCTGGTGAGGGGCGCGCGGGAGCCGAGATCTGGCCGCGCGGACCTCGTGCGGGCCGGCACTCGCCACAGCCGGCGCTCCTGGCGTGGGTCCCGTCCAGGTCCCCGGGAATTCCTCTCTGCGGGCTGTGGCAGTCCGACCTGGTTGGTTTGCGCGCAGCCTTGGGGCGTTGAGGGCTGGCCCCTGGTGCCATAGGTTCGAAGCCCGCTGCTTTTCTGCGTAATGGAGACAGCACATAAAACTACCCCCTCCCCCCAGTCACCCTGCCTGGGTTTGGGTCCATGATCTGTCATTCACTGGCTGGGTGACCTTGGGCAAGGCGCCAAACCTCGATTTCCTCATCCATAGGATGGGGATGATAATGGTACCCTTTTAATAGGGCTATTGGTAAGATCTGTGGGGTGGTCCTCGTAATGTACGTGGACCTGTGCCTGGCACATAGGAAATACTCGATCAAATGTTAGCCAGCATTATTATTAGCTGTGTGAGCCCAAGCGTGTTATCCAACTTTCCAGAGCTGCAGCAGCTCTCTCGTGTATGTATTGGGGACAGTAATTTCCAGGGGTCTGTTCCTCTGGGTTGGTGGGGGGCGGGGGCGGTTCGGAGCGGTGGGAATCAAGCGCCCGGCACGCAGTGGGCGCTGGTGAAGTGGTGGCTGTTATCGTTTACTCTTGACGCTGGATAGTGAGGCTTGTCGCCCGGTCCGGTCGCTGCTTGGGGCCAGTTCCAGGCCTCGCTTGGAGACAAACTTGGCGATGCTTAGGAAGGGAGGGGGTCGCGTGCTGCGTGAGTCACGGGCAGGGGGTGGGGGTGGGGTCTGGGAAGGAGGGAGGAGGCCAGAGCTTGGAGCGCGGTAAATGTGTCCGCCCGGGTAGCGCAAGACGCGCCACGGGCTCGGAGCCAGGAGGGGACGCGAGCCCAGGACCTCTCCCTGGCGGGAGAAGCGGGGGGGAGTGGCTGCTCCCGCCTCCCGGATGGCGGAGCGTGGGCTGTTGCGGACTGGAAAGGAGAGGAGGGCACTTCTGGGCCGCCAGCGCTAGGAGGTGGGGAGCTCTCGGCTCTGGAGTAAGGCTTGAGTTCGAATTCCGCCTCCATCACCAGCCCGCGGTGTGACCTTGGGCAAGTACTCTCATCTCTCCCAGCTCAGTTTCCTCGTCTGCCCCATCCTCCTCCTGGGGGAGTTTGGGGGGTGAAGGTAGGAGTTCTCTCCTCTCTAGGAATCTGAGCCTCCCTCCTCCATGCACCTTCTGTCCCCCTGCAATCGATGAGCATAAATCAGGAAGGCGTGCCTGAGCCTCAGAAAAACGCTATTAAAAGGAGAATCCAGGAGCTGCCCCTCCCCCCTTCCAGGAGGTCATCGCACCGAGGAAAGAAGCATCAGTGCACTACGTCTCTCCCCTCTCCCGTCTCTCCCTCTGTTTTCCCACCTTGGTGCCTCTATCCTCCAACAAAATCCTGCAGCCTCTGTCACTGAGGCTGATGGGGGAATCCCTCCTCTTCTCCCACACCTTCATTTTTCAAAAAGGGCTACTGATTAATGGAGTTTGTAGAAAGACGGTGTCAGTAACATGAAATGAACGTGCTTGACACAAGGGCATAATCCTCTTGAGATACATACCCTCTGATTGATTCCATTTTTTAAACTTCCTTTAAAAGTACTAATAAAAGGAATTTAAGCCACTTTTGGCAAACAGCAAACAAAATTCAACTTGCTGGCCATTCCACTCAAATATCTCTCCAGTCTGTATTTCTATTTTATTTCAGAGACTGATAAACTCAATTATATAAAAAGAAAATCTACAGGGACATCACCAGAAACAGTTAAAAGACATATGACAAACTGGGGAGAGAATCGTCACTCCTGTCACAAAGGGCTCATCTCTTTAATGTGTAAAAATGTTCTCAAGTCAAGAAGAAAAAGAGCAAAAACAGACAAAGACCATTAACAGTTCACATGCACAAAATAAAATTGAAATAACAAACATAAGACAAGCTGCTCTACCTCACTCAGTAAGAAAAATGTAAGTTAAAACTACAATAAGGTACAATTTTTCACATATCAGATTAGCAAATAATAATAATTTATCAGAAACATCTTTTAAAAATATAAAATAGATCAAATCCCTCCCAGTCTTAGAACGTCCTCGAGGTTGCCAGGGTGTAAAATCTAGGTGCCCCCAGGGCCCTCCGGGTCTGGTTACTGCTTCCTTCACCCCTTTCTCACTGTTTGCCTCTCTCATTACCCTCCACACCCTGGCCATTTTGGTTTTGCTCCAACACTCCAAGGACTTTTTCCCTTGGCTTTTTTAAGACTGGCTCCTTCTCCTCATTTAGACAGGCCTGTCCTTGGGAGGCTTCGCTTCTACCCCAGAAAGTGGCCAAGACCTGTGCCAGTGCAGAGTTCCCCATCCCTCTGGGAAAAGACCTAGTACCATTCACCATATGGGGGCTAATTGATTCTCCCCGAGTTGCCTGACCTGTTGTAACATAGCCAGGTTCTTGAAAGGCCCCTCCCTTCTCTATTGGGACAGGAATGAAGGGTCTCAGGCAGCCCAGCAGGTAGAACAGGCCACTCGGTGCAGAAGATCAGGGGGTGTGAAGGTACCTGGAGCAAAGCTACCAGAAGTCTCTGCCTGAGTCATTTAAAAAAATAAGTACATAAATACATGCACTTAACTTATGTGAACATAACCAAACATACTTGGCAAGAAAGATCAGCAACAAAAAAATTAAATAAAACAGCAACACATTTTATTTTGTTATTATTATTTTTTTTTGGCCGTGCCGCGCGGCATGCGGGATCTTAGTTCCCCAACCAGGGAACAAACCCATGCCCCCTGCAGTGGAAGTGCAGAGTCTTAACCACTGGACCATCAGGGAAGTCCCCATTTTAAATAAAATATTTTAAATAAAACGTGGTCCCTAAATAAGTCTCACTGGCTGTATCCGTTCCAAAGCTGGAGGGAAAACAGTTGTCTGTGCTGAACCCCTTGGGAAAGAGGATGGCAGACCCAAATTGGGTATCATGAACCTTCTTCAGAAGAACTTTCCAGGGCAGTGTTGATTGCATGTGATTTTTTGCTACACATATTGAGTTAACCCCCATTTAAAATGTTATGAAAGAAAAATGAAAGAAAAGTTACGAAAGAAAAATGTTTGTTGTTAAAAATGTAAACTATACAAGAGGTGTGGAGTGGAAGTTTCTTCTTCAGTCTGAGAAGTGCTTTCTAATGCAGACAGAGGTAGCAGGTGCCTGTACGGTGCTGGTAGGAGATAGAGGCTGGCTGGGTGCTGGCCTCGCCAGCAAGAAATGTAGCACGGGGTGCAGAAGACAGCTGTGGATGCAGGACGAGGCCGAAGGGGGATGGAGGGACGCCACAGAGGGTGCCCGGCCCCGCATGCGGGTGGGAGGAGAACGAATGACTGTCAGCCAGGCGAGGGAAGGTGGGAAGGCCCCCGGAGGCCAAGGTATGGGCAGGATGTGGTCTCTCAGGGTAGTCTGCTATGACTGGTCTGATGGGGGCCGTGCTGGGAGACTAGGCGTGCGAGAAGTAAGCAAGAACAGGTCTTAAGGACTCTTATATGCCAAGCTAAGGGGTGCGGCTTCTCCCTGGAGAAGCCACCTGGAGAGTTGAACAAAAGGTGTGTGTGTGCCTTGGTCAGATTTACCCTGTGGCAGCATGGAGGGTGGTTTGGGGGCCACAGACTGGAGTCAGGGAGCCCCACTGGGAGACCATTGTAGTAATCCAGGCAAGATCTGAATTGAGGGAGAGCTGAAAGCATTGAGGGAGACTGAGAGACAGGGGGATCCATGGCAGAAATGGGGACGAGAGAGGAACCTGGTTTGCCGGAGAGGGAAGAGGCTGCTTTCAGTCCTGGGCGTGTAGATTCTGAGGTGCCAGTGGCCCCCGAAACCCCACGTCTGATATCTAGAGTGGGTGGGCGTGTCCAAGGGGAAAGAGACCAGCTGGCTTTACAAGGTCGTTTGAAGGAGCCCCTCGTCTGGTGTGGCCAGAGGCCTTGGGATAGGTGGGTCTGGTGCTGAGGAGAGAAAGCGGGGCTGGAGGCTCAGTTTGCGAGGATCCACAGAGGGCTGGAAATGCCGGTCGTAAGAGAAGATGCATGCAGGGAGCGAGCAGCAGGCCCTGAAGGTGCGGCAGTGGGTGTGCCCCGTTTATGAGGCCAGCCAGCGGGACCTCAGAGCCCAGAGGTGGCAGGAGACTGCCCCGAGCGCTACACCTCCATGTGCTGGTGTGTGCAGAGGGGGAGGCCCAGAGCAGTTCCCAAGTACCCCACCTGGCTTTCAGTGCTGTGAAAAGTCACTTATGAGTGAGCCTGGAGCTCTGACTTCTCCAGAAACTAGTGGGGCTGAGTCCGCAGAGGCCTCTCACCTGTCAGCCGCATTCTGTGTGATGCGCAAGTCACACAGATTCCCACAGGTCACGCAGATTCCCGGGGCCAGAGTGGCTCTCTGCTCCCTGGGGCTTCCTCCCTCTCCTCTCTCTCTCTCTGGGTCTCCCTGTCTCCCCACTTCCTCTCCATCCCCTCTTCCTCTCCAACAATGCCCACCCCGCCCCCGCCCCCCGGTAATCTCAAAAATGCTCCCAGAGACAGCTGAAGCTTAACAGAGGGACCTTCAGAAATCCTAGCAGGTTCCTACTATGATCTCCTAGACCAAGCCTGAGTTTCCCTTTTCATTCAGGCATCCCGAGTTTTCAGACAACCAGTTATACTAAGTGGGCAAAGTTCGGCTCATGAGATAAATGATGGGCCAGACGTGAAGATCATTGTGTTTTCTTCATAGAAGTTGATCCAAGAGGGTCCCGTCATGCAGCACCCACCCTGGCCCCTTTCTCCTAGCTCTGCTCCAGCCTGAGCCATGCTGGGTCTCACAGAGGCCAGCTGTCCTGCAGAACTACCCACCTGTGCTTGGGGCACAGGGCACAGGGGCAGCTGGAGCGATGACCAGACCCGCCAGGAATGCACATGGAAATAGGGCCTCTGACCTTCCTGCCTTGGAGGTGTGTCTCTTTCAAATGACTTGGCAGAGCACGCTGGCTTGGTCACCGCCCGGCACACCTCCTCCATCCCATCCCCTGCGTTCCTTGCTGGCTGACAGCCTGAGCTTCCACCCTGGGGGCTCCTGGCTCAGTCACGCGTGGGAAGATTCCCATGGAAACCCCACAAGAAGGAGAGGCACGGGGAAGCCTCATTGATTCACACTCCAGGAAGATGGGCGTGAGATGGTTCCACCTGGAGCTGGACAGATGGCTCTCCTGGGAAGAAAGGTCCTGCCCAGCCTAGTGTCGTACGAGCTCCATGCATGTGTACAGAGAGAAAAGTTAATGGACGCCTGTGAATAAAAGCTTGGAGGTTCTTTAGCTCATTCACCATTGACAGGTTCATTCTGAATCAGCATCTTTTAGTAGAATAGCCTCTCTACTTAATATTTGCACTAAGAAAATCTTAGAAACATCCCAGCCGAACCAGGTCCAAGCGGGTACCGTTGGCACCATTGCACAGAGGTGAAAATTGAGGGCTGAAAATGTAAATGAGTTGCCCGAGCTCAGGGAGCTCTGCTCTCCCAGTCATGCCTCGGTGGAGGTTCTTTCTAAAGCGGCAGGTTGCTTTTATTTCTTTGCTCGTGCTTGTGCATCCACCACTTTCTCTGAGCCAGGGCCCTGCAGAGTCCTGGGGACTCCGGTGAGGAGACCCAGCCCCTGCTCTTGCATTGTCCCCCGTCTGGTGGCAGGGAGGCAGCTGAGGAGACATTAGGGCCCCTCGTGATAAGTCTGTGATGGAGACAGGTGCAGGGGCTCTGAGGGCACGGGATGGGGAGCTCCCCAGGGGCACTGATACCCGAGTAGAATGAATTCCCCAGGTGTGTGTATGTGGAGGGGTGTGCAAGGGAGGGGGAAGGGGTGAAGGCAGCAGAGGGTCAGGACACGCAGGTTAGTGGGGATGCCGTGAAGGGCTTCACAGAGGGAGATGGGCCAGGGAAGCATCAGGGAGCATTTGGGGAGGGTTAGGGCTAGGAGGTTGTACTTTATCCTGAAAGCTGTGGAGATCCTGTGAAGGATTTTAAGCAGGGAGCGTGATTAGATCAGCTTTGCGTTTTTACAAGTGGTGTCGTATATAGTTGAAACCAATATGCAGTGTATTATAGGAATTCAAGTGGTATCAAAGTGCACTGCTTTTTACAGTCCTTGTCATTATTCAGACCTGTCGCTGGGTCTGACCCCCTTTGGCGTGAGCTCTCCCAGAAGGGAAGTGATCGGGTCTTACACTTTTCTGTAGCCTCAGATCCCCAGGGAGGCACCGTTACTGCTGGTTAAATGAAGGAATGAAATCCGCCCCCAACCCCTACCCCAGCAAGTCCAAAGCCACAGGCCGCCTTGAGCGGAGGGCATTTCACCGAGTCATTATCAATCCTGCGGCAGTCCTGTCGCCTGGCAGACCCCGTGCCTGGCTGAGTCCAGCAGACAAGACTTCGAGAATGGGATTTTGGGTCCTGGGCCTCTGAAGACTGAGTGTCACACCTTGCAAACCGTTGAGGCTCCTTAAGAAGTGCCACATCCACGCTTCGTGTCTCCTCATTTCCCCTGTCAGGTTGCAATACCCACCAGCGTCCTGGGAAGGGCAATTGGCAATCTGAGTTTTTGTTTTCTTGCTCAGCCATCACTGAGGCCCTGGGGCGGATCCTTCCGGATAATGTCATTAAGCATCCCCATCCAAGCATGGCCTAAGAAATTAAGTTTGGTTTGAGGAAATGTGATGGAGGCATTGTTCAGTATGCTCTCTGCTTGCTGGGTTGAGAGACAATGTTATTCCTACCAGGAAGTTAGACTCTGTGGTATCTCCTCTGTGCCTGGCCCAGCGCCACGAGCTGTGGTGGAGACAAGAGGAGAAAGGTGACCAGTACCCGCTCCCTCTGTCTGGAGAGAGAGGGCAGGGGCTGAGCCTGACTTGGCCACGGCTGCGTGTCCCTAGCTCTCAGCCTCACAGAGCCTGGCACGTGACAGCCATCCACCAAGTGTTTGTTGAAAGAATAAATGAGGCTGGGAGTAGGAAGGGTGCACAGAAGTATATAACAAGGGGCAGACTGGATACAGCCCAGGGTCAGCGGCTCAGAGGCAGTGACTGTGTTAGTGGAGAACTGGGACCCGTGCTCTCATCTCCTGACTCCAGCCCCGGCCCTTTCCCTGCTGAATCCTCTAGAGAGAGCAGAACGTGAGAACTTACTGAAGCCCAGAATCTCCTCTTCACATCCATACATGTATTCTGCCCTGTCTTCCAAAGCACCATGCTTGTTTGTATTATATGTGCTAGGTGGGGTTGGGTGGGGGGTGGTGAAGAAGCCCAGGGGAGAGCTTCCTGTCCCCAGAGGAATGCCCCTCAAGGTAGAAAAATGCACATCAGTGGACCAGAAAGTCATGGCTGGCTCAGGGGTGACAAAAGTGTGAGGCAGGCACCTAGAGGCCCTGGGGGATCAGGGCGGGCTTCCTGGAGGAGGTGGGGCTCTCAGGCTGAATTGGGGAGGTGAGGAAGGAAGGACTGGGGGTCCCAACTGCCTGGACAAAGACATGAAGATTGACCTGTGACTCCGGTTTAGGGGTTGGGAATCTGCATTAGTAACTCCCTGTCTCCCAGCTCTGGCTTCTGATCCTGACCACTGCCTTTGACAGGTTCCATGGGGAGTAAAACCAAGTTGCTTAGCCTGTCTTTTATTCATTTGTTAGTTCAGTCACAGTTGCAGGAGACCGTAGGAGCTGGAACTTCTCTGGGGTGAGGACTGCAGAGGCAACGTCCCAGCTGGGTGCAGGCAGAGTAGATCTGGCTGGAAGCTGGGGACCCCATGAAAAAGTTATAGCCCCCTATTGTGAGCATTTACATTGATCTCCACCGTTTGGTTCTATGAACCACGCTGCCCTTTGCTTCTGTAGCTGAATCCTAGTGCACGCCCTGGTGTTTCTTTAGGATGCATTCAGGTGCTGAAATGGCAATGTCGGAGGACATACACAGTTTAAAGGAGCACTTAACATTTACTCGGTGCCTCCCAGGTGCCCTGTGCCATTTCAGACTTTACAGATATCTCCCCTGATCCTTGCAAAGACGGGCAAGCTTAGCACATAGTTAGAGCACTTTTCAGATGAGTCTCAGAGAGGGTAAGCCCTTGCCAGGGCCCAATGGACAGGAAGGGATTCAAACCCTGCCCTTCGTTATATTGTGCTGTCACTAATTTTTCTTAGTGGATGGCCATTAGTGGACATGAGCACTCCACTCTGGGTCCTGTCTTGGGGGGAGTAGCAAAGGGCTGCTGTGTGTCCACTCCACCATCGCCAGGGTGGGCAGCTTTTGAGGCCCCCGCCTGCCACTGATGGGGCAGAGGCCGGGAGGCCAGAAGGGAAAGCACCATGCCCTCCACGACCCAGCATGGTCTCCTCTGGGGCTGCTGCTTGGCCGCTGCTTTCAAATATGTTACAGTTGTCTTTCAACAGCTCCAAAGTTGGCATGGTGTGCCCAAGGATAAAGCAATTTCCCTAAGAAATGTCCCGTGTGGGCCACAGAACTGCTTGCAGTCGGCACCGTGAGAGGCCCTGTTCTGTTTTTTGATTAGATCTTGTTGTTTTGTTTTGAAGTCTATTAATTTATTGAGTAAAAAAATCATTGTCAGACATATTAAATTCAGTTTGGTTCAAATTTGGCTGATGTCCATTTGCAGCGGAGATGAATGGAGGAGAAGAGAAGACACAGTGATGCTGGTAAGGGGACACTGAAACAAAACCATCTTCTGTTAATTATAAAAGCGGGCATCACACGGCCAGCGTGAGTCAGTTAGCTAACGAGCAGGGATAAAACCAGAGTAAGCGAGAACTTTCAAGGAAAGAGAGGCCAGAGCTTTCAGAGGACAAGATGCAGCAGGGGCTCGCTGGAGAGCAGTGTTGGGTGCAGAGCTGCCGGCTCACTTGGGGAACACGGTGATCACATCGTAGCCCTCGGGTGGAGTGACCCGCAGAGCTGCCGGCTCACTTAGGGAACACGGTGATCACATCGTAGCCCTCGGGTGGAGTGACCCGCTCCCGGGCGTGCTTTTCACAGTAGATCTGATCCTCCACAAAGAAATGGCCCTTCTGTTTCAGGTTGTTGCCATACTCGGTGCACACATAACACTCAGGGTGGCGGTGACGGTCCCGCCGCTTCACAAACATGCCGACAATGCCGGTGCCACATTTGTCACACATGGGCAGCTTCTGGGCATTTCCAATCTATGCAGCCACTTTGGTGACTGGAGCCTTAACTCTTCTGAATCCTGAGGGCTTGTTGGGATCCCCTTTCTCCTCAGACTCCAGGATTTCCTGCAAAACCAGGAATGAAGTGGACTGTTTTGGAGGCTCATTTAACTCTTGTTTCTCCTGAGGCATCTTGTAAACGTCAGATTTTTATCAATGACGAGTCCACTTGGAAGCTGAGAATGGTCTAATGCTCTGCCATTCGTCTCCTGCCCACTGGCTGCTGTCTTTGACTCCAAGGCACTGTTGAAGTTGGATGTTTTCAGAGGAGTAGAGGCCAGCTGGGCTGTTGTACTGGTTTGTGATGACCCTGGGGCAGAAGTGGAGGCAGGTGAGGCGGTAAGAGGCAGGGCGCTCTGGTTGTGGGCGCTTCCTCTGTGTAGGACCTCTTGTGGTTCAGAGGCTAAATTCATCTTGTATGGATGATGTTTCCCTTCCTCTGTCACCAGAGGAGACCAGATTTTCTGTTCAGATCTGGTTACTGTGAGAGTCATGTTGTCTGTGCAGCCCTTGATTTTGTCCTGAGCTTCCAGGTGCATCATGTTGCTGGTATTTTCCCCATCGATGGCTGTGATTACCTCTCCAACACATAAATTAGCTATAGCAGCCTTGCTTCCAGGAGTGACCCGGCAGATGGTGAGAGGCTGCTCGAAGTCCTTGCCCACCACAAGGCAGAAGCCCCACGGTCCCGGGCCCTGGAGGACTATTTGCTGGGTGGTCATGGCGCGGTGACGGCGGGTGGCGACTCCAGGGGACAGACGGGGCAGGACGCGGAGTGGCACGTTGGGCTCCCCGGCAGCTGTGCTGATTAGATCTTTTATTTTTCTATTTTATTATGCTTAATTTGTATATTTTCACTCTTTTGCATTTACTAACATAAGTACACCAGCCATGACTTCCTCTGAGCTCTACTTTAACGGGATCCCACAGGTTCCAATATATGGAATGTTTCTTGATATTCTTGTTTTCTAGATACTCTACAATTTCTATATAGGTCTCTTTTTTGATCCGAGTTTTTTAAAAGAGAGTTTTCAAAAACGTCCAAGTGATAGGATTTTGTGATCCATAATTTTGTGATTAATTTCTAGTTTTTCTTCTGTGTTACCAGGTTCTGTATTATGTCTGCTTTTTTGGTGAGGTTTTATTTGTGACCTAATATATGGGCAATTTTTAGAAATACATATACATCAATTAAATGTCATTACTTATGCAATTTTGGTTTTCTATGTCTTTACTTAATTTGGTCCATTGATCTGTCATGAGCTGAAAGAGGTGAATTAAAATCATCTGCCTCTAGTGTGTATCTGTCTGACCTCTCTTGTATTTCCTGTAGCTTTTGCTTTGAATTTTGGTGCTGTTATTTGGTGTGTTCGATCTTCAATTGTGGATTATGTTCTTTATTGTTATAAAGTGTTCTTTGTCTCACTTAATATCGTTTGCCCTGAATTCACCCTTACTTGCCTCATATTAAGTTATTGTACCTGCTTAGTTTGATGTAGCCCTTACTTGATATATATTTACCTTTCCTATTTTTTCAACATTGTTGAATTACTTTGCTTTGGGGATATCTCTTAAATATGCCATATGGTGGGAGTTTTGTCTTGTTCCCCAACCTTACAATCTTTTCTTTTTAATAGTTCACTATGGCCATTCATTAACATAGCTAGTATTTTGGTCATAGTTTTACTATCATACTTTATGTCTCTGTGTTTTTGTTTCTATTGCTTCTATTTTTTTTAATTTTTGAATTTTATTTTATCTATTTTTTTATACAACAGGTTCTTATTAGTCATCAATTTTATACACATCAGTGTATACATGTCAATCTCAATTGCCCAATTCATCACACCACCATCCCCACCCCTCCGCGGCTTTCCCCCCTTGGTGTCCATACGTTTGTTCTCTACATCTGTGCCTCAACTTCTGCCCTGCAAACCGGTTCATCTGTACCATTTTTCTAGGTTCCACGTACATGCGTTAATATACGATATTTGTTTTTCTCTTTCTGACTTACTTCACTCTGTATGACAGTCTCTAGATCCATCCACATCTCAACAAATGACCCAATTTCATTCCTTTTTATGGCTGAATAATATTCCATTGTATATATGTACCACATCTTCTTTATCCATTTGTCTGTCGATGGGCATTTAGGTTGCTTCCATGACCTGGCTATTGTAAATAGAGCTGCGATGAACATTGGGATGCATGTTTCTTTTTGAATTATGATTTTCTCTGGGTATATGCCCAGTAGTGGGATTGCTGGATCATATGGTAATTCTATTTTTAGTTTTTAAAGGAACCTCCATACTGTTCTCCATAGTGGCTGTATCCATTTACATTCCCACCAACAGTGCAAGAGGGTTCCCTTTTCTCCACACCCTCTCCAGCATTTGTTGTTTGTAGATTTTCTGATGATGGACATTCTGACCGGTGTGAGGTGATACCTCATTGTAGTTTTGATTTGCATTTCTCTAATAATTAGTGATGTTAAGCAGCTTTTCATGTGCTTCTTGGCCATCTGTATGTCTTCTTTGGAGAAATGTCTATTTAGGTCTTCTGCCCATTTTTGGATTGGGGTGTTTGTTTCTTTAATATTGAGTTGCATGAGCTGTTTATATATTTTGGAGATTAATCCTTTGTCCGTTGACTTGTTTGCAAATATTTTCTCCCATTCTGAGGGTTGTCTTTTCATCTTGTTTATGGTCTCCTTTGCTATGCAAAAGCTTTGAAGTTTCATTAGGTCCCATTTGTTTATTTTTGTTTTTATTTCCATTACTCTAGGAGGTGGATCAAAAAAGATCTTGCTGTGATTTATGTCAAAGAGGGTTCTTCCTATGTTTTCCTCTAAGAGTTTTATAGTGTCCGGTCTTAAATTGAGGTCTTGAATCCATTTTGATTTTATTTTTGTGTATGGTGTTAGGCTGTGTTCTAATTTCATTCTTTTACAGATAGCTGTCCAGTTTTCCCAGCACCACTTATTGAAGAGACTGTCTTTTCTCCATTGTATATCCTTGCCTCCTTTGTCATAGATTAGTTGACCATAGGTGCTTGGGTATATCTCTGGGCTTTCTATCTTGTTCCATTGATCTATGTTTCTGTTTTTGTGCCAGTACCATATTGTCTTGATTACTGTAGCTTTGTAGTGTAGTCTGAAATCAGGGAGTCTGATTCCTCCCACTCTGTTTTTTTCCCTCAGAACTGCTTTGGCTATTCGGGATCTTTTGTGTCTCCATACAAATTTTAAGATTTTTTGTTCTAGTTCTGTAAAAAATGCCATTGGTAATTTGATAGGGATTGCACTGAATCTGTAGCTTGCTTTGGGTAGTATAGTCATTTTCACAATATTGATTCTTCCAATCCAAGAACATGGTATATCTCTCCATCTGTTGGTATCATCTTTAATTTCTTTCGTCAGTGTCTCATAGTTTTCTGCATACAGGTCTTTTGTCTCCCTAGGTAGGTTTATTCCTAGGTATTTTATTCTTTTTGTTGCAATGGTAAATGGGAGTGTTTCCTTAATTTCTCTTTCAGATTTTTCATCATTAGTGTATAGGAATGCAAGAGATTTCTGTGCATTAATTTTGTATCCTGCAACTTTACCAAATTCATTGATTAGCTCTAGTAGTTTTCTGGTGGCATCTTTAGGATTCTCTATGTATAGTATCATGTCATCTGCAAACAGTGAAAGTTTTACTTCTTCTTTTCCAATTTGTATTCCTTTTATTTATTTTTCTTCTCTGATTGCCGTGGCTAGGACTTCCAAAACTATGTTGAATAATAGTGGTGAGAGTGGACATCCTTGTCTTGTTCCTGATCTTAGAGGAAATGCTTTCCGTTTTTCACCATTGAAAATGATGTTTGCTGTGGGTTTCTCGTATATTGCCTTTATTATGTTGAGGTAGGTTCCCTCTATGCCCACTTTCAGGAGAGTTTTTATCATAAATGGTGTTGAATTTTGTCCAAAGCTTTTTCTGCATCTATTGAGATGATCATATGGTTTGTATTCTTCAATTTGTTAATATGATGTATCACATTGATTGATTTGCATATAGTGAAGAATCCTTGCATCCCTGGGTAAATCCCACTTGATCATGGTGTATGATCCTTTTAATGTCTTGTTGCACTCTGTTTGCTAGTGTTTTGTTGAGGATTTTTGCATCTATATTCATCAGTGATATTGGTCTGTAATTTTCTTTTTTTGTACTATCTTTGTCTGGTTTTGGTATCAGGGTGATGGTGGCATCATAGAATGAGTTTGGGAGTGTTCCTTCCTCTGCAATATTTTGGAAGAGTTTGAGAAAGATGGGTGTTAGCTCTTCTCTAAATGTTTGATAGAATTCACCTGTGAAGCCATCTGGTCCTGGACTTTTGTTTGTTGGAAGATTTTTAATCACAGTTTCAATTTCATTACTTGTGATTGGTCTGTTCATATTTTCTGTGTCTTCCTGGTTCAGTCTTGGAAGTTTATACCTTTCTAAGAATTTGTCCATTTCTTCCAGGTTGTCCATTTTATTGGCATAGAGTTTCTTGTAGTAGTCTCTTACGATGCTTTGTATTTCTGCGGTGTCTGTTGTAACTTCTCCTTTTTCATTTCTAATTTTATTGATTTGAATCCTCTCGCCCTTTTTCTTGATGAGCATGGCTAATGGTTTATCAATTTTGTTTATCTTCTCAAAGAACCAGCTTTTAGTTTTATTGATCTTTGCTACTGTTTTCTTTCTTTCTTTTTCATTTATTTCTGCTCTGATCTTTATGATTTCTTTCCTTCTGCTAACTTTGGGTTTTGTTTGTTCTTCCTTCTCTAGTTCCTTTAGGTGTAAGGTTAGTTTACTTGAGTTTTCCTTGTTTCTGGAGGTAGGCTTGTATAGCTATAAACTTCCCACTTAGAACTGCTTTTGCTGCATCCCATAGGTTTTGGATCATTGTGTTTTCATTGTCATTTGTCTCTAGGTATTTTTTGATTTCCTCTTTGATTTCTTCAGTGATCTCTTGGTTATTTAGTAACGTATTGTTTAGCCTCCATGTGTTTGGGTTTTTTACGTTTTTTTCCCTGTAATTCATTTCTAATCTCATAACATTGTGGTCCAAAAAGATGCTTGATATCATTTCAATTTTCTTAAATTTACTGAGGCTTGATTTGTGACCCAAGATGTGATCTATCCTGGAGAATGTTCCATGAGCACTTGAGAAAAATGTGTAGTCTGTTGTTTTAGGATGGAATGTCCTATAAATATCAATTAAGTCCATCTTGTTTAATGTATCATTTAAAGCTTGTGTTTCCTTATTTATTTTCTGTTTGAATGATCTGTCCATTGGTGAAAGTGGGGTGTTAAAGTCCCCTACTATGATTGTGTTGCTGTCGATTTCCCCTCTTATGGCTGTTAGTATTTGCCTTATGTATTGAGGTGCTCCTATATTGGGTGCATAAATATTTACAATTGTTATATCTTCTTCTTGGATCAATCCCTTGATCATTATGTAGTGTCCTTCTTTGTCTCTTGTAATAGTCTTTATTTTAAAGTCTATTTTGTCTGATATGAGAATTGCTACTCCAGCTTTCTTTTGATGTCCTTTTGCATGGATTATCTTTTTCCATCCCCTCACTTTCAGTCTGTATATGTCCCTAGGTCTGAAGTGGGTCTCTTGTAGACAGCATATATATGGGGCTTGTTTTTGTATCCATTCAGCAAGCCTGTGTCTTTTGTTTGGAGCATTTAATCCATTCACGTTTAAAGTAATTATCGATATATATGTTCCTATGACTATTTTCTTAATTGTTTTGGGTTTGCTTTTGTAGGTCCTTTTCTTCTCTTGTGTTTCCCACTTAGAGAAGTTCCTTTAGCATTTGTTGTAGAGCTGGTTTTGTGGTGCTGAATTCTCTTAGCTTTTGCTTGTCTGTAAAGCTTTTGATTTCTCCATCGAATCTGAATGAGATCCTTGCTGGGTAGAGTAATCTTGGTTGTAGGTTCTTCCCTGTCATCACTTTAAGTATATCATGCCACTCCCTTCTGGCTTGTAGAGTTTCTGCTGAGAAATCAGCTGTTAACCTTATGGGTGTTCCTTTGTATGTTATTTGTCGTTTTTCCCTTGCTCCTTTCAATAATTTTTCTTTGTCTTTAATTTTTGCCACTTTGATTACTATGTGTCTCGGCATGTTTCTCCTTGGGTTTATCCTGTATGGGACTCGCTGCGCTTCCTGGACTTGGGTGGCTATTGCCTTTCCCATGTTAGGGAAGTTTTCGACTATAATCTCTTCAAATATTTTCTCTGGTCCGTTCTCTCTCTCTTCTCCTTCTGGGACCCCTATAATGGGAATGTTGTTGCGTTTAATGTTTTCCCAGAGGTCTCTTAGGCTGTCTTCATTTCTTTTCATTCTTTTTTCTTTATTCTGTTCCACAGCCGTGAATTTCACCATTCTGTCTTCCAGGTCACTTATCCGTTCTTCTGCCTCAGTTGTTCTGCTATTGATTCCTTCTAGTGTAGTTTTCATTTCAGTTATTGTATTGTTCATCTCTGTTTGTTCTTTAATTCTTCCAGGTCTTTGTTAAACATTTCTTGCATCTTCTTGATCTTTGCCTCCATTCTTTTTCCGAGGTCCTGGATCATCTTCACTATCATTATTCTGAATTCGTTTTCTGGAAGGTTGCCTATCTCCACTTCATTTAGTTGTTTTTCTGGGGTTTTATCTTATTGCTTCATCTGGTACATAGCCCTCTGCCTTTTCATCTTGTCTCTCTTTCTGTGAATGTGGTTTTTGTTCCACAGGCTGCAGGATTGTATTTCTTTTTGCTTCTGCTGTCTGCCCTCTGGTGGATGAGGCTAAGGGGCTAAGAGGCTAAGAGGCTTGCGTAAGTTTCCTGATGGGAGGGACTGGTGGTGGGTAGAGCTGACTGTTGCTCTGGTGGGCAGAGCTCAGTAAAACTTTAATCCACTTGACTGCTGATGGGTGGGGCTGGGTTCCCTCCCTGTTGGCTGTTTGGCCTGAGGCAATCCAACACTGGAGCCTACCTGGGCTCTTTGGTGGGGCTAATGGTGGACTCTGGGAGGGCTTACGCCAAGGAGTACTCCCCAGAACTTCTGCTGCCAGTGTCCTTGTCCCCACGGTGAGCCACAGCCACCCCCCGCCTCTGCAGTAGACCCTCCAACACTAGCAGGTAGGTCTGGTTCAGTCTCCCCTGGGGTCACTGCTCCTTCCCCTGGGTCCTGATGTGCACACTACTTTGTGTGTGCCCTCCAAGAGTGGAGTCTCTTGTTTCCTGCAGTCCTGTCGATGTCCTGCAATCAAATCCTGCTAGCCTTCAAAGTCTGATTCTCTAGGAATTCCTCCTCTCGTTGCTGGACCCGCAGGTTGGGAAGCCTGACGTGGGGCTCAGAACCTTCACTCCAGTGGGTGGACTTCTGTGGTATAAGTGTTCTCCAATCTGTGAGTCACCCACCCAGCAGTTATGGGATTTGATTTTACTGTGATTGCGCCCCTCCTACCGTCTCATTGTGGCTTCTCCTTTGTCTTTGGATGTGGGTTATCTTTTTTGGTGAGTTCCAGTGTCTTCCTGTCGATGACTGTCCAGCAGCTAGTTGTGATTCTGGTGTTCTCACAAGAGGATGTGAGAGCACGTCCCGCTACTCCGCCATCTTGGTTCCTAGTCTCTATTGCTTCTTAAAGCAAAATCTTTCAGTATGGTCTGTTTTATTTTGTGTTCTTTTTGACAATTTGAAAGATCTGTATTTTATTCTTCTGGAGTTCTGGAGGTTGCCTTTGTAACTATGTAAAAATGTATTTAATCCTTTTTTTTTTTTTTTAGGCTGTACTAGTTGTCTCCCTTCTGAAATAAGTGATCACAAAATTAGTTTACAAATTTGCTCACAATTTTTATCTGCTTTGTGACAGGTTTTTCTTCTGGTGAGTTTTCTTGGCTTACCATATTTTTTCCTGTTCTGTTCCTCCTCTATTTCTTTTCCAGCATCTTTGACTACATCATGTGCTGGTTCCTAGTTGGAAGAGGCGGACCTTCCTGGGTCAGCATTTTGCAGGGGATGCATGCAGAGGAGATGCCAGGAGGTATTTTAGGAGAGCAGGATTGCTCCCTGGTTCCTGGTAACTCTGTTCACAGGACTGTGGCAGTGATTTCTTTCAGCTTCTACACAGTCAGCAGAGATCTGCAGCCCTGGGCTTCCCCCAGTCCAGGCGCTTCTCCCACTCTGCCTCAGCAGCACACTGCTTCCTGTGAAGATGGCAGACCTGTAAAGTTTTCTCTATTAGCCCTGCCCTCCTCTTTCCCCACAGTGTCAGAGGCAGCTCCAACTGCTAGACCGCATACCCTGTTCCCATTGTTCCTGATTAGGAATCATTGGTTTTCTCCTTCAGGGAGTGCCAGCTACTGGCTGGCTCTGCCATCTTCAACTGAGATCTGCAGCCACAGGTGTCTTCTGTAGGTGTTTTCTCACACCTCGTTTGATCTTCACTGGTTTTGGCAGCCCTTGACCATTTTTTTGGCAGCCTTTCTTTATAAGTTGTGGTTGGATTACAAATGTGCTCTAGTTTTGCTGAAGACAAAATTTGCATTCCTCTTTCTCTTCCTCCTTTATTTTGGGTGATTTTGGATATGAAAAGGAGTAACTATTCTGCTATCTTAGAACTGTCTAGTGTTGTAAATTTTTATGTATTCTGGTATTTCCTTAAACATTAGCCAGAACTCTCTGGATAGGGTCAGCATGAGCTGAAGCTGGGGTCTGACAGTAGAAAGGAAAGAAAATAGGAGTCGAGAATAAAATTGGAGGGTTAAAAAAGCAATGCATACTATTGCTGCCTGTGCTGTATGGCACTTTGGCTGGGATTGTGCCACTATTTGGGTGGGAGGTCATGGCCAGGCAGAGCAGGGCATGAAAAACATCTGCCTCCTGGTCTATCTCAGGGAAAGCCTAGGAGCTCTCAGACCAGGGAGGGGAGGACACACACCTCTGCTCTGGACAGGTTGCAGGGCTCAGCTCTCCATCTCTCCCCACACCCAGGGCCCATCCAAACAGCCCAAGCACCCTGGATTCTGACTAGTCTCTTAGTGATGGTGGCCAAGTCCTGAAAACCAGGATCTTGTCTCAGAGGAGGCTGCCCAGGGTCAATGCTGTTAACTATGTTTATATGCCTAAAGAAAGAGCTTGCCCATCCAAAGGGAAGGTGTATATGCAGGATACCCAGAAGATAGAGCCAGAGAGGAAAACCTGCCCACAGAATCTCAGGCTTGACTTTTGGTATTGTCTCTTAGCTTCCCACACCACCTGGAAGGAGCATTTTATCCCCATTTAACAAATGAGGAAACTGGAGTCTTAGAGAGGCTAAGAGACCTTCCCGTGGACACACAACTAAGAGATGGAGAGAGGGATTTGCATATACTTCTCGCTGGCTCCAGAGTCTGGACATCAACTCTCTCATCCCCCTGCCTCCAACTCACCTTCCCATGGAGACCCCACCCCATCCTCAGATGGTTATCTTATGTCCATGTCCACGTGCCTGGGTGACCTTGGTGGATCCTTGCTCAGTGTCTGGCTTCTCAAGCCTGGCTGCACTTTAAATGCTGTTTAAGCTCCCCAGGGCAGCCAGGGATGGGAACCAATGGGCCACACCCTAAACATCTTTGACCCCCTGTCTTGGGCACTCTGTCCCCCCAACCTTGGCACAGGGCTTGTTTCTTGGGACCAAATGCATTGGGGTTCTCTATGTTCCGTGATCTTGAGCAAATCACAACTTCTCTGGGCTCAGTCCTTATTTCTAAAATAAAATTGCCTGTGACTGCTCTAAGAGCCGAACACGGACTCTGAAGCCAGATGGCCTCAGTGTGAATCTGGGCTCAGTCCCTTCTTAACCGTGGGACGTTGGTTAATTACTTATCTCCTCTATGCTCTTTACTTT
The DNA here is from genome assembly GCF_028023285.1 of Balaenoptera ricei. Taxonomy (NCBI): domain Eukaryota; kingdom Metazoa; phylum Chordata; class Mammalia; order Artiodactyla; family Balaenopteridae; genus Balaenoptera; species Balaenoptera ricei. The sequence continues at coordinate 16,504,745 of NC_082642.1, read as the reverse complement.
TCTCATCTATAAAATGGGAATAATAATGAATGTCTTATAGGGAGGTCTTAAGGATGAAATGAGCTAATAAATATGAATCACTTAAAACAGTGTCTGGCATATGGCAAGTTCTAGATAAGTGCCAGATATCATTCGATTCATTAGTTATTATTAGTAATGCATGCCCAGGGCCCAGCCAAGGCATGGGCATAAGTGGCTGTCGAGGTTGCTATAGTAACCCGCGTCCTTTGCTTCCTTCCAGGAGCTTGGGCCCCTGCCCCAGCCCCGTAGAGGCTGTGGACGTGTACGGTCCGGAAGCCCCGTTTCCAGCCCCGTGGCCCATCCCTGGCTGCGGGGAGCGGAAGCACCCACGAGGTAGCGGTGGCCCGCAGCGGCCCCGTCCCGGCAGCGAGCCATGGGCCAGAAGCTCTCGGGGAGCCTCAAGTCGGTGGAGGTGCGAGAGCCGGCGCTGCGGCCGGCCAAGCGCGAGCTGCGGGGAGCGGAGCCGGGGCGGCCGGCGCGGCTGGACCAGCTGCTGGACATGCCGGCGGCGGGGCTGGCGGTGCAGCTGCGCCACGCGTGGAACCCCGAGGACCGCTCGCTCAACGTCTTCGTCAAGGATGACGACCGGCTCACCTTCCACCGGCACCCGGTGGCGCAGAGCACGGACGGCATCCGCGGCAAGGTGGGCCACGCCCGCGGCCTGCACGCCTGGCAGATCCACTGGCCGGCGCGGCAGCGGGGCACACACGCTGTGGTGGGCGTGGCCACGGCGCGGGCCCCGCTGCACTCGGTGGGCTACACGGCGCTGGTGGGCAGCGACGCCGAGTCCTGGGGCTGGGATCTGGGCCGCAGCCGCCTCTACCACGACGGCAAGAACCGACCCGGCGTGGCCTACCCCGCCTTCCTGGGGCCCGAGGAGGCCTTCGCGCTGCCCGACTCGCTGCTCGTGGTGCTGGACATGGACGAGGGCACACTCAGCTTCGTCGTGGACGGCCAGTACCTGGGCGTGGCCTTCCGTGGCCTCAAGGGCAAGAAGCTTTACCCGGTGGTGAGTGCCGTGTGGGGCCACTGTGAAGTCACCATGCGCTACATCAATGGCCTTGACCGTAAGTGCAGCCTGCTGAGGGGGGAAGGGGTGGGCAGGGGTGGGTCCGGAGGCTGCCTGTCCCAGGCAGAACTCAGGGGGGAGGCGGGGGAAATCAGGTGAGGCCCCATCCTCCATCAGCACTTGGGATAATCCTGCGGTGTGAACTCGTGGTGAGGACGTGGACTCTGAGGCCAGGCTCCTGGGTTTGGACCTTGACTCTTTTGTGCTCGCTGGGTGATCTTGGCGTATGCCTCAGTTTCCCTTTGTGCAATAGTGGCTCAATGATAGTAATCTAGGTCCGCGTTGTTGTGAGAAATCAAATAAGATAATAATATATGTGAAGTGCTTAGGACAGTGCTTAGAACTGGCGCCTAATAAGTGATTTGGGTGTTGATGCTAATTACGAACGTTTCAGTCTCTGTAAGGGTTGTGCAAAATGATGTCTCCTGTGCTCCTGGCTTCAAGTTCACAGTGGGAGGAGAGTGACAAGTAGAAGACACAGTCCCTGCACTTGAATCCCATGCACTCGAGTTACTGATAAATAATAAGTAGTGATAACTATCATTTATTGAACGCCTACTGTATGCAGGGGCTGAACACTCAAATCTAGGTCTTCCTGCTGAACTCTCTGTTAAAGGGGGCATCTAGCTGATTATTGCCTCATGGGAATGAGAGCCACGAGTTGTGGAATCTTCTGATTTCTTTCACGAGGACCCAGAAATCTAGATTTTGTGTGAACTATTCCAATTTTTTTTTTTTTTAAAACATACCTTAATCCTATGTTCTTTTTTTTTTTTTAAAATTTTTATTTATTTATTTATTTATTTATTTATTTATTTATTTATGGCTGTGTTGGGTCTTCGTTTCTGTGCGAGGGCTTTCTCTAGTTGCGGCAAGCGGGGGCCACTCTTCATCGCGGTGCGCGGGCCTCTCATTATCGCGGCCTCTCTGGTTGCGGAGCACAGGCTCCAGACGCGCAGGCTCAGTAATTGTGGCTCACGGGCTTAGTTGCTCCGCGGCATGTGGGATCTTCCCAGACCAGGGCTCGAACCCGTGTCCCCTGCATTGGCAGGCAGATTCTCAACCACTGCGCCACCAGGGAAGCCCCTATTCCAATTTTTAACGTTGGCAGCTGCTTAAGACACCGTGTGGACACACGAAACGCCCTCGCAGGTTGCACATAAGCCCACAGGCTGCTGTGTTTGACTGCTGACAACTCTAAGGCCTCCTCTCATTTAATATACACAACCATCCTGTGAGGCAGCTTAAAAATCCTAGTAACGAAAATAGTTACTGGTTTTAGGAGGGAGTCACTTAGGGAGGCAGGGTGGCCTCTGGACCACAGGTGCATGTGGCCGCCTGTCCCGTGTTGAATCCCAGCCGAGTGGGGCCTGGAGTCAGTCACCTGTGAGCTTGCACACACCTCATCCAAACAGACTTCCTGCCACACCCCTGACGAAGCTCCCAGAGGTGGGCGCTTAAAGCCAGAATTCCAGCGTATTCATTTTAAATGAGAGATATAGTTGCCCCCCTTCAGAGGAGAGAAACTGGAGAGCAGAGCTACGGAGAACCAGAACCCGGACCTCCCCAGGTCTGTCAGCCTCCGAAGCCCACTCTTTTCCCATGCTCCCGCCTTTAGCTGAGGGGCTGAGAGTGACACTCCAGAAAAGAGGTCAAGGACAAGATTTTACTCAAGTAAAAATTGACATTGACTCAGGTTAGCGTGGGTTGACCATTTTCAAGGGTGACAGACCACCAGAAAGGGGCTGGTGTGCTCCACTCTGTGGTATCATTGGCGACACTTTTGCTCATATTTCATTTCCATAGTTGTTGGACTTGGGTGGCCATTGAATGGCAAAGCGGCCTGTTTTCTCTGATTAACTGGTTACATAAAGAGAGGTGAGTGTGTCCTGAATCGGGCTAGCTTAGTCGCCCCAGTGCCTTGTGGAGAATGTTGAGAACCCTCAAAGACATGGCGACCAGGCAAACCCCAGTGCTTAGAAAACCAACGGCAACAACAAACGCTCTTTTTAAATGGAATTGGAAAATCTACTTGCCAGAACTGATCACTGGACTACAAGGATGGCCTTGGTGTACCAAGGCTCTGGGGTCTGACATCCCTCATTTCCCACTGCATCCCCAATGCTCAGTGGTTTTGTGTCTTTGGTGAGTCACTCTAATGCTTTAGGGCTCGTTTTACTCATCTGTAAAATGGGACAGTATCAGGTCCCTTTCACAGCTGCTGTGAGATCTTGTGTGACGGCACCAATAATATGGTAGCTGGGATTAAAGGCTGGCACTGATACCCAGAGGAATTACCTGAGCCAACCATTGGGGCCCCAAGGTGGGCTTCCTCTTGGGTATTGATTCACACTTGGATTATTGTCTGTTGCTTGGTTTACTGGCACAAAACTAAGGTGCTAACAAGGTTGCAGCCAGTGGCTCCCCCACGAAGGATAGGATCAAGAGCATTCAAGCCATGGTGTTCTGCTTGGTGTGCTGCTGAGGATAGAGGCTGGGTGGGAGAGGACAGTCGTGATCAGAGCATTTTGAGCTCTTGGATCCTTCAGGTGGCTGGAGACGCTTGGTGAGACTGAAACTTGGAGCATTCTATCCTCCCTGTTGGCAGTGATTTTTTCAGGTTGGCTGAGGCTAGAAAGCCCATCCAGGAGGCAAGGGGAGGCAAGGCCAGGATGTCATATGATGCGAGCCTGTGGCATCTCCTGTTGGGTGACAGGATTGGCTTGAGTGCTATGGTGCTGGCCCCTTCTCCAGATAGGAGTGGTGTTCTCTATCTTGGGCAGGGTGTGATTGCAGAAAGGGGGAGCTCAGCTTTTTTGAACAAGCCCTGACTACAGGGTGAGCCACCAAAGAACAGGCTGAGGGGAGTCTGACGGGCTGGTTGGGAAGGGACTGTGTGATGCCTGTAGCTAGTGACCTGGGCTGAAGTCCAGTGGATCCCTGGACACCGAGAAGGGTTTGGCCCTAGGGAGTCCCTGGGCAGGTAGGGTGACCCAAGGTGGAATTCTGTGCATGAAAAGAATTCTGAGCCAACGCTGGTTGTGGACACGAAGGTCGGTCCCCAAATTCAGACCCAGCAAGGGGGTTAGGGGACCACATTTAGAGACAGGTTCTAGAGCAGAAAGAGGCAGGGCTGCTCTCTGGGGTTGCTTCCCCACAAGGCCATGGGGGGTAGAACAGATGGGGTTAGAGTGTGGTCCCAGGACTCACCAGGAGGCCCTGGACGATGATTACCTCCTCGCTCTGGACCTTAGTGTTCTCCTTTGTAAAACAGGCATGATAAAGCTCGCCAGCACAGAGCAGGCCCACAGCGACTGGTGCTCGCTGCTTTGACTAACTAGGTGAGCTGGGCCAGGTCCGGGGCTTCACCTACGGATAAAAACAAAAGTGGCCTCAATAAGAGGCTTCCCTTCTAATGGGTAGGAAGGAAGTTAATGGGCATGGTTTTCTCAATTTTTGATTTTTATGACTATGAAAGCAAGACTTAGAAAGAGCTAACTGCCTGTAACTCTGAAGTGTGTGTCTGTGGAGGACAAGAGCTCCTGGAAGTGCATTTTCCTATTACGAATGTGTTCTTTGGCTACACCATGGAACGAAACAGCTCAGAATCTTGGGGAGTTTACAGTAAAGAGCTGCAGGACGCCCAGGGGCTCTGCCATCTGAGTGAGCTGGGAAGTGCAGAACCGAGGCCAGGCAAACAGGCCAGCTGGCTCCGGATGACTGGGTCCCGGGTCAAATAATAACAGCACCACACTAACGAACACTTCTCTGATACTTAGTCTGTGCTGGGCTAGATTCTAAGCACTTTACAAATTTTAATTCATTTAAGCCTTGTAACAACTCTTTGAGCTAATACCTTTATTAGCATCTTCATTTTCCGATGAAGAAATTGAAGCCCAGAGAGCTTGAATAATTTGCTCAAGGTCACACAGCTAATAACTGGATCAAACTGAGGCACACTGGCTTAGTGGGTCCCTTGTGGAGATGTTTATAGACCAGGCAGGAAGAGAAGGAATAGGAGAGGCTGCTCCACCGGGCTGGGCGGCCACTTAGCAAAGGACTGGACCCTTTCCTTCAGCGGTGAGTTTGGAGGAAGCCCTGAGATGCTGTCCCTCCCCCCGGTTTCGCCTCCAGCCCTCAAAGCTCTTGGCTGAGCACAGCACTCCGCGAGGCGTTCTGAAAAGCTAGTTGAGTAAAGACAGTCCCAGCGGGGGCTGTGAATCAGGCATCCTTTGGTCGCTAACAGGAGAATGTCACTGAAAATGTCCCAACTGCTGTGAGGGTGGCCCGTGGGGTGGGCCAGGCCTTTGGAATCGGCTCCGGGCTGGTTTCCGGAATTGCCCCCCAGCCCCTGGCTCCTCCTTCCACATGCTGGCGGCCAGGAGGGCTGACAGAGCGGCTTTGTCTCCTGTCTTGGGAGTTCTTGTGGTAGTGAGTAGTACGCGAGTGACACAGGAAGAGGAGAGGGGACCCCGGACGGAGCAGCTTTTGATTTGAGGGTCATAATAATTATACGTTTGGGGGAATCCACCCAAGTTCTGTGCCCTGGGCCAAGTGTTTTACTCATTTTCTTTTTTTTTCAGCCCACGCAATAAACCTTGAGGCAATGTAATTGTTATTAAACCCATCTTATAGATGAGGAAACTGACTCTTGGAGAGGTGAAGAGTTAGCCCAAGGCCACACGGCTAGCCAGTGGCAGAGCTGCCCTGAAACCCAGGTCGGTCGTGACCACTCCCGTGCCTCCTGCTACCTGGACCGGCCCTGCCCGCCGATTCCAAGGAGCAGGTGTCCGAGCCCAGGGCTGACTCAGTGGGGGTTAGGGAGCGGGACCCCAGGATCTCAGGCCCAGTGGGCAGGGAAGCCTTCTCCACCTGCTTCGAGCCAGGGAAACTGTCGTTCCAGACGTCATTCCTAGATGGTTTAATTGATCTGCCAACAAGCATTTATTGGCGCATCAGCTCAGCAGAGGAGGCTGGCGTCCAGCCAAGGCTTCTGGTACTGCTGAAGGCCAGAGAGAGTTTTCTACCGGGGTGGCTGCAAGCACACCGTCGCCTTGCCAGAGCTGTCTGCACTGCACTCACGATCTTCCTGCCCAGCTCCCCCGTGTCTCCTGGGTGGCACCATCCTCTGGACTCTGCTCCCCCTCCCTCCTGAGCCAGGTCCAGGCCTGGTCTCCCCTTTGCCCCGCACCCTATCATTTTGCCCTGACTCCGGCTCACCACAGCCCTCAGCCCAGGGCTCTGTCCCCTGCACCCCCAATTCAAGGCTGAGTCCTCCTCCTACCCCACCCTCCAATCGCCGCTTTGCCCCAGTCACTCACTTTTCCACATGTGTATGCCTTCTTTCCCCAGGTGGGTGTGCAGTTCCCCAGGGCACAGATGGTCAGCCAGGAGGCATGTGTGGGGAAGCGGGCAGACTGGGGACTTTAAAATACTTTTGAAAGGTAAATGATGCATGTGGCAACAAATAGCAGCGCTACAAAAGCGTGCCTGGTGAAGTACCTCCACCCCGAAGCTCCCCAGCCTCTCTTCCTGCTGGTAACCCCCATTATCACTTTCTCCTACGTCCTTCCAGAATTTTATGACAGAGAAGTTTCAGGCAAATGTGATCATCCTGTGAACATTGCTCTGCATCTCGTTTTCCCCCTTAATAGATCTTGGTGATTGTTTCATATGATTAACGTAGAGCTGCCTCATTCCTTATTAACAGCTGCATGGGTTTCCATGGTATGGTTGTATCATAATTGGATTATCCAGACCCTTATTTTTGGACATGTAGGCAGTTTCCAGTCTTTGAGAATGAACTTTTGATCCTGATTTGAATTTTATTTCTGCCCCCCTGCTGGCTAATTGACATCCTCAAGCCTTTGTTTTGCCATCTGTGCAGTGGGAATAATTATACGTACCTTGCGGAGTTGGTGAGTATTAAGATTGATGGAGAAACGCAGCGTGGTCCAGCATGTGGCTCACGTGAGGTGCCGGGGTGGAGGGGAGCTGTTGATATCACACACTTAGGCTGCATTATTGATTGTGCTGTGCCCACTGCTGAGCTCGTCTTGGGCACCCGATGAATGCTTGTGAAAGATTTGGTTTCTGATTTAAAATACGGCACAATCACATTAATTTGCAATTAAGACGGCTTCAGACTCATTGTTGGACTATGGTCATTTGAGATATATAATTCAGTCTGTCCTTACATGGGGTGCATGTCAGCACAGTGAGACCCCTGGACCCCTTACTTGCACAGAGCAGGTTCATAAGAGGTGTGTTTTGCTGTTTTGTTATTGCTGCTGCTGCTACTGCTGAGGGTGGCAGTTCTTTGAGGCGGGACTGCATCCTAGCCTCCTCAGCCACCCTCATAGCAGAGTACATAGTAGGTGCTCAATAAGTGCATGTTTTCTCCATCGCAGCGGGACTGGAGTCATAGTTGCCTGGAACGAAGTGAGGCTGGCTCTGAGCTGTCACCCCCTGGAAGCCTGACCCCGGAGTGATCCACTTCCACCCCTCATTGTGCACCGTGCACAGCACGTCTGTCCCCACACCTGGGCCAAGCAGAGGCTGCATGATGGCCCAGCAATTCAATTCAGGATCTCAGCATTCAGAAACTGGCCCCTACCCTTTGTTTCCCACCAAAAAGGAACAGACTTTCAGCTGAAAAAACGTTTCACTCAGACGCTGTGGCCCTGCTTTGAGGGTTTTTTCCCACATTTAACACAGTCACGAGTAGGTTCAGTCCAGGAAGTCCTGCCTGCAGAAGGGAGCTTTGAAACGCAGGCGTGTTTGGGACAGGTGTCACCGTGGGCCACCGCAGAGCTGCTGCCATCTTCCTCAGAGGGTCACAGCCTGGTGTCATGGGAAGAACTGCGGCTCAGGGGTCTCCCAGCCCCGGGCTCAGTCCCGACTTGGCTGCTAGTTGGCTGTGACCCTGAGCGAGTCACTTCACCCCTGAGCCGGTTTCCTCATCTGTAATAGTAATAGAAATTTACTTTGCCACGAGCCATCAGGATCGTGGGTCATATATAGAAAGTGACTAGGCTGGTGCCTGGCACATAGAAGGTACTGAAAAAGGTAGGTTTAAAAATTGCCAGTTGTAACTATTACAGCTCCCGTAGGTTGTTAAAGTTACTTAGTGTTACTAGATGTGGGAATAATTATTATTATTAAATTTGGGTCCACATTGTGAACTCTGAGGGATTCCACACAAGGGAATACATTGGTTTGGGGAGGTTTTTGACTCTTTCCTCTTTAGGATACGTGAAGGAAATGCCACCTGAGGTTCAGAGGCCACTGTGAGTTTGTCACAAATGAGCTGGGAGCGTTCAGCCTTCCCTGTGAGCAGTTTTAAAGGCTTCCAGCTAAATGTCTGGCTCAAACACTCTGTAGCTCCTGGTGGTGACTTGCCTGGTGAGCGTGTGTTCAGCACGGATGTCCAAGCAAGTGGTGTCCTCGCCAGCTGTGCCCACATGTGTGTTCAGCAGGGATGGGCTGTGCGGTGGTGGGCCTGAGGAACAGCATCTGCCGCTGAACAGATGGTTGCTAGGCCCGGCTGCGGGCTGGCCGCCACTGGACCTTGGAGGAAAGGGAGTGAGGAAGAGACGGCCAGTCTCCATCTTTCTGGGACTAGCAGGGGTTGAAGGCAGGCCCCAGGCTTTAGGGCTGGAACGTGCCATTCAGCAGCCTGTGCAAGACCCACATTTTACAGGTGGGCGCTGAATGGACTAGAGAGCCGGGAGGACTTGCCCAAGGTCACCCGCTAATTAGCGGCAGAACCAGACTAAAACCCAGGCCTCCAATCCCCCCTTGACAGTGCACCTTGCCAGAAACAAGAGAGTAAGAATTCAGTGCAGTTTATGAGTCCATATTGAAAAGCCCGACATAGGTGAAGGAGGACGTAGGAGTTCAGGAGGAGAATGATGGGTGAGGGTGGAAGGGCCTTTGGAGCTTGGGTGGAATTTAGAATAGGTGCTCCCCACTCCCACATCCACACATAGGAAGACCTTCCATGGCCTCTCAGTGCCTCCCACGTGTCAGATACCCCCCTCCTGCTCAGACCACAGAACTAGGGGGGTTCAGCGCCGTCAGGACCAGACATAACTGGTCTCTCCATTTACTACCTGGATGACCTGGGCATAGGTTTCCTAACTTCTCCGTCCTGTACAGTGGGTGTGATGCTGGGACTTCCCCATAGACTTGCTGTCGGCTGCGCACCTCAGACTTTCATGTGCCACTCACGTCAGCTGGGGATCTTGTTAAAAGCAGGTTCTGACTTAGCAGGTCTGGGGAGGGCCCCAGACTGCGTTTCTGACCAGCCCCTGAGGATGCTAATGATGCAGCCTGTTGAGGCACCAGGCAGCCTGTTTAGCCGAAGGGTTTCCCGAAGCTGGTGTCGGCACTGCCACTGCATGGAAACACCCTTAAATACAGCACAGCCGGACCATTCGTTCTCACCCCTGCCGATGGGCGTCGGCGGGACTGGCGGGGGTGCCGCTGGGAGGGGGCATAGGGCAAGGCCTCCACGGCAGCTCGTCGCCCACTCCCCACCACCCCCCCGCCTCGCCCCACTCTGATCCTGCAGCCCAGCTGATCTGCCTGGGCCTGTGCCGACCTCTTTATTGGAAATGGCCTGCTTCCCGCCCCGCCCCGCCCCCCCCCCCCCCCCCCCCGCAGCAAGGCCCAGGGTGGCCTAGCCTGGCTCTGCCCTCCGCCCCTCCCACCTGGCTGATGGGAGGGCAAGTCCTGTCCCTCAGCGGCCCAGCGGTGCCTTCCACATCCCCTCCCTTTCCCATCCAGCCCCACTTCCCTCATGTTCTCAGCTTTCCCAACCACCCCTGGACTCAGTTTACGGGACCCAAGTTCTCACAGTTGCTGGCGAGGGGTACCCAAGTGAATCCATACAGTTATCCATGAATTTCCCGCGAGGGCGACTTCATTTGGGAAGGGATTACCGCAAATAGAAACAGCTCTGTGTTAGAAACAGTCATCGCGTGAGCACTTAACAAGAGGCCAGGCGCTGCTCAGCATGGCGCGTGCGCCATCTGATTTAACCTGCCACAGCCCCACGCAAACGCCAGTGAGCGTCCTGTGCATGTTATCTCGTTCCATCCACGGATGACAAGGCACTGCTCTCCCACTTCACTCGTGAGGAGGCTGAGGCTGAGGGGGGACGAGGAGCCCGCTCGTGGCAGGAGCTTGGCAGGCAACCATCCGGCAGCCTTGAACCCACGCCTCTCACCTCCGTGCCGCTCGGGGTCACGTGAGCCTGCCGTGGCTCTGTGGGTGGTCCCAGGCCTCGGCTTTCCTGTGCTCCGCAGAAGGGCTTCCCGACGCTGGTGCCGGCAGCTCCCACTGCCACAGCCTGTGAACACCCTTAAATACCGCACAGCCGGGTCCTCCGTCCTCACCCCTGCCCGTGGGAGTGGGTGCTGCTGGGAAGGCAACGCACGGAGCAAAACACATTTGCAGGAGGGTGTTTAAACCGCTGGGAGAGCAGACAGCCTGCTGGGCTATGCCTGCGGCCAGGGAGCCGGCTGATTCTCCCCGTCTCCTCACTTGGTTAAGGCCAGGGGGCGGTTAGCATGAGTTATGGCCTAACCCAGACACTAATAAGGCTGCTTGTCTGAGGCCTTCCATAATTCAAGTTAAGGCTGTGCCGTTTAATGGCCCTTCTTCATCAGATCTTCCAGGACTTGGTGCCTCCTTAATGATTTATTTGCTTGGGATGAAATTAAGCCGAGACAGCGTGAGCTTGGAAAACACTGCCGAGCCGGTTCTCCCCAGTTCTTCATCCTCCGCAGCAGCTGCTTTCTATAAATAGAGCTGCGAGCCCCGCTTCGTGACCTGCCTGCTGGGAACCCCAACGGGTACAGGCTGCCCCATCCTGGGGCCCTGGGGCCCCACTTGACGAGGCACCTGAGGTCCCCATCTCTCACACCTCCAAGGCCCATGACCTCACCAGGGAGCACTGAGGGCCAGAGCTGCCAGCAGAGACATGGCCGTCTGGCTTTGGAGTCACTTAAGTAGAAGCGTTGACCCATTTGGATCCATTTGAGTCAATCCATTTGGAGCCGCAGCGGCATTCCAGATCTTGTCCCATTTGTTGAGGTTTCTCCCTCAAAATGCATCCACGATGGTGTCCCAGGGTGAGGGCAGTTTTGCCCTAGTGTTTACTGAGGTGGACAGCTCGCTGCTTGTGGTCTGGGCCCTGCTGGGGGTGCCAGTGGGATCCCGGTCTTCTCCCTGAGGGGGGCTACCTCTGGGGTGAGGGGCCAGAGTCACAGCCCAGCGCCACTCACAAAGCTCACCCAGGGGCCAAGCATCGAGAAAAGGGGAGGGACGTTTAGTTGAGGCTCCCTTGGAAATCCAGACCCCAGGAGATCCAAGTTGCCTGAGGGAAGGGGTGAGCGTAAGGTTGCATGTGTAGTGGGTGGGTCCAGGAATGAGTTGCTCTCAGGCACCCCACTGCTGCCTCCGCTGCACGTCTGGCCCAGACCCCCTCCCGTCCACCTGTGCCCCACCTCTCCTATGTCATCTCTGTTCCCTCATAATTTGGGTAACCCTTGGGGTTAGCTCACCAGGGCCCTGACCCCTCCTTGGTCCCTGACTGCTTCCGCCTCGCTGTTAGCTGGCACATTGTTTTCCCAGGTCTTGGTTTAAAGTCCTGAGCGTCTCTGATGGGTCAGCGCTTCTCAGGTGCAGACAGAGTTTCCCACCTGCCCTCTGATTGGTGCCTCTGGGTCGGGTCCCACCTGCTGGTTCCCTTAGTTGTGGGGAATCCTGGAGCTGGTCACTTGGCACACTTGCCTGGACCTCAGCGACCCTCAGGGAGAGTGGGAGAAACACAGATTCTGGCTGTCTCTGAATCCATGGGCCCTGGATTCAGAGTGTGTGTGTGTGTGTGTGTGTGTGTGTGTGTGTGTGTATTATAAGCTTCCCAGTTGATGATGCCATCAACCCAGCACTGGCTGGAAGTCAGCTCCTTGAGATGCCTGGCTGGAAGGAGGCTGCTGGGGTGAGTAGGGGTGCAGAGTCATGTAGTGAGGGGTTGCTGGTGGCTAAGCAGAGATGTCCCAGGTTTACAGGTACTAGTTGTTGGGAGGTGCTTGGAAAAGGTGGGGGGGATAGGTCCTTGAAGGAGCACTGTACTAGGAGCCAGGAAACCTGGCTGGGCCCCTCCAGCTGGGCAACTGGCTGTGTGACCTTGGGCGAATCACCTCGCCTCTCTGTGCCTCTGTTTCTCCATCACAGGAAGGAAGGGATTAGACAAGATGGCCCGGAAGAGTCCATTATTCATTGGTATCTAATATCCAGAGGCTGTCTGCACGTCTGATTTTTTGGATGACAAACTTTATACAGCTGTGCTGTGCAATACAGTAGCCACTAGCCACGTGTGGCTATTTACATTTAAGTTTAATGAAAATAAAGTTAAAAATCCAGTTTTTCAGTTGCGGTAGCCACATTCGAGTACTCCGTAGCCGCGTGTGGCTGGTGGCTACCATACCGGACAGGGCAGATGTAGAACATTTCCATCCTCGCCCGAAACTCTAGTGGACAAGCTGCTTTAGAGCCACTGGGAGGACTGGGGAGCCTCACGGAGAGGGCGTTGGCCACCGTTTCCGTCATGGGGCTCTTTCCATCTGGGGCTGCAAGGAGGTTCAGCTCTCCCATGAGTTAGTCATTCTAGGGCCCAGCTCAAGGATGGTGGGTCAGGAAGAAGATTCAGCACAGACGCCTGCGCAAGGGGAGTTGGGCAGCACACTACCAGGAATCCTTGGAGAACGTTGAAGGTTCTGGGTGGGGAGAGCCAGGAGGGGGGCAACACAGGAGGTATGCCAGGAATGCGAGGAGGAGGGCCTGGGGGACTGCAGGGTTCAGGAGCCCTGGTGGGGGGGAGGGGCAGCTGCACCAGAGAAGCAGGAGCCCAGGTACACCCAGCCGCAGGGTGGGGAAGCAGCAGAACCCCCTCACTGGTCTGTGTCCTTGGGAGCATCCCTGAGCCCGCAGAGCCTCCACCTCGTGGGTGAAAGGGGAGGAATGAGAAAGAGGCTGTTACAGAGATGAAATAAAACCAGACCCTTGAGATCCCTTCGTAAATGGTGGCCCGGATCGCGGTAGAGACTGCTTCACAAGGCATGGTTGAGTGTTTGTTTTGACTTGTGATCGTAGCTGCCCTCAGTGGTGATTTTAAGGTTCTGGGGTGTCTGTCCTGTCTCTCCATCTGGTCAGTAGGCTCTTTGGAGAAGCGGTGGGTGTGTTCTTCCCATGTCCCTGCAGCCCTGGGCACGCAGGCGGCTTCCGTCCGTTCTGTCCCACTGCAGCTGAACAGAACGGCACTGGTGGCCGCCATGCGGGGGCCGCTGGCTCTTCCTCCTTCCTCCTGACCTGGTGGCCCTTCGCCGGCACGTACTCATGCCCCGGGAGTTGTCCAACACTTTCCTTGTCCCTGACACGTGTGTGTGTCTGCCTGGGTCTGGTTGTCATTTTCTGACCCCAGCCCCGCCATGTATAAACAAACCAAGGGCAGAGGTCAAAGGCCAGAGCGGGGCTTTGCTGGCATCTCGCAAGGGGTGCACTTGGCAGGAAGTAGCCTGGTGTCTAGTTTCATGATGAAATGGGCTTTCATCTGCATTCCTCGCTGGGAGGTGACTTGACTGGCTGACTGTGGATGATGGATTGCCTGCTGCACCCCAGCCCTGGATGGGTTCATGGCTCAGGTCTGGCTCTGGCTTTTCATGAAGTCCCTACCAGGACACGCAGAACATAGAAAGGGGAGTTGATCCCCACCAGAGCCACCTGTCCCACCATATGGTTGGTGGGCTTCCCCACAGAAGTGGCTGTGAAGATAAGTCAAAGTAACCGTTTGCTAAACACTTCCCTGCCCCAAACTAAGTGCTTTATATATATGCAATTCCATTAAATCCTTTTTGGTGAGTCATGTTAACATCCCCATTTCATGGATAAGGAAACTGAGGCTGTGAGAGGCCAAATGGTCACAGGGTCAGAACTGGAATGTGGACCCTAGTCTCTCTGATTCCCAGGTTCAAATGTCCTGAAAGTCTCCTTCTTGCCTCTGGTATCTTCCATCTGATCACACTGAGGTTTTTCAACACCTGAAATGCTCCCTGCTCTCATTGTTTAGCCTCAGCGTGATGATCTGAACTTCTCTAGGTGTGGGCTTAGGGCCAGGTTTTGCAGAGCTGTGTGACCTGGGCCAGCCACAGAACCCCTCTGAGCCCCAGGTGCCCTCACTAGACAGTGGGTGCACCTCACATATCCAAGAAACTGGAGTGGTGGGGTGCCAGGTACATGGAGGGGCCCAGGGGAACTGTGCTCCGTGGTTTCTGAGGAGACAGTCACTGCTGTCCCCATGCTACCCACCCTCACCACCCCCGGTAGGACCCTGGTGGTGCCTCTCTTGATCCCAGGACGTGTCCAGCAGAGGACATGGGAAAGGCATCAGCCCCGCGTGGGCCCCGTGTTCTCAGCCTTCTGAGAGCACAGCTGACTCTGCCCTGGGAAGTGAGGGCTCTTAGTTGCACCCCTTTCTCGGGGCAGACCCAAGGAGATGGACCTTGTATGTGGCCTCCCTCACCAGAGCCGGCTTCTCAGCACCTCTGTCACAAGAGTGGGCCCCCAGTGCTCAGGCCAGCATTCACATCTCACCAGGCAGATTTCACCTCTGCTTTTGCCTGTGTTGTGCCTCCTGCCTGGATGCCGTCTTCTCCATCTCCATCTGCCCAGAGCTTTCCTTTCTCAAGGCTCAGAGAGATGCCAACTTCGTTTGTAAAGCGCTCCCTAAAGACCTCAGTCCATACTGACAGCTCTGCTCTGTGCTGCTGGAGCGCACTTGGGTGGATGGAGGGTGTGCGGGGCTTTACAACTCAGAAAACTTGAAGGCACGACCACATTCTTAGTGACCAGCTCTCCAACGCCTCTCTCCGTGGCTCCTCTTCCTTAGACTCTGGCCCCCCAGCTTACCTCTCCTCCTCTGAACTCCGGAATCCTCTGGGGTCCCTGCAGAGTAGAGGGAAAGGCTCTGAAGTCAGGCAGAAAGCCCGGGTTTGAATCCTAGCTCCGCCATTCCGGGCTGCGGCCTCTCTGTGCTTCCCCTTTGGTGTCATCACCTGCAAAGGGCGGCTAACGATGGCCGTGCTGGAGGGTGGCAGAGAGAGGGCAGGGAACCTGTCAGCTTGGCAAGCTCAGCTCAGCGCTGGAGGGGGGCTGCCCTGGAAGGCGCTCACGTGGATTCCCTTCCTCTCCCAGATAGGAACAGCCTGAGATACAGCCCTGAGTAGACAGTGGGCACACAATAAAGACTTCTTGGCTCTTCCAATACTTTCTTTCGTGATGTTTCTCTGTTAAAAGCACCCTGAGGTGCTCGAGGCTGAGAGCAGAAGCGCGGTGCTCGCTCAGCCTCTGAGGGGGCCCCTGCCTGGCCCTTCCCTCCTCCTCCCCCCACACCCCTGCCCTGGCCTCCCTGTGCCCTCCCTCCATGCCGCCTGGGCGGCTGCACCGGCCTATAAATCAAACCTGTCCCTGGAGACCTCTGACCCAAACCAGATGGCTGTACAACGCCAGCACAGAGTAGGCTCAGCTTCCAACAATGCCTGACCCCCCCCCCCGCCGCTGCCTGACCTGGGGCCTTGGAGATTCTTTAGGCAGCTGCCCTGTCAATCACTACCAATTGGTGATCCAGGCCTGGCAGCAGCTGGGGGCCATGACCTCAGAGAGACGCTTAAGAGACTGTCTTGGAGACATTCCATTAAGCCATATATAAAGATCTCTTGAGGGTTTGTGGTGTCTACTTTCTGTGCCACAGGCAGTAGCCTGGCCCAATAGCCTGAGCTGGTATGCTCTGTGCCACTGTCTGCCTCCTCCTCCTGGAAGTCTTCCCTGGCTAGAGCCACTGCTGGAGCTTCTGTAGCAGAGCCTGTCTGACCCTCCAGACACTCATTCAGACACTGTTCATTCTGTCTACAGCCTTTCACTGTGCTTCCTTGCCTGGGCCCATGGGGACGCTTGGACATTGCCTTGCTACCAGGAGCCCCCCGAGACAGCTATAGATAATTACAGGACAGGGTGAGCAGGGCACCCAGAGCACCATAAGAACTCAGAAGGTGGATGCACTATAGCCTGGGAATCCAGGACAGCTTCTCTAGGTTGAGCTGTCTTGAAGGATGAGTTGGAGTTTGCCAACTAGAGGAGGGGGAGAGTGTGTTTCAGACAGAAGAACGGCATGCGGCAGGTACTGGCTCGGGGTGCAAAGCAGCTTGATAGATTCAGGGGCCTGCAAATTGGAGAGCATGCCAGAAGTACACCTGGAGGATGATTGAGGTTTAGAGGTATATCAGTATGAATTAGGTTTGATTGTGTGCAACCCCAAATCCCTAATAATAGGCTTAAACACGAGTAGAGGTTCATTTCTCTCTCACTTAAGACAAGTCTGGAAACAGGCAATCCAAGGATATTGTGGGGCTCCAGGAGGTGATCAGCACCTCAGGCTCCACCTGCCTGCTGCTCTAGCTTCCCGGCTTGTGATTTTCATTCTCTAAGTTACCTCATGGTCTCAAATGGCTGCCAGACCTCCAGCCTTGGCACCTACATTCCAGGAAGTAGGATGGGAAAAGAGCAGGAGGGCACACTGGCTCTCTTTAAAAGGATGTCTCAGAAATACCCTACTATGCTTCTGCTTATAGCTCAGTGGTTAAAACATCACATACCACTCTTAGCTGCAAGGAAGCTGAGAAATGTAGTTCTGACCAATAGGTGCTGACTAGAACATTGTTCTGCAAAGGATCCAGAGGCCCTGCCTTGCCTCTATGGGAAAGAACACTGCTCGATTAATGATGTCTGCCTTCACTGCGGGCATGGAGCCAACAAGATGCATCCCAGTGTTTGTCTTGCTGGTCTGCCGCCAGAAGCTCCTCTCCCCAGGGATTCCCAAGGTGTTTGGTGCAATTCCTGCAAACAGAGCCAGCCACATGGCCAGCCACTCTCCAAAGCCCCAGAGCTGAGCAGAATTCTGGGTGAAGGGTTTCTTGGTGCTTTGCAGTCTGATTTTGTGTCTGATCTACAGCGTCCTTAAGGCATCCATTGCGCTTCGGCAAGCCTAGAGTCTGCAGAATGGGCCGTGCCGTTAGAGCATGGACTTGGAGGACAAGAAAGGAATACAGTGTCACTAAGGTAACTGCAGCCTCATCCCCCAGTGAGAGCTTTTCCAGAAGGTAATAATAGAGAAAGGATTTGAGGAAAGTTCTGAGCCATTTTATTTCACAGCTGGAAGTGCATTGTCTCCTGGTTTAATTTCACACCTGCTGTGTGTCAGAGCCCCAGTTTCCTTAGCTGTGAAATGGGGTTAATACTACCTGTCTTCAGGGGTTGCTGGAAGGATCGCATGTAACAAAGGAAGGCAAAGCAGGGAAGAGACACAGAGGGTAGCAGTTAGGAGTACAGGCTCTGGCCTCAAACTGCCTGGGTTCCAATTCTGGCCTTGCTGCTGGTATATGTTACTTAACCTTGTGTAACCTTGTGTGTGATAACTTAACCTCTCAGTTCCTTTGTCTCCTTATCTGTGAAATGGCGATGATGATAATAATAGTACCTACCTTGAAGGGCTGTTGTAAGGCCCATACGTGTCATAATATACACATAAAGGGCTTACACATCCGGCACACGGTATGTGCGTGTAAGAGGTAACGGCTCTGAAGAGCAGTCTTTGTGACCAGGCAGGTGTGGGCTAGGATTCTGGGTAAATTACTCCTCTGGGTCTTAGCTTCCTCATTTGTAAAACAAGGCTAATAGGACCTGCCTTGCAGAGTGAGGATTAGTGACAGAATAGCTGTAAAGTGACACATAGGACACACTCAACGAGTCAGCACTATGGTGGCAATTATAATAATGAGACCGTGTCCCAGGCTCTGTTATCAGCATCTTTTCCTCCTAAGAACACTAGACAGCTAGGTTGCTAGTGACATTCCTCCTGGGGAAAGTGAGGCCTAGGGACTTGCCCAGGGTCACTCAGCTGGTGAAAAATGAAGCCGAGCTTTGACCTCCCGGGTCAGCTGACCCGCAGCCCGTGCTGTCTTACGTGGGAACATTGGTCCTGAAGAGGAGCAGGCCTTGGGTTTGAGGGGGGGAAGGGCTGGGCGTGGAGGTTGCCCAGAGCTTCAGGGACAGCTGCCCCAGAGGTGCCATGCGACACAGAGGACCAGGGCTTCTGAGCCCTTGTAGTCAAATTCGCCTGCAGGACCCTGACCCTTGCTCGGAGCACGAGCTCTCTGGGCCTGTCTCGAAGAAGGGCTGTCCTCGTGGGACTCCCGTGGCAGGCAGTGTGGACGGCGGTGGGGCAGCAGGCGTGCGGCTCGCTCCCTCAGAGTTGAGATCCGCAGGTAGACAGTGGGAGGCGAGGGAGGGGCTGGAGGAGCATGTGAAAGCCAGGTGTCCACAGAGGATTCCGCGTTAGCGGGGGGTAGGGGGGGGATTGTGGACGGGGGGCAGACAGGATGCCAGCAGATGGTGGAGGGAGGTAGGCCACGCAGGGAGGTGGGCCCAGGGGAGGGACCCAGCAGGAGGTGAAAAGTCCCGGGTGTGCTCTCGGGGCCCCCAGTTTTGGGGCCCCAACAGTGTCAGGCACCATGGCAGCTGCTTCACATCCATGTCCTTGTTTGATCCCCAAATTGTCCTGGGGAGCAGGTGTGACGTACCCATTTTCCAGGTAAGGAAGCAGAGGCTCCAGAGGCGAAGGGGCTTGCCTGGGCTGGCCGGGGGCAGCAGAGCTGGACCTGGGCCCAGAGCCGAGTGCCAAGCCCACCTGCCGAGGCTGGCGGGGGTGGGTGGGGGGGTGGCGGGGAGGGATGGTGAGTGTCCCCAGCCACCTCCTTGAGGAGTCCCTGCCTTGTCTGTGGCGGGGACCCGGGTGCTGGGATACTTCTGCGCTTACAACCTTAAAGGATAGACTTTTCTTTAGGAAGCCAAAGTTTGGTCGTGCTCAGTGAGCAGGAAAATGGAAGTGACCCCGGGGCAGAGATTTAAGGCCCTGTTGGCCCCTTGGGCAGTACCGTGTTTAATAGCTGGGACGGAGGCGGCGGTGTCGGCGATAAATCCGCTCTGTGCCGTGGGGTGGGGGGCCGCCCTCCCCTCTGAGTTCCATCTGGACCTCAAACTCCTTCCCAAGCCTGGCTTGGAAGTGGGCCGGCGGCCGGCCATCCCCCTGCCCTGGACAGCTGAGCTGTTAGCACCAGCTCCAAGGGGAGGCGTCCCCCGTGCTACATGGGGACACACAAAGAGGGCACAAAGTTACAGGGACCGCACTGACACACACTATAAAAAATAATGCTGGAAGGCTGTGCTCCAAGCAGGTTATCTAGGTGGCGGGAGAAGAGGTGAATTTCCTGCTTCTTTGTGCTTAATGTCCTTTCCAAATCAACACTTACAAAAGGATAGAACTGTGGAAAGTCTAACGCTTTCTAACCATCCCCATTTCCTATATGATTCCTGGGGTGCCCACCCCCCATCCCCTCCACCCCACAGTGGCAGGCAGTCCCAGGCCTGGTGCTTCCTGCAGGGCAGGATCCATCCGCTGTGCTCTCCCCGGAGCTGCAGGTGGCCACGCAGCTGGGCACAGGTACAACCTTGAGGGCTCCCCTCAACCATTGGGAGCACAGGGGTCAGCGGATAAGTGTCCCCGGCTCCCCAGCCTCCAGTGGGGCAGCTCTGAGGCGCATTCTACACAGCTGCTCAGAGGGGCCGAGCACGAGCCCCCGGCTGTGTCCACTCATTAACACTCCCTCTCTAGTCTTCCTCCCTTTCCTGTTTCACTCTCCCCTCTCCCTCACTTTTATTTCCTGAGATTGCCTCCCCCCAAAACTACCGACACCCAAAGCCTCGTCTCAGGGGAACCCCAACTAAGACAGGCCCACTCTGACCACTTTCTTGTAGAGCATCTCAGATGTGTTCTAGGCATACACAAGTGCATCTGTATCCGTATCCAAATACTGATTTCCAGATTCCTGTCTTGTTCTCTTTATGCTTATTCCATCTACTCAATAAATTTACTGAATAAACTAAAAAAAAAAAAAAAAAAAAAAAAAAAAATCCACAAATGGGACCATTCTGCAACGTGCTTCCTTCGTGACTGGATGAGACACTCAGGGGGATTTCAGGTGCCGGTCGGTGCACCTAGGAGCCCTTCCTGGCAACCTCGATCCTGTTTATGGGGGCATCCACATCCCCCAAGAGTGGGACCAACCCCAGCTAGAGGTTACTGGTCCTCAAGGAAAGGGAGTGTGGGACAAATCCTCCTCTTCATCCAGCCGGTCAGTATGCACTGTCCAAACACTGGCTGAGCCTTCTCTACCTCCCCCAGCAGGCCAGACCTGGGCAGCTGCAAAGATGGGCTGATATGGTCCAGTCCGTATGTCCAGCAAGAGTAGGACAGTCTAGTAGGAGCCCCAGGTTCCCACAGTCCTCAGACAGGGACAGAGGGCACACAGGGGACACAGATATCCAATCAAGGAGGGCTCTGCAGAGGAAGGGACTTCTGCCAGGTTGGGCAGAGCCTGAAGGAGCAGGGCAGGCCACGGGGGCTGCTAGAGCGAAGGTGTGGAAGTGTGACAGACGGGGTCGGGGGAGGGAGGGAGAGTAGGACGGTGAGCACATGGGGTGTTTCTAACAACTGACCCTGTCATTTTCCTCGACTGCAATGACTTCTTTACGCAGACTTTCACAAGCAGGTCTGTGTGTGCCAGTGGCCTCAGGGTCAGGAACCAGATGAGATGATGAATGCACTTGGACAGAAGCCCTTACCTTATTCCGTAGGGAATTTGCCAAAAGCCAGTTATCTTTGAAAAACCAATTTTCAGGGATTTCACAGAAATCTTTTCAGAATTTGTGGATGTTGACAGCTCTGCCACTAATCAGCTGGCTGACCTGGGGAAAGTCACTTTAGAGCCTGCTTGGAACTGCGCTTTTTGTTTCTTCAAAGCAGCAAGTGAGATATAGGTATATCTACTGTGGGAGGGACGGGGGCATTTATGAACACCAGTCTTGGGTGATGCTGGCCACCCACCCCTTTTTTCTGCTCCTGCTGCCCTTCTAGACTGTTTATAAATTGAGGGGAATCCTAAGCAGAACACTTTCTCTCTCTCTCTCCCTCCCCCTCCACTGCCTCCCAGATTGGGAATATACATACGGTCAGCCCAGAATTTAGACCCCAGTTCTACTACCATGGGACCCTGGGCAAGTAATTTTTTAAAAATTCATTCTGCACATATTAATTGAGCACCTCCTACTATCCCATGCACTGGGGTTACAGAACTGCAGGGACAAAACAGACAAAAATCCCTGTCCTTATGAAGCGTATATTTTAGTAGGTGGAGATAGACAATCAGCCAATAAGTGAATAGTAAACTGTTAGCTGGTGATATGTGCTATGGAGAAAAATAAAGCAGGGATGGGGCTAGAGTGTGTTGGGGGAAGTTGGAGTTTGTGATTTTTAAATAAGGTGGCTGAGGAAGGCCTTGTTGAGAAAGTGACATTTGAGCAAAGAACTTGAAAGAGGAGTGGGAATGAGCCATGTGGATGTATCTGGGAAGAGCTCTCCAGGCAGAACTAACAGCAGGTGCAAAGGCCCTGAGTCACATGGTCACATGTGCTGGAACTGAAAGGTGAAGGGAAGAGGCACAGGGGGTGAGGCCAGAGAGGAACCAGGTGGTGGGGGGAGGCAGACCAAGTATGACCTTCAGTTTTCTCTCTGAACGAGATGGGGAGTCACTACAGAATTTGGGGAAGAGGAGTGACCTGATTTGCCTTAGGTTTCAGCCATCACTTTAATTGCAGTCTTGGGAATAAATTTTTTGGGGGGGTGAGGGTAAAAGCAGGGAGGCCAGTTAGGAGGCTGTTTCAATACAAATGAGAGACGCTAGTGGCTTGGATCAGGATGGTAATGGTGGTGATGAAAGGTAGCTGATGCTGGATGTATTCTGAAAGTGAGACCAACACTTTCTCTTTTCGAGAGAAAAAGAAAAGTCAAAGAGTCAAGAATGATCCCCAGGTTTGGGGCCCAGGCAACTAGAAGGATGAAGGTGCCTTTATCCAAGATGGGCAAGACTACAGGTTGGGGGTGGTCATCAGGAGCTGGACTTGGGACATGTAAGGGTTGAGATGCCCATCGGGCATCCAAGAAGAGGTGCAGTTGGATATGGAGTGCAGGGGAGAGGTCCAGCATATAGATGGCTTTTGTAACCATGACACAGTGCGAAATCCCTGGAGTAATGGATGTATCTACTAAAGAGAAGAGGTATCAGGACCAAGCCCTGGGGCACCGTAATGCTTGGAAACCAAGCCTCAATTTCTCCTTCTGTAAAACAGGGATGAAAACCATAATTACCTTCTAGGGGCTGTTGTGGAGATTATGTGAGATGGTGCATGTAAAGTCTCTAATAATAAATGGCATAGAGTAAGAGTACCATAAACAAGCGTTGTTATTAATGATAGAAATTATTGTCTCAGCAAGCATAATGCCTCTTACAGGTGCTTTTCAACTTTTAAATCCACTTTCTATGGTTTTTGACCCTCCAAAGTGTCCTGAGCAAAAAGACAGGACATACTTAGCCCCATCTGGCAAGTGAGAAGCCTGCGGTTCAGAGAGTTTTAAGGGAGGTGCTCTGCTCTCCCCTGCATGTTAGTGACAGAGCCCGGGCTCGAGTGCAGACCCCAGACTCCTGCTTCTCTGATCTTTCTGCCACAGCCTGTTAATGCTGACAAACGACTTAATTAAGCAGAGCAGGTGCTGCTTGCCCTCCAGAATGTGGACGCCAGCTCTGCTTGGGACAAGCTCCCATGGCAGTGCCCACCGCAGGTAGTGCCAGGGGCCCAGGTTCATGCTGAAAGGCCAGGGGACACAGGCTGAAACCTACAGCGATAGTGACAGGGCAGGACAACCTCCTTTTGTTGGAAAACTTCCTTTTGAAAAGCAGCTGCAGAGGTAGGGCTCATTCACATCCTAGCTAATTCAGCAAAACTGGCATTCACTAGAGCCGGCCCACCCAGCTGCTGCTTGTCTCAGTGGTCAGTGTGTCGTCCGACCCAGCAGGAAGCAAACTTTGCAAGAAGCCATGAACCCAGAGTTAGCAGTATGGGGACGAGGAGCCTGGGGTGGCTTTGAGTCAAGCTGAGCGGGGTTCACGTCTCAGCTTCCTTTGTCCCCAGCCGGGGGCCCTGGTGCAGGGTATTTCACCTCTTCAAGCTTCAGCTTCTTCTTCTGCAAGGTGGGGCGGGGGGCTTGATTCTTAGCATCATTCACGAACTGGAAGTAAAGTATGTGGTGCAAAACAGGACTGGATAACTAATAGATGATATCATTATGGGCAAACAAAAGGAAGACTTCCAGGGTGAAATCAACCTGTGCCCAACCAAGCCCTGCTCCCTCACTAACCACATCTTCCGTTCTCGACCATCACGGAGGGGTGATTAGGACATAGTGCCCTGAAGGCCTTCATCACCGTTACAGTTAGCACCTCTGCGGGCCCCTGTGCACCAGGAGTGAGGCTTGAGGCTGGGACGCAGCAAGACTCTGCTGGAGCAGCCCAGGCAGCTGCCGGCTTTGCCATGCCTTGCCCATGAGTTGGTCCTCTGGAGGAATGGCTGGCAAGAGGGCTCAGTTCCCTGCTGTGGGGTTCGCAGCATCTCCAATGGCTTCCCAAGCTTGCTGACTGCTTGGGGTGATCGTCCAGCCCTCAGCTCCCCGGAACAGGAAGAGCAGGGAGGAAAACAGGCTGGGTGAGCAGCCCGGCACCGACCCAAGGCAGGGAGAGAGAGGAGGCATTGCCCCCTCCACCCGGAGGGAGCCCCTCCCTGTGCCAGCATACACTGGCTATCTTATCAACTCCTTCACCCCTGCTCCACTGCAGGGAGGGGCTGCTCTCCCTTATTAAGAGGCTCAGAGAGGTAAAGCAACTTGCCCGGGCTGTTTCCAGGACAGTCTGATGCTCGGGCTTGGGCTCCTCCTCCTCCGTCTCCCTCCCTCGGCCCTGCTCAGCAGGGGCTGTGGGCCGCACTGTGGCTCTGAGCAGAGGGGTGGTGTGGGGTGCTGAGCCTGACCTGCCTGGAGATGAAAGGTGCCAGGACCCCCACTCAGAGGCGGGAGAGGAGGTCAGGGGTCTGGGCAGCCCCGCGGATGCGGGAACATTTGCAGAGGTCACGCAGGGAGATGAAGCGGTTCCTTTTCATAATAAGAGTCTGTAGGGAGAAATCAAGGCTTCTTGGAACTTAAAGCTAAAAATGCCAGCTGGACATAATGACAACAACAACAATGATAAAATATGTAGTCATGCCATATATTGTGGTCAGCACTTTTCATAGTGTAAATCTTCCCAGCAATCTGCTGCGCGGATGTTACTTCCTTTTCTACTTTGTAAATGAGGTAATTGGGCTCAGAGAGGTCACTTAACTCGCCCAAGGTCACCCAGCCAATAAGTGGCGGAGCCAGGATCCAAACCAGAGTCTCTCTCATTCCCCAAACATGCTTATTCTGCTACACTAACTGAGGTGTAATTTAATTCATCAGAAGGTTCCACCTTAGGTGACAAAGAGGAGGCCCAGAGAGGTTAACCCGCGCTCGAGGCCCCAGTGGATTAGTCACAGCTGGGGAAGCTTCCGGATCTCCAGAGCCACCTTGCCGCCCTGCAGTGCTGGAGGAGAGCTGTGTGCCAGCTGCCAGGCCCAGCTGCGCCCTCCCCTCCCCTCCCCCCTCCTCCGACACACATTGATCACACACATACACATTTTCATGAAGCAGCTCAACCTCTGCAAGAGGGCCCAGACAGGAAGCCAAGGGTCCTTCTTACCAGCTGGGTATGAAGAGCCATGTGCCTACTTCCTCAACCATCCAGAGCCTGAGCCACGCCTTGCTGAACTCGGGCCAAACAGCCCCTTCCCCTAATACCACATAACCCTCCTGTGTGACCTTGGGCAGTCTTGGCCATGTTCTGGGCCTCAGTTTCCTCTTCTGGGAAGTGGGGGGTAGCGGCACCTCCCCCCTGGGATGTCGGGGGGCTTTAGTGTGGTGGTGTCTATAAAAAAAGGCAGCCAAGTGTCCGGCATGCCGTGGACGTT
Source organism: Balaenoptera ricei (assembly GCF_028023285.1). NCBI lineage: Eukaryota > Metazoa > Chordata > Mammalia > Artiodactyla > Balaenopteridae > Balaenoptera > Balaenoptera ricei. The sequence continues at coordinate 16,479,547 of NC_082642.1, read as the reverse complement.
GAACAAATGCCACCCGGCCTGGCCTGGTTCCCTTTAGTTACTGGTAGCTGGGCACGCTCGCGCTGTTTCTAGAGCAGTGTCTGCAGCAGCCGGGCTGCCCGGGGCCCGGTGGAGTCCAGTGGGCACCCTCTGCAGCTGGCACAGCTCGTGCCCATCTTCCTCCTCCTCCTGTGGTCCCACCGGCAGCCCCTGTTGTCCCGCCCGGGCGTCCCCACGCTGACTGGGCGCTGCCCACCCCTCTCTCCACCGCGGCGCTGCACACAGTAGGTGCTTGGGAACTTGGTGAATCACGGAATTTGTGCTCTGGCCCCGGGCAGGTCTGTGCTGGCTCCCACAGCGCATCCCGAGGAGCGACTCTGCCGGCCTTCACCAGGCCAACGTGGCCGACGGGGCAGCCGCCCAGCTGCTCCCTGGTCCTGCCTCATCTTGTGAGGGTCCCTCTGCCCACAGTGCCGGAGCAGATGCGGCATTATTAGAGATCTTGAGTTCAAACCGGTGGGCAGCCAGGAGACCCTTGCAGGCAAGTCTGGGCTGAGTCTGTGCCTGGATTCGGGGAGCCTCCTCGGAGGCGGTGGAGCTGCACAGCTGCTCCCTGCACACACTCTGTGCCCTGAGCCCAGGGAAGGGCGAGCAGAGCAGGGCAGGCTTCTCGGAGGAGGCAATTTTTGAGTCGGCCTGAGGAGAACACGGGTTGGATCTTGCGCTTGCTCCTGGCCTTTTGTTTAGCCCATCCCAAAAGTCCTGCAACAAACAAGTGGAAACCACTCGCCTGGTAGGGCTGAGACTGGAGGAGGCCCCGTCACTCTCGGCCGACCCTCCAGGCCCCGTGGCCTGAGCTCTGCGCCTGCCCCAGCGCTGAAACCTCCCTCTGGCCGTGGGCCCCGGCTGGCCACCCACTGCCCTGGAGCAGCTGCAGTCACTCTCTAGAGGGGCGTTGTGAACGCCCCAGTTCCCTCGCCCCTCAGGTGGGGTCACCCTGAGTGAGGCTGTGCCCCCGGCGCTCATGGCAGTAGCTGCAGTAAGGGCACTCCCCTCCTGGTGTCACCTCCACCCTCCTGCCCGTGACTCTCTTGTCCCCGACCCGACACTTTTTCTCTGCAGCTGCACTTTCCTTCTCAGAGAACAGGGGGGATCTAGCAGCGTCCTCACAGGGCACCAGGGAAGCATTTTACGAGAAAGTGTGTCAGATAAAGTCTTGACTATCTAACTATATATTCTTGCTGCCCGACAGGGCGTGACCAGCCTGTCCCCACTTGAAGAGCGGCCCCGGCCCCTGTCTTGGGCCTGCCTGGACGTGGCAGTGGGGACGGGAGGCCCGGGCAGGCGGGGACCGCTGCCCGGCGTGATGCTAGGTTTGCGGGCGATTCTGCAGCCCCTGCAGTGCCCCGGGAGGGACCTGCCCCAGGGCAGACTGCAGAGGGCACGTTCAGGAAGGGAGTTCCGGGCTACTCCGAGGCGGAAAATTTGAGACTGTAAGCTCCTCAACAGCTGTGTGCTCTGTATTGTTTGGGCCGCTGCCTGGAGCACCATGGCTACAGGATGAATACAAATGCATAATGGAAGGGGCTGTCCTGGGGCTCGGAACAGACTTTTTCATTCCTCGCTCCCCCAGCTGCTCCCTTCCCCGGCTCCCCTGAGACTGTGCTGGGACTTGATGTTGTCAAAACTCATATAAATCCTAATGTCATCTGGCTCTGTTGACTGCAAGGCCCCAGACATCAGGAGGAAGGAGGGAATTTTCACTTTTCTCTGTGAGGGGAGTGACTGGGGAGGGCCCATGCCTACCCAGACTTCCTGGGAAGCAGCTGGGACCTGGCATGCTGGAATGGCACGGAACCCTCGGTGCCCTGTCCCCCTGGAACATTTTAGGTAATCTGCCCCACTGCTTTCGGCTTAGAAGGCTGGGCGGGGCCGGGGGTGGGGGTGCGTAACCCAGGGCTGGCACTGTGGACAGAGGAACTCTCACAGGATGGGGAAGGACCAGGGAGCAGATGTGGCATTATTAGAGATCTTGAGTTCAAACTGGTGGGCAACCAGGAGACCCTTGCAAGCAAGTCTGGGCTGAGTCTGTGCCTGGATTCAGGAATCTGTAAGAAGAGCATCGACGGGGTAGAAATAACACCCAAGGCAGAAGAACTGGAGGCATCTTCTGCCTCAGTCAGAAGCTTCTTATATGCTTTCCTCTGGAAGAGGAAAACCTAGGATGTGATGACCACCCGGGGCCAGAGGTGGAAGCAGCTAAGTAGGTTAATAAGACAGCAAGTGAGTTTAGTGGCCAAAGGAGGTAGATGGTATGATGCATAGTCAGGGCCTCTCCAACCCAAGTTATAGTGGGACCTCGCCTCCTTTCATATGGACCTCATACTTCTTTTGATGTGGCCTCTGTTAGTCTTAGCTAACTGAGCAGGCAGCTCTCATTGTCCAGCCTCAGGGAGCTTGTGACTCTCTTTCGCGGAATATTATGTCACAGAATAATATTGTCACAGAATATTATTGTCACAGAATAATATGTCCTGCCAGCCAGATTTACTTCCAAGGCCTAAAAGCAGGACTTTATAGGAATCCCCGATGGGTTCCATCCTATGGCACTATGCCAGATAGTTTCATAGACTATGGAGGGCATTTGGGTTTCTAATTCCCTGCTCGGTATTATCTATCATTTCCAGCTTGTGCTGCTTACACAGGTGGTAACATCATCATAACAAACATGTTAAAAATGCACAACATCCTACATTAAATATAATGAAGGTGTAACTGTCAGCTGAGTTGCACTTGACTTCTTGACACAATGCTTTTTTTTTGGTAAATATTTAATTAACATGTATTAATTTTAATTTTGCAACCTTCTTTCAGTAGCTTTTGAATCAATACATTCACCCTAGTGCTCAAACATTTTTTAAGGCCCTTGAAAAATTTGTGGTCCAGAGCCTTGTGCCTGACGTGCCCCATGGTTGAAACAGGCCCATTGTCTTCTCCCCTCTTTCCTGGTCAGCTGCATCAGTGTCCTGGCTGACCTTCCTGTCTCTGGGTCCCCTGTCCTCAACCTGGTGTCTTTGGTGCATGGCTTCCAGCTTATCACCCTGAAATACCATTTCTTTTTGTTCCATTCTCTCTTGAAAGTCTGTGTTGGTGGCCAGAACGAGGCCAGACCACTCAGCCTGCAGGGGGGACTCTCCGTCACTAGCTCCCAGCCCCTGTGTGACCCAGTGACCCTCTGCCCTAACGCAGGCCATCCTTGAAGTCAGGCCAGGGCCTTCGTTGACTCCTGGGCCCACGATGCCGATTCCTCCATCTCCTCCACTGCTGCTCTCACCCACCCTGAGAAGGGGAAGAGCTTCAATGATACCATCCTGGGCCCACGACCAAGGCTTTGAAACAAGAGAGACTGTGTTTCCGAGGCTGACCACCATCTCTCGGAAGACTCACATTTCCCAAAGTCTTGATCCTTTCTTGGGAGCATCTCTTAAGGTCTCTTCACTTGGACTTTCTGCTTGTCTCCCATGAAGGACGTGGACTGGCCTCTCTCTGTTAGGCGAGGAGGGATGGGTCGGGGATCTGCAGGCAGCTCTATTAGGGAGGGAGGACCAGATGGGGAGCTGGGGTGTGGCTAGTGCCACAGAACACAAGGCCAGGGGGCCTCTGATTGGGTGGCAGAGTGGTAATATTCAATAGTTAAATTAATTTTACTTTTTTTTTGGCTGCATTGGGTCTTCGTTGCTGCGCATGGGCTTTCTCTAGTTGCGGCGAGCAGGGGCTATTCTTCGTGGTGGTGCACGGGCTTCTCATTGCGGTGGCTTCTCTTGTTGTAGAGCACAGGCTCTAGGCACGTGGGCTTCAGTAGTTGCAGCACACAGGCTCAGTCGTTGCAGCACGTGGGCTCTAGGGTGCACGGGCTTCTGTAGTTGTGGTGCACAGGCTCAGTAGTTGTGGCTCACAGGCTTAGTTGCTCCATGGCATGTGGGATCTTCCCGGACCAGGGCTCGAACCCGTGTCTCCTGCATTGGCAGGCGGATTCTTAACCACTGCGCCACCAGGGAAGTCCTAAATTAATTTTAAAATAAAAATAATATTGATAATAAATTATTGTTAGTAATAGTGACCTTTCAGTGAGTACATTTGAGACCCTGTTCTGAGCACTTTACATACATAACCTTCTTAAGTTCTCACGATACTCACATGAAACAAAAACAGGCTCAGAACAGAAGCCACAGGCGTCCAAGGCCACACAGGCTGGGAGGACAGCCCAGGTCTGTCTGGCTCTCAAATCCATGCCCTTCCTTCTCCACCAGACCACTTTCTTACAAGCAGCAGCTTTTTGCCGATTCTTGGAGAAATGCAGCATTCCATTGATCCATCCGTCTAGGCCTTCACCAGGACCACATGGTTTTAATTACTGTAGCGCTATGATTAAAAATCTTTTAATAGCCCGTAGGACTGCTCCTGCCTCATTATTCTTTATTTTAGTGTTTTTCTGTTTCTTCTTTTGTGTTTACTTTTCCAGACAAACCTTAGTTAATCATTTTGGTAAGGTCCCCCAAAACCTGAAGGTATTTTAATTGAGATCATACTGCATTTATACGTTATTTTAGGGGATAATTGGCGTTTTTGAGTTATTGAGTACTCCTCTGCAAACATAAAATGCCTTTCCATTTATTCAAGTTTTCTGTCATGTCCTTTAGTCTGATTTAAATTTTTATTCTTACAAGTCTTACGCATATCTTGTTATGTTTAGCCCTAGGTATTTCATTTTTTTTGTAGTTATTATGGAAGGAATCCTATCTTCCGTTATATTTCCTAGCTGATTCTGTGTCTAGTGGGAAGCTGCTGATTTTTGGTTACCAGTGATTTTCTGCTTCACTGAATTCATATTTCTCTAGTAGTTTCCCTTCTGATTCTCTTGGGTATTGTAGGTATACAAGCATATTGTCTGCAGATAATGACAATTTTTCTTTCTTTCTCTTACTAATTATTTGGCCAGTACTTCTAGAAGAGTGCTAAGTAGTGGTGGTGTTGGTGGGATAATTTAATTGTTAATGAGTAAATAATATGTCACTATTTGGTTATATCGTCATGTAATTAACCATCCTCACTTCTGTACATTTAGGTTGTTTCCAATTTTTCCCTTTTGCACATAATGTTTCAGTGAATGCTTCTGCTTATAATTGCTGTCCTTTTTATTTCGATCAGCATGGTAGATTGTTAGGAGTAAAAATAATGGCTCGCTTTTGAGATTGCTGATACTGAGTGCCAACTGATTTTCCAGGAAAGGATTCTCTAATTAATTAAACTAACATGTATATTTTGAAGCTTCAAACTTTTGGTTAGTGCCTCGCACAGTCTCAGGACCAGGGCCAGGGGTTAGGGGGTGGGCACCATTTCCTTAGAGGGAATTTATGTTAAGTGAGCTTGGTTGTTAGTCCTGTCGGGAAGGCTTTTTATTGTGAATTCAGATTTAGTTAAGAACAAGGGATTGGGGCATCAGAATAGACTGGTGCTGAGGTTGTCCGGCCTCTAGGGGCCCCCTGACCTAAAGTCCAACATGGCTTATGTTTACCTTCTGAGAATCCCCTCTGTTCGGGGCTGTCATAGACTGTGCAGCCCTCAGACGTGTGCTGCGGCGTTGTCTTGACTGGTCTTGCCCTGGCCTGACTGGGCAACCACGGGTCTGCGGCAGTGGTTGTTATGGCCCCGCGGCGGCCACGTGGCCCCCTGCTCTGGCTGCCATGGCTCTGCCCACCCTGTGCTGTCTTCTGCACAAAGTCTCACTTTCTTTCGTGGCTCTCCAGTGGTGTTCTGGGGGCTCTTGTCAACCCAGCTACGCTATAGTCAGCTGCTGGGCTGCATCATTCTTCCCTATCACCCTGGTCTCCCCTGGCATAAAGTAAACAGAGTGTTATGGGTTGAACTGTGTCCCCCTAAAATTCATTTGTTGAAGTCCTAACTCCCAGTACCTCAGAAGGTGACCTCACTTGGAAATAAGATGTAATAAGTTAAGATGGGGTCATGAGAGTGGGCCCTAATCTAATACGACCGGTGTCCTTATAAAAAGGGGAAATTTGGACACAGAGACACAGCTGCTGGGAGAATGCCACGTGAACATGAAGGCAGAGATCAGTGTGCTGTGTCTACAAGCCAAGGACCACCAGAGATAGCTGGCACGCCACCAGAAGCTAGGGGAGAGGCCTGGAACAGACTCTCTCTCTCAGCCTCCAAAGGAACCAACCCTGCCGACACCTGGATCTTGGCCTTCCTGCCTCCGGAACTGTGAGACAATACATTTCTGTGGCCCTTTACAGCGGCAGTCCTAGCTAACTAGTACAGAGGGTAAAGTCTCATCTGCTCAACACAGGTCTCCGTTTGCTCAGGAATGATGCCTCAGGATGGCTTGAACAGGTGGAGAGGGACGGAGGGGACTAGAGCCTGTATAGGGGACACCCTGCCTCCCAGGACCTGGCTGCCCTAGGCTTGAGCCTGGAGCCTAGAGAGAGAAGGCAAGGGTGCACCCTCGGTGCCCCGAGCGTTAACCACACAGTAGCTCTCTGGGGAATGCTTCTTGCATGCACCTGACAAGGAGTTCCTGTGAACGGCTCAGAGGCCCCCCGTTTCCAGGGCCCAAGCCAACTAGCTGCTCTTCTGGTGGTGGAGATACATGGTGACCACACAGGGATGTAACTCCCAGAAGGCCAAGGACGGGCTTTATGGGACCTGCAGCTCTGCAGTTACGGAAGGACAGGTGGGAGGTGAATGGGGCCGCCCTTAACCGTGCCCCCCAGACTGTGCAAGGCCGGCAATGGAGGCGCTCCCTGTGGAGAAGGACGGGGACCTTAGAGCCCGACTGCCATCCCCTTGGGAACGGCCACCACCGCCCCACCACAGGCTGGCCCCATGTGCCCTAGTGGCCTGGCCTGCATGGTCTGAGAGCTGCCCTTCCCCTCCTCCCTGGTCACTGCAGACCCCCAGGCTGGGAGGCTGGGGGAGACCTGGTTAAAGACTCGGGAAGCAGACCTGGCAGGGCCGGAAGCTGGGAACCTTGTTTCCATGGCAGCACTTCACCTTCAGCTTGGGGGACGCCTGCCCAGAGACCCCTGACCAGCAGCTCGCTCTGTAGCCGGGGCAGAGACTTGGGAGTCCAGCTGCTTGGGGTAAAGCCCACCTCTGCCGCAGCGAGTTCTGTGACCTTGGCCGAACTACTCAACCTCTCCGAACCCCCATCTTCTCATCTGCAACATGGACATAACTCCCGCCTTTCAAAGTTCTCTCGAGGATTCAATAATATAAGGCATACAAACTGCCCAGCACAGTGCTGGCAGGCTGACGTGATCACTGCCAGGTAGCTCTTATTACTACCTGCGTAATATTCTCCAGATGACGGACACCTAGGTTCTTTCCACTGTATGAATGTTTTCCCCTTCCTTAAGCTGAACAACAGACAGCACACGAAGTTCAAGATGCACTGATGACGCGTGCCCATCTCAAAATCATCATAGTACGTTCCGCACTACTCATTTCCACTCACCAGCCCTTGCTCACCAGAGACTTTTTAGGATTTCCCAAAAGCATTTGAGAAGGACGCTTGTGCATTCGCTGAGCTTTGTTGTGGGCAGTACTCCCACGCAAGGGCCTTTTCCTCTGTGAATACTTCTCTTGCCACACATTTGGTGCCTTTTCAGTTGTGCAGTGGAGGCCCTCAGAGAATTATAAGTTCTCTGACATTCTGATAGTTTGTTTATTGGTTCATGCTTTCATTGATTTAGTCATTCCTTCATCAAAGAGCAGGAATTACTTAGGCAAGAAAGGTATATCCAGGCAGAAAGAGCAAGGGATTAGAGTTATGAGAGGGCTTGGGGTCTGGGGGCAGCTCGGCATGGCTCGAGTTGGAGTGAAGGGTGTGGGCATTGATTAATAGCAAGTATTTACTGACTGTGAACTATGTGCCAGGCCCTGTGCTAGGTGCTGGAGATAAGGCCATGAACAAGCAGCCAGGGACCCCACCCCATGGAACTTATAAGTCCACAGGGAGACATGTCACAGCCAAGTACAGAGATCATCCTGTGGTTCCTATTGTGTTAGGCGTCACACTGGGGAAGCAGAGGGTGCTGAGAGAGTGTGTGAGGGGCCTGGTCTGTCTTGGGCATCAGAGAAGGCCAATCTAGGGACCCTGTAAGCTCAGAGGAAAAATGAACAAACTAGTAAAGTGTCTGCTATGGGGTGAGAGTGAAGAAAAGGGTGTTTCAGGCAGAAGGAGCAGCACGTGCAAAGGCCCTGAGGCGGGAAGGAGCCTGGTACAGTTTAGGAATGGAGATGGCAGGTGGCACACATGGAGCATGGCAGGAAACAAAGCTGGCGGTGGGGGCCAGGCAGGGTCTCACAAAGGTTAAAGGAAGTTGGGACTTCCCTGGCGGTCCAGTGGTTAAGAATCCACGCTTCCACTGCAGGGGGCGTGGGTTCAATCCCTGGTCGGGGAACTAAGATCCTGCATTCTCGGCAGTGCAGCCAAAAAAAAAAAAAAAAAAAGGTCAAAGGAAGCAAGCAGGAAGTAAAGCTTTGTGTATATAAGAATTCTGAGTGAGGATAATTTGGGGTATGGGCGAGATTACAAGCTCACTAACAGCGCCCAAGGCCAGGTGGCCAAGGGGTACCTTCGAGATGCCTCGTGGTCAAAGTAGCCGCTCGAGGAAAGCAACATCGCCAGGGGGGAACACGCTGCCCGGCAGAGCTCATCAACCTCAGGGCAGCAGGGCCACCCTACCTGGAGGAGAGAGGCCACATCTGTGCCTCCACACCCGACCTGGTCTCCCGGGCCCTCCTAGGCCCTTTCTTCCCCCGTCCCTGGACCCTGACAGTGCAGTGTAGTCACTGCACCCAGCTTGCGCTTTGTGCAGCCCCTCTGTTCCCCGGGCTTAAAAGAGGATTTACTGCAGCCCGAACCAGCTGTGGTAACTTACAAGAAACCAGATGGTTCCTAAGTGGCCATGCCTGTCTTGTGTGCTGCATAAAGTTGTTGGACATCTCTGTTTTCCCAAGAACCACAGATCAGATGCAGCGATTGTTTGCAACAAGGCTTTAGAAATCTTTACCTGTCCCAAAGCCATATCCTTTGGAGACGGCAGCCGCCAGCGACCTGAAGCCACGGCCCCTGGGAGCCCGTGATGAGGCTGAGCCAGCTCCACCTGCAGGCCCAGCTGCCCTTTTAGGATGCAATTGATTCTAAAGTAAGAGCTGATGATGGAGCTCTGGGATGAGCCACATCCAGGTCACGCATCCCAAAGCAAGTCAGCTGGGTCCTGTCTCTGAGCTACCCTGGGTCAGGCTCTGTATGGGCACAGGGGACCCCACTCATCACCCCACGGATGCATCAGCATAGGAACAATGCCCTTATGTGGCACCCTCAGCTCTACACAACCCCAACCCTGAGAGCGAACGGGAAGACTCACTTGGGGCCTTGAAAGGAACCCTTCTCAGATACTGTTTGCTGTTCATCTACATCCTACTGGCATTGACACACGCTTTGTCATCTGCGTCCCCCTCCCTTCACAGAATAGAAACAGCAGATGGGAGCGTAGGGGGTAGGTGAGGCCAGAGGCAAGCACACCAACTGCATCCCCCGCAGCATGGACCACCTACCCATGTGGAGGGACACAGAACAGCGACAGCACGCGTGAGCCCCCAAAGCATAGCCATCTGGGGCCAGTCAGCAAAGGGGCACACAGCCCCCAGCTCGGGAGCCGAACAGAGCAAGGTCACGGTACCAGAAGTGGCATTTTCTTTTCTAATTCTGCATCCTCAAAAATGGATTCCATTCCATCTAGGGATAATTCATTTAAGAGGAGGACATAGTACCCTTTTTGCAGTATATGCATATATCAAATTATTGTGGTACACCTTAAACTTATACAGTGTCATGTATCAATCATATCTCAGTAAAACGGAAAACATAAAATTTAAAAACAGTGAAGGCATAATGCATTTTAGAAAAATTCCCACCCAAAGAGATCAAGCTGAAAGTAAGTTGGTGCTTACAAGGATAATTTATCAGAAAAATTCACTGATGTTGACAAAGCTCTTTCCCTAAGTTTCAAATAAATGAGGTGTCAGTGAAATAAATAATCCCAGCATTAAGTAATAAGAGGCACCCCAAGAAGGGTGTGATTCATTACCTCATGAGAGGCACAGGCAGTGAGTGCTGTCAGCTCGTGCAAAGGAACAGTCCCTGTGGGCCCAGAGTGACAGAGGCACTGGGCTGAGAGGGGGATGCTGGGCAGGACTGGGAAGGCGTGGGTGGAGAGGACAGGGAGAGGTGGTCCAGGCAGGGGGGGTGGCGGGAGCAAGGGCAGGGAGGCTGGGAAGCATGAGGGTGGATTCCTTGAGGGGAGCCCTCCTGGGGCCAGACCATGACCCAGACACACTGCAGACCTCTCCTGGGTGGCTGTCACTGACGAGTCCACAGAAGCTTCTTTGAGGGCCTCCCTGCCCCCCGAGGACCCCCCCTGCAGGGCCGATGGCTGGTGTTGTTTTTGGCAGCTCAGGGTCTGGAAGGGTGTGGGAGGAGATGGCCTGGCGGGGCTGAGAGGCTGCCAGGCCTCGGGGCCTGCACGCAGGTGGCCAGTGTCAAGCGGGCAGTGGTTGTCTGCGGACCTCGCTGCCCAGACCTGGGCAGGGCCACCCATCACAAGTGAGCCTTTGTGGCGCCGGCTTACAAAACCAGCCAGATATTTTCCCGGTCACTTTATGAGGTGCTAGCTCTGCCCGTTCAACCTGGGAAAAATAAGGTGTCACATAATTTGCTCCTTTAGAGTTGAGAAGGTTTGAAGTTAAGCGAATTCTGTGCCCCTGGGAAGGCCAGTCAGCCCAAGGGGGAGGGGTGTTCCCTCTGGAGGGGACGTGGGCACCAGCCAAGCCAGCTGCAGGTTTTGCAGAGGGAGAGAATGAGGCCCTGAGCCTGGGAAGTCAGCCCTCGAGCCGGCGTTAGAGGAGGAGACCCTGTTCCCCGAGAATCTTCTTTAACACCATGCTCTGGGGACCGTTAGCCCCCTGCCCACAGGTGAGGCCAGGGAGCTCACGGAGAGACTTGAATGGGAATTGTCCTGCAGACCCTCCTCACGAGGCAGAGAGGATTCCAGAAGGGTTTCAGAGCCGAGGTGCATGGTGAGGGGGGATGATGTGCGCTGAGGTTGAAAAGCATCAACCTTATGCAGTAAGCTCGTGGGCAGCCATGGACACACTGTGATTTCTGGCCTCCGGTGAGTTCTCACATCCCCTACAAACCCCCCCTCCCTTTTTTTTTTTTTTTAACTGCCCATGGCCTGTAATTTCACTGGTAGACCTGCTTCCCTTCTGCCTCTGATAAGAAATGTCATTTATAGAGTACTTGCTGTATTATGCCAAACACTTCAGTAGGTGCGGCATTCATTGCTTCAACTGAGACCTAATCAGCACCTGCTGTATGCTAGCCCTGGGGATGCAACAAGGAAGTTCTCCTTCACGGCAGCCCTGTCCAGAGTAGTAGTGAACCCATCGTTACAGATGGACGGAAGTGTGGAGCTCAAAGAGGAGTGACTTTCGAAGACATACAGCTAAGACCTACAGCTAAGACACATACAGCTAACACACAGCTAAGCAGAGCTGGGTTTCACAGCCAGGCCAGTCTGACTTCAAAGCTTGGCTTCTCTCCACTCCCTCCTCAGCAGGGTTAGAAAGAGGCAAGTAATTAGTAAAGAAGAGACAATGTGTGTAACCCTATTATAATCTTGTGGTTTGTCCTCGAGGTTTTATTCAAATTAATCATAGCTTTATATGCCAATTATCTTTTGAGATGAATAAAGATACATTTTTATGTAAAAGGAAATCTATGAGGCCCACTGAATTCCACACCGAATGCGGTAACTCCATATTGCCACCTGGTGGCAGAATCTTTGCATACATAGCAGGGGAGAGAGATTTAAAAGAGAAGAGCAAAGACTTAACCAGGGTAAGCTGGGACGAAGTGAGAGAGTGGCATGGACATATATACACTACCAAACGTAAAATAGAAAGCTAGTGGGAAGCAGCCGCATAGCACAGGGAGATCAGCTCGGTGCTTTGTGACCACCTAGAGGGGTGGGATAGGGAGGGTGGGAGGGATGGAGATGCAAGAGGGAAGAGATATGGGAACATATGTATATGTATAACTGATTCACTTTGTTATACAGCAGAAACTAACACACCATTGTAACGCAATTATACTCCAATAAAGATGTTAAAAAAAAAAAAAGACTTAACCAGAGAGCAGCTGTGGCCAGTGGGAGGGACTCTGTGTTGGAAGTGAGAACCCAGGGGCTCCAGTCTGTGCCCTGCCCTAGACCCACCCCGCTGGCCCTGAGTCAGACGCTTCAGCTCTCTGGACAGCAGATCCTTGATTGTGCAGCTCCGGCATCGACTGGTGTTCTTCCTGGAGATCCCTTCTAACAGACATTCCCTGACTCTTCGTTGTCTCTCTTATGTTGCATTGAACTTGGGAAAATTGTGCAGGTAGATTTTGAGGCACCACAGGGGGAAGTGGGGTTGAGCAAGGAGGGCTTTCCGGAGCCCTCAGGCCACTGTGTGAAACACCTTGTAGTAGCACCTTCACTTGAAGTAGCACCTTCTCCTGCATGTGGGCGGCTTGGCCCACTGTGGGTTCTCACTCTCTCTCTGGGATTCTCTCAGACCCCAGGCGCTTAAGGTCAGTTCTCGCCCCCTGCCTTTCTTCAGGGGACCAGAGATCCTCTTCCACACACTAGGGTGTTTCCACCAGGAATGACCTCTGATCGTAGCCCAAGAACTTAAGTTCAGGATCTAGCGAAGACTTAGCACAGTGGGGGAGGTTATTAGTTGTATTCACTTGTAAGGAACTGGAAACCTGACCCGAACTGCCTTACGTTGATAAAGGGAATGTATGTGCTTTTTAGTTCTGGGGTAAATCTGGCTTCAACTTCACCTGTATCCAGGGTTCAGACACCGTTGCCAGGATCTAGATCTGGTTTCTCTCTATTTCTCAGCCCTTCTTCCTTCAAGCCTAGTGGTGCCTTAGGGGTGTCTTATGGGGCTTTAGGTCCTCATCCTCTCAACCTACATGAAAAGACACAATCTAAGTAAAGACAGTGATTCCACACTGATCTCCAGATCTCCCATCCCACAGAGCACCATCCTTAAGCGCCTCCAACACACACACATTCTGGATGGAGGCCCCATGGTTGGGGGTCTTCTTCTTTCTAGGGTCCCAAAATGACTGCAGGAGCCCCTGGGGGCACCCCTTCCCTCCTTATCCAGCAGGAGCCAGCATGCTTGCGCCAGCTTTGCCTAGCACAGGTCCTGGAATGCATTCTGATTGGTCCCATTTGGGTCACATTCCCCGCCCCCCGCCCCCACCCCCAACCAATCACCGTGGCCACTGGATTGGAATGTGCTGACTGGCTCAGCCCCTGTCACAGGCTCCACCCCTGAAGGTGGGAGGGGGCAAAGTCTCGAAACAAACACCCTCCACAAGGGAATCCAAAGATGTTTTACTTAAAAAAGGAAGCAGAGGATGCTGGAGGCAAAACCATTAGGAATCCATTAGTAACTAACATAAGGGTTAGTAGAATGGAAGTTTATAAATGATTGATCTTTCAGTTAAATCAGGGTGATAAGGCCATCCTTCCGATAGCGTCACTTCATTGCCCCTGGGAAGTTTCATTTGGTAGCAACCGTGTCCTGTCCTCCCATGCTACCATCCACAGAGGACAGTCACGCCAAGGACACATTTCAATGGTGACTTCCATTCAGAGACCTGAAAGAAGAGAGGTATTTCCTTAGGGTTCGGGGTTTACACATGGGCGTGTGCCTTGCATGTGACTATCTTCCTGTAACTATTGGGGCTTCCTTACATCCCCTGCTCTTGTCTCTGATGTTCAATGGGAGATTTTACTTATTTATCTAGAGTGGGCTTCTCTCACTGTTCTGCCCTGCTTGGCTGATGTTTAAAATTCCAGATAGAGTTCCAAATAGGGAGGGCTTTAGGGACCTGGTCCAAGCCCCCTCCAAGGTATAGATGGGGACCAGAGAGGGTCAGAGGGACCCTGGTCCAAGCCCCCCAGGCAGTGGATGGGACGAGTGAGGGTCAGGGCCTTGCTGAGCTCCTCCAGCCAGTTAAATTGCAGAGCCAAGACACTCTGCCTGGCAGCCCCTTCTCCAGGGGTGCCTCGTTACCATGGGATTCCTGAGCTGGCAGGCAGGAAGGCAGCCGAGGTGAAGGCCCAGACGACAACTTTGCCATGAATAATCCACAAAATCAGTTATCCCCAGTCAGGCAGTAGGCAGGCCCCTCACCGTGGCATTGCTGGCACCTCTGTTGCAAGTACTTGTTGCTACAGGGCTTCCCTTCCTAATTGTATTTTGCTCAGGCCGATGTTACAAATTAACTTTCCCAGCACATTCAGATGAGGCCAAGGGAGGAGGTGGTGTGAGAGCAGAGACTTGATTTTCTGCAGATAAACCACAAGGGGATCATCGGTAATGAATGCTCTGTGCGTGTGCGTGAGTCCTCAGAGACCCAGAGTGTTGTACTGAGTGGCACCCTGTGCCAGGTCCCAGTATACACCCTAGAATCAGACCTGGGCCCTGCTGAGAAAGGCATTTCAGGGGTGGGCACAGCATGTGCAAAGGCACAGAGGCTTAAAACACACAGCCAAGTTGAGGAGCACATAAGGCAGAGAGTAGTAGCGAAGAGACTAGTTCATGGAAAGAGACCCCACTGGTCTAGTTAGTCATTTATTCATTCGTTAAAACCTGGGCCTTCTGAAGTCCCGTATTTTTTAAATTTAGATTTTATTTACACTGAATACATTCATAAGGTTTATTTAAAATAACAGTTATAAGTTCCCTGCCTACCCCTGTTTCCAGCCACCCTCCCCAGAAGCAGCCAGTGCTGTCAGATTCTCCCGTTTTCTTCTAAGATACCTTTCGAAAATACACAAACAGCAGTATTCCCCTCCCTGCTGACATGCACCCTTCTTTCTTCTTCTTTTTTAAAAAATTAATTAATTAATTAATTTTTGGCTCTGTTGGGTCTTCGTTGCTGCGCGCGGGCTTTCTCTAGTTGCGGCGAGCGGGGGCTACTCTTCATTACGGTGCGTGGGCTTCTCATTGCGGTGGCTTCTCTCGTTGCGGAGCATGGGCTCTAGGCGTGTGGGCTTCAGTAGTTGTGGCACATGGGCTCAGTAGTTGTGGCTCACAGGCTTAGTAGCTCTGCAGCATGTGGGATCTTCCCAGACCAGGGCTTGAACCCATGTCCCCTGCATTGGCAGGTGGATTCTTAACCACTGCTCCACCAGGAAGTCCCACACCCTTCTTTCTCCACTTCCTGGACCTTGGAGGTTACTTAGCATACGATGGGCTTCTTCCTTCTTCTTGACGTTGGTGGGAGTTCCGAGGTAGCGCCCCAGGCTGAGCATCTAGAGTTTAGAGACCTCTCATGCCGCCCTCGTGTTGCAGTGGAAAAGACCAGAGACCCAGGGAAAGTGGGGAGCCCCCTACCCAGGTCTCCCAGCTGTCCAGTGACTGAGCCAGGACCGAAACGCTAGTCTTCTGCCCTCACATCTACCCAGGGCCAACCAGGCCCACTTCCCTGCCTTGGTGGTCCTCATTTGTCAGACCAGCGGTTGGAAAAGGTGAGGGGTGAGGCTGCCGTTTTGGGTGGTCATTGCAGGCCGTCAGCTGATGTAGCACCACCTCTTGTGGTGTGGCTCCAGACTTCCACAGTCGCCTTCAGACGTGTGCCCTCCCCTCCCCTTTCTCTCTCCTCCTCCTCCTTCCCACCTTTGCAGCAGCAGCCCTGTGTCCAGCCTCTGCCCCATGCCTAGCCCAGCAGCTGGTCCCTATGACAACACGGGCCTTCCATCCAAAAGTGGCATCCCAGGTATTTTATTATGAGCCCCAATTAAGCAGGGCAGGCTGCTGGCTCGGAGCGATGCAGGGAAGTATGTTTTATGGCCTGTGAAAGAGCTCAGGTGCTATTTATAGCTCCTTAATCGGTGTTGCTAAATGGGGTCTTAATGCAAGTCCCCTGGCAACTGCGCATTCTCATCACGGAGAATATCCTCCACGCAGCCTTGCTCCCTGCATCTGGTGCCCCTCTCAGAGGAAGTGGTGCCTCCCCCGTGCTCAGCAGCTGTCAGCAGGCTGCCTGGCCCTCCTAACCTCCTCCTGACACAAGCGGGCCCTTTGCAGTCCCGCCTTTGGGGATATTTGGTCCACAGCTGTCACTTCCATCAGGAACCTGAAGTCCTTGGGCAGCTGTTTGTCTCAGGGCTGACATTCTGTCCCCAACCTCCCTCCACTTCCACCCAGCCTCTCCGTCAATGCTAGGGTGGCATGAGGGACACATATGACTCAGTACATTGGTAAACATCCACAAAATCCTTTCCATGAATACCTCATGGGTTAACAGTATTTTCAGTTATTTAAACGGAGCAAGGTAACTATTACCGCCTTTCTCCACTCTCCCTCCCCCACCCTTCTTTACAGCTGGGGAATTCAGGCTGAGCATGGGAAAGGGAATCAACTAATGTCATTGGCCGGGCACTCTCCTGGAACTTTACATGTGCCACTTAATTCAGTCTTCACACCACTTACTTTATAGAGAAGGAGCCTGTATCAGTCAGGATGGGCCAGGTCTTGCTGCAGTAATAGACAAGCCCCAAGTCACACTGACTTCAAACAACCAAGATTTGTCTTTGCCCTTGGTGCATGCTCATCACTAGTCCCCTGGAGGCTCTATTCTGCAAGGTTTGTGTCCTCACTTCAGGTCCAGGTCACTAGGATCAGCCCCTAATGGTCACTAATGGAAGAGGGAAGGCAGCAATGCCCTGACCAGCTAGCTGCTAAAGCTTCCAGTTGGAAGTGACACACAGCACTTCCACTCATTGGCCAAGGCAAGACTTATGACCGCACCTAACTTCGGTGAGTAGGAAAGGGCAAGGTGATTCTGTGCCTGGAGGGTGAGAGCTGGAATATTTGAGAATAGTCCTAACAACCTCCACAGAAGCCGAGGGTCCCAGGGTGAAGCCAGATCCCAGAGCTCCAAAGTGGCAGAGCAGGGATTCGAACACTCTGTTGTTTCTCCCAGATATCTGTGCTCTTTTCCCATGTTTAGACATGGGCTCTCAAGTCAGACTTCCGGCTTGAATCCTACCTCCAGTACCCACCTGTTGCGTCACACTCACTAGGCAAGCCACTCCACCTCTAGAGCCTCATTTCTCCATCAAATGAAGATGTTAGCACAAGACTATGTTCTGAAAAACAAAACTTCATTCTTAAGTTTGGGGCAAACTCCTTTGGCAGCCAGATCAACCTGAACTGGTGTGAGGCTATTTTGAGTCGTTTACTTATTTCACTCAGTGTGACTATTCATAGGTTTCGCTATAGAAATATCAACGTGTGTGATTGCAGACGCTGCCCCAGACCCCTGGGATGTTAGGCAACACGTGGCATATGCAACCTAATTACTAAACTCTGGAACTCTGAATTCCCAAACAGTCTGCCCCAGGGTTTTGGATAAGGGACCACAGATCTGTCTCACCTCCCTCAAGGGGTTGTAGTGAGGATGAAGGGAGACGATGTGTCAGAAGTTCTGAGCACGTGGGCTTCCCTGGTGGCACAGTGGTTAAGAATCCGCCTGCCAATGCAGGGGACATGGGTTCGAGCCCTGGCCCAGGAAGATCCCACATGCTGCGGAGCAACTAAGCCTCTTCGCCACAACTACTGAGCCTGCGCTCTAGCACCCTTGAGCCACAACTCCTGAGCCCACGTGCCACATCTACTGAAGCCCGCGTGCCTAGAGCCCGTGCTCTGCAGCAAGAGAAGCCACCGCAATGAGAAGTCCACACATCACAACGAAGAGTAGCCCCCGCTTGCTGCAACTAGAGAAAAGCAATGAAGCAGCAACAAAGACCCAACGCAGCCAGAAACAATAAATAAATAAAATAAAATAATAAAATAAATAAATTTATAAAAAAAAAAAAAAAGAAGAAGTTCTGAGCTCAGGCCCAGCACATAGTAAGTGCACAGACATTGGTGGTGATTCTGGGTCCCTAGGTTGGACGGACGAGGCAGGAAAGAGGTCCCACAAGAGCTGAAACAAAAGCAGGAAAACAGTGGGGCTGCTCCAGTTGGCACATGATTGAAATCAGCGCCTCTCCCTCGTTCCTGAGTACTGTATCCTAGTCAATAGAGGTTCTTTAGGACCTCATAAATCCTTGAATGTGTTTTGGAATGGTTCACTCTGACAGCAAATAGGATGTTTGTGCAGGTCCTTGGAAAAGACAACACGCTTTGTAAATCTAAGGTATTGTTCTCACACATTAAATTTAAAAGCAGAAGGGTGTGCCCTTGCCCGCCATTGGGCAAGAGTCCGAGATTTTGTCTTCTCACTCACTTCTCAGTATCTCACTCAGAATCATGGAATTTGCAAGAGGGTTCCAAAACCCTCTTCCTCCGAAGTCCCCAAGGCCCCACCTTAAGGTGGGAAACTGGGACCCCATCCTTCCAGCAGCTTCCCTTCTATCTGCTAAATAGACTGGGGTCGTACGTAAAATTTCATCTGGCAAAGGGGTTCTCCTGCTTTGGCAAAGAGACCTGCCCTTCCTCGTCACACAGGCTGAGAACTGTTGCCGTGTGTGCCCCTTAGACCTGGGTTAAGACTGCCTGGGTTGGAATCCCAGATCACTAGCTGTGTGACCTTGGCCAATTATGACCCCCCCCGTGACTCACTTTCCTCATCTGTAAAGAAAGATGTTGATGGTTGTGGGGATTAAATAAGTTAATTTATGGAAGTTCTTAAGACAGTGCCTGGTGCAGTAAACTCACTAGAAATGTTAACTGTCATTATTATTATTAATCAATATATATATGTTATTATGTTATTACTCTCACAATGAATTTGTGGCAGAGCCAGACCTGTGTCTCCTGTCTCTCACTTCAAGAATCTTATCCAACTAAAGTCAAATGTTTGAAAATAAGAAATGGTGAGGGTATGGACAAATTGCTGGTGGGAATATACAGTGATGCAGCTGCTGTGGAAAGCTGTCTGGCAGGTTCTTCAAAAACTTAAACATGGAATCGACATGACCCAGCAATTCCACTCCTAGGTGTATACCCGAGAGAAATGAAAACAGGTTCTCAAACAGATACTTATACACTAATATTCATAGAAGCACTGATCACAATAGCCAAAAGGGGAATACACCCCAAAATGTCCATCGGTGGCTGAAAGGATAAACAAAATGTGGTATATCAATACAATGGAGTATTACTTAGCCATTAAAAGAAACGAAATTCTGGGCTTCCCTGGTGGCGCAGTGGTTAAGAATCTGCCTGCCAATGCAGGGGACACGGGTTCGAGCCCTGGTCTGGGAAGATCCCACATGCCGCGGAGCAACTAAGCCCGTGAGCCACAATTACTGAGCGAGCCTGCGCGTCTGGAGCCTGTGCTACGCAACGGGAGAGGCCGCGACAGCGAGAGGCCCATGCACCACGATGAAGAGTGGCCCCCGCTCGCCACAGTTGGAGAAAGCCCTCGCACAGAAACGAAGACCCAACACAGCTATAAATAAATAAATAAATAAATTTATTAAAAAAAGAAACGAAATTCTGATACATGCTACAGCACAGATGAACCTCGAAGACGTGCTGAGTGAAGAAGGCCAGATACAAAGGTCATGTATTGTATCATCCCATTTATATGGAATATCCAGAATAGACCAGTTCATAGAGATAGAAAGCAGGTTAGCTGTTTCTGAAGGAATGGGGAGGAACTGCTGAATGGATACAGGGTTTCCTCTGTGGGTGATGAGAATGGTTTGGAACTTGACAGAGGTGATGGTTGCCCAACATTGTGAATGTGCCAAATGCCACTGAATCACGCATTTTAAAACAGTCCCTTTTATGTTATGCAAACTTCACCTCAATTAAAAAATAAAATTCAGTGCAAGGAAGTTGTCACCAGACTTCAATCAACAGGGCAACTATGTGCATGCAGAAAATACCCGAGGGGTGAACTTAGTCACTCTGAGCATGGCACGGGGGGAAGCACCCTTCACCTCCCAGGCCCCTCAGGAAGCTGTGTGCTTCTCAAATTCAGGGTGTCTGACTTTTGTGATTCCCCAGCGCCTGGCCTGGCACACAGCGGATCCTCAAGAAATATGGGACTCCTGGTGGTAAAAACATAGCGAATACACATCGGGTCTGCCCGCCCCTCACCCTCTATGTAGTATTGTGCCAGTAGCTCAGTCTCGATTGATTCCCTCACTGCGAAATAACACGGGACATGGTGCTGTGTCTACACTCACTGTGTTGGCCCAGTGACATGATGCATCTAAGCCCCCCTTTGGCCGGGCCAGTCTTGGCCTAGAGGCAGGGCTCAGCAAAGGGCAGCTGCTACTTGCCTTAGGCTATTAGTATTGTTATTTCAATTGGGAAATAAGCCTTTTATTTCTGCAGCTTTATTGAGATACAGTTGACATATAACCTTGTGTAAGTTTAAGGGACAAAACGTGTTGATCTGATACACTTATATATCACAAAATGATTGCCACCGTAGTGTCAACCGACACCTCTGTCATCTCACATAATTACCATTTCTTATTTGTGGTGGGAACATTTAAGATCTACTCTCCTAGCAACTTGCGAGTATATAATACAGTATTAGTCGGTTATTATTACTGTTATCCAAGGTCAAGGGGATTCTCAAGCTATGTTCCTTTAGGAAACTGGTTTTGCCACATCCAGAACTAAGGGATTTTTCTGCATTTTCTCAACTCCCACGATCAAAAAAGTTGATTTTGTCTGTCATTTTTCTCTGCTAATATGTTTTTGTCCGTAAATCTCTGCCATCTGCCACCCCTTGTCCAGAGTAAAATAAGAAATAAGAAGATACCTGATTTTATGGGAAGACAGATGTTATAGGCATCTTACACCAAATACAGAAATGTTCTGGGCGTTGAGGGGTGTCTTGTGAGGAACACAGACTCTGGACCCCACGGCTGTGCCATTTCTCGGAAGCCCCTCTCTGTGCCTGAGCCCCTTTGTCTCTAAAGTGAGGGCACACGGGGCCTGCGCAGAGGCGCTGAGGACTGACCAGCTGCCCAAGGGCAGTGCTCGCACAGCACCTGCCCAGGCGAACTCCGTATTTGCCGCAGTGGTGGTGGTACCACTACCATCCCCCTGTGGGGATCTCTGCGGTGCCCTCTCCTCCCAGTGTTCTCACCCCTGCACACTCACGGAGAACTGGTGGGGAGAAGGAGTGGGTGTGTTTGGTGACCGGGCGAGTGACATTTGCTCAATCTGGACCCTCAGAATCCACGCGGAGACCAAAGGGAGAAAATGGGTTTTCGTGAAGCTCTGGTTTTCACATGTAGTTGTGGATATTATGGCTGTGGAAGGACGGGGAGCAAACTCGTGGATCCCTTGGAGTTTGTGCCTCTGTGGTTGGATCAGACCTTCTGGCAGTTCATGGGGGATGGGCTGCCCCCTGGGTGGGGTGGGCAGGTTCCGACTTCCCATCAAGGTGGTAGATAAGCTTCACTCTGAGCAGAGATGACACTGTCAGCCCAGGGCTGTGTCTGGGCCTAGAAATGTCAATATTTTGTTTGGCCATACTAAATTAAAGTAACTCAGAAATGTCACATAAAAAAATCTGGATTCTTGGCTTTTTTGGAAAGGGCAGGGAATCTGGTAACAGGGGCCCACATTCCTGCTTGGAGCTGAGGCCAGAGCTGAGTGATGATCCCCGGCGTGTGTCTCCGGTGTCCGTGGACCCCACCACTCTCCCCCTGCCCGCTGCTTTCATCTGCTCCGCGCTGGTCACTTAGGGTACCTGCCTGGCCCCTAGGCATTGGAATTTGCAGCCTCTGGTCTAAAACCCAAACATACTTGTGATACTAGAAGTGGTTTCATTCATGCACTGATCATTAACTTTTTGAAAAGTTATTTTAAAACAAGAAATCATTTGCCTTGAAACTAGAAGTGAAAATAGAGCAGTCATTGCTAAATATACTAGCGATTATCCTTTATCAGGGCTCTTGACACACTGAAAATATTTATCTGCAGACCTCATCATTTAGCACTTCTTAGTAGACACAGTTTTCCTCTTCCAGAGCTATCCCACAAACACGGGTTCCTCTTGAGTCTAATTGGATCTTGTAACTGAGGGAGGCGGGGAGCCAGGGTGAGAAAACTCAGCAGACTCCATCCAAGAATTCAGTTTACTCATCAGTTTTCCTTAGCTTAAGAAAAACAAGCTTCTGCCATCCTCCTCCGGGCCTGTTTCTGGGCTCACACTGGGAAAGGTCAAATAAACACAATAAATCCATTAGAAGGCCTTCATAGTAAATCCCTGGGGCTGGTGCTGTTTAGCAAGAGGCTAAAGTGATGCCGTTTCCCAAGTGGAAGTTGGCCTGACCTTGGCAATTTGCTAGAAAACAAGAGTCAACTGTGCCAGTTGGCCTTAGTGGTTGCAAGGAGCACAGCCCCAGGGCTGCTTCGGGAAGGGATGGGTGATTCTGGTGGTTGGCCCTGGAGAGGAGAAGACCCCTCACGTGGTCTGCACCTGCTTCCTTCTCCTCTCCAATGTCTTCAGGCCAAATCCCAGACAGAACCAGGTGGATTGAACAACCCGTTAGGAACTATCCCCATAGGCAGGGTCCTTCATCGAGGCCACCTCATCGCTTACCTGCCAGCCAGGGCTGGGCTTTGTGGGGTCAGGGGCCCACCTCCAGTCCATTCAGGGGCCTCTAGTGCACAGACAGTGATCTAGCGCTACCACATGGCGCTGGGTTGGGGTCCGGGGCATGGGGGCACTGTCACTGAGGGACAGAATCAGTAGGGCTGCATTTCCTTTGCAGTGACTGTCACCCTGCCTTCCCAGGAGAGTTTGGCAACAGAATGCGCCCCAAACCACACTGCCTGAATTCCAGTCCCATTTTTCACTACTTAACTGTGGCTTTCGGTGAGTTACTCTGTGCCTTGGTTTCCTCAGTCTATAAATGGGCTTTCATGATAGTAACTACCTCGCTGGGTCATAGTGAAGTATAAGTACAGTAAGACATAAACTGCTTAGAACATCTCACGACATAGGAAGTGCTAGGTAAGTCCTTGCTGTGACTATTCACATCATTATCATTATTATTGCCAGCAATCCAGCCAAAGAGCCCAGAACACCAAGATGGGCTTTGAAAATCTACCAGCACTCATGAGTGCCCTCATGCTTCTGCTTACGATGAAAGATTGGAAGGAACATCCCCCAAAGTAGAAGAGGCTGAGGGATAGGGCTGGATCAGGGTCCCACAGGGCCGGGGCTGGACCCCGGCTCCTGGCCTGCTCAGACCTCTGGTCGGAATTATCTGTAGTTGTCGACATGCAGGCATCCCACACAGGGCGTCAGGTCCTCCGCTCACCACACCAGCTGCCTCTTTTTTTTTTGCACTTTGTCCTAAAGGACTACCTGCTCTGAAAACAAAATAGCTGTCATGTGACGATGGCCCACATGTGCCAGGGCCTATGCCGGGTACCTATCCTCCATCCCCGTCTCGTCCTGCCACTGCTCCCCATGAGGCGGGACTTGTTCCCCTGCTACAGAGGAAGCAACTGCCCTGTGAGACCAGACCTGGCTCTATGGCTTCTCACCCCAGGCCTGTGCTTCTCCTTCCCAGTGACGCCTTCCCCGCAGCTATGCTAAGTTCTCAACAGACAAGAGCATTATTACCCATTAACTAGAATTTAACTGTAATTCATCTTCTAGCCAAGCTCTCATTTGAGCCAGGTTAAGGCCAACTCATGACTCTTCTCATTCGCTTTTGCCCTTTCTCTTTTTTTGTTTTTAACTGATACACAGAATTGGATTAAACAGAATCTTTGGTTGTAATACACTGTCATCATTGGTCCCGTGCATAGCCCTCTTTTATTCTGCTTTGCTGATTCCTATATTTATTTCTTACTAATTTAATGCCACCACGAATCCGTCATCCAACCCAAGGACTAGAAAATTGACAACCAGCACTTCTGTGCCTCCGTGGTCTAGCCTTGCCCACCCCCATCCCCTCTGCCTCAAGGCAACCACTCCTCTGAATTCTGTGTTTCCTGTTCCTTGCAGACTTTTTAGACACCTATAGTGTGTGTCTAAATAATGCCTTGCTTAGTTTAGTTCTCGAACTTTCGAGTTTGCCTCTTCCTTTCCCAATACCACACTGTGTTCATCGCCATGGCTTTAAGTAAGTCCTGCTCTCCAGCTGGCAAGTTCTGCTATCCCCACGCTCATTTTTCTTCTTTAGAAGGGGACACACCATGAGGAATCGGGGGTCCCATCCCTGAGGGCCCCAACCTTGCCCTGGATGGGATGAGTACCCCCTGTCTCCGAAGGGCCCTGCTTCCCTCCCTGGTCTCCCTATGTCGGACGTGCTTCTTTCCGCGTCCTGTAGGGGCCGCCAGGTTGCTCCCATGGCTGCAGCAGCAGAGGTAACTTCTAGGGGTGTTGGGATGATCCGTGGTGCAGGGTACACGCCAGCCAGGCCCTCCCCCACTGAGGCTCTCCCCACGTGACCAGAGGCTGTCCTCGGCCAGGGCCAGGGTGTCCAGCCATCGTGCAGCTCCCTGGGGCGAGCTCCAAATCGAAAACAGTCAGATTTTCTGGGAAATTTTTCAGCTGAGTCAGGAGCATCCCTCCAGCAGACCCGCGGAGCCGGCACAGCGTGTTGCTAATTCTGTCCGCCTGCAGGAACCTTGCTGGAGGGTTCTTTACCTGCCTTAGGGCAGTAGGAAAGGGCTGCTTTTAAAATTCATTCCCTGCACCAGAAGAGCTGGGCCATAGTTTGCTTTGTAGAGATGAAGGCTCATTGCAGCTGTCTCCCCTCCCCCAGATACCCTCCCACTGGCCCAGCACCCACGATGTCCAAAGCAGAGCCACGGGGCTGGGCAGCGAGGACAAGAGCCAGTCCCTGCCTGTGGGAGCCCACAGTCTGCAGGGGCGAAGACGACATCACCACTACGTCAGGTGATGCACAAGGTGTCACATGGTGTGGGTCCATCCCCCAGATGCTCCCAGTCGCCCACACGGGCACTTGGCTGAGACACCTAGGGTACAGCCTCTGTTCCCAATGAGATAAGGACACTGACTTTTTTTTTTTTAACAGACAAGACTTTCTCCCACAACTGATTATTGTTTCCTCAAAGTGTCTTCTGGGAAAACTGTGAACTTTTCCCAATGTTACACAAAAGAGATTTCTTTGAACGCATCTTAGAGATATGCCTTCAGAGCCAACAGACATCCTTCTCAGCCCTCAGCGGAGATAACTCTTATTCATCCTCTAAAACTTCTCTTAGCTGCAGTCTCCTCCAGGAAGCCGTCCTGGACACCCCCTGGCTGGGTTAGGTGCCCTTCTTCCTGGCTCCCTCAGCTCCCCCTCCAATTCCTTCTCTTAAGCACAGACCCCTCTGTGCTTATTTCCGTCTGCCTGTCCTGTCTGTAGCCCCATGAGCCTCTGTGTGTCTGGCTGTCTACTCAGGACCTGCAAAGCACGTTTGTAAGTAGAAGTCTGATGAATACACGCATGTGTGGTGAGCGTCACAAGTTGGACAAGACTTCATCCCCAGAGTCCACAAAATGACATTAGAACTCTGATATCCCTCCAAACCCTTCTTGAGAAGCCTTTAACCAAAACAGTGATGTTCTTTGTGCCTTGATTTTTCCATCTGCAGAACGCACCAATCATCTTACATGGTTCAAGTTTGCTGCTGAAACTGACTGGCCTTGGCCATGTACTAGGGTGGAGGCTGAGCTCGGGGTCCTATCCAGCACAGCTCCCTACACCCCAGCCAGGCTCTCAGAGGCTGGGCAGGTGATGGGCCCCTCTTCCCTCTGTCCACTCCTTCCCAACCCAAGCACACAGAGGTTTCTCCAGGCTGCATCTGCTTGGAGGTTGAGAAGGCCCAGTAGGGGCCAAGGCCACAAACCACCCCAGGAGGGGAGGCCCCAGTGCCCACCTGGAGCCATTCATTCAGCCTCAGAGCTGGGAGAGGGCAACAGCTAACACCCCCCTGGCTTCAGCAGGGCCAGGCATGGCTGCAAGGTGGGCGGACAGGCAGCTCCAACCCTGCCGAGATCTTGGCCAGCAGGGTAGAGAGTACTGGTGGATGGAAGGCCCTCAGACAGGGGATTCAGGTCACCGGATCCCTCGTCCTTCTGACAATGCTGTGGCTAAAATGAACCTCACCTGGTAAAGCTGAGGACAGCCTTTGAGCAGCCAGCCTTGCTTTTGATATAATAGCAGATTGTAACCAGCTAGCCCCCTGGACCTGGCTCAGCACCACCTCCCCCAGGAAGCCTGCCTGGCTTGTGCCAGCAGCTTGGGAGCCACGGCCCTGGATCACCAAGGCTCATCTAACATGTATTTCACAGGCATCCCTGGCCTTGCCATTCACTTTTTCTTGTGTGTTGAAGCCTGATTTGATTGGGTGCAGTCAGAGTCCTTCCACTGCCAGGATTAAACGTGACGTCTGTTCTGTCAAGTGTCAGCTGGTAGAAAGGACCCCCAGCCTTCTTGCCAAGCCACTTGCTGCACTGGTACAGGCTGAGGCCCCAAGGAGGATGGAGAGGCCGCTCTGCCAGACGGTAGCCGAGGCCGGCCGGAGCCCAGGCCTGCCAGCTGCTCAGCCACTTCCCAGGCAGCTGTGAGGCCGGCTCGGGGAGAAGGAGCTCTGAAGTGGCACTGAACACAGACGACCTGAATGCCAGAGGCTTCTTGTCCCCAGTTCATTGTCCAGCCCCCAACCCGGTGACCCCACAGCTACTCACTGCCCGCCCCCGCCCCTCACCATCCTGCCTGCCTTGCCCCCGTACGCTTTGTCCCTGAGAATAGCGAACTGGTCAGCTGGGTGAGGAGGGAGGTGAAGAAAGGCAATGCTGATGGGCTGAGCAAAAGAGAGCAGGAAGTAATGGTCACAGTGGGGGTGGCTGATTCAGCATCCCTGGGGTCCTGGAAGGGGCATTTGGAGCAATGCTGCAGTCCGTGGTGTGGCCCAGGATGTGGGTAGCCGGGTGGGGGAGCGTGGCCCTGAGGAGGAGGCAGTCCAGACACAGGAGGCTGCGTGGTGAGAGGGTCGTGCCTCTGGAGGATTCTGTCATCGGGGAGGTGGCAGGTATGGGTTGAGAAGGGACCAGGGAGGCCAGGCCAGAGCCCTCACAGGGACCAGAAGAGGACCCGGCCAAGTGGTGTGAGCCACGGAGGGGCTGGGACTTCTTCTAGCAGACGGAGGCTGCAGAGCTTTGTATGTGGCAGAGGAGCGAGGGGTCCTGCCCACCTCCTGGCCCTGAGACACCAACAGCGCCCGGGCAAGGCTGAAGGGCAGTGGTGTCCTGGGAGAGGAAGCTGGGTTCAGTTAGGGTGGGAGGTGGAGGGAGCTCTCAGAAAAGAAGTTGGGTTGCAGTTTTCTGTGTGGAGTGGCATTTCCAGAGGGCACAATGGGAGCTCTGAGGGTGGGGAAGCCAAGGGCTGGGGTCAGAGGTCAGGAGGCACGGAGCTTTGTGGGTGTGGCACTTTAGAGACACGACGGCCCCTGGAAGGAGGCTGTTCCAAGCATCACAGTCTAATGGACCTTCGTATCACTCATTCTACCTTCCTTTGCTTCTGTGTTCCACTTACTGCCCCCCCCCCCCCGCCTTTCCTGGAAGCTTGTGCCATCCTGTTTCTTGGATTCCTTTTTCATTTTGCTGGAATAACTCCTTAAGTAACTTTCAGGCTGGGTGGGTAGAGGCTCTTCTTTTAGAGCCACTGAACACATCTAAAAATGCAGCTGCTGTTCACTTCACAGTCATGTAGCTCCCCTTTGCCTGGGAGCACCGCAGAGTCTTTAGGTGAGAATATTTTGCTGTCTAGTACTGTGTCGGGGAGCTGGTGGACAGGCCAGCCCCTCGGGCACGTCCTCCGGTGGAAGTGTCTGTGCCCGTGATGCTTGCTGGCACCAAGTTCATCTGAAGATGCTGCTTTTGTCCCGGCTGTAGTCATACCCTTTTTGTTGGGGAAACAGTGACACTTGCTAAGAGAAACCTCCAGATTCCAGGGGCTTTCTAGATGTGAGCTGAGGTCTCTGTTGGCCATGATAGGGCCAACTGGTAGAGGTATGGCGTATTTTAGAAGTGAGCAGGTAATGACACATTTGCCCATTTGTGTAGTTAGCTAAGTGGGTTGACACTTGACAGGTGCAGACCCAGAAGGTGGGGGAGCCATGTCATTGGGGAGCAGGTGACACTTGGTTTACGTCCTGAAAAGGGAGACAGGCTTCTGGCAGGCAGTACAGGGGAAGGTGTTCTAGCTGAAGGAATAGCAGGAGGGGAGGCCCAGAGGCATGCAGACAATCCTCTGAGTCTTTGGACACCAAAACCATGGTCTGCAGAAAGTGATTAGCACAGTGTCTGATACGTAGAGTGTGTGTGCTTGCCCACATGCGTGTCCTCTCCTTTTTTTCCCCTGAAAACCATGTCTACTTAAGTTCAGATTTCAGGGCTGTCACTGAAAGCTTCCCCCATCTGCTGACCATTGTCTAAACTGTTCCGAAAGAATTTCACCTCTTGACCTTAAAAATGTTGATCTTCTTTTTTTTTCAAAATATAAATGCAGGAATGGGGGTAGGGTGATGACTCACGTCTTGGCATCTCCTCACCATCAGCAGAGGAGACTTAAAGGGGCCCAGAGAAGAAGCTTAAGGCACAAGGTGCCTAGCTCTCCACTGTTTCATCATAGACATAGACCATCAAAACCAGATGAGCTAACACCCCCATTTTATTGACAGCAAAACAGAGTCCCTGGGCAGTTCTGTGGCTTACTGAGGGTCATGTAGGGGGTGAGTGGTGGAGAATTATGGAAAATACAGCTCCCTGGAGAACTTTGGAAATGATTGCCTTGCGATATTTTTAGCGCAGAACAAGACATCCAGCCCTGGCTCCAGTAAGTCTTCATCAAGAGCAGAGCATTGTTGTCAATTAGGATGATGTACTGGGACATTTTTAGGACCAGAATAAGTAGATTATTACCATTTTTTAAAGGTACCTCTTGGGCTGTTGGCCTGGAATAAGACATACTGTAGAGAGAACACCTTTGGAACAAGGAGCATGTTGTGTCATACCATTGTCACAAGGCATGGATGGAGGTGTTGCTGCCCCCATTTTACAGATGAGAAAAATGTGGCTCTGTGAAGGTGAGCCAGCTGTCTGGCCCACTGGTGGTGGGAGCAGAAGCTGGATAGTTTTCTTTTAATAAATGTTTACTGCATTCTTTTTTCCTTTGGCCTTGCCACACAGCATGCAGGATCTTAGTTCCCCAGCCAGGGATCAAACCCGGGCCCCCTGCAGTGGAAGCGCGGAGTCTTAACCACTGCACCACCAGGGAAGTCCCTGGGAGCAGAAGCTGGGATTCCAAACTAGTCCCTTCCACCCACTTTGCCTGTTGGGACAGGTGGGAAGGTGCCCGGCTTGTGTCATATCCACACCTACCCACCAGAGAGCCAGGGCACTCCTAACTCAGTCAGTGACTGATTTTTTTTTAATGTAAACTTGTTTTTGAAGTATAACATATATGCTGAAAGTGTACAAGTCTCAGGTGATTAAGCCTGATGATTTTTACAAACTGACCACACTGGTATTGCCAGAGCTCAAATCAAGGAGCAGAACAATACCCACCCCCCAATCACTGCTCCCCACTAATGTCACCACTACCTTAACTTCATCATCCTGCTATTGAACTCTATACAGATGAGGTTACACAAAATGTACTTCTTTCACTCAAAATTATGTTTGAGTGATTCATCCATGTTTTTCTTGCATGTAATTGTGGTTCCTTCATTCTCACAGCTGATTAGTATTCTACTATAAGAAGAGACACAGTTTGTGTGTGCATTCCACTGATGGCGGAGAGTAGAATTCTTGTTTCTAGTTTGGCACTTCTCTAAGCATCCGTGTACGTGCATTTTGGTGAGCATGTGTACAGCAGGGGGAGACTGTGGGCCCTAGGTTCAGTCTTAGTAGATGCTCCCAGTTTTCCAAAATGGTTGTGCCAGTTTACACGCCCACCGGAAGCCATATGAGAGTTCCAGTTGCCCCACATCCTCACCAGCACTTGCTACTGTCTTATTTTCATTTTAGCCATCCTTGTTGGCATATAGCAGAGTCACATTATGCTGTTAATTTGCATTTTTCTGATGGTTCTTGAAGTTGAGCACTTTTTCATATATTTATTGGTTATTTGGATATCCACTTTTGCAAAAATGATTCCTTTTTAAGTTTATCTCTGTCAGAAAATATTTCTAAGAATGGCTTCCAGGCTGAAAGATGCTGTGTTTCTCTTGCCACCTGGGTGATCATTTCTAAACCTTGACACTTGGCAGTTCTAAAGCCAAAGGGAGTTAGAAAGAGGAGTTGGGGGATGGCCCAGGCCACACGGGACATCCTTGGAGCTCTGGAAGTCACTTTCTCTGTGCGCTTTGGGGTTACTGTGAAGTCGTCAGTTAAAGTTCCCTCAGAAATTAGGAGAGATTTTTTTTTTTTTTAAACAATTGCAAGATCTTTTTTTTTTTAATTAATTAATTTATTTGTTTATTTTTGGCTGCGTTGGGTCTTCGTTGCGGTGCGCGAGCTTCTCATGGCGGCGGCTTCTCTTGTTGCACTGGCTCTAGGCGCGCGGGCTTCAGTAGTTGTGGCACGTGGGCTTAGTAGTTGTGTCTGCGGGCTCTAGAGCGCAGGCTCAGTAGTTGTGGCACACGGGCTTAGTTGCTCCGCGGCATGTGGGATCTTCCCGGACCAGGGATCATACCCGTGTCCCCTGCATTGGCAGGCGGATTCTTAACCACTGTGCCACCAGGGAAGCCCCGGGAAAGATGGTTTATATTTCACATTTAGAGCTAAAGGTGTGCTCTGAACCCCAGCCCCTCCCCCCTCCCTCGCTTCCTTTGGAGTTTGGGCTCTGGAGTGATTTCAGTGACTGCAGAGGAATGAATGGAAACAGAGCTTTTTCCTTCTCTTCAGCACCTACCGGGGCAGGGAACACACAGGGAACTGAGTTTGCTGACCAGGCTTAGCATTTTGGACATTGAGGACCTAGTATGTGCCTAGAGCTTTAAAGTGATTACAAAAGTTCTTAAGCCCTGGCAATGATTCTCAAACGTTAACAGCTCAAAATTTTCCCGATGCAGAATGCGAGCCCATCTCCCGACATTTAGAGAAAGAACTGCTAGCCTCCTAGCAGACCCCACCTCATTAACAGCCCTGCCCAAGCTCATCCTCACAAAGGGTGACCAAACAAATGCCTGGATGGGGACGAGATAGCTAGAAGTGCTGAATGTCGGACACCTACTATGTGCTGGTCACTGTGCCAAGTGCTTTCTACTCTCTAACTTGGTTTAACTCTCACCTCAAGCCTCCTGTCAATTAAGACCTGCCCTGTTCTCAGGGGGTTTACAGGAGAGTGGGAACTCAGACAGCAACCTTGTCAGGTAAGAACAATTTATTTCAATAGCTTGAAACAACTGTAGAAGACACGCCCCAAAGAAGCAAGTCAATTCGTTCATTTAACAGATGGTTTCTGGGCCATCCCCCTGTGACAGGCCCAGGTTGGGGATTGTTGGTCCATTTTACAAATGAAGAAACAAGCGCTCAGAGTACCCTTCACAAAGGCACAAACTTGCAGTTGGCAGAGCTGGAGCTGGAAATCAGGGACTCCAAATTTCTGAGGATCCCTGGGATGTGCCAGAGGAGAGGGGTCTGAAGGCCGTGAAGAAAGGGAAAGTGGCTGACCTGGTCCACGTTGAAATGGGTGGGCATGAGAGCAGAACAGGCATCTTGGTGGCAGGGCGGCCCATTTAGGTGGGTGCAGACCTCACGGCAGGAGAGGTGGGCACCGGTGAACTGGAAAGCGGTCGGAGCCAGAGTAAGAACCTGTGGACTGCGTGAGCCTGGGAGACAGGTGACCCTCTCCTTCGCTTCATACCTTAAAGCGATCTTCCATTATTGCATGGTGTTTAAGGGAGGCACCGTGAAGCTCCACCTGTAGGCTTTTGGGCTGTGTGATTCTGGACAAGCCCCTTCACCTCTGAGCCTCAGTTTTCTTTTCTCTGAAGTAGGCATCTCTAAATGAGATACAGTAAGTCCCCTACACACAGTCATCTCTAAATGAGATACAGTAAGTCCCCTACATACGAACCTTCAAATTGCGAACTTTCAAAGATGCGAACATTCATTCGCATGTCCAATCACGTAAGTTAGTCCACGTGTCTGGCGTACATTGTCACGTGCATGCATCCTCTACAAGTGGTTGTGCTTTTGTGTACAGTACTGTATAGAGTACAGTAGTACAGTATCTTTATTTCAAGCCCAGGATGTCCGGAAGCAAGCGTATAAGTGGCGGTGTTGTAGCTGGTACTGCTAAGAAGTGCCAAGCGATAATGATGGAAACAAAAGTGAAAATAATTGAGAGAGTGGAGTGAGGCAAAAAGATGGTTAGACGTCGCTCGTTCTTATAACATGAATGGTTCAACCATCGGCACGATTCTAAAGAACAAGTGCAAGATAATGGAGCATGTGAAGTCCGCTGTGCTGATGATGTCGACAGTGATATTGAAGAAGTGTGGAAAAGTGATGGAGGAAATGAGAAACTTCTCAGCGTGTGGTTGCAGCATCAGCGTCAGCGTTGAGTCCTGCTCAGCTTAATGCTGATTCAAGAGAAAGCTAAAAGCCTTTATGAAGACTTGAAGAAGAAACACGGCGAAGAATCAGAGGGTGCATCTTTTAATGCCAGCCATGGCTGGTTTCATCGGTTCAAGGCTAGAGACAACCTTCACAAGGTAAAAGTAAGTGGCAAGGCAGCGAGTGCAGATATGGTAGCTGCCCGGGAATTTCTTGAATTCTCTTCGTCCCAGAGAAAGGACTAAGAGAGACAAGAGGAAGAAAAAGTAACTGAAGAACCGAAGAGATTCACGATGCAGGAAATGGCAAGGGGATTTTCTTTATTTGAGGAGGCACTGTTAGTCTCTGAGGCACAGACCCGGATGTAAAAAGCTACACGGAGGTTGCAGCAGCCGTGCAGAATGCAATCCAGTGCTGCTGTGTCATCTATGATGAGAAAAAAAGAGCTACTACCCAGATATCACTGGACCATTTTTTCAAGAGGGTAGATAGAATTGAATCCAGCAAGGAACCAGAACCTGTGCCATCAACGTCAGACGTGAGTGAAACTGCAGCTTGCCCTCCGTCTCCTATTGCTGATGACCCTTCATCTCTACCATCTCCCACCTCCTCTCCCTTCTCCAGTCAGTAACTCTTCTTGCCTGTTCACTCGATGCCAGCCCCTGTATGCCAGCTGTTGTACTGTACTACTGTACTTTTCAAGGTACTGTACTGTAAGATGAAAAATGTTTGCTTATTTATTTTTTCTTTTTTATGTATTATTTGTGTGAAAAGTATTATAAACCTATTACAGTACAGTACTATATAGCTGATTGTGCTAGTTGGGTACCTAGGCTAACTTTGTTGGACTTAACGATCAAATTGGACTTATGAACGCACTCTCAGAACGGAACTTGTTCATATGTAGGGGACTTAACTGTAAACCTAACGTAGCAAAGAGACAGAACAGATGCTCAATAAATATGGCTAAAAATAAGACAGTTTCCAGTTTCCGGCTGCCTGGGTCCAACTCCCAGCTTTGCCATTTACCAGCTGTGTGTCCCTGGGCAAGTGACTTACCCACTCTGTGTTTCTGTTTCTTCCTCCTTAAAATGGGGATAATAATAATAGTTCCTACCCTAAGAGGTGATTTTTTTTTTTTACTGTATTACCTTTTTATTTTTATTTTTTTTTACATCTTTATTGGAGTATAATTGCTTTACAATGTTGTGTTAGTTTCTGCTATACAACAAAGTGAATCAGCTATATGTATATATATATCCCCCTATCCCCTCCCTCTTGAGCCTCCCTCCTACCCTCCCTATCCCATCCCTCTAGGTCGTCACTAGGCATCGAGCTGATCTCCCTGTGCTATGCAACTGCTTCCCACTAGCTATCTGTTTTACATTTGGTAGTATATATATGTCAACGTTACTCTCTCACTTCGTCCCAGCTTCCCCTCCCCCCCACCGTGTCCTCAAGTCCATTCTCTACGTCTGCATCTTTATTCCTGCCCTGCCACTAGGTTCATCAGTACCGTTTTTTTAGATTCCATATATATGCATTAGCATACAGTACTTGTTTTTCTCTTTCTGACTTACTTCACACTGTATGACAGACTCTAGGTCCATCCACCCCTAAGAGGTAACTGTGATATGAGTTTGATACATACATTCACGTGAGTTGGTACAGATAAAGAGCTTAGCACAGCACCTGGCCACATAATATGTCTTCAATAAACAGTAGCTACAATTATATTTCATCTCTCATGTTGCCTGGTAAATAAGTAACAATTGATCATTAAATAAGGCTTTTAAGGTTTTTTTCTCCCCAGCGTCCAGTGGCACAGGCAGCAAGCATTAGTGCTATAGGAAGTAAAAGGAAATCATGGGAACTTGCAGTGGGCAGGTCAAGATGTCAAGGATGGGAAGATTCGGGTGGGGAGGCAGGGAAAGGGGTTCACAGAGGCATAATTTGGGGGACTGTGCGAAGCTTGGATGAGAACCGGGTGGGAGACAGTGAGAGGAGAGCTGGGTGCAGGGGCATTGCTAGGGGAGAGATGGGGACACCTCGAGGGGGGTGTCAGGTGTTGGCCTAGGCATGGTGACCATGTGACCGCAAGACTCGGGGTGAGTAATCTGCTTTCTATGCCTGGGAAAGAGGGGATGCCCAGGCCTCCCTAGCTAACTTCAAGGGTTTGTATGAGGATCAAAAGAGGATACGGAGGTGGGAGTGTTTAAAACCACCAACACTCCGCAAGGATACGCAGCCTCGCCCCATGTGAAGGAGGGCTGGGTACGCTTTTGTGTGTGGCTTCCAACGCACCAGCCAAGTCCGGGTTTGATTTTAATGGCTCTCCTCATTAACTCTGCAGTTCCAGTAAACGAAAATTCCTATAAAACGCACTCTCAACAACCTTCCCATTCCTTCCCTTCCCTTGTGATATTATTCCTCTCACAACTCTTGTATTAGTGTTTACCACTTACAGTTTTATTGTATCTTAACACGTCATAGAATGCTTTTAAAACATCACTTGTTCTGTTGACAAAAAAACAAGTGCTAAGATGCAGCATCAGGCCTCTAGCATGTTCCTGTGGGTTTGGGGAAACTAGGGCTGCAGAAGCCACATGAAACAGCATGTGACCACCACCCTCTTCATTCCAGATCCAGCTGATCAGCACCATTCCTCTCCCTCCAGACCTCCCAGCCTGTCCTGTCTTATGCCTCCATGCTTTTACCCGTTCTCTCTGCCTAGAATACCCTCCCCAACCTCACATCACATAAAACTCCTATTCACCCTTCAAAACCCCTTTCCAGTATCCTCTCTTGGAAGCTTTCAAACAACTCTTCCATATAGGAACTTCTCAGTTTCTGTCCTTGTGCATTTAAGAATTATTGCATATGTTACACTCTACTACAATTATTCACATATTTAAACTTCCAGACCTCGAGCCTTCCTTCACACCCAGGGCTGCCATTGGCCTTGGCTTAGTTATCTTTGTATCCCCGGGGTCCAATTAGAGGGCCCGGAAGAGAATAAGAGCTTCATAAATATGTCTGCAATAAACCTAACTA
Source organism: Balaenoptera ricei (assembly GCF_028023285.1). Taxonomy (NCBI): domain Eukaryota; kingdom Metazoa; phylum Chordata; class Mammalia; order Artiodactyla; family Balaenopteridae; genus Balaenoptera; species Balaenoptera ricei. The sequence continues at coordinate 16,443,777 of NC_082642.1, read as the reverse complement.
AACCTCGGTCCTATGTCCAGAGGTTCCATGGCTTATGAATTCTAATTCATGAATTTTTTCTAGAACTGGACATTTGAAGAAAATGCATTCTTCCATTCACCATCAAAAGAGGCTAGAGGAGAAGTTGGAGGGTTCAAGGACATTTCAAACAGCCCCCTCCACCTCACCTGTTTCTAAGAGGAAGTCCCCTGCAGATGCACCCTAGGTCAATGTCTCTCATTTTATCACGACCTGCAGTGAAAAGTATTTTTTACATTGAGACACACTGAACACTTACATCAGAGACAGAGCTTTCGTGGAGCAGTATTCACCCCTTGCTGTGGGCATTGCTCTCTGTTTCTTCTTTCTTTTCTTTTTTTCTTTTTTTTAAATCGCTGGTCACCACCTAATGAATTGATTCCATGTGTCCTTAGTCGGGTTGGTTGCATCCCACAATTTGAAAGACACTGCTCTAAGCCTTCAGCTACTATAACCAGAGAAGGCTTCTCTGAGGAACCTGGGGCCCTGAAGGGCAGCTCAGGAGCAGGCGGGCAGGGGGTGGGCAGGGGGTGGGTAGGGGTGAGAGGTGTAGGGACGGCTCTGGTGAGACTCTAACTCTCTTCCCTCTCGTTGTAGCCGAGCCCCTGCCGTTGATGGACCTGTGCCGGAGGTGCATCCGCCTGGCTCTGGGCCGCCAGCGCCTACAGGACATCGGCTCCCTGCCGCTGCCTCAATCTCTCAAAAACTATCTGCAGTACCAGTGAGCCGGGGACGGAGGGGCAGCGGAGGGCACCCACAGCCCCAGGCCTGTCACTTCACGGTCACACTGTACATCAGGAAGGAGTCTCCCTCCTCACCCTGGTTTCCCAGGACATTCACTTCTTTGAAAGGCCAGGACATCTTCCCAACTTTGAAAATGAAATGTCTGTTGCCAACAGTATTTGCTGCCTTGGAAGCAGCTCTCCCAAGTCAGACACCTCCTTGGAAGCCGGGAAGAGCCCGAAGCCTGCGCTGGGTGGAGATCCTGCCCGCTGAGCAGGACACAGCAGCCAAGCGGCCACCAGTATTGATCCGAGAGCCTGTTTCCTTATCCAAGAGAATGAATAAAACATTTGGGCAGGAGACTTTCTGTTGTGTGCCCCGCTGCAGACAGGGCCAGGGGAAAACTGGCCAGCTCCGGGAGAACATTGCCTCTGAATAATGCATGGTGAAAGCAGCTTGATGCCCTTGCCCCTCTGGTTCCCCACCCTTCCCAGGGCAGCAGGATCGTCATGACACTTTAGGACTTTGCACCCCTTTGAGAGACCGTTACCTAGGGATGCCCAGCTGCGGAATTGGCAAGTGGACAAAACCGTGTTGAGACACCTCCCAGCTTACCTCTCTGAACGTTGTTTACTTCCCCTCTCTCTCGCCGTCCTTCCCCACCCGGACCCCCAGTCTCTGGATGCCCAGGGCACCTCTATTCAGGGAAGCTGAGTCTGACAAATTCACCCCAGGGAATGAGCGTATCCTTTATTATTATTGTTTTAAGTAGCGTCGCATTTTGAAAGAGTGTGGTGAGGGCAGTACTTAGTCCAAAGGTGCTAATGGGGGAATTGGAGGCCTTGTGACACCCACGGGGGTGATGTCCTCGGGCTGGGGAGCCTTCCTGGGGGGCTGAGGGTCTCCAGGCAACCCTCCATTCAGGATGCAGCCTGGCCGCCACAAAGCTTTATTTGAGCGAATTATTTTTTCACTTGAGGAGACTTGTACGAGTTTGTTTCTGTTTCACGTGTGTGTGTGTGTGTGTGTGTGTGTGTGTGTATGTGTGTGTGTGATGCGCTGCTTATTTATCAGCTTGGGGCCATGGGGGCAGCTTTGTAACTGGAAGGGTGGATGTGAGGCATCTTCTCCGCCCGCCCCAGCCTGTCGTCCCCCCGGGAAAAATGCTGCTGCCGCCACTGCCACCACCAGGCATCTCTCGCGTTTCCAACACTCTCTGCCCAGACTGATTTTTAACTGGAAATTGTCACAGCAGCGGGACACCAGAGCCCCAGACGGCACTGCCCCCTGCCACTTTAATGTGAATTCGATGAATGAAGAGCGTTTCTAATAAAGTTTGGCATTCAGTCCTTCAGTTTATTCAGTGCTCTTTGGGAAGGGACCGGGAAGGAGTCTTCTATCAACCTGGCTGCCAGACCTTCAGAAGGCAGGACTGTGCATCTCTCTCCAGGCACTCCCCGTCTCTTCTGTCTGGTTGTCCCCATGTAATCCCAGACTCTAGTCATTTTACAGAGGCCTGCCCCGGCGGAGACAATGGGCCTGGGGCCTGGAGCCATATAATGCTAGCTTCCATGGTGGAAAAACAGGCCAAATTATTGATGCCAGGGCCGTGATGTCCACAGGGTGGCTCTTTAGGGGGCAGAGGGTCAAGCAGGGTAAACCCTAAGGGCCAGCAAAGTGACCCAGAGGTGGGGCTGGATGCGACTTTGGAAGTGCATGGTGTCACCAAGGAGCAGTGCAAGTTGCTGAAGGGTGAGTGTGTGAGGTGAGGAGCCAGTTCAGGCTGGGGTCTAGGTCAGGACTAGTGCAGTATCCACTCAGTAGTACAGGCCACCGACACACACTGTGTCAACCTCTGAGGACCCAGCGCTCAAGCAGATCTATCCCATCTCCAGCGGAGACGTTTACGGCACAGCCTAATCAAGTGATAGGGAGCTCACGAAGGGGTTGGGGAAGATAGGGCCTGAAGGGAGGGCTTCCTGGAGGAAGAAGCACTCTTCACACCCGCTTTTTAAGGGAAGACAACCTTGGTGAGAACAGACCAAAGGAACCAGACATGCTGCACCTGCCCCCAGGGGCTGTGTCCTCTACCACTCTGACCTCTGACCTGGGCTCAGCCTCAGGCAGGTTTGGGCTGTGGAAGGGCAGCTTCCTGCATAGGCGCGGGCTCAGGCTTCAGGGTCAGGAGGCCTGGGTTTGAGTCCCAGCTTTATATATGCTGTGACCTTGGATAAGTCACCTCCTCCTCTACACAGTGTAGGGGATGAACCAGGTGGCCAGTGGATAAGGACCCTTCCTCTCCCAACTCATAGCGTCCCAGTTTCAGCGCCAGCTTTCCAGCTTGGCTGCATCCGCCTTGCTTATGCAATTGCCTCCCCCCAGCAGTGCCCTCCCAGTCCTCATTCCACCCTCCTCCAGGAAGCCCTCCCTCACCACCCACCAAACTCTGCCCGCTCTGAGAGCCAGCTCCACGCCTCCTGGGCTGATGACACCTCTCCTGGCACCCAGGACCCTCACCCAAACACTTGGAATGGAGCCCCTCTCTGCCCTGTGGCCTCATCTGCTCAGTAGGCTGTGAGCCTTGGGACGGTAGGACCTGTGCCCATTCTTCCCACACAGCCCTGGGGCTAGACACATGGACTCAGCGAAGGCCTGGGGGTGGCGGGGAATGAGAAGATACCCCCTTTATAGCTGGGGTGCCCATGAAACCTGCAAGGAAAATCCTGGGGGCAGAGAGGAATTCCTGCTGGATCCTCCGGGGCACCACGCCTCTGACTCCCTGGCCATTCCACGGGTATTGTTGGGCATTTGCACGCGCCCAGCGCTGCCTGGGGACAAGAGGGAGATGTGGCCCTGCCCTTCTGGAGCTCACGTTCTAAGGCGGAGACAATGACTCAGAAGAAAACAACTGTGAGATGACATCAGAGGGAAGAGATGAGCTGGGCCGGGGGCTAAGAGCAGGGGGCAGAGGGACCCCATTACTGAGGGTGATCAAGGAAGGCCTCTGGGGAGATGCTGAGTTCTGAAAAAACAAGACGGAGCGAAACACGTGAAAGGCAGTGGTGGAGGGGTCTCTCAGTAGGGGGAACTTCCGGCTGTCCCATCCTGCTCAAAGCGGGGAGTTCTGTGCCCCGATGAGCTGAGCTGAGGTCAGAAGCCCTGCGCTACACTCTGCCCAGGCTCCTGTTCAGTTTGCCTGTGTATGTGCAACGTACGTCCAGGGTTCCTTGTGTATCAGTACCCTCACACACACACACACACACACACACACACACACAAACACTGATGGCCTTTCCCTGGCGGACATCCTGGACACCTCATGACCCTCCAGGGCCAGTACCCATCATCACCCAGCCCCAGACCCTCCCATCCCCGGCATCTTCTCTGAGGTTCCTGACAGCGGCACCTGCTGAAACAGTCCTGCTAATCGCTTTTTAATGGTCTGCAGAAGAGCATATGGTGAGCCCGGTTCCCCCACAGATCTGAGCCCTGCTGAGTCCCCTCGTTCACACTTTACCCCAATGTCACATTCCCAGTTTCTGGATCAAAGCCGTCCCTCTTTCCCTGGCTTTCTCCCCATCATCATTCATGCCATGCCGCTGGCTACTTTAGGGGGCTGTCTTTCACGAAGAAACAGATTTCATCACCTCACGATGTTACAGCCAAAAGGGCAGCAGGTGGCAAGTAGCACAGTTACGTGGCGATTGATCTGCGCCAGGACAGCTGTGCCTGCTCCCCGGGACCTGGCTGCAACAGAAGGCACATCTGTGCCTCGGCAAACGGACAGGAGACTCTGCGGCATTGCTCTACAGGTCCTTGACGAGGAGTGGAAATCTCCACTTTTAATCCAAAACACGAGGAGCTGGTCTGCTGTTCCCTCTAGTTCTGGGGCCCTGGGTCCCATCCCAGACTGCAGATGTGTTTTGTTGTCCAACTTAGTGTGTGTGTGTGTGTGTGTGTGTGTGTGTGTGTGTGTGTGTGTGTGGTTTAATAAAATTGAGCTCAACTCAGAAAAGTCAAGTAATTGAACAGAAAATCCAGAAGCCTCTGACTCCTCTTGAAAATTAGGGAGGTGTGGTAAGACCAAGCACACATTCCTTGATGGCGATGCTGGCAGAGGCTGAGCAGTGACAGCCCCTTGAGAAGGGCCTCTGTTCTGTGATCCACCCTTGGGTCCCCCCCTCCCAAGTCACATCAGGCGTTAACTCTCCGGGCGTTAACTGTCTGGGTCTGGATCAAGACTTCTGCATTCGCCTCTCTGGACTATTACCAGGACATACATCAGCTGGTAAACACACACACACACGCACACGCACACACACGCACGCACACACGCACAAGCACGCATACGCATACCCCAACCAAGCGAGGCTTCAGGAGGGGAGTCTGGGAGTTCTGGACTTGACTTTGAAATATCTCACATGCCCAGCCACTGGTGTCCAAGGAGCTCACAGACACCCAGGATCTGTGCCCAGACACCAAAGATGACCTGTGGTTAGACGGTGAACTTGAGCACGAAGACAAGAATTCTTGGGTCCTCCTGTTAATGAGCTGGATGATATGATTAGGCAAGCCTGGCTGCACATTAGAACCCCTTTGAGGAACTTTGTAAAACGTCCCAGGGCCCAGGTCCTTCCCCAGACCAACTGAATCAAGACCTCTGGGGGTTGGGGTCCCTGCTTTGATAGTTTTTAAAGCTCTCCAGGTGAGTCCAATGTGCAGCCAGGGTTGAGCTCCCCTAGATAAGGTGCTGAATTACGTCATCTCAGTGAAAACACGGTTGATGTTAGAAGGTACAGCCGTCCCTCGGTATTCATGAGGGATTGGTTCCAGGATGCCCCAGGGATACCAGAATCCTCAGATGCTCAAGTTCCTTATAGTATAAAATGGCATAGTGCGGTTGGCCCTTGGTATCCACAGGTTCCACATCTGCAGATTCAACCAACCGCAGATCGATCTGGTTGGTTGAATCGGAGGATGCGGAGGTAGTGAACACGAAGGGCCAACTGTATATCATAGACTAGAGAAAGCTGCCCCAGCCCACCCAGAATTCTCAAGGAGGAGAAGATATTGAATGGTGCTTGTCACCAATGTGATTAAGTCCAAAGGCAGGGAGTCCTTCCCAACCTTCTTCCTTCCTTTAGTGATGTTGACCTGGTTGCTCTCCAGAACCAGGGAGGAAGGACCAGCCACTTCTGCCCTGATGCTGCACAATTCAGGATAGATTGATTCTAGCCCCACCCGCTCCTGTCCTGTGGGGCTGGAGGTGTGTGGAGAATGTCTCAGAGAGCATTGCCATGGTCCATCAGAATAACTGTAGAATAAAAGGTATGGGACAGACTGAAGACGATTTGGTTTTGAATAGAAGAATTTGAGACAGTGAGACTTGGCTGTAAGAGTGGTTTGGTTCCTAATATTTCCAAACTTTGCTTCCTTAAGCAAGATGATAAATTTGGCCAATAATAATGATGCCGCCTCCACTTTCTTGATGGGTTTTGGGAGTAAATAAGCCAGTGACAAGCCAACTCTGGCTTGGCAACCGTGTCCTTACCTGCTTTGTCTATGCAACAAATAAGACTCTTTTCCTGAGGATCCCTGGCATTGGTTGAGCGCCCAGCCCACCAGCCTGTGTGGGAGAATCAGGGTGAGTGCCATTTCTTCCAACTGGCACAGAGACCTCAGTTATACTGTCCCCGTGCCTGGGGATTTTTCCATCCAGCAGAGATAATATGCTAATGATCTGCTGCACAGGGATGGCATTTGAAGGGAAAAGTTGCCATTCAGTCATCACTTTGAGTCAACAACTGGCTGTGCGCCAGGCTTTGTGCCAGCCCCAAGGGGTGTCTTGCTCCTGCCGCCAGGGGCACCCCACACCCCAGCAGAGGGACTGACACGCAAACTGGGGGGTGCAAAGCCCAGTGCCTGCTGATGGTGTGAGCAAGGGGCCCAGTGGAGAGAAGGCCCAGCAGAAGCAATGCGTGGAGGTGGGAAAGGGCTCAGAGTGTGGTAGGGAACGCCCAGGTGATGGAGGACAAGCTGTGTGGAGGCAGGGCGCAGTGATGCAGAATGAGGGCTTGTAAGTCACACTCAGGGATAAGGGCTTGGAAGGGGTCGGGGTTCCAGGACACAGCCAGCACACTCAAACGGGAGGCTGAGGAGAGTTAATAAAAGGACTGCACACACAGGTGTGGGCAGGGCTCGGGGAATCCAACCATTGAGAGTGAAGCACCCTGAATCAGTGGGAGGGGAAAGTTGTTACGTCACTAGGTTCAGAGGGCTAAAAGAGGGGAACGGTAACTGGAAAAAGGGGACCTGCAGCTGGAAGAGAGCTATGGCCTTAGATGGAGGGACACAGCCTGTGCCAACCACCGTCTGGCAAGGAGGGAGCCGGGGCGTAAATACTCTGACCCATCTCTTGTCCCTCCTCCCATCTCCATCCATGCCTCCCCATTGGTTGAAACCCCAGGGAGCACAGCAGGCAAGGGAACCTGATTGGTGTTGTCCTTAGAAGTCCTACAGAGCAGGGCAGAGAAGGAAGAATGTGGATCTATGGGTGTCAAGAGAACAGTCCATAGACTTTATCTTAGAGATCTGCAAAATTCTTTTTTCAAACACAGTTGCAAAGATCCAAAACTTTAGTGAAATAGATAAAAGCCAGTGTGTTCCAGATGTGTGTGTTGGGGGTGCTTTTGAAGCCCAACCCTCTGCCTCTCCCACCTGAACATCAGATGACAAACAGCTGAAGCATCTCCAAGGAGCCTTAGGCTACCGTCAAAATGATATCCTTCTGAGTAACGAGAAGCAGCAGGGGCAGGGCCTGGACTAGATTTCTTAAATGCTGTTGCAGGAATCACAGCAGGCTTGAGGCGGGAATGATGAGGGTTAGTCTGTGTCTTTCTACAGCCTTCCTGGAGGGTCTGTGGAAGGGGACTTAGCACGCAGGTGAAAGTAGAGGTGGGGAAGTCAAGGGCAAAGCTGTTGGTCCCAGGGACCCTTGGGAGTAGGGGCTGGGGAAGAGAGAGCCAGTGCAGAAGGCCCACATCCTTGGGGCTTGATGACTGGGAGCCTGCAGGAGTTAGGCAGGGGTAGATGGGAGGACACTCGCCATCCATTCATTCACTCATCCATTCGTTCATTCATTCAGCGGCTGTGTATCTAGGCCTGCCATGTGCCAGGTACTGCGGGTGGTGCTAAGGATACTATAGTGAAGAAAACAAACAAAACTCTCCACCCTCATGGAATTTATCTTCTAGTAGGAAAAGTACAAAACCAAGTAAGCTGGTAAATATAGAGTACGCTGGATGTTGCCAAACAGGGAAAAGACGTAGGGAGCAGATGGGGAAGTTGCTACAGTGGTGGGCTTGCAAAAGTTTAACAACCAGCTCTCTGGGGAAAAATTAAAAACCCTGATTTGTAGTGTTTGCTGTTTTCCATAATGTAGATACTCCCACCACGGCTGATTTCAAGCTCCAACGTGATGTCACTAAATACAGAGTTGGGAAAAGATGATCAGTGACCAATCCTTTGTAGTATTTCCACAATATACATACAATAAATGTAATTACCCATAGGACAAAGATGATAGCAATATAATTAAAAGTGATGAGTTTAGGGTATTTATTACCTTTTAAAAATATGACTTACTTAATTGCAAGTTTATATAATTTATTTTTAATAATTGTTGTAATCAATAACCATCTTTCAAAATTCCTGAAATTTTAACCACCAGCTGTTGCAAGCCACTATGAGCCAGCTCCAGGATGCCACCAGACTGCCGGGATTGGAATTACCCCAGTGCCATTCTGATCCACCAAATGTGAGCACATTTTGACTGGCCTAAGATTAAAATGGTCTTTTTCCTGAAGTGCCCCTTGCAGAGTGATGAGGTTAAAGTAGACAGGAGTGAGATTTAGAGTAGACAGGAGTGGTTTAGAGTAGACAGGAGTGAGGAAACCATGCCTGGATGAAGCCCTTCCATCAATGACCCAGAGTCTGACCCAGGCACAATCAGAAGTTTATGCCACTCTTGAGCACTCACGATGCACGTAACATTTCCAGATACTACTCAAAATAGAAATGCAAGATCTTAAAGAAAATGCAAAGCAAATCCAGGGGTATATAAAAAGGTTTATCATGATGAAAGTCAGTTTGTTTCACGAGTTGATTTAAAATTCAAAAAGTGATGCAATTCATCATAGTGACCAAGTAAAAGAGAAAAAACATTATCATCTCAGATGTAGTAAAAGCATTTGCTAAAATGCAATACTTGTTTATGATTTTAAAAAAAAACTTTCAGAAAACTAAGAAGAGGGGAACATTCTTAATCTAGTAAAGGAAATCTATAAAACACCTGTAGCTAATATCACACTTAATGATAAATTATTGAATGCTTTCCTCTTAGCTGACAAACAAGAAAGACTGTCCACTCTCACTATTTCTATGCAACATTATATTGGAAATCTAGGCAGTTCAATAAGAAAAGAACAAGAAATTACAAGGTATTAAAAATTGTAAGAGAAGAAATGAAACCCACATTATTTGCAGATGACATCATTGTATACATAGAAATGAATCTACAGAAGATTTGAGAACTAATAAAAGAATTTAGAAAGGTCATTGGATGCAAGGTCAATTTTTAAAAATTGTATGTCTACATACTAGCAACAATTAGAAAATGAAGTATAAAACAGTGCCATTTACAGTAACAAAAATAAGAAAATCTAATGAAGGATGTGCAGGACCTCTACACTGAAAACTACAAAATATTGTCAAGAGACACTGAAGAAGGTCTAAATAAATGGAGAGATATACCATGTCCATTGAAAGGTTCAATATTGTTAAGATGTCAATTCTTCCCCAAATATCTATAGAGTCAATACAATAACAATAAAATTTTTCTGAGTTGTGTTGTGGAAATTGACAAGTTGATTCTAAATTCATTTGGAAACATAAAGGACTTAAAATAATTATAAACAATCTAAAAAAAGAAAAGCAAAGTAGGAGAACTTATTATTACCAGATACTGAGACTTACTATAAAGATATAATAATTAAGATAGTTTGATTTGCCTAAGGATAAACAAATAGACCAATGAACAGACTAGACTAGACTAGACTAGACTAGACTAGACTAATAGAATAGAATAGACCATGCTTACATCGTCAAATTGTGTTACTGGAATTCAGTGGGAGAAAGATGGTCTTTTCAACGAGTATTGCTCTGTCAATTGTATATCCAGGTGGAAAAATACAAGTTTTCCCCCTATCTCATGTCACAGACAAAAATTAAATTGAAAGTGATTATAGACCTAAACATGAAATGTAAAACAACAACAACAACAAAATCTTCTAGAAGAAAACATAGGAAAAAATCTTCATGTCCTTGGGGTAAGCAAGGCTTCTTTAGCAGCGCACATAATGCAGTAACCATAAAGAAAAAGCTAAATATATTGAACTTCATTAAAATTAATAACTTCTTCATCAAAAGACACATTAGAAAGTGAAAAGGCAAGGGCATAGTCTGGGGGAAGATGGTTACCATACACATAACTGACCAGGGTGTGCATTACTATTCCTAACAGGCCCAAACTGGAAACAACCCAAATATCCATCAACAGGAGAATAGATAAATACATTGGGGCAATATTCATACAATGGAATAGTACATAATAATTTTTTTTTGAAGAGGAATGAACTACTGCTACACACAGTATGGGTGAATCTCATGACAATGTTGACTAAAAGAAGCTAGACATAAGAGAATACAAAACTCCATTCAGGTGAGTTCAAGAACAGACAAAACCAAGCTCTGATTGTAGAAGTCAGAAGAGTGTTGCTTTGGAGGGGGCAGGGGGTGTGTTATTGATCTTGGGAATATACATGAGGAAGCTTGCTGGGGTCCTAGAAAAGTTCCACATTTGTATCCAGGTGACAGTTACATGAATACGTACATATGTAAAAATCCATCAAGCTATGTGCTAAGGATTCATGTACTTCTTTTATGAATAACATATCTAAATGCAAAAAAAAAAAGGGAAGAAGCTGTATCCCTAATATTTCTGTTTTCAAAGTTATTTCCTTCCCACTAGAAATACTTTGGATTCAATGCAGTATTTCCCTTGGCAGCAACTAGTAGAGCTATTGCATCTGAGAAGGGAGATGGTTCCACAGCAGAAAAAAAAAAAAAAGAGAAAAAGAAAAAGAAAAAAGAAAAGGGGGCTGAGAGATTTGACGGTTTTGAAGAACAAAGAATCTCATTGTCTTGTGAAATCATCTCCAGGGAGCTGATGTCTCAGAAGAACTCACAGGAGCACAACATCTGTTCGGTGATTTCCCATATCAAGTAGCCGCCTGTAAAGCAAGTGTGGATGCCCTTAGAAGCCTCATTGCCCACAGGGAATATGCTCTAGAATTTCACATTTCCATGTAAAAATGCACATTGCTTTCCTGGATAACGGTCACATTACACAACAGCTCCTGGGATTTTCACATAGAGTCTAATAAGATATCACTGCCTGCTAGCTACAGAAAAGGCAACTTTTTCTTCTTTTTGTAAACAGAGAAGATAAATCTTTTATTTTAAAATTTTCTTAAGAAAAATCTTTGGCTTCCCTGGTGGCGCAGTGGTTAAGAATCCGCCTGCCAATGCAGGGGACACGGGTTCGAGCCCTGGTCTGGGAAGATCCCACATGCCGCGGAGCAACTAAGCCCGTGTGCCACAACTACTGAAGCCCGCACGCCGAGAGCCCATGCTCCGCAACAAGAGAAGCGCCCCAATGAGAAGCCCGCACACCGCAACGAAGAGTAACCCCTGCTCAACGCAACTAAAGAAAGCCTGCACGCAGCAATGAAGACCCAATGCAGCCATAAATAAATAAATAAATAAATAAATAAATAAATAAATAAATAAATAAATAAATAAATATACATAAATAAATTTATTTTAAAAAAAAAGAAAAAAAAATCTCTTGGCAGGTTAGTCAATGTGATCAATATTCATCCCCAACCCCTCCAAGATTTTCAGATGAAGTTGCCAGCACTCATTCTGAATTACTAGAAATCTGAAACAGAGACTGAAAATAATCCTCTTCTTGGAACACAAACAAATATTTCCAGATGAAATAGCATATGTTGCGGGCTGCAGGCACAGGGGGTGGGTGGGGACACATAGATGAAACAAGATAGGTGATGAGTTGAAAATTTTTGAAGCTGAGTAATGGGAACATGAGAGTTTATTATACTGTTCATTCTATTCATTGTTTAAAATTGTCCGTAATAATAAAAAGAACGGATTCTCTGCAGGTGAACTGATTTGGAAGGATGGACATTTACATCTGATCACATGAGTTAATAATCAGGGAGATTCTGATTGTTGAAATCAACTTGCCATTTCTCATCAACATTTGAAAATGAAAATAAAATCCCCTCATTTGATCTCCATGTCACTAATCATTTCCTATCATCAATGTCTTCTTCACTGACTGGAGTCTAAACTTGGAGTTTAATAGCCAAGTGGTTGAGAATCTGCCTGCCAATGCAGGGGACGCGGGTTCGAGCCCTGGTCTGGGAAGATCCCACATGCCGCGGAGCAACTCGGCCCGTGAGCCACAATTACTGAGCCTGCGCGTCTGGAGCCTGTGCTCGGCAACGAGAGGCCGCGATAGTGAGAGGCCCGCGCACCGCATTGAAGAGTGGCCCCCGCTTGCCGCAACTAGAGAAAGCCCTCGCACAGAAACGAAGACCCAACACAGCCATACATACATACATACATACATACATAAATAAAAAGAATGTAAGCAGACAAGAATAGCATTAAAAAAATAATAATAATAATTAAAAAAAAAAAACTCAGTTGTCTATATATGTGTGGACTTTTTCTGGACTCTTTATTCTGTTCTATTGATCTATTTGTCTGTCTTGATGCCAGTAATACACAGTCTTGACTACTGCAGCTTTATAATAAGTCATGAAATCAGTTAGCATTAGTCATCCAACTTTGTCCTTTATGAAATTTATTTTGGCTATCCTCAGTCTTCTGTACTTACACATACCTTTTAGAATCAGCTTGTCAATTTCTCTCCAAAAGAGAATTTGCTTGGATTTCAATAGGGATTGCATTGAATCTATAAATCAATTTGGGAAGAAATGATATCTTAACAATATTAAGTCTTCCAACTTCTGTAAAACATGTATTTCTCTATTTACTTAGGTCTTCTTTAATTTCTCTCAGAAGTGATTAGTAGTTTTGTTTTTGTTTTTAATCAGTCATCAATTTTAGTGATTAGTAGTTTTAGTGGATAAGTCTTGCACAAATTTTGTGAGATTCACCTCTAAGTATTATTTGTTGTTGCTGTTGTACATTTTAAAAAATATTTCCTACTTTGGACCATTGGTTGCTAGTATATAGAAATACAATTGATTTGTGTATATGTGTGTGTTCTTGTATCCTGCAACATTGCTACACTCATTTATTAGTTCCAGTGTCTTTTTTGTAGATTTCATCAGATTTTTTACATAATAGATCATGCTGCCTGCAAATAAGGATGGCTCTTCTTCTTTATTAGCAGTCTGAATGTCTTTTATTTCTTTTCCTTGCCTTATTTTCGTCGGCTAGACCCACCAGTACAATGTTGAAGAGAAGCAGTGAGAGCAGACATTCTTGTTTTGCTCCTGATCTTAAGTAGTCAGTCTTTCTCCTTTAACTAAGATGTTAGCTCTAGGTTTTTCATAAATGTGGTTCAACAATTTGAAGAAGTTTCCTTTAGAAGAACTGCTATTTGCTGTGAGTTTTTGTCTGGAATGGATGTTGAATTTTGTCAAGTGTTTTTCTCCATATTTGAGATGATTGTAGGGTTTTTCTTTTTTAGTTCATTAACATGATAAATTGTATTGATCAGCTGACACATGTTAAAGCAGCCCTGCTCCTGGAATAAACTCACCGGTGATGTATAATCCCTTTTTACACATTGTTGGATTTGATCAGCTAACATTTTGTTTTGAATTTTTGCATCAATTTAGTGATGGATATAGTTTGTGGTTTTCTTTTCTTGTAATGTCTTTTGTCTGGTTTTGGTGTCAGAGTAATACTGACCTCGTAGAATGAGTTGGAAAGGATTCCCTCCGTTTCAATTTTCTAGAAAAGTTTGGGTAGAAATGATATTATTTCTTCCTTAAATGTTTCGCAGAATTCATCAGTCAAGTCATCTGTGCCTGGATTTTTCTACGTGGATAAAAAAGCAAGACCCAACTTTATACTGCCTAAAACAAATACTTTTTTTAAAAAAAAGGGAGTTCATGTCCCATCTGTTCTGTGTTCCCTTTTTATTCTTTTTCTGCCTTCTTTTGGATGAACTGAGTATTGTTTATGCTTCATTTTATTTCCTTTGTTGACTTATAAACTATAGCTCTTTGTTTTGTTATGTTAGTAGTTTGCTTTAAGGTTTATACCTCTTTAACTTATCATGTTATACTTTCAAGAGATGTTTTATTCACTACTCATATTGTATAAGAACCTTACAATCTATGCTTTCATTTCACCCATCCTAGCCTTCTTGATTTTGTTGTCATATATTTTACTTATATATATATTATAACCCCCAAAAGCCATTGCGGTTTGTTTTTGTTGTTTAGACAATTATCTTTTCAATGAGATTTAAATAAGAAGAAAAAATCTTACAGACTTACTCTTAGTTACCATTTCCAGTTTTCTTCATAAATGTACATATCTGCATATTTAAATTAGGATTGCAGATTTTCATACTGACCATCTGTTAGCAAATACAACTTCTATCTTCCTTCCTTTCCATCGTTTGTTACTTTGCAAGCTTTGAACATCTTGAGGCTTTTTCCATCTGTGGTGTGTCATATCTCTCTCTGATTGTTATAAGATCATCATCATTCAACTATGCTTTGGAATGTTCCAGAAAGACAGCCCATTCTCCCCTCTGTATGAAGAAGAATGTGCCATGAGCCTGCTGGTAAAATAAGTAAATGGAGTTTAACAATTTAGTGCAAATGAATTGAAATCTGAACAGAGGTTCAAAGGGATCATGGATACCAGGGAAACTTCTCTTTCCTGAAGAGAGGCCATTCTGTGATTTCTGCAGGTCAGAGAAAAGTCATAAGCCTGAAGAAACTTGCATAGATATTTGGAACCTAGTTCCTGACGAGATGGAAATATGAACACAGAATATTTTCCCCTCAGTGCTTTGCTCATAGTAGGCAATAAATATCCGCTCATTTCTTTAATAGGTAGAGGAATAAAAAATTATTATTGGTCCTCACATGCTTGAGTTAATGTGTTCTGCCTCCCAGATTTCAGCACTTTAAACCTTATTGGTTGTTAGGAGATTGTAGACTTTGTCCCCAAGAGAGGGATGTAGTGGACAACAGTCGTTCTTTCTGGCTGTCTATCCCCTTTGAACTGAGCTTGGGGATACCCCACTGTATGGGTTAGGCCAGCTAGACTAGGGGAGCTCCCTTTCCCAGCTTCCCTTGCAGCGAGAGACCAGCCTGAACCCCACTCTGCCAGTCAGATGCCCCATGCCAGCCTGTGATTCTGAAGCTCATGATGTGAAGAAACGGGCCCCCATGGGATCCACTCAGCAAGGGTGGCAGCAGTGTGGGTCTCAGTGCCAGCAGGGCGCCGCAGTGCCTGTTCCTACTTTCCCGTGTGATCTGAGCATTATTCCTGACCTGAAGCCACTTTCCCTGGTTTTCTGACTCACCTGGTAATTCTGAGAGCTATTTAATGTTCTCTAAACTTTGCTACATGGGCCAGCAGGACAGGCATCACCTGAGAAATCATTAGAAATGCAGACTCTCAGGCCCCACCCCAGACCTACTGAATCAAAATGTGCATTTTAACAAGATCCCCAGTGGCCTGAATTCTCAACTCCTCCACTGAAGGTTTCCATGATTTGTGATTAAGAATCTGCTGATGGGGGTACACGTCACTGGTGCCCCAGTGTCTTCATCCATATATTGAGAAGGTTGGACTTGATGATTTCTGAGGCTTCTTCCCACCCTGACCTTCTGGGTTCTTTGAATTTTAAAAGCCCCTCCTTAAGGGGTTCACTCCTCCAGTTTCAGCCCTGCCAATCCATTTCTACCTAAATCTCATCTTGTTACTTTCCTTTACCTGCAAGATTAAGTACAGCTATTTATCACGACATGTACACAGTGTAACCAGACACCCTGTACAGTTGTGGTTTGTTCCTGTTATTTCTATTTGCTCCCGATGTGTCTCATTTGGATCTAAGGCTAGGCAAAAAGTTCTTAGACCTGACACCAAAAGCACGATCCATAAAAGGGAAAAATGATAAATTGGATTTAAGTAAAATTTAAAACTTTTGTTCCATGAAAGGTTCAGTAAGGAAGATAGAAAGACAAGCTACAGGGTGAGAGAAATATTAGCAAACCACATATTCAGCAAGACTGGTAGTATTTAGAATATGTAAAGAACACTCAAACTCAAAAGTTAAAAGAAAAAACCACAATGCAGTTAGAAAATGGGCAAAAGACATGAACAGACACTTTACTGATATACAAACAGCAAATAAGCACATGAAAAGGTGTTCAGCATCATTAGCCATTAGGGAAGTACAAATTGAAACCAAAATGAAATATCACTGCACACCTATCAGAACGGATATAATAAAAATGAGGGACAACGCCACTGGCAAGGATGTGGAGAAAAGGGAACGCTTGTGCACTGTTAGTGGAATGTAAATTGGTACAGCCACTGTGGAGAACAGTATGGAGGGTCCTCAAAAAATTAAAAACTGGAAACCATCCAAATGTCCTTCAACAGGTGAGTGGTTAAACAATCTGTGTCACATCCACACCATGGAATACTACTCAGCAATAAAAAGGGATGAACTATTGATACGTGTGACAACCTGGATGAATCTCCAGAGAATGATGCTGAGGGAAAAAAACTATTCCAGAGGTTACGTACTGTATGATTTCATTTATACAGCACTCTTGAAATGACAAAATCATAGAAATAGAAAAATGGTTACCAGGGGTTAAAGAGACAGTAGGTGGGAGAGAATTGGGTGTTGCTAAAAAGCGCAGCTGCAGATATCCTGGTGGTGAGGCTCTGTATCTTCACTGTATCAATGTCAATCTCCTGTCTGTGACATTGTACTATAGTTTTGCAAAACATTACCATTGGGGGAAACTGGGTAAAGGGTACTCAGGACCTCTCTGGATTATTTCTTACAACTGCATGTGAATCTATAATTATCTCAAAACAAAATGTTTAATTTTTTTAAAGTGTCCCAATTTAAAGAATAATATATGGTTATTATAATTATAGGGAACCACCATGATCTGACATTTGTTTATGTCTCCAACTCCTGTCCTGAAACTTCCAACTTGCACTTCCTGCCACACAGAGCTGCCTGTGTTCCCCGCCCTCCCCTGCCGACTCTACTGCTTCTCACCTCCCCCTGCAGCTGAGGCTGCTTCTGGTGGAATCAGGGATGCCTTTCAGACCCTGATTTCATAAAGGCACCTCCTCCATCACTCAAAGGTTAGAGTTATTACCTTAGGGCTGGCCTGAGGCATGTGCATGCCTCACACAGGCTATAAATAAATGTGGCGTCCCTTCGATAGTTTAACCATGTTTGTTCCATGTGTATTAGGTGGATGCACTCTGGGTGTTTTTAATTTCCCCTCCAGTGTGCCGTGTGCTTCCACAGAAGTGGGACCACAGTATGTTCTGTCAGGTGCGGACGTCTGAGTTACTGGTAACTTGTTTTCAATGTATTCACTGATATCTTCGTCGTGGATGTAGAATGATAGCTCAGTGGTTTGCCACCCCACACGCTCTGGCCTGCCCGTCCCTATGGCTTTGCTGGCTATGGTGTTTTGGGAAGTTCAGGAGAGTCCTTTTATCAGGCACAGTTGCCCCAGTCTTTGAATTCCCCAAGTAACGCACCTGCCTGAGTCAGGTGTGACTTCCTCCTAGCCTTTCTTGAACCTGTCTCCATTTGCCACCTGTGCTGTCTCTCAAAGTGACAGGCTGCCTTTGGGGAACAGGATGTCCTGCTCTTATAAATTTATTTTATTTATTTATTTTTGGCTGTGTTGGGTCTTCGTTGCTGAGTGCGGGCTTGCTCTAGTTGCAGCGAGCAGGGGCTACTCTTCGTTGTGGTGCACGGGCTTCTCATTGTGGTGGCTTCTCTTGTTGCAGAGCATGGGCTCTAGGTGCACAGGCTTCAGTAGTTGTGGCACGCGGGCTCAGTAGTTGTGGCGCACGGGCTTAGTTGCTCCGCGGCATGTGGGATCTTCCCGGACCAGGGCTCGAACCCGTGTCCCCTGCATTGGCAGGCGGATTCTTAACTACTGCACCACCAGGGAAGTCCCCTGCTCTGTTTTAAAGTCCCCCTGAATGTCTAGACTTTGTCATAAGACCCAAGTCCTATTCTTCATCTTCTCCATGACTCAACACACTCTGTGAGTCTTTAAAGATGAAGAGGCATTTTGGGGGGTCTCAGTCTCTTAAAAATCATTCTCTGCTCTGTGTTCCAGCCTCTTGACGCTATTTTTACTTGCTGTAGAAAAGACCTTTCTCCCTGTGTCTGTGCTGGACACACAGGATTTCAGTACAAGGGCTCACCTTTCAGGCGTCTCTCCTTTCTGATTTCAAAACTTTATTCACTCCAACCACTGAAATAGGTTTGCATTTGCTCCACAACACTCAAGGGCAACAAAGCCCACGTGACAGTCAGCCCTTGGTATCCAGAGATCCGAAGATTCAAACAACCACGGATAGCAAACATTCAGATAAAAAAAAAAAGCCAGAAAGTTCCAAAAAGCAACACTTGAATTTGCCACGTGCTGGCAGCTATTTACATAGCATTTACATTGTATTAGGTAGTATAAGTAATCTAGAGATGATTTCAAGTACACAGTGTTTCAAGTGTGCAGTAGGTTATACACAAATGCTACACCATTTTATATAAGGGACTTGAGCATCCCCAGATCTTGGTATCTGCAGAGGGCCCTGGAAATAATCCCCCCACTCACTTCAGATACTGAGGGACAACTGTAATTTCTTTTCTCTTAATTCAAGTTCAATCTGGCTCTCAGCTCCGACTTAGCAGGACAGTGAGATGCCCAACATAACTCATGACTGGGGATACCCTCTCTTCCCCAGGGTCACCCAAGAAGCCAGTGGGATTTGCACAGTCCTGAAAACTTGAGGAAATATCTCTGGTCTTCGGGTCATCACAACCACCACTGAGATTCTCATTGATCATGTGGTCCATTTAAAATGGGTGGTGTAACCTCCTCCTGCCTAGCTTGGGCACAGCCTTTGTTCACTGCTGCTCCCCAATGTCACACACCCTAGGGTCCCGTCCCCAACATCTGTGCCTTCGCTCAGAGGACCTGCCATGAAAGTGAAGGTTAATCCTCACCTTGCATGCACTCACCGCCGCCAGCTTCCCCTTCACCCCCTAAAGTCACACCCCAGCTCCAGCCTCTACTTGCCCCCCTCAGAGAGAGCCGAGCTTAACCCCCTCCACGTGGCACTGTCTTCTGGGTGCCGGGTCCCTGGAGGTGCTCTACTCCTCACCCTAGAACTCACCTTTCTGGGGAAGCCGACGGCACCTTCCTACAAAGCCCCCGACACTCTGCCTGAGGACTTCTCCAGCTGCAGAAGTGTGCAGGGCCCAGGGTGCAGGCCAGAAGTGCCCAGATGCCAACACCCTGGGAGCAACTTCAACCAATGACGAATAGCACTTGGGGCATAAGTCCGCCAGCTCCTGGCCCCTGGGGCGGACAAAGCAGAGCTGTGTTTCCCACGATCTCCCAGGTGGCCAGTGAGGGACCGGGGTGGCAAGTGGTTTCCTTCCTGCTCCCGCTTCACTCCCCTACCTCTGACTCCAGGGATCGCTTCCCATATTGTCCCAAATCCTTGTCTTGGGGTCTGCTTCTGGGGACCCTGACCTAAGACTCCTGGCAGTTTCAGTTCTGGGCTCTGAAACCCCAAAGCATCAACATGTCCAGAGGCAAAGAAGTCCAGACCCGCTCTGCCCTGATCTGTTCAGAGAGGCAAGAGAAGAGAGGAAAATTACCTTCTCCGCCTTTGGAGAGTCACCTGCTGCAAAAAGGATATAAGAAAGGAACAACCAATACATTTTCCTGCCATAGAACAATTACTTACTGAACATCTAGTTCACATCCAGCCTGATCCATGGCCATCCATGGGGGAATAAAGAAGAAAAATGAGAGGGAAGGGGTATATATGTGTACATATAGTTGATTCATTTTGTTATATAGCAGAAGCTAACACAACGTTGTAAAGCAATTATACTCTAATAAAATTTTTTTATTATTTAAAAAAAAGAAGAAAACTGAGAAGGCATGGATGACCCAGACATCAGGAGAAGAACATTAACATTTGTGGGTGGGAATGAACACTTGGGGAGCACCTTGTGTGTTACACTCACCGCCCCTGGTATTTATTAGAGAAACTGGGGCTGGGAGGAATGCAGTGACTTGCTCAAGCTGAAGGTCACCCTGTCCCACCTTGATGTGACCAGACATTGGCCAGCAGAGTCTACTGCCCTGATATGGGGGCTCTGGGCCAAAAGGAAGGGACGTTGGCCTTAGCAGGTCCCACATTTGACATGACTGAGGCCAGCTTCTCTGCCTTGGCTGAACATTTTAAAATCATGTACTCCAGGCTCACCTAACCCTTCTAGATAAATGATAAAATGACCACTCATGAAACAGGTCAACAATAGTGCAGGGAACACCTGATTCATTGCCCACCTAAGTGACCCAGGTGCTATAGGGGTCACACATAACAGAATTGGTGGACACTTCTCTGTACCCAGGTCAACAAGGGTCAAAGTCACTGAAACTGGGGACCCAAAGTCCTCTCCGGGCCACTGTTGATGGCTGCCCACTTATTGTGGACTCCTCACCCGTAACTTGTATAAGAGCCTGACGGGGCTGAAAGTCTCTGCTGAGACAAAGCGCAGGCTGTGTTTGGTCAAGCAACTTCTCAAAGACACAGTCTGTGTGGAGTGAGCCTTCCCTGGCTTTCCTCTTCTAAAGACCAAGAGTTTGCAAATACTGCAATGAGAACTATGCATTAAAATTTTATACACTAATATATATTTTACTGAACTTTTTAATAACCCATGGAGAAATGGTTTTAAATAATTCAATATGGTGTTGGCCCCGAGCTGAACTGTGTTACAAGTAACCATGTATAAAATATGACATTCAAATTGCATACCTTCATAGAATAAATGTTTATCTTGATAATAAACCATTTGAATTCAAGTAGTGTGGGAGTTAACCGTTGTCATGGCCCGGTCTTGTTAAGGTTTTACACAAGACGTCAACAGCAACAGCGACATAAATACACGTGTTCACCTCTTGCTGTTTATAAAAGAACCAAGTGGAGAGTGAATAGCTTATTCATCAATAAAAGTTTTAAATGTCATTTATGAAGCAATTCAATGACTGAGGAAGTGTGTCGCCAGTGAGGTATGTTCATTCTCAGAGCCAGCTTTAGGATTTTACACCAAGTCCAGCATGAGGATGGAGGGTACCCTCCCCGCCCAGCAAGAAGGCCATTGTCAGAAAAAGGTGCCCCTGACATATAGTAGGTGCTCAGTAAATTCCTATCAGATGCACCTTTAAGCTGCTGCTTTAGGAAGAAGAATTTAAGAATCTGAGTGGTTTCCAAACCTGGCTACATATCAAAACCACCTGGACGTTGCGTTACAAATACAGATTTCTAAACCCCACCCAGACACAGAGTCAGAATCTCCAGATTTGCAGCCCAGGAATCCCACCCCAAGTCCAGGGTAAATTTGCCTTTCATTAAATTTGTACAAAATTTTTAGGCGGAAGATCTTAGAGTTGGAAGCAACCCTGGAGATGACCTAATCCAACCCTTAAAATCACAGCAAGTTTGTGGGAAAGCTGGGACCCAAATCCAGTCTTCTGGCTCCCATGCCAAAGCTCTGAAATTCTTTCCAGTAAGACTGGGCCGCTAAACTGGGGCATGTGTCCACTGGTTGAATTAGTCAGAACTCTGTTGGTTACATGTGAAAGAAACCTAATGCAAACCAGTTTAACCCCAAAATTAAGTGGCTTCAGGTATAGCTAGATCCAGAGATTTACATGACCCATTGGGACTTTGCCTCTTTCCATGTTTCAGCTCTGCTATCCTTTGGATTGATTCATTCCCAGGCAGCTTTTTCTACTAAGCGGCCCCAAAACTTCCAGGCTATCTTGCAACAGTTTAGCCATCCTAGCAGGAATAAGCCTTCTCATCCCAGTAGTAGCAGCTGAAGTCCTAAGGCTGATGCTTATTGCTTCAACTCGGGCCACGTGTTCACCCCCGAGCAAACACTGGGCTCAGAAGAACGTAACCTGATTTAGGGGTCCAACGCCAGGGACAGAGGGCAGAGTCTGACTGTGGACAGAGAGTGGAGAGGGATGTTTCTCCCAAAGGGAAACTGTGCCATCAGTACCAGAAAGGGACGGAGACAGGGCAGGATAAACAACAGCTGTCTCCACTCCAAGACTGTGCTGGCAGGATGTGAAGTCACAGGGAAACGCGGGCATCTTTCTGCAGCTTCTATTTTACTCCTGGAAAGAAGTTTAACACACAACATTACGTTAAAACAAGCCCAGAAGTTGAGTGCAAAATCCTCATGAATTTTTAAGATGAAACAGGTAATTTTCAAAGAGCCCTTGAGCTTGTAGCAGACAGTACAGGCTCACTCCAGACTCCCAGGGGCCCCAGCAGGAGCTCAGTGGATCCGCTCACTGGTGGAGTCTGGGAGGCCTGAACCACAGAGTGTGGCCCTGAAACGTGGCTTTGAATTATTCATTATTTGTTCTCGTGATAAATGTGATATCTCCCCACCCTGGTTATAACTCCCTCATGGCAGGACCAGTCTCTTATCCCTCCTTGGGGAGCAGATCTTCCTTTGGGTAAAAGAATTTCAGAGACTACTCCCACCTCTAGCCTCAGATACTTTGCCTAGACTGAGTCCCACTGGAGGGCAGAAATAGGGTGCCCTGAGCCCAAGCTGAGGAGAAGTAGAGACAGAAGGTGTAGCCCTGGCCCCACCAGGCAGGCTGTGCAATGCAGCTGTGCAGTGCGGCTCCTGGCTTCCCTTGCCCTTACTTTGACAGTTGAGCTGGAGGACATGGGTGTGAGGCCACTCACTCATCCCACCAGGCCCTGTTCCTGGACACTGGGCTGTCAGAGATGAGTACAACAGTGTCTTTGTTCCCAAGGTGCGACGCCGCCGCCCCTGCCAAAACCAGTCTGAGCAGAAAGCTGGGCAGTTTCTTAAGCAACAGGACCACCATGTACGGTTGTGCAGGTTGAGCACTGCACAAAGGGCCCAAATGAAAGGCGAGTGGGACTGAAGTCCAATCAGCACTCCATTTGCTTAACTGTGAACCCTGGCTCAGGGCTGTGTCTGCCTGGAGGAAGAGGCACAAAACCACACTGTGGGCTAGTGGCAACACTCAGGGGACGGTTTTCCCAAGACCTGAGTCAGAGCTGAGGAGGAAGCTGGGCAGCCAAACAGTGGGGGTCTGAGGTGCTAGCCCAAAACACAGTCTCCAAACCCAGCAGCAGGGAGAGGGGAGAGCAATTTCCTGCCAGTGAAAAGATCAGAAGCCTTCGTCTGAAGCCAGAAAGAGCCTGGAAGCCAAGAGACATGAAGTCAGATGAGGCTGGCCGTGGAGGAGGGGCTTGGGGCAATCTGTCCGGGACGGGCAGGGAAACTGCCCATTGGCTCTCTGACCCATCCCTGGCCCTCTCACGCCCTGCTCTGTGCTGCGGAGACTGCCTTCCCCAGACCCTCCTGCCCTCTAGCTGCTGGGCAGTGCCCTGTGCGAATCCCAGCCCTGGCCCTGTGCCCCTCCCTCCACCAGGCTGACTGCTTCCGAACTCAATCCTGGGGGCACCTCAAGGAGGGCAACATTTCCTCTTGCTCATAGCAGATCCCACAACTCTCCCCTGGTCCCCACAGTTCCCCGCGCTTCTATGTAGTAACAGACACTCCCCGTGTTGTTGGAAATTGAATATGGGCGGATCTATCAGTCCCCCGACCCCGCCCATCCCCGGGCTCTGAACTCTCAGAGGGCAGGGTGTCATCGCCCATCTCTACATCCCCGGCATCTGGCACTGGCCTGGAAAATTGTTTATAGAGGGATTTGCATACCTTCTCACTGAATAATCAAATACCGCCCCCTCACCGCCCCCCCAACCCTCCAGCCAGCCGCCTTGGAACAGAAACTGTCATTATCATTCTCACTCCAAAGAGGAGGCTAAGTGACTGGCCCAAAGTCACCCTCTTCAAAAGTGGTTCTTGAACCCAAGTCCCCTCCCACTTTGTCCCTAGCTCTTCCCAGCTCTTGGACACCCTCTCCTGCTTTTCTTTTTTAAAATAAACACAAAGCCTCCCAGGATGGATAACAGAGTTGCTGACCTCTGTCTTGAGACCTCAGAGTTTTTTGGAGCCAGATTGCCTGGTTTCAAATCCCACTTCTGCTCTTTGCTGTGTGACCGTAAGCAAATGGCTTGATCTCTCCAAACTTTAGCTTCTTCATCTGGAAAACGGATTCAGCAGAGTCCCTACTTTGTAAAGTTGTGTGAAAGTTAAATAAGACAAGACATGCAAAGTCTTAGCACACAGCCTGGATCATAGGAAGGATTTTTTTTTTTTTTAATGTCAACTAGTAGTATTGGATAAATTGATTTGTCAGATGGTGTAATCTAACTCACTGCCTCTCAGACTTTAAAGCACATGTGAATTCCTTGAAAGTTTTCTTAAAACGCACCTTCCGAAGCAGGAGGTCTGAAGTGGAGCCCCAAGACTCTGCATCTCCAATAAGCTTCCGGGTGACACCCATGCTGCTGGTCCAAGAACCACGCTTTGCGTAGCAAGGATCCGGGTCAGTTGGGAGCAGGACCTTGAGAGTCGGGGCTTGATGGAGAGGAGTGATGCATTATTATGGCATCAAGGGCCCTGTGCAAGGTGGGAGGAATCTGGGGGTCCAGGCGGGGTCTGGGGTGGGCAGAAAGCGGAGTGGTAGGAGGGGCAGGAGGGTACACTGAAGACCGGTATTCTCAGCTCTTCAGATTGGGGCAGAGGGGGAGGAGGGGAATGAGAAGGACATGCCTGCCTTCCTGGGACCCGCCCTCCCACCTGTGCATGTGTCTGGCAGACAACACTGCCTCCATCTGTCCTCGGGGAGGAATGCAGAATGGCCCAGGGGCTGGGGGCAGCTGGTCCAGCAGGCAAGTGGCCCTGAGACCCAGTTCATCAGGCAGGAATGACCTCCCCCCCACCATTCCTTTGTCCTCCATCCCAGTCAGGGGTGTGCAGGAGGCATGAGGGCCCTGGATGGCCAAGCTCCTGCTGTCTGGGATCTGGTCTGGTTCCTTCCCTGCCACACCCCACCTGGGAGCCCCACCTGAAGAGCCCTCAGTCCCCTTCTGACCCCATCGGCAGCCTTCCAGCCCTGGGACCCCACCTGGTCACCTCTCTCGGGCCTCCTTCAATGAGGTCCAACAGAGGAGAGAGGCCCAGTTTCTTCGGGGAGAGTCTGAATGGCAACAGATTTCTCATCAAAGCTGTCTGTCAATAAATTTTAGATCTCATGAACTGTCATGGAATGGAATATTGTCAAACAGTCCTCACCTCATACATTTTAATCGCAAAAAACTTCCATTTACTGCTTTGGAGTTTTTAGCACAGGCACATGGTTGGTTAAAAAGTCAAGAAGCACAAAGGAGCTTGTAAGGAAAGGCCCCAGTCACCCTCCCGGGCTCCCAGTGGGGCCACTCTGAATTCTTCCAGCTGCTTTGCTGGTGGTTCACTCTGTGTCTCAAGATAATGTGATTTTAACATGCTTTCTAGAATTATTAATTTTAGGTATTACCTATTAGCTTCCTGATTAATCTGAGTTCAGATACTCATATGCATTCCTTGTTTGGATGACTTTGTCAGTATAAATACTACCTTTATATTTCTACTCCTAAGCCCACCATCCTTCCCCAGTGTTTTTTGACTTTCCCTTGGTTAGATGAAAATATCAATTTCCCTCTCTATTCCTTCCTCCCTGCGCTGGTAAGCTTTACTTTATTTCTTCATGATTACTGTTCTGTTCCACAACTACAAATAAGGTTTCTGTTCTTTGTTTACAGGCTGAGTCTAAAAATTGAAAATCGGGAAGCAATGTTTACATGATTATGATAAGGCAAATATTGATGGTGGCTCAGCCAGCTACTGTAACATACTATGAGCAAGCTATCTTTCTGGTAAGCCTTTTGTTTGTCCTGGAGTTTCTACTTGCCTTTCTTTTCTTTGTACTGTTTGTCTATATCATATCCTCACTTTTGTTTCCAAACCTTCCTTCATATCAGATATTCTAATGAGCAGAGAATTATGCTGAAAAGATTTAATCACCAACCAAGCCAATTTAATTCAGTATATGGGGATGATTCATAGCAGACAGCAACCAGAATGGACAAAGCACTAGCCACCAAAGCCAGGGGCAGATGCTAGAAGCCCCCTGTCGTGCCAGGCGTACTCCTGGGGTCTGGATCTGGATCGTGGTGAGGTCCAGCTGCTGGGAAGAGGCTGGGCAGTGGAAGAAGGGTGGCTCATGTTAGCTGCTATTTAACATCCAGTTCAGAAGTACTTAAACTAGCACATCCTGACTAAACATCAGGCCTGCCAACAAGTCATTTTCCCCAGAGTCCTCCAGCCATCAGCTCCATCTGAGCTGGCTGCTTTCTGGGCCTGATGCCCATCAGCCATTCTGACATCCCCTGCCCTGCTGTGCTATGGGGGATGCCCTGGGTCCCAAATCCCATGTCTCCTTTCTTGGTCGACCCCCTTGTTTTGCTAAACATAAAGCCCAGTTTTGCCATTTGATATTCAATTCAGGGGATGATATTAAACATATTTAACCACCAACTAATTCAAAAATTGTAATCACTCAATATCTTGTACAAAGTCACACAAAGATTTTGATACTCGAAGATCTCGCTTATATAAATTAACATCAGTGACACCACAGTTGAAGAATGACTGTATTTGCAATTGCTTGAAAACTAGTGAACAAGAGAGGGGTTCCCAGTAGTCCATCCACAGGTGGAAACTCCCATCCTCCTCTCAGGATGCTTCACCTACTAGGAGTGAGGCAGGACTACCCAGTACATCAGTGACACCATTGTCAATCTGGATATCAAATATCAGGAGAGGATTAATTATGTTCTTGCTATTTAATTAAAAATTAAAATACTAACGGAAGTTTTAAAATGGTCTTCCTGCATTCCAGTGGATCATCTTAGACAAATCTTGAGTGCCCAGCTCCTGCTTTGGGCATCACTGCTTTATTAACAAGCATTTACTGAATGTCTTACAGTTTCCCTTCTCCAGTTTCCTGTTCTCAGGGAACTCGCTGTTTAGAAGGGAATACAGGCTAGAGAATAGACCATTATAAGAGAGTGATCAGTGATGTGATAAAGGGAACACAAATGACTGTAGGAGCACTAAAGAGGGTGTTCCTTCACCCAGAGGAAGGAACATCTAAACAGTTGTTTAGATGGATGTACAGATAAATGGGTACATTCATGGTTGGATGGTTGGATGGATGGATGGGTGAGTGGATAAATTGATAGGTGAGTGGATGAATTGATAGATAGGTGGGTGGATAGATGGGTGGATGAATATGTGGGCAGATAGGTGGATGGATGGATGGATAGGTTGGTGGATGGGTGACTGAGTGACTGAATGGGTGAATTGGTGGGTGGGTCTATGAATGAATGTATGGGTGAGGTGACTTCACAGAATGCAGCCGGGATGAGAGCATAGTCCTGATTTCCCTAGAATGTGAATACCTGAAGTTTGGGGCAATATCTTACTGCCTAGCACAGGCCTGATACGTGATAAGTATTCAATAAATGTTTGTCAAGTATGTGAATCAATGAGAATTA
Organism: Balaenoptera ricei; assembly: GCF_028023285.1. Classification (NCBI taxonomy): domain Eukaryota; kingdom Metazoa; phylum Chordata; class Mammalia; order Artiodactyla; family Balaenopteridae; genus Balaenoptera; species Balaenoptera ricei. The sequence continues at coordinate 16,416,030 of NC_082642.1, read as the reverse complement.
ATGAACACCAGCCAGTTCACAGAGTTCAGCCAAATCTCATCCCCCTTTTGGCCTCAGTTTTTTGTGTAAATCAGATATGAAAACACCTGCCACTGGAATTTCTAATGCTATTGGTGCTAGAGAAGGGAGACTGTGCTTGGGTACCTGTTTTAGAATTCACCACGTGACAGACCTCAGGTAATCAGCATCTTTTACTTCACCCATGTTAGCACTCCACATCTTTGCCCTCTCTGAAGCACTTCACGTACATTACCTTATTCAACACTGGGATAGGTATTATAATTATGCCCCTTTAACAGATGAGGTGATTAAGGCTCAGAGAGGTTAAGAAACTTTGAACTTGGATCCACTGAGGTTGAAATTCTGGCTCTGCTGTGTAAACTTGGGCAAGTTACTTCACCTCTCAGAACCCCTCAAAGATGTGAAGATAAAATGAGATAAAGCATGTAAAGCGCCCGGCACACAGGAGACAATTAATGGTGGTTCTCTTTGTTGGCCAAGCCAGGAAGTTGCAGAGATGGAATTCTGTTCTTTCTACCAACCATGCTGATGCCTTTAAGTCAACAAAAAAGATTACAGTTCGGCTTAGGCTATGGTGCTTCAATTATATGTAAGGAAGATTTCAGTTAACACATTTTTAAACTTGTAATGTTTGTAATAACTAAAATAATCAATGAGCTTCTGTGGCCTTCCCCAGTCCTAAGGTAATGGGGTTCACTAGTCATTTGATAAGGGGGTTCTATAGTCTAGGGGCTAAGTTGCCCCCTTGTGTGGCCCTATGTGCCATTTCTTTTCCCCTCCTGCCCCCTAGTGGTAAATGTGGGCACCACAGGTTCGGCATGCCACCAACGTGCCATGCAGGCCAGCCAAGCTCGAGACTGCCTCGCGACGCCACCTAGCGGCTTTTGTTAACACTGCAGAGCTGTAAAGGAGTTTGTGCTGTTATGGAAATGATTGAACAGGCCTTGCCTGGACCTCACTCCCGGGCTCCATCTCTCACTCGCTGTGAGACCGTGGGCACATCGTTTAGCTTTCCCGAACGTTAGTTTCTGCATCAATAAATTGGGTACTACACCTACCTCAAAGAGTTTTTGTGATGAATAAATAACTGAGGCCAAACACCTAGAAAAGGGCAGATGTGCTGTAAAGTTTAGCTCTTCTAATAAAATGAAAAAATTAAATATATGATTGAATTATCACAAACTGGCTTATTGATTTTATGACAGAGTAAAGGGCCACAAGGAAGGTCAGTTTTGAGGACAGGGGAAGGAGGGAAAAGGAGATTGTTAGGAAAATCCAGGGCTTGGGGCATAGCTGGGGAGTGCAGGTGCACAGTCCAGAAGACATTCAAGATCCAGCCAATGACCTTGATAAGTGACCTCTGCTTGTGTTGTTAGGACACAAACACGTAGAGATCACAGGACACAGCAGAATCCGAGGCATAAATGACAGCAAGTCTTCCAGGAAGGAATATTGGCCAGGGCAGTCATGAAGGGCTCCCTGGAGGAGGGGATATTCAAGCTGGAGGGGGATCTGGAGAGTGAAGAAGGGCTCTAGGGGGTATTCCAGGCCAGGGAGGGGGAGAAGGGGGAAGCAGAGCAAAGGGTCCAGCATCTTCCTGAAGGAGACCAGCCAGAGAGAAGGCAGGAGCAGGAGGTCAGGTCAGACCACCTGGGGACCAGGAGCTTCACCTGGATCCTTTGGATGGGGAGGAGCCCGTGAAAATGTTCAAACGGGCTGACACGGGCAGTTGCTGTGCCCAGCAGCTTAACTTGGCATCTCTGTGTAGGGGGGATAGAAAGAAGAAAGACAAGATTTGGTCAAATGCACAAAGAACTCAAAGCAACAATCCCTGAGCCCGGTACTGGGGAGGAATAACAAAGGGACACAGCTGTCTCCTGGCCTCTGCACTTTTCAGCAGGCTCTGCTGGGCCTACTGCTGAGTACACTTCTTTCATACTTGGCCAGACCCCTGTGCAGGGCAGCAGCTGCCTCATCAAGGCCAACCAAGTGGCTTCCCCTACCTGCTGCACTGGGGAAGCGGCAGCTTCTATCACCTAGAGGCAGCGGGACCTGATGCAGGGCCAGTCCTGGGCCTGCTGAGTGTCAGGATCACCTGGGAGACCTGGTGCCCTTGTGAAAACACAAACTCCCCAGCTCCAGCCTAAAACAGCTGAAGCAGAATCTCTGGGTGTTGGCTCCAGAATCAAAATTCTTAATAGCTCTGCAGGTGATGGAGATCTTTATCCAGGCTTAGGATAATTGGTGAGCAGGACAAGAGGAGTGGTTTGGAGTCAGACAGTCCCAGGGGCCAATCTCAGGCCCATTCCTTTCGAGCTGTGCTGCCCTGGCTGTCCTGGGCAAGTCACTTCACCACTCTGAGTCCCAGTGTCCCACCTACAAAATAGGCATGAAAAACTCTCCCAAAGGGTGGTGGAGGTTGTCAGCATGGTGCCAGGCTCACAGCAGGTACTTAGTAGATGGAAGATTAAACCTGGGAATGCCGGGGGCCTTGATTGCCTTTACCGACTCCACACACACAGCCTGTGAGTTGATAATAAGTCTCCCGAAGAAGTGGCTAGAAGTGACTTTGGAGTGAAAGAGGGAAGTCCCCAGGAAGGGCCTGCTGCAGCAGAGCTAAAAAGCCAGTGTTGAGATTTGGCCTGGCTCTTCCTTTGCCTGTGACACAATCCCAGCTGGCTGGCGCTGGAAGAAATGGTGGGGCAGACGGGGCTTGTCTCTGGGACCTCACGTCCCTTCAGGGGCTCCTCCTCCCTTTTGTCTCAAGCGGGCCAGGCCTAGCTTCCAGGCACCCTCAACCATGCAAGTTTGTGCATTTGTCCTTTTTTTGTTTTTGTTTAAATACATTTAAATTATCACACTGCTGGCACATCTCATTTGCATGAAATTCTGCACCATATATGCTAATCATAGTAAAGTTACCACCCCACTTCCTGGGAAGGGGAAAACTACTCTGGAAGATAATTTTCACTGAAATCTAACCAAACTTCGTTAAGTAGACTGTGACAAGATTATAAATGATATGAAAAATAACATTTTAACATTTGGCCATCAACTTAAGGAAATGGTTTGCCTATACAAATTTTTGTAATTTTTAATATATTCTACCCTCGTAGCTCGCAGGCACTCTCACCTCCCCGTCTCCCCTTTCGTCTCAGGCTTAGCTCCCAAGATCACTGCCTGCGTTCAGCGGTTTCCCAGCATCCCAGGACCCCGAGAGCTGTGGGTGGTCGTGGAGCTGTGGTTTACGGTGGCCTGAAACAGGGCCTAGAAGCAGTGTGCATCCTGAGATGCAGTGGCAAGGCAGGTATGACAGGATGTGATCACTGGGTGGGTCTAAGGAGATAGGAGGGAATTGAACGTGACACCACGGTTTCTAGTCTGGACAAAGGGTGAGCCAGGAAGGGAGCTGGGAGGGAGGGTGGGAGGACATACAGGAGGAGGAGCAAGTTTGGGATGGGAGAAGGTCATCAACTTAATGGGCAAGAGGAGGAGAGATGTATCAGGATTCCTGATGACTCCCAATCTCAACAGATTCAACAGGGACTTAAACACACTGCACAAGTGTTCTGTTCTGTGTGTTTGTTTTCCTCTCCCATAAAAGAAGTCCCGGTGGGCATACAAGGCAGGTGTTAAGGCTCTACCAAGTTATCCAGACTGCTCCCATCTTTTTAATCTACCACTTGGGACTGCCATCCTTAAAATCGCCTCATGATCCAAGATGGCAGTGGAGTCAGGCATGAAATCTCCTTCCAGTCTGTGAAAAGGAGGAAAGCGGGAGGTGACCCCGAGTGAAGTGAGCTTTTTTGAAGTAGTCTTCTTAGAAATCCCACATAACACGTTCACATCAGCTGGACCGAGTCACATGGCCACAACCTCATGCAGGGGAGGCTGGGAAATACCGTCTTTATTGCGGATCACCACGTACTCAGGTAAATATTGGGTATCCGTTACTACGTAAAAAGGGGAGAATAGATGCAACCCGCAATCCTGCTATAATCATCATCCCCAAGAAACCAGAACTTTCCAGGGAGAGGCGTGGTGTGACAAATGATGGTTATGACACCAGCCTTGCTCAGCGAGAGCACCCAGAGTGGGAAGATTCCTGAAGACGAAGCCGGGCAGAACTACCTTTACAGGGGCAGGCGAGGGAGGACCACGAGGAGGGGCAGCTGGAGCTGAGACGCAGGAGGGAAGCCAGCGGGGCGAGGGTACGGTCCCAGAGCCCGAGGACCCGGGTCTGGAGCGTAGGGCATGTTCCCAGCATGGAACGCAGCGGAGAGAGAGGAGCGGGGCTGCGGGGTGGCCGCTAGATTTCGCAGCAGAGAAGTCGCCTGTGGTGTAAACGGAGCAGGTTTCTGTGGAGTGGAGAGAGCGGCACCCTGATGGGAGACCTGGGACTGGGGATGCCTGTCCCGTGAGCAGAGACGACTTTTCCAGATCTTGGCTGAGAACTAGGGGCGAAAAGCAGGGCAGCAGCTGGAGATGGAAGACGAGATTTAAAGAGGGTTTGGGTATTTTCTTTTTTTTTCTCCCCCAAAGACTGAAAGAGAATTGGGAGTCATTAAATCCAGATGGAAAGAAGCCAATGGAGATAGTAGTTCACACGCAGAGAAAGAGGAGAAAAATAGATGAGGGAGGAGGGAGCAGGCAGGAGGGGTGAGAACAGCAGACTCAGGTGGTTTGATTCTAGGGAGAAGAGCATCTCTTCCATTGAGGGGGACTGACTGGGGGAGGGGGCGGGCGTGTTGGGGGAGCAGGACATGGGAAACTGGTGTCCCAGGGAAAGGAGTGGTTTCTAAAATCAAAACTGGAGTCTGCCACACTGCCAGATGGAGAACCCTCACACTTACTCTTGGAGGATGGTTGAACTAGTATAGAATTCCTTCAGCTCTTTGAAGATGTCATGTCAGTTTTTCCTAGCGTTTATTTTTTGCTAATGAAAATTCTTCTGCAAGTGCGATTCTCTGACTATCTCCAGGTGGTGTCAGTGGCTCCTGGAAGCTGTAGAATAAGCTGGTCCTCAAATAATATGATCTCACAGAAAGGGAGAAAAACATCTCTTCTTCAGCAGCCTTATCCACCCCTGAGAAGGATTCGAATTGGCCTTGTTGAGCCATGTGGCTGACAGGGTCTTGGTGCTCCCGCCTGGTGACAGGCCTGAGCCTCTGAGGTGGGAGAGCCAAGTTCAGGACATTGGACAACCAGAGACCTCCCGGCCCCATGTAATATCAATCAGTGAGAGCTCTCCCAGAGAGCTCTGTCTCAACGCTAAGACCCAGCTCCACCCAACGGCTGGCAAGCTCCAGTGCTGGATGCCCCATGCCAATCAACTAGCAAGACAGGAACACAACCCCACCCATTAGCAGAGAGGCTGCCTAAAATCATACTAAGGTCACAGACACCCCAAAACAAACCACCGGACCTGGTCCTGCCCACCAGAAAGACAAGATCCAGCCTCATCCTCTAGAACACAGACACCAGTCCCCTCCACCAGGAAGCCTATACAACCCACTGAACCAAACTTACCCACTGGGGGAAGACACCAAAAACAACGGGAACTACAAACCTGCAGCCTGCAAAAAGGAGACCCCAAACACAGTAAGTTAAGCAAAATGAGAAGACAGAGAAATATGCAGCAGATGAAGGAGCAAGGCAAAACCCCACCAGACCAAACAAATGAAGAGGAAATAGGCAGTCTACCTGAAAAAGAATTCAGAGTAATGATAGTAAATATTTTGATCCAAAATCTTGGAAATAGAATGAGAAAACACAAGAAACATTTAATAAGGACCTAGAAGAACTAAAGAGCAAACAAACAATGATGAACAACACAATAAATGAAATTTAAAATTCTCTAGAAGGAATCAATAGCAGAATAATTGAGGCAGAAGAACGGATAAATGACCTGGAAGATAAAATAGTGGAAATAACTACCGCAGAGCAGAATAAAGAAAAAAGAATGAAAAGAATTGAGGACAGTCTCAGAGACCTCTGGGACAAAATTAAACGCACCAACATTCAAATTATAGGGGTCCCAGAAGAAGAAGAGAAAAAGAAAGGGTCTGAGAAAATATTTGAAGAGATTATAGTTGAAAACTTCCCTAACATGGGAAAGGAAATAGTTAATCAAGTCCAGGAAACACAGAGAGTCCCATACAGGATAAATCCAAGGAGAAACACTCCAAGACACATATTAATCAAACTATCAAAAATTAAATACAAAGAAAAACTATTAAAAGCAGCAAGGGAAAAACAACAAATAATGTACAAGGGAATCCCCATAAGGTTAACAGCTGATCTTTCAACAGAAACTCTGCAAGCCAGAAGGGAGTGGCAGGACATATTTAAAGTGATGAAACGGAAAAACCTACAACCAAGATTACTACCCAGCAAGGATCTCATTCAGATTCGATGGAGAAATTAAAACCTTTACAGACAAGCAAAAGTTAAGAGAATTCAGCACCACCAAACTAGCTTTACAACAAATGCTAAAGGAATTTCTCTAGGCAGGAAACACAAGCGAAGGATAAGACCTGCAATAACAAACCCAAAACAATTAAGAAAATGGTAATAGGAACATACATATCGATAACTACCTTAAATGTAAATGGATTAAATGCTCCAACCAAAAGACATAGACTGCCTGAATGGATACAAAAACAAGACCCGAATATATGCTGTCTACAAGAGACCCACTTCAGACTTAGGGACACATACAGACTGAAAGTGAGGGGATGGAAAAAGATATTCCATGCAAATGGAAATCAAAAGAAAGTTGGAGTAGCAATTCTCATATCAGACAAAATAGACTTTAAAATAGACTATTTCAAGAGACAAAGAAGGACACTACATAATGATCAAGGGATCAATCCAAGAAGAAAATATAACAATTGTAAATATTTATGCACCCAACATAGGAACACCTTGATACATAAGGCAAATGCTAACAGCCATAAAAGGGGAAATTGACAGTAACACAATCATAGTAGGGGACTTTAACACCCCAATTTCACCAATGGACAGATCATCCAGAATGCAAATAAATAAGGAAACACAAGCTTTAAATGACACATTAAACAAGATGGACTTCATTGATATTTATATGACATTCCAACCAAAAACAACAGAATACACTTTCTTCTCAAGCTCCCATGGAACATTCTCCAGGATAGATCATATCTTGGGTCACAAATCAAGCCTTGGTAAATTTAAGAAAATTGAAATCATATCAAGTATCTTTTCTGACGACAACACTAGGAGACTAGACATCAATTACAGGAAAAATAACTGTAAAAAATACAAACACACGAAGGCTAAACAATACACTACTAAATAACCAAGAGATTACTGAAGAAATCAAAGAGGAAATCAAAAAATAGAAACAAATGACAATGAAAACACGACGACCCAAAACCTATGGGATGCAGCAAAAGTAGTTCTAAGAGGGAAGTTTATAGGAATACAACGTACCTCAAGAAACAAGAAAAATCTCAAATAAACAACCTAACTTTACACCTAAAGCAATTCGAAAAGAAGAACAAAAAAACCCCCAAAGTTAGCAGAAGGAAAGAAATCATAAAGATCAGATCAGAAATAAATGAAAAAGAAATGAAGGAAATGATAGCAAAGATCAATAAAACTAAAAGCTGGTTCTTTGAGAAGATAAACAAAATTGATAAACCATTAGCCAGACTCATCAAGAAAAATGGGAAAAGACTCAAATCAATGGAATTAGAAATGAAAATGGAGAAGTAACAAGTGACACTGCAGAAATAGAAAGGATCATGAGAGATTACTACAGGCAACTATATGCCAATAAAATGGACAACCTGGAAGAAATGGACAAATTCCTAGAAAAGCACAACCTTCTGAGACTGAACCAGGAAGAAATAGAAAATAGAAACAGACCAATCACAAGCACTGAAATTGAAACTGTGATTAAAAATCTTCCAAGAAACAAAAGCTCAGGACCAGATGGCTTCACAGGTGAATTCTATCAAACATTTAGAGAAGAGCTAACACCTATCCTTCTCAAACTCTTCCAAAATATATCAGAGAGAGGAACACTCCTAAACTCATTCTACGAGGCCACCATCACCCTGATACCAAAACCAGACAAAGATGTCACAAAGAAAACTACAGGCCAATATCACTGATGAACATAGATGCAAAAATCCTCAACAAAATACTAGCAAACAGAATCCAACAGCCCATTAAAAGGATCATACATCATGATCAAGGGGCATTTATCCCAGGAATGTAAGGATTCTTCAATATATGCTAATCAATCAATGTGATACACCATATTAACAAATTGAAGGATAAAAACCATATGATAATCTCAATAGATGCAGAAAAAGCTTTTGACAAAATTCAACACCCATTTATGATAAAAACTCTCCAGAAGGTAGGTATAGAAGGAACTCACCTCAACATAATAAAGGCCATATATGACAAACCCACAGCCAACATCATTCTCAATGGTGGAAAACTGAAACCATTTCCTCTAAGATCAGGAATAAGACAAGGTTGCCCACTCTCACCGCTATTATTCAACATAGTTTTGGAAGTTTTAGCTACAGCAATCAGAGAAGAAAAAGAAATAAAGGGAATCCAAATAGGAAAAGAAGAAGTAAAACTGTCACTGTTTGCAGATGACACGATACTATACATAGAGAACCCTAAGGATGCTACCAGAAAACTACTAGAGCTAATCAATGAATTTGGTAAAGTAGCAGGATACAAAATTAATGCACAGAAATCTCTTGCACTCCTATACACTAATGATGAAAAAGATGAAAGAGAAATAAAGGAAACACTCGCATTTACCACTGCAACAGAAAGAATAAAATACCTAGGAATAAACCTACCTAGGGAGACAAGAGACCGGTATGCAGAAAACTATAAGACACTGATGAAAGAAATTAAAAACAATACAAACAGATGGAGAGATATACCATGCTCTTGGATTGGAAGAATCAATATTGTGAAAATGACTATACTACCCAAAGCAATCTACAGATTCAATGCAATCCCTATCAAACTACCATTGGCATTTTTCACAGAAGTAGAACAAAAAATTTCACAATTTGTATGGAAACACAAAAGACCACAAATAGCCAAAGCAATCTTGAGAAAGAAAAACAGAGCTGGAGGAATCAGGCTCCCTGACTTCAGACTATACTACAAAGCTACAGTAATCAAGACAGTATGGTACAGGCACAAAAACAGAAATATAGATCAATGGAACAGGATAGAAAGCCCAGAGATAAACCCACACACATATGGTCATCTTATCTTTGGTAAAGGAGGCAAGAATATACAATGGAGAAAAGACAGCCTCTTCGGTAAGTGGTACTGGGAAAACTCAACAACTACATGCAAAAGGATGAAACTAGAATACTCCCTAACACCATACACAAAAATAAACTCAAAATGGATTAAAGACCTAAATGTAAGGCCAGACACTATAAAACTCTTAGAGGAAAACATAGGCAGAACACTCTATGACATACATCACAGCAAGATCCTTTTTGATCCACCTCCTAGAGAAATGGAAATAAAAACAAAAATAAACAAATGGGACCTAATGAAACTTAAAAGCTTTTGCACAGCAAAGGAAACCATAAACAGCCGAAGAAACAGCCCTCAGAATGAGAGAAAATATTTGTAAACAAAGCAACTGGTAAAGGATTAATCTCCAAAATATACAAGCAGCTCATGCAGCTCAATATCAAAAAAACAAACAACCCAATCCAAAAATGGGCAGAAGACCTAAATAGAAATTTCTCCAAAGAAGACATACAGATTGCCAACAAACACATGAAAGGATGCTTCATGTCACTAATCATTAGAGCAATGCAAATCAAAACTACACTGAGGTATCACCTCACACCTGTCAGACTGGCCACCATCAAAAAATCTACAAACAATAAATGCTGGAGAGGGTGTGGAGAAAAGGGAACCCTCTTGCACTGTTGGTGGGAATGTAAATTGATACAGCCACTATGGAGAACAGTATGGAGGTTCCTTAAAAAACTAAAAATAGAACTACCATATGACCCAGCAATCCCACTACTGGGCATATACCCTGAGAAAACCATAATTCAAAAAAAGTCATGTACCAAAATGTTCATTGCAACACTATTTACAATAGCCAGGACACAAAAGCAACCTAAGTGTCCATCAACAGACGAATGGATAAAGAAGATGTGGCACATATATACAATGGAATATTACTCAGCCATAAAAAGAAACGAAATTGAGTTATTTGTAGTGAGGTGGATGGACCTAGAGTCTGTCATACAGAGTGAAGTGAGTCAGAAAGAGAAAACTAAATACCGTATGCTAACGCATATATATGGAATCTAAAAAAAAAAAAAGAAATGGTTCTGATGAACCTAGGGGCAGGACAGGAATAAAAACGCAGATGTAGAGAATGGACTTGAGGACACGGGGATGGGGAAGGGTAAGCTGGGACGAAGTGAGAGAGTGGCACTGACATATATACACTACCGAATGTAAAATAGGTAGCTAGTGGGAAGCAACTGCATAGCACAGGGAGATCAGCTCGGTGCTTTGTGACCACCTAGAGGGGTGGGATAGGGAGGGTGGGAGGGAGACCCAAGAGGGAGGAGATATGGGGATATATGTATACGTATAGCTGATTCACTTTGTTATACAGCAGCAACTAACACACCATTGTAAAGCAATTATACTCCAATAAAGATGTTAATAAATAAATAAATAAATAAATAAAGTCAAAACTGGCTGTGGCTTCTTCCCCACCACCACTCTCTCATACCAGAGGGTCAGAGCGGGAAGGAATTTCTCTCCTTCTCCTGAGCCTGGCAGAGACTGGGGTACTGCAGAGTCTCACAGGAGGTGCCCATTGCTTAGCTGAATATGTGGTCTTTGGCCACGTAAAAGGAGGTCTGGGGTGATTTAAGTGTAGAGGCTGGGGAGGGCGACAGTGCCCTGAAAAAGAAGTGGGGGAGGAGTGTTGCCATTGCTGGGCTGTGAACAAAAGCGAAGCAGAGGACAAGGGAGAGTGGCACCCCGGAGACGTACTCTAATTGGCAAAAGTCAATTAGACTGAGGGAATTTTACAAACAGGAAATTCTGACGTTCAATTTTAGGTTGTTTGTACTTCTATGATCTAAACTCCATTGGTGGCCAAAATGATCAGTAAAATCTACCATACCCATGATGCTTTGTATGAGTGGTATGACTTCCCTCTCAGATCCCCAGAGTTGGTATAAAGATTATTTTAAATTGAAAACATTTGAGCTACAGAAGATGTAGAAAGAAACCTTATCTGACTAAAGTAGAGCCTCCCCAAAACACAGCTGCTGAATCCCCTCCCAGGGAGTTTCTTACGAATATACAGCTGCCTAGAAGACCAACTGCCCATTCCCCATAGCATCAAAAAGCCCAGTAGAGGAACTTCCCTGGAGGTCCAATGTTTAAGACTCTGTGCTTCCACTGCAGGGGGCACAGGTTCGATCCCTGGTCAGGGAATTAAGATCCTGCATGCTGCCCGGCACGGAAAAAAAAAAAAAAGCCCAGTAGAGTTTCCCACCATACTCTCCCACTGAAGCACTAACTCTCACTTTTGTTAAGTATATATATGTGTGTATATATATATGTGTGTATATATATATGTGTGTATATATATATATATACACACACATATATATATATATATATATATATATATATATATACACATATATATATATATAAACTTTTAGTTTGAACTATTTTGTGAGTTTTTCCTTTACTGGGAGCTCCTGCTTTCACGTGTGAAAATAAACCTTGTCTTTTCTCCTGTTAGTCTGGCTTTTCTCAGTTAATTTGCAGGCCCCCAATCATAGGACACAGGTTGGAAGAGGAAAAGTCTTCTTCCCAACAGTGGTTTTATGTGGGCATCAAAAAAGGGGAGGTATGGAGTAGGGAGGAGGGGGCAGCCAGCAGGAGGGATGGGAGTAAGGCTGAGGGGTCCACTGAGGCAGGCACTCAGGACCAGAAGGGATGGGGGGATATAAGCCCCCAGGTATGTGCAGACAATCTTAGGGTGAATGTGGGAAGGGGGTTAACATTTGATGATGTGCCAGCAGGATGCTGAAAGACCCCTCCCCCTTAGAAGTGGGGGCAAAGTCACCTGCTGAGAGTGTGAGGGGAGGGGCGGGGCTGGAGCTTAGAGAGGTTTACAAAGACCTGCTGTGGCACTTTGGGGGCAGAATTCCTGCAGCATTGAGGACCCAGCTGAGTTGCATCCATGGGGTTATATGCTGCCAGCCAGAGATTGTGGGACGTTCCCCAGAAGCTCTCAACCACGGGGAGGTGGGCACAGTGGAGCAGACACTTGGATTCCTTCAGAACTGGGGATTTGGGGGGTTGAATACGATTACAGAGGGGCAAGGAGGTGGAGGATACCGTGAGAGGGAGGAAAGCTTGCATGAAGAGCTGTGAAGCCTGGCGGGAGTCTACTAAATGCGTGCGGATCTCGCAGAGGTGAGGGGCAGGTTCGGAGGGGAGGAGGGAGGGAGAGCTGAAGACGGGCTGGGTTTAGAACGTGTAACAGGGGGATTCAGGATGCTCATCGTGGAGAGCAGCTAAGGCTACGTGACGGGAGGTCTGCAGTGTGGCTATGGGAATGGGAGGCTCAGGTAGGAGCAGGTGAAGGTCCTGGGAAACATAGCCGTCTAGGACATGAGAGGCTAGGATATTGGGAGGGTCAGCCCTGTAGGCACTGGAGCCCCCGGGCTAGTGACAGTACCTGGGATGAGGAAGAAGTCAGCCCGGAGGGTAACACAAGTCAGCCCTAAGCAGGGGTAGAGGGCGATGTGGTTGTATGGCAGAACCCCAGGGAGAGGGGATTTCATGCCAGATGGTCTGGGCGTGGCAGGAGGAGTAGGAAGACTGGGGTTATGAGGCATGAAGGAGGTGAGTTACCTGCAGCGAGGAAACCTGCGGGGGAGCCAGTGGCCCAGGGGCTGGACAGTGAAGGCAGATGCTGGAGGAGGACTTGGGTTAGAGGGGAAGGACAAAGAGGGGTTGCTTTCTGTGAAGCAAGGGTTCCCGGGGGCTCAGTTTGAGGAACTGGCTGGTCCCCACTGCCACGTGATTGCCTGACTGCTGTGTCATTTTTTTTTTTACTTTATTTTTTAAATTTTAATTTTGTTGGAGTATAGCGGATTTACAATGTTTGTTAGTTTCAGGCATACAGCAAAGTGATTCAGATATATATATATATATATATATTCATTCTTTTGACAGACACGACTAATGGATCATTGCATTCTTCTCTGGTGAATCCTGAAGGGGTCTCAACCTAGTTTTCCCAGAAAGTCACCACCAATGGATTGGACCAAGGGTCAGCAAACTACAGTCTGCAGACAAATCTGACCCACTGCCTGTTTCTGTAAATAAAGTTTTATTGGCACACAACCACACCAGCTCATTTATTTATTGTCTGTGACTGCTTTCCTGGGGCAAGGGCAAGGGTGAGTCATCGTGACAGAGCTGGTACAGCCCAGAACGCCGAAAATATTTACTATTTGCCTCTTAAGAAAAATGTAGCTTGATTAGAGCCTGAATGAGAGATTAAATACACTTGTTCTTCCTGGATTCGAGGAATACCCTGCTCAGGACTAACTTCATTCTTTAAAATTTTCCCTATTTTTGTTTTCTTTTTTGACGTTGAAAAAGGGTGACTTGAAGTAAATTACCAAGAGCACACTATTTTTCAATGTACAGCCAATGAATTTTCACATATGAATACATTCATGTCGCCACCACCCAGATCATGATAAAGTATATGTCCAGCCCCCAGAAGGTTTTTCTGTGCCCTTTCTCAGTCAGTATCCGCCACCCTGAGGTCACCTCTACTCTGACCTCTATTACCGTTAATTTTGCCTGTTCTTGAATTTCATATGGATGGAACGATAGAGTATGGAGCCTTTTGTGTCTGACATTTTTCACTCATTGTATGTCTGTAAGATTGATCTATATTGCTGCATGTATCACTACTTTCTTCTTCTTTACTGCTGTGTAATATTTTATTGTATGGATATCCACAGTGTTTTATCCATTCTTCTATTGATGGACATTTGGGTTTCTTGCTATAATGGAAAAAGTTATGATGGACATTCTTATATATGTCTTTTGCTGGATGTATGCACACATTTCTCTTGAGTATAGACCTAGAAATGGAATTTCTGGATCATGGAGTAGGTGTTTATCTTTAGCAAATACTCCCCAAATTGAACAAATTTATACTCATGTGCAAACTGGATTTAAACAGCATGGAAACCTTAGCCACTGGAGTGATGGCGCCTATGGGTGAACGCTCAGGTGTTACTGAATAAATAAGGGAAATGGCAGAACTGATAGTCCTGGAAATCACAGCAAGAAGGTGGTCTTGCCCACCTGGTGCAAATGTGTATCAACTGGATGTCATTAATGCCGTACAAAACAGACGGTGCCTCCCTGGGCCACCAGAACCTGGGGAGTCCAGGTTCGGGCTGGGCTAGGGTTCTCAGCCCACTCAGAATGATGTCTTTCAGCATCTGGCTCACATTAACCATACTCACAGGAGACCGGTGTACCCCCTCCCCTGAAAGGGGGTGTATTCACAGAGTGGGCTCCTGATCTGGAGTCATGAAGGTTCTGAAGGAATCAATGGGCTTAGGAGGTAACATTTTAATCATTCAGTTGCTTAGGAAGCATGGACCCTGAACCAGAGAGTCCTAAAATAATCTCCCACCCCACGGCCAAGGTCTCTTTCTATGGCAGGACTGCCCAGAACCCCTCTATCCAGAGTCTCACCTCCTTGGACAATAACATAGTTTTCTCCCTGAGCCCCTGGTTTTCTTCGCAGCTCATCCTCTCTTTGATGCCTGTTTCTTGAGCTGGGTTCATGTCCCTGAATAGCTCTAGTCTCTCTGACTCTGGTCAGTCCAGGAGACATCCCCTATGGATTTCATTCATCAGATCTTAGGGATCTGGGACCTTGCTTTTGTACTTGCCATAAGAGTTTGGTTTAGGACACAATGAGCTTGTGTCCTCTTGGGACATGTGGGTCCAGCAGGAAAACAGACACGCAAGTCAAGAGCTTAGGAAATCTAGTTGGATCAGGATTCAGATTTGGTGAAAGAAGTGGATGAGATCACTCAGGGTACATAAAGGGGAAGGCTAAGAAGTTAACCTTGGGGAACACATCAAAATTAGGGCAGAAGCAGTAGAGAGGAGCAGGACCTAGAAGAACCATGTAGTTTTTGAAAATAAGAATATACTCATCAATGCTGCTAGCATGTAGTAATTATTCAACACATTTGAATAGAGTAAGTCCCCGACATACAAACGAGTTCCATTCCAAGAGTGCATTCATAAGTCCAATTTTGTTTGTAAGTGCAACAAAGTTATCCTAGGTACCCAACTAACACAATTGGCTATATAGTACTGTACTGTAATACGTTTATAATACTTTTCACACAAATAATACATAAAAAACAAACAAAAAAATAAAGAAAACATTTTTAATCTTACAGTACAGTACCTTGAAAAGTACAATAGTACAGTACAACAGCTGGCATACAGGGGCTGGCATCAAGTGAACAGGCAAGAAGAGTTACTCACTGGAGGAGGGAGAGAAGGTGGGAGATGGTAGAGCTGAAGGATCATCAGCAATAGGAGACGGAGGGCAAGCTGCAATTTCACTCATGCCTGACGTTGATGGCACAGGTTCTGGTTCCTTGCTGGATTCAATTCTACCTACCCTCTTAAAAAAATGGTCCAGTGATGTCTGGGTAGTAGCTCTTTTTTTTCTTCTCATAGATGACACGGTAGCACTGGATTGCATTCTGAATGGGTGCTGCAAACTTTGTGTACCATTTTACGTTCAGGTCCTGTGCCTCAAAAACTAACAGTGCCTCCTCAAATAGAGCTAACTGACATGATTGGACACGTGAATATACGTTTGCATCTTTGAAAGTTCACAACTTGAAGGTTTGTATGTAGGGGACTTACTGTATTTGTTTCAGAGGTTTTGTGCTATTAGTATTGGTACCTAGAAAAGCTTCTTTGTGAATTAGGCACCAGAAGGACTTTGGACCAGATTCTGAGACCTCTGCTAATCCACTCTGCCCACAACCGTCTCAGAGAGTGATTTGAGGGAATCTCTTGGATTCTGGTCCCCAAGACTGGAGAGCAAAGTTTATCTGGACATCCGCCAGCAAGGCTGAGATGTGTGATTGCATAAATGGAGCTCAAGAGCAGTGGAGGACTCGGTGCTTGAGGAAAGGTACCCAAATTTGTGTGGAGAACAAAGATTAGACTATATGAAGACAGGGGCAGTGTCTGCCTCGTCTCCAGCTTTCTATTACAACGTCTGGTTCTGTTTGGTGCTCATTAAATATTTGTTGGATGGATGGATGGGTGAATAAATAAATGAATGGATGGGTGAATGGATGGATGAGTGGATGAACGGGTGAGTGGAAGGATGGATGGATGGGTAGGTGGATGAGTGGCTGCATGGCTGAGTGGATGGATGGATGAGTGGATGAGTGGATGGATGAGGGGATGGATGGAGGGCAGGGTGAGGTTTCAGTCACCTGTTTTCCAATACGGTTAGGTTTGCTGCCTTCTCCCTCTCCTGTTGCCCAAGCCAGCATGACCCACTGAGAAGACATAGAGGCCCTTTACTTAAACTCTTTAAGTTCAGGGATAATACAGATTTCTCTTTCAAACCTGAGTTTTATGTTTACTTAACAAAAATATTGTATGTGTGGAACTCAAACCTTACAAAAAATAAGGTTGAGGGATTAATAATAAATGTGAGTATAAAAAACATCTAGGGACTTCCCTGGTGGCGCAGTGGTTAAGAATCCACCTGCCAATGCAGGGGACATGGGTTCAAGCCCTGGTCCGGGAAGGTCCCACAATCTGCGGAGCAACTAAGCCCACGCGCCACAACTACTGTGCCTGCGCTCTAGAGCCCACGAGCCACAACTACTGAGCCTGCGTGCTGCAACTACTGAAGCCCACGTGCCTAGAGCCCGTGCTCTGCAACAAGAGAAGCCACCGCAATGAGAAGCCCGCACACCGTAACAAAGAGTAGCCCCCGCTCACCGCAACTAGAGAAAGCCCGTGCACAGCAACGAAGACCCAACAGATCCAAAAATAAATAAATGAAATAAATAAAATTTTAAAAAGTCTAATATGTTTATATAGCCTCTAAAAGAACACAATAGAGTACCACTCAAAAAAAAAAAAACACGAAAAAACAAAAAAAACCCACATCTTAATGGCATTTGAAACATTTTAGGTTAGCAATAATGTGTCCTATATAGTTCATTCACAGGAAACATTTTCAGAATCTTCTTTCTGGATAATTTCAAAAAGATACTCGTAAATTAAAAAAAAAAAAAGTTTTCTATACATCTACTTGCCTTGCTGCAAATACTGTGCATCTGAAAAGCACTGTTTTTCATCTGTTTCATCTCCCATGCAAATATTCACAACTTTCTTGACATTATGATCAGGGCCCCTGAGTCATGTCTGGAGTGACTCACCATTTGTTCTGTCTCCATTCTAATGGGGCTCCTGAGTGTGGGAAAAGGACTCAAGAGTCCAACCATATAGATCAGCCTTTTGAACTAGAGGGATGCAAAATTTGGGAGGAATTCCTGTACCTGCCCCATCTACTCCAAAGGGCTTCTGGGAGAATCCCTGAAGAAAAATAGATGAGAGGCTCTTTGTCACTTTCCATGCCCTGTGTAGCTTCTGTGCAGTTCATGTTCTGGGTATTCCAGAGAGACTCTTACCCTCAGGTCAGATGATGTCACTTACCTGCTCAGAAGGCTCAAGGAGCGTCCTCTCACGTGGCCAATATAAGCAAAGCCCTCCCCACGGCCTGCAGGGCCATCTGTGATCTGACCCCACTAACTCTCTGAGCTCAGCTCTTACTCCCTGTACTAACTGGGATTCAACCTGCCAATCTTGATCCCACCCAGACCTGTGGACTTGCTCTTTCCTCTGCCTGTAGCGCTCCTCCTTCTGATATGCCCACTTCTTCAGTTCTCTGCTCAAATGTTCCCTCCGCTCAGACAACATTACTCATTAACCCTATCTAAAATACCATCCACTTCTTCCTCTATTCTCTTGCCTTAATTTCCTTTTCTTCATGGCAGTAATTTATTAATTTACTTATTAATAATTTATTAATTTACTTTACTTATTAATTTACAACTAGAAGGGAAAGTCCATGAAGACAGCGAACTCTCTGTCTTGTCTACCAGTGTGTCCATGTCACTTAGAACATCGGTAGGTGCTTGTATTAGTTATCTATTACTGTGCAGCAACTCATCACAAAGCTAGTGGCTTAAAACAACACGTATTTATTATCTCTGTGTTTGTGTGGGTCAAGAATCCAGGCATGGCTTAGCTAAGTCTTCTGCTCCAGGATATCTCATGAGGCTGCAATCAAGGGGTTGGCCAGGGATGGAGTCATTTGAAGGTATGATTGGGAAAGAATCTACTTCCAAGCTCACGTGGGTGTTGGCTGGATTCAGTTTCTTCAGCGTTGTTGGAATGAGGGCCTCAGTTCCTTTCTGGATGTTGGCCAGAGTGAGTCTGCCCTCAGTTGCTTGCCAGAGGGGGTCTCTCCATAGTGTAGTTCACTATATGGCATCTTGCTTCATCAAAGCCAGTGAGGGAGAGAGTCAGCTAACAAGACAGAAGTTACGTCTTATGTAACATAATCACAGAAGTGTCATCTCATCCCCTTTGCCCTATTCTATTGTTTAGAAGCAAGTCACAGGTCCTGCCCTCACTCAAGGTGAGGGGGTGACGCAAGGGTGTGAATATCAGGAGGTGGGGATCACTGGGGGACATTTTAGGGTCTATCTGCCAAATTACTTGCTCAATAAACGCCAAATATTACTAAATCCAATGTTAAAAGATGGCACTGGGCAGGAGGGCTGTAAGATTCAATATTCTTGCAATTCCTCTCTTGCACAATGTAGAACTTCTGTGAAATTTACTTGTTTTTTTCCCCCCAACTTCCTTCTGATACTTTGTCATCAGCCTGGTCTGCTAGCCTGTGTGGGCTGCCCCAGGTTTTGAGGATTCACTCAAGTGAAGTGACCCACACACAACCCAGTCCCTTCAAGAATCTACAACCCGAAGACCACCATTCACAGAGCTTATTCTTTATACGCCAGGATCTCTGGAATTAATGAGTTGTATCTTATTTATTCTGTGCTGGAAGTGGTGTTCTTCTTGAATAGGCATTTTGCATTTATGAGGTCTTGCTGCTAGCCAAGTTAATAATGCATCTAATAAAAAAAAGAAAGAAAGAAAGAAACATCATTCAGTTGGGTAGATCTTATTAATATGATTCAATTTTAAAAGGGCCATTGCTTCAGAGTCTTGATGTCTGGGATGCCGTTAAAGAAAAAAATTTTTTCAGAGTCACCATGACAACAGAGAGACCCCCCCCTTCTACACCCCTCTGAATCAATTACAGATTTGTCCATGTAAGAGATTGGAATACATCCAGCTTATTGGAAATTCTTTTCTGCCTCCTTTGGCAAAAGCCCTGGCTTGTTGTCCAGAGTGAGCAGGAGCCTCAAATCCATCAATATTTACTGATGAAGTCGTTGCCATTCATTAACAGGAACTTGATCAGCAGACGTTTATTGATCGCCAGGCATGTGCGAGAAACTCTGGGGGATTCAGCGCCATCACCATCTGAGAAGCTTACAGGCCTACTGCAGTGACAAGGCACAGCCGCGTGGGGCATCAGGAGCTGCGTGGGGCCCACCTCTGGGTTGTACAGACCCTGCTGAAGGACCTGGGACCTGCACAAAGGACCCTGGTGAAGAATCATGACGTCATGACATGCATGCTGGACAGTTCTGCCCTGCGAGGGGCATCTTGATCTCTGGGGGAGGGCTGCAGTGATGCGAGGGTTGGGGGAACCTACCTTGGGACTTGATTTCATACAAACTCAGCCACCAGATTGCTGGGTCACCCAGGCATGTCCTTTAACCTCTCTAGCCATTACTTTTATCCCTTACATAAAATGGGATTACATTTTTTCCTGCTGAACCCACAGTGATCACATTGCGATCTGTTGCTTGTTTGGCCAGATGTCTCCTCAGACAAGCCTTGGAAGCTGTTCTGGCAGTGACGATTCACTGTTGTCTTTGAGAACCCCAGCACAGTACTGGGCATGTCCTAGGCACTCAATAAATGAATGAATGGGGAGTGGAGGCTTCTTGCCACCTCTCCATTCTTTGCCCACCCCTCCACACTGCCCTTATGCTGGCCACTCACTCTTCCAAAGGGACTTGGGTCCATCCCCTCTTTGGTTCTCCAGAACAGCAGGGAGCACCCCAGTTGTCCCAGGCCTGCTTTCCACTCCACCCCAGATATGGTTCAACTCAACTTCTCTCCTTTGGACCATTTTGCAACCCAGGGAGGATCCAAGGGAGTGGGATAGGGTGTTGGAGGCAGGTAGGATGGATAGAGAGAAGGGGCAGAGGAGGGAGGGTGAAGGCTGTGTAGCTCCTTGCTCCCTGTAAGATGTGTGAGAATATACTGGGTGCTCTGGGTATTGAGGGAGCAGCTAGATCTAATAGTGCTTTAGTTTCTTGGGAAAATAAAGAGTGGAAGGACTCTTCTGAGCCCTCATCAAAGGCAGGTGGAGAGGTTTTTCACTAAGCCCCAAACAGGAGGAATGAAAGGAAAGCTACATCAAAGCAAATCATCATCTAATTGCTTAAAACCAGTGATAGAGTGAAAATTATAAAAGCAAGCAGGAGGAAAAAAGACACATTACATAAAGAGGAAGAAAGAGAAGAATGACAGTAGATTCTTGTCGGAAACAATACAAATCAGAGGACAGTGGTGCAACATCTTTAAAGGACTGAAAGAAACAGACTGTCAACCTAGGATTCTATATCCAGAGAAAATATCTTCCAGAAACAAGGGCGAAGTCAAGATATTTTTCAGACATAGAAAAGCTGGAAGAATTTATCACCATAAGACATATAGTACAAGAAATGTTAAAGAGAGTCCTTTAGGCAAAAGGAAAATGATATTAGATGGAAATGTGGGTCTACACAAAGAAATGGAGATCGCCGGAAATGGTGAATATGTATGTAAGTATAAAATGACTCTTTCTTATTTTAAAAATCACCTTAAAAGGTTGTTGATGTTTTGAAGCAAGAATGATAACAATGTATTATGGAGTTTGTAACAAATGTAGATGTAAAATGTATGAAAACAATATTGCCAAGAGCAGGAGGGGGAAATCGAAGTATATTTTAATAGGCTTCTGATACTGTACATCAAGTGGTAAAACAAAACTAGCATGACTGTGATAAGCTAAAAATGTATACTATAACCCTAATACAACCATTGGAAATAAAAAACCAAAGAGATATAACAAATAAGCAGAGAAGGTAAAAAGAAATAATAAAAAATACTCAACAAAATAGAAGCAAAAAAATATAGAATGGGACAAGCAGAAAACAAATAGTAAAGTGATACCATTAAACCCAACCAAATTATTAATCTCATTAAATAAAAATAGTTTAAACACCTCAAATAAAAGGCAGAGATTGTCGGATTGAATAAAAAAGCAATGTACAACTTTTTGATGCTTACCAAAAAACTACTTTAAATATAAAGACACAAATAGATTAAAGGGAAGAGGGAAGGAAAAGGAGGTACCATACTAACCAAAACAAAATTAGAGTGGCTATGTTAACATCAGATGAAGTAGATTTCACATCAAAGAATATTAAAAGGGATAAAGAGATAAAGGGGCAATTCATCAAGTGTACATAAAAATCCAAAACATTTCTGCACCTAATAAAAGCTTAAAAACATGAAGCAAAAATTAATAGGTCTGAAAGGAGAAATAAATTAGTTATAGTAATTATAGTAGACGTCAACTACTCAATAATTTTTAAAAATTAATTAATTAATTTTATTTTTGGCTGAGTTGGGTCTTCATTGCTGCGCGCAGGCTTCCTCTAGTTGCGGAGAGCGGGGGCTACTCTTCGCTGCGGTGCGCGGGCTTCTCATTGCGGTGGCTTCTCTTGTTGCAGAGCACGGGCTCTAGGCACGCGGGCTTCAGTAGCTGTGGCTCGCGGGCTCTAGAGCTCAGGCTCAGTAGTTGTGGCACATGGGCTTAGTTGCTCCGCAGCATGTGGGATCTTCCCGGACCAGAGCTCGAACCCGTGTCCCCTGAATTGGCAGGTGGATTCTTAACCACTGTACCACCAGGGAAGTCTCTCACTCAATAATTGATAGAAAAGTAGAAAAAAAAATTAGTGAGGATCTGGAAGTGTTGAAAGACACTACTGAATTAATTTGCATCTGTATGACACTCCACCCAATAATAGCAGAATATACATTCTTTTCCATTACTGTGATTGATTTGGGGCAAATTGATTACCCTCTGTCTCTCGTTTTCTCTGAGCATAGAATTCTACATTGGCAATGACTTCCTTTCAGCATTCTAAGGCTGTTTCCTAGCTTCCATCTTTTCTGTTTTGGGTCCTAACAGGAAGTCTGGGGTGTCAGCTGGGCCCCACTTCTCTCATGGACACTGACCTCCCGTTTTTTGTCTCCCAAGCGGCCGTGAGATCGCAGAAAGCTCTACCAGATTCCCACTCTCCTCCTGTCTCCTTTCTGCTTGGCTTCTAATTGTAAAATGAGAGGGATGGGCTCCTGGCCCATTCATCCATGCATCCAATTTTTATACGTCTGTTTCTGGCACTTTTGGCACTGTTGTAGATGAAATAGACAGCCGAAATCCTTGTCGTCCTTTTATGATTTCTAAATAAGATTTGTGTGAGCTCATCTAGTGCTTGTTTGTTTCTTTTTTCCTTAGAAACATCTTTTGGTTGGGCTCAGAGGTGAGAGGACAAAAATGAATATTTAGATCTATGAATCAGCAGATTACTTCAGTTCTTTGTCATTTTTTTGGCTCAAGGTCAGGTTTGAAGCCATCTCTTATTTTTATTTAATGTGGTTATTTTGTGTTCTGTTCTTCCAGATTTGCCTTTCTAATTAGATTTCACCCAGATAGATGGTAAAATGAGTTTGCGCTCCCTGGCTGCTCTTAGGAGGGGCAGGGGCTTGTATAATAAGCCTGCTGGGGTGGGGAGAAGAGGTTGCAGCTGGTAGCAAGTACAATGAATCATGCACACATAAATAATAGAGTGCAGACCACCCTGGAGCTGGGAGGCCGGGATTGCAGTTTTGAAAAGTATACGTGTGGTAGGGAGAGTGCAGGATTTTTAAAAGAACCTAAGAAATGACCCCTAACCTTTTGCAGGATATTTATCTCCCTGAGGCCCTGGGGTGGCCAGTGGTGAAATGGAAACATGTATGGATTAGTCTTCTCACTTTAAATCTTAGTTTGATGTTTACTATATTACTTGACACCAATTTATTGCAGATAATTAAAAATTTCATCTTTATGTGTACTTTGTCTTTTCCCAAGTTTTCACAATGAATGGGAACTTTTATAATCAGAGAAACAAAACCCATGGTACATGGAACTTAAGAATAATATTTGTCATCTAGATACTGTGGTGGTCACAAAAGAAATGTTTTGTACAGATGTGTAACTCTGGGGGAAGGCAGGCTTGCGGGTGGCACAGACCTTTGGAACTTAGAACCTGCTGCTAAAAACCACTTCACCTGGGCCCCTAGGGGCCTCCCTGGTATTGTTAAGTTACCTCAGACTCCGTCAGAGACTGTCTTCCCCCAGTCAACCCTTTCAGGGTGGGAGCAGTAGCCCATTGTTTCTCTAAGTCTACAGTGCAGGACAAAGGAGGCTGTACAAATATTTGCTCAGCTTTGTTTCGCTCAACGGATTGAAACTGAATTGAAGATGGCACCTGCTCCCAGCTGCTCAGGCAGGGACTGCTTGCATAAAACGACAGCAAGTGCTGCCTGGCAGAATATTCATGACTTGGCTGAGTCTGGGACTATTTTTATAAGATGGGAGGGTTCGACTTTCAACAAATTTTGAGTTTCCCTGGGGGGGCCAAAATGTGTGTGTGGGAAGGACAAAGGCTGGGAATAGAAGGGGAGACTAAGGTTTTGAACAAATGGCAGCGTGCTTTTTTCTTTCTACTCTGTTTTATGGTCATCGATGGGCATAGCTTGCTCCTGTATCTGATGAACAATGATGCTGATTGATAGTTACTCTTTTGCAGGGACCAATGTGCCAGGAGCTGTGCTATGGGTTTGTGCTACTCAGGACTCTTGGTTGCAAGTGATAGTAAAACCAATTCCAGTTTGCTTGGGGAAAAGTGGGGATTTACTGGACATGCACTTGAAAAATCCAGGTCCTGGTTTTAGGAGCAACAGAAAGCTGCCTGTCTCTCGACTCTGTTTTCCTCTGGGTCGGCTTTGGCATGGCATCCCCTGGTGCTGGCCAGAAGGTCACCAGCTGCTTCAGGTCCCATCTTACCTCAACAGCAACAGAGGAAAGAGGTTTAATGGGGGGAATGGTTTTGAGATGCTTCCCAATATATATTTTCCCTGTGGAAATCTTTTTCTTTCCTGTAGCCCCTTCCTCCTTTAAGTTTCAGCCAAGAAGTGTTACTGCCCCAGGGGCAGGGAAGGGTGGGTACCGTTCCGAACCCAAAGTCCACAGGGAGGAGGGAGAGGACACCTCCTTCAGAATGGAAGGGGGGATTAAGCCATCAGAGAACAGGGAAAGTGAGGAAAGAGACTGAGAGGGTGAGTCTAGGGAGAATATGACGCCTGGTTCCCTGAGGGGCCTGAGGCCATCTCCGTACCAAGTCTTGACTTACGGAGGGGGTATGATACAAAGAGAGAAATCCCAGATAGGCTGAGAAGGAAGCTGTAAACAGAGAGGGCCTGTGCCCCACTTCTGGTTTGGAACAAAACACCCTGTGCCAACACAGGAAGGCTGCAGCTAGGTGAAGCGTATAGTGGTATATTTTGTGGGGAAATGGTTAGCAATGGTGCCCCGTGTCACCTTCAGTCCCACTGTGACAGACAAGGGATACAGGAGCAGGCACTGGTTCCCTGTGGGGGATGAGAAGGTAGCAGAGAGGGAGGGGTCGCCGTGGCTGGGAGAACAGGATGGACAGGTGACCCAGTCGTGCCAAGCAGAGTCGGGACACAGGCTTGCGGGAACAGTGGGCAAAGAGAAGCCGTTTTTCTGTTGGCCTTGTTGCTGCGAGGCTGTGAGCCTGGGGTCTCGCATGGAGCCTGAGAGTATAGCTCACATGGAAGGAAGCAAAGCTGGGAGATGGAGAGTCCTTGAAGGCTTTGGTTTCCAGGGCCTGAAGCAGACGTGCCCTGAGCTTTTAATTTATGTGAGTCAATCAATTCCTTTTTGTTTAAGCGAGTGTGAATTGGGTTGCCTGTCATTTAGAGCAGGAAGCGCCCTAACTCGTGTAGGGAAGAGGGAGGAGGCAGCACCAGGGAAGGGAGGGGTAGAGCCTGGAATTAGTGAGAGGACAGTCAGCGGGGTTGTGGAGGGAAGGAGGAGAGGTGTTGGGTGGGGTGCGGTGGGCTGAGAGCCAGGTGGGAGAGTCTGGGGCGATGCTAAGGCGGACAGTGAAAGGACTTTGTGCTGGGAGGTGCGGCTCATGACTGGGAGGGGTTGTGTCAGTGGTCAGGGCAGGGAGGAGCCGAGCACAGTGTGGCATCCCAGAAACGGGGTGAGAAAAGCAGGTTATCAGGATTTAGAAGCAAAGCCTCCCTGGACATTGAGCCTTCAGCTGAGGAAGGCAAACCAGGGGGCTGCGTAAATGGTGAGACCATAGAGCAGATGCAATTGGGAGCTGGCAAGAGATAGAATTTGGTGCTGGGAGTGCTGAACTGAGATGGAAAGTTCTAAGCGGAAAACCAGAGAGTAGGTAGAAATATGGGTAAAGTATCTCCGTGTCGAGTGTGGATTTGGGAGCCATCAATACAGGAGTGAAAGCAGAGGCCAAGTGAGAAACTCCTCCAGAAAGTGCGCCCGGGAGGTCAATGGTAAATATACTTAGGAGCCTATTTTCTGCAAGACCAGTTGCTCTAGGGCACGTAGGGGTCACTGCAGATCTTGAACTGACACCAAAGTCCTCTCTGACAGTCGCAGTTGGTCAGATCATCTCGCGCAGAGAAATCAGGTAGGAATCACCACCAGCTGGGACCCAACATTTGAAAGAAATGACCCCCAACACGATATCATATCAAGTTCAACTGCACGTCTCTCGGGTGTCTTAACAGGGAGTTACAGAAATCAGTCAAGTGCTCTGTGGCTCTCCAGTAGCTCCGAGAACGCTGAGAACCACGGGACGGTGAAGGGGTGGGGAGAGACGCTGCCCGGACCGCGACCTCGCCAGGGCGCCGGCAGGCCACCCAGAGACAGCAGCGTGAAGGTCTAGAGTTGACACACAGGGCCGGATGTGGTGGGAGCCGGAAGGGAAACGTGGAGTAGCCCGAGGGGGGAGGGGGCAAGGTGGCGAGAATCGTGACAGTTTGGATCAGTCACCGGCAGTGGTGGACCCCAAACACGCGCGTCCAGCTCAGCACCGGCCCCCGGGTGGCGCCGGGTCAGGCACACTGTCCACAGGCACCCACACTAGGGCTCCAGGCCGTGTCTGTGTACCCGGCCTAGGCGTGCGTCCACGCATCCCTGATCCCGAGTCCCCCGTTGTTAGGCGCGCAGAGGCCCTGCGCTCCGGTGGCCGCGGTCCCCGCGCCCTCAGGGTGCCCGTGACCGTGACTTTCGCACGCTGGGATCTCTGAAGACTGGCCCGTCTCTGGGGCCTGTGTTTGACCTCCTCCAATCAGCGTCCTCTCCGCAGCCCCTTCTGCTCCCTTCCGGCCGCCCGGGCCGCACCGCATCGCCGCCTCCGGGGCGGAGCTCGAGGGCGGCGAGGTCACTAGGGGGCGCTGCGGGCCGTCGCGCTGCCCCGAAGTCGCTGCGCGCCGCCCTCGCCTCCCCCTGCGCCGGGCGGAGCGGGCGGCGAGCGCCGAACCGGGCGCGCTGTGGCGGAGCCGGGGCCGGGCCGGGACCATGGGCGGTGAGCGCGGCGCGGGCCGCGGTCGGGGTGGTTGCCTTTGAGGCTGAGCGGAGCCTCCCGCGGAGGCTCGAGGCGGGCGGGTGTCCTGGGGTGCCGGTCTCGGAGACCGAAGGGGTCCTCTGGACGCGCCAAGGCCGGGACGACCGGGCGTGACTCCGGTGGGAGAGGGGTGGGGGGTCGGGGGCGCGCTTGCGAGCACCGGGTCTGAACGCGGCTACTAAGCTCCCTCCTCCATCCACGCCCCTTCCCCAAACCCCAGCCCCCGACTCGCTTCCACTCCCCAAGCCGCCCCCCAACGCCCACGCGCCCGGATCCCAGTCCCCGCCTTCTCATCCACCGCCCCCTCTCCTAGCCCCAGCGCCCCCTAACCCGGCCTACGATTCCGCCGCCCTTTCCCCAGGCCTTTGCCCCGCAGCCTCCGGTGGGTGCCTCCCTTCACCCGCGCTGCGTCCTGCTTCTCCACCTCCAGCCCCGCATCTCGCCAGCCTCCATCCGCGGTCCCGCCCCTCCAGCCCGCTCCTGCCCGGCCCCCGCACTCCTGCCGCCTGATTCCTGCCGGAACTGGAGCTCGCAGGATCCCCCTTCCCCGGCCGTGGCGAGACGGCTGGTCTCCAGGTAAGGAGGCTGCGGTGACGGCAAGTTCTCTGCCGTCTTCCTCGGGGGTGGGGCCGGCTCCTGCCGGCAGCTACCTGCGCCCGGCGCCCTCGGGAGTCCCGGGGCCCAGCGGAGGGGGCCGCTGCGTGCGCAGGTTAACATTCCGGGATGCTCAGGTTAGGACTGCGTGGTTTACAACCCCCGGCGTTGTTTTTGCTCGTGAACCTGCTTAGGTCGCAGTCTTTTAAAGAAGCCGGCTTTGTTACACACACGAAATTGGCTGTGCTTCGAGCTGGTGGCCTTCTTGGCGGCTGCAACGGTCTTTCAAGGTTTAAGTGTGGGCGGCTAAAGGATTAGCAGTGCCGGAGGGTGTGGAGCCATATTTTCCCGCTTCGGCGGGACGTTTCGTGTGGAGGGAGGACATCACCGCCTGGGTGGCCAGTGCCTTCGTGGGAAGACAGGGATGCTTTGTAAGCATTCGAAAAGTAAAATCAGGAGAGTTGCGGAATCAGATCGCGTGCGAATGGGCAAGTGTGGGGTGGACGGCCAAAGGAGCCTCAAGAAGGCTCCAGAACTTGGGGACATCTGTTGCTATTTGCAGAAGGCCCGCGGGTGAACCCGAGTGTGGAGCAGGCAGTGCCCAGCCAGCCTCACAGACGTGACGTAACTGCGGACGGAGCTTGGCAACAACTCCTCCTCGGAGGTGTTGGTGCCCCGTCTGGACATCTGTGCGAAGAGGATCTAAAGCAGGTGGGTTTTTTTATTTTAATTAATTAATTTTATTTTATTTATTTTTGGCTACGTTGGGTCTTTGTTGCTGAGCACAGGCTTTCTCTAGTTGGGTGAGCGGGGGCTACTCTTCATTGCATTGCGTGGGCTTCTCATTGCGGTGGCTTCTCTTGTTGTGGAGCACGGGCTCTAGGTGCGCAGGCTTCAGTAGTTGTGGCGCACGGGCTTATTTGCTCCGGGGCATGTGGGATCTTCCCAGACAAGGGCTTGAACCTGTGTACCCTGCATTGGCAGGCGGATTCTTAGCCACTGCGCCACTAGGGAAGTTCTAAAGCAGGTGGTTTGAAAAGCCTCGTGTTCCCTGGAGAGAGGTAGAGATGCAGGGTGACAGCCAGAAAGCCAGTGCATGAACCTGCCCCATCGCTTCTCCTGGCTTTCAGTAAGTCTTGGATTAAGTTAATTGCCTATTTTAGAGAAAGGGCTTGTAGGAGTCATGTCTCTTCTACAGATCAGCTCCTGGCCAGCCCGCCCTCACTGATGACGCTTGGGAGCCTACTTTTGGGCACCAGGGCCTAGACGGGCCACCTGACCTTCGGAGCACTGCATTTGGAGCATTTGCGGAACTGCGATATCTGCAACTCTTTCTTTTTAGTGATTGACTCGAAGAGTAATTAGCTCAATATTCGTTCACTGTTGAGTAGTGAATTAGTAGGTAATTAGCCCAAGGTCACACTGGGGCTGGGTAGGCTCCCTCTGAGTGCCCACACACTCCTGTGGGTATCTCCTCAGCCCTCGCCAGGTTGCTGTGTGATGAGTTGTTGAACGTCAGATGCCCCACTGCCCAGGGTCACCTTCAGCGGTGGGGTGGAACCATCTTTGTGGCCCCAGCACCCAGCCTGGCACCCTCTAAGTGACAGGTGCTCAGTGTTTGTCTAGTAAAGAAGTGGGTGTCTTTCCTGAATCCAGGCTGAGTCCACTACCCGTGGTTTTCCGTTGTGCTGCACTGTTTCCAAAACATTATCCTTCGATTCATCAGATTTTAAAGAAATATCTTATCTCAAGAGAGACATTCATTTCTGTGTGTATTTGGGGCAGAGAGCTCAATTTATGGGTCAGGCTTTGACAACTGGGTCTCTAACCTCAGGGGGCACTCCAGAATTTCCACGAAGAAAAGCAGTTGTCCTCATGCCACAGTTGGGGTGAGAGGGTGATGGGCACTGTGGAGAGCTAAGGCTTTCTGCTGAGGGGTGAGTCCTCCACAGCTTAACCTCTAGGGCCCTGAGCTGTGGCCTCAGGCCCCTTCAGCATCCCTCATCCCCGCGCATGGTGGGGGAAGCCACTTGTGGAGCCCCTCTGGCTGCTTCAGACGACAGCATCTTCACTCCAGTGGATGCTGCCCGCCCCAGGCAGAGCTGGGAGCACCTCTTCTTGCGCTTTTCGGGCAATCTGATTTGCTGTGCTGTTGGGGGGAGGGAGGCTGGTGTTTGGGGAAGGTGTTTCTGTCTGTGGGAGGTGGCCGTGACCCACTGGCAGGTAGATCAAAGTCTAGCTCTTCGGCCTCTGTCAAAGGCCAGCTCTGGAGAGAACGGCCAGAGGCTAAAGGGGTGGGAGCAACCTGTGTCCCCTTTTTTCAGGAGTATGGAAAGGGCTGGAATTCAGAATGTCACTTTGATGCGGGAACCCGCACTGCCCACAGGTTCATAGCTGTCATGGGCTTATCTTCCTCACCTGGACTGTCTGTGTCTCCAGGTCTGGCTCATACCCAGGATAACTGCAGCTGGTGAAAATCTGTTTTCTAGAAGACATTTAATTAATGCCTGCAGTTTGTGAGTGAGAGAGAAAGGGGGGGAGGGAGAGAGGAAGAGAGAGAGAGAACTTGCTATATGGAGGGGGTAGGAAAAAGGGTAGCAGAATAGCCAAGGTCCTGAAAACTCACAGAGGTAGACTTCAGCCTTGGGACGAGGCTCTGGGTTGGTGGATGAGGACGTGGGCCCACATTCAGGTGGAGGGGTTGCCATTCGGAGCAAAGTCACTGTGATAGGAGAAACGGCCCCACAGTTACCTGAAATAAGGTGTGCTGGGCCCACTGTTCTGCTTCCTAGAAAGCCTTGAAAGCCAGGTGAGGGCTGGACATAGTGAGGTGGGAGAGCACTGAGCCATTTGAAGTTTTGGATGAGGGTTGTGCCCCTTTGGAAAAGGTGGCTTGAGTGATGACAGTGGTCTGGGGTCTGGCCTGGGGGAGCCAGCTCACACCTGAGATGCGGTGTGGGGGAGCGTTCAGGGGTGTGGCCAAAAGAGATGCGGCTGGGAGGGTCTGTGCCCCTGCACTTGGGGGGTGGAGGAGAGACAACAGCTGCCTTCTGGTAGGACGGTGGGCCTGTTGGCAGAAGCAGCCTCCCACAGACTCTTCTTGAGCCTGCTGGGCCGCCTTGCAGATGGAGTAGAGCCTGCTAAGGCCCCTCAACCTGGAGATCCTGCAAGGCAGCCATGAGGAGGCACCCGTGAACCGGGAGTGACCTGTACGTCTGCTCTGAGTGCAAAAGGCAGGAGGGCCAGGGCGGCCTAACTGAGCCACAGACTCCAGGATAGTAAGCAGCCTTCATCCCTAGAACCAGGAGGCTGCTCCGAATCTTCTTGGGCCTTGGTTAGGGAGGCCACTGGCTTTGGAAAAGAAACAGGGCTATCAGTAATGAAGAGAGGAGACATCGCAGGAGCATGGAGGATGTTAATGATTAAAAAGTCATTGAGGGCTTCCCTGGTGGCGCAGTGGTTAAGAATCTGCCTGCCAATGCAGGAGACATGAGTTCGAGCCCTGCTCCTGGAAGATCCCACATGCCGCGGAGAAACTAAGCCCGTGCACCACAACCACTGAGCCTGTGCTCTAGAGCTTGCGAGCCACAACTACTGAGCCTGTGTGCCACAACTACTGAGCCTGTGCTCTAGAGCCCACGAGCCACAACTACTGAGCCCTCGTGCCACAACTACTGAAGCCCACATGCTCTAGAGCCCGTGCTCCACAAGAGAACACCGCAATGAGAAGCCCACGCACCGCAATGAAGAGTAGCCCCTGCTCACTGCAACTAGAGAAAGCCCGCGCGCAGCAGTGAAGACCCGACACAGCCAAAAGTAAATAAATAAAATTTATTAAGAAAAAAAAAAAGGCATTGAGAAAGGACTTGGAGGAGCCTAGTTGTGTGGTTCCTGCAGCCAGGAGGCAGCCTTCACCCATGTCCTCTACTCCGCAAGGAGTATCTGGGATTCATCCCTGCATTCCGGCCCCTCCCTCCCTCCCTCCTCGTCCCTCAGCCCCATCCTCCTGCACTGCACACATTGATCGAGCCACCTCTGTGCTGGTACTAGGGTGGAGGAGAGGTTGGGCAACTCAAATATCTAGTGGTAGCAACTTAGGAACTTGCAAATTCTGTGTGTATTTGCGTAGTCACTTCCCCAACGTATGTGTTCATGTTTCTGTACTATGAGGCATCCTTTTGTCATCTGCTCACCACTCTCTCTGTCTCTGTGTGTAACCCACTTCCTTAGAGGGAGCCACAATCAACAGCATAGAAACCAGAGCTTTAAAGAACAGACTAAGATGAAAATTATTGCACCGGGTTCTGACACTGCCTCCCCCTCCTCTCCTCTCCTGTGTGTGGTCAGAGTCATCATTTACACCCAGTTTACAAATAGTTTGAATACTATTTGAACTGCCCCTCAATTACATGGAGACATGTGTCTTTCCAGCTAACAGAAACCACAGCTTACTTTTCTAGACCCACCTCATTCTTGGATCTAACACCAAACTTCAGGCCTTCAGAGATAGAGCAGTATCATTTTGAGCTTTTTAATTATAAAGCTCAAATGAAGCTCTATTTGCTAATTGTGTCGGCTGCTAATATAGGAGAATCTGAAGTTAGAATAAGACATTCACTGCCTTGTTAACTTTTTATGCTTCTGAAATGAAAGGAGCAGTTGGATTAAGGTAGAGAAAGTAGAAATGTCTGGAAACTCAGAAGTGATAACAGAGGAACACAGTCTTACAGAAATAAATTAAGCTTTAAACATTGTTACTGAAATGTGGAGAGATATAAATAGGAACTACTGTAGAAGTATATGCAAGTACAGAATTTTGACAAGTATAGATTGATAGGTAATAGAAATTCTGGTCTGTCATTTTATTGAAATATATTAATTATTATGATCCTATACTATGCTTATGTAGTAGCTTACCATTTAAATAGGCAACTATGTCCATGATCTTGTTCAATCCTTCTAGCAAGTCTGGGATCTTCTTAGAGGTGGAGACATTGGACCACAGAGTATTTATAAGAGTTTCCCTAGAATTCAGATCTCTTGAGTGGAGAAATACTATGTACCTAGATGTTCCTGCTACAGTTGCTTGATAACTCAGTGTGGTTACATAGTTATTTGAAAATTACAGAACATCTTTACAATGTTCTGTAAGTCAAACAAACAAAAACAGTGTATGCTTAGCACCATCAGAAACTGTCTGGAAGGATTTTTCAGGGTTTGTGGATGTCAGAGGTTCTCTCTTTTTATTTTAATTTAATTTTTTTTTAATCGAAGCATAGTTGATTTACAATGTTGTGTAGAGGTTCTCTTCTGATGACTTCCTAATACAGAAGTTCCTGTGATTGTGTACTCTGCACAGTGCAGTGGTTCAGCGTGTGGGCTCTGAAGCCAGATTGGCTTTAAATCCTGGATTCATCATTATTAAACTTGTACCCTTGGACAAGTTACTTAACCTCTCTATGCCTTGGTTTCTTCTCTTTTGTGAAGTGGAGGTGATGATAATAATACCTACTTCATGGTATTGTTGTGAAGCTGAAATGAGATAGTACATGACAAGGACTTAGAATACATAGTACATGCTTAAACGTTAGCTGTTTTTTGTTTGTTTTTGTTTTTGTTTTTTTTACTATTCATTCATTCCTTAACGTATTCATCCAAAAAACATTTTTGGTACCAACCAACTGCACTGAGATGGTGGGTATAGGATGACGGATAAGATACGCATAGCCTCTGTCCTCATGAAATGGAGGATATCATACTTAAGTTCACAGTGAAGGACAGGAATAATAGCACAGGCATTTCCCAGGCACTCACCTGGCTCCAGGCAGCCTTTTATGGCCATGAGAGGCTGCGGTGTAGCCTATAAAGGGTTCACCATGACTGGGGGTGGTGGCAGGCGGCTACCAGATGATCTTCAGCTGGTACACAGTGGTGACGTGGCCTTGCCAGCTGTTGAAGACAGGCACTCATTTGACTGGTCTGTGTCTGACACACGCTGGTTGTTCACGTTTTAACTATCACTCTTGGCCTCAGGTTGTTAGTGGGACGCGTGATAAGAGACTGTAAACCCAGTGTTTACTCACCTGGTTTGCCAGCGCTATTCTTGGTCCTGGTCGACAGCACCAGATGCCCTGACCACTGTTCTGGGCTGACTCTCTAGCAGCCCCGGAAGCCCACGATTCTATCAGAGACCCAGTTCTCTGAGTGAGGAATGGCACAGCTGCTCCTGAGGGCGGGTAGGGGACTAACCTGAGGCAGAGGCCAGACTACTGCTCAAACACAAAATCCAACCGAGTAAATGTGAACATCTAATTGGCTTTATTCAATTGAATTGGGCAGCATCTCATCTAGTAAATAGAAGCCCCCTCTGAGGGGCTGCACAAAATAGAAGGTTTTTATAAATAGAAGGAGGGAGGGGCAAGGAGGCTATTAGTAAAAGAAAGTCAAGGGTTGCTTCAGGCCAGGTCTTCTTCTTCTGGGTGAGGGTCAAGGGTCTATCATGTCGTTTACCTCTACTTCCTTTGGGGGATGCGGGGGGATAGAGGGGACCCATGTGACAGATTATGTCATTGGTGCTGGCCAGAAAATTCCAGACTGGCCAATTAAGATTACATTTCTGGGGAAGGCTGAAGCTGCAGTTAGGTTAGGTAATAAAACTAGGTTTGAGTTAAAACCCATGATAACGGGTTTTAACACAAGTAATGCCATTTTGGGCCTGTGGTTTTCTCTTTAACACTATCATGTGTCCTGTGTCTGCCATAGCTGGAATCTTCTTCATCTGAAGGTCTCTGGGAAACTGTTGATAGGCTTGGGTTTAATAAGAGGTCCTGGAAAGGGAGGTTCCTTCCACCTCAGACCTCACCCTTCCTTGCTCCATGTGTCCTACAGAGAAACTCCAGCGTGGCAGCCTGCCCAGCTAGCCCTTGCCATCCTGCGGTGGCCCCCAGCGGTGGGCTGAGGACTAGAGAAACCTGTGATTGCTGCCTCAGAACTTGAGCGCTTCTCTGCCTTGCGTGATTAGCACACCCGCTGTTCTACACTGGAGTTCTTTGTACTCATAAGTCAGCAGACTGGAAACCTGATAATCAGTTCTCTTATTGGAGAGCCTGCTTATTTTATTCATTTTTAAACTTCTGGAATCTGAAGTCAATGAGGCTTTGTCTTTTTTTCTTAAAACACTTTCCCCATTCTTGGAAAGTAAAGAAATGGCAAATAATGCCATTCATTAACAAACAAACAAAAAAAAATTTGTGTGTAGGCAGCATTGAGTTAAAAGGAGGAAAACCTTTTCTCTAGTTTCTGATTTGTTCCCTAGCTGCTCTAACTTCTCTGGTTTGGTTGCCTCTTGATTTCCCAGATGGGGTTGACTTCTGTCACCAGTTTGTCTCCATCACAGTTCTTAAAGGAAACACAGACCTGAGAATCGGAGCTTGGACATTTATGGTTGAAGGTCATGGCTTAGAGGTTTGATTCTTCTGGCTCTGTCTTCAAGGTGAAAAATTACTCTGTCTTTGAGAAAGAGAGTATATTTTAGGAGATCCTAAT
Source organism: Balaenoptera ricei (assembly GCF_028023285.1). Classification (NCBI taxonomy): domain Eukaryota; kingdom Metazoa; phylum Chordata; class Mammalia; order Artiodactyla; family Balaenopteridae; genus Balaenoptera; species Balaenoptera ricei. The sequence continues at coordinate 16,380,745 of NC_082642.1, read as the reverse complement.
ATCAACAGGCAGGAGGATCTAAGCCAGCCTGCCTCATCCTCGGTTCACATAATTTCCAGCATTTCTAAGTTAGCGGTGTGTGAGTTTTTATGTTCTCCTCTTGTGCATCTTGCTCTAATGATTGCTGATTATCTTGAAACAGTTGCATTAATTGATGGTGTTTAGGAACTCAACGTTCAATAAGTAATTGCAATTGGCTGGCTCGGCTGAGCATAGCACGTTCCTGCTACTTGCTTTTTTAGCTTGAGGGGTGTTTGCTGTGTGTGCCCAGTGCCAGAAGGGGAGTGGGGAACTCCTTGCCTCAGGGCGCACCCACCGCCCAGTGCTCACGCTGCCGCCACCTGCAGGACATTGTGTGTCACTGCAGCATCCGTTCCCATTGCATGCAGATTGTCTGCTCAGGGACCTTCTCCCCAGCTTGACTGGGAGCTTCTGGAGGGTAGGGGCAACACCCAGCTCACCCCTGAATCTTCATCCTTAGCCCAAGAACTGGCATGAAATAGGCCTCAGTAAAGGTTGGGTGAATGAATGAATGAATGAATGGTTGCATAGCAGTTAGGATTGTGTTTGGCTGCAAAGTAACAGAAAACCCTACCTTAGTGGCTTAAGTAGATAATGGTTTATTTTTCTCACGTAACAAGATGTTTGAAGGTAGGTGGTTGCTGGCATTGGTTTCAACAGCTGATGTCTGTCTGGACTGACACTCTTATTTTCTTGGCCTTTTCTTCATGATGGCAAGATGGCTGCTGCAGGAAGGAGACACTGACATTCCATTGGCCAGGGCTCAGTCAGATGACCACACCTCCTGCAAGGGAGGCTGGGAAATGTGGTCCAGCCCTGTGCCTAGGAGGAAGAGGAGATGGGTTTCATGGTGAGCTGGCCATCTCTGCCACACTTTCCCTCCCCCGCCCCCCACCAAGTCAAGATTCTGTTGGCAAGGAAGGAATGAATATTGAGGGGCAACTGGAGGTGTCTGTCTTGGAAAGAAATGCTGTGCTAAGAAAGCTCCAGCCAAAAATAGTCTCTATTCCCAGATCTTCTGTCTTAAATCCTGGCCTCTGTTCCCACCTTTGGGAACTGGCCTAACAGGACAATGGAAAGCCCTCATTATCCCTCTTTCTTGACTCAGGCCATGTTCTTAACAGCTTTGAGGGAGTGAGTCCTAGTGGATTCCCTTCAGCAGTTGGAGGTTACCCCAGAAGAAACGGCCTTCAGCCTCCTCGAGACCAGAGGAGCCTCTGAGAACTCGAGCCTGTGAGAACTGCTTGCTCATGAGCCTTCCAAGTGCCCCCACTCACCCAGCCTCCCAACGTTTCTCCTCCTCTCCATCCCCCACCCAGCCCTCCTCCAGAGAGGAGGAGAGGCCACAGCAGAGGGACCTCAGCTTCCCACTTAAACCCACTGAGAAGCATTTTCCTACCACTTCCTGCTATCTTTTCTCGGTTACCTTGTTGGTCAATGGTTCATTGATCTATTGGGTTTCAGTGCTTTGTTCTTGTTCAGTTTGCTGTAGGTTTCAGTGACAGGTGCTTCTCCATCCACAGCATCCTTCTTGGTGCCCTTTCTTCCCTCCGTCCCTTCCTTCTTCCCGCACACACCTAATGAGTACCTGCTGCCTTCTCAGCTCCGCATCCACCGAGCCCCGGGGGAGGTAGGCAAGGAAGCTGACACAAGCCTGTGGCGTTGAGGAGTATTGTGGGAGGGCTGTGGTTGCCCAGTGTCGGGGGACCTCACCCAGCCTTGGGTTTAGAGAAGGCTTCTGGGGGGAGGTGGGATTTGAGCTGAGTTTAAGGATGAGCGAGAGTTAACAAGGTCAAGAAGGCATCTGGGCCAAGAGAGTGAAATGGCACAGACGCTGAGTTGGCGGAAGGGGCTCTTGGGGTTGGGGGGAACAGTGAGGAGTGCAGTGCACTGGAGTTGGCTCACTGGGACGTGCGTCATTCACTCATTACACACTCCTGTGCTCCAGGTCCTGGGGTTAGAGCAGTGGACAAGGCAGATAAAGTCCCAGCCCCAAGGGAGCTCGAGATCTGGGCTCTAATGGGGGATGAGACTGCAGAGGAGGGTGGGCTTGGCTGCTGTCCTAGACTCTGCTCGGAAGGGTTTGCTGTTGGAGGCCGAGTAGGATGTGGGCCCCGTTGCTTGTGCCATCGCCTCTTGTGCCCGCTCCCTCTGTCTCCAACTCCCGTCTGGTCCTTTGCATTACACAAGCTATAAAAATAGACGCTGGCACCAGAACATCAGCGTGTAGTTGGTGAGGAAAGCTGGAAACTGTCGCTACATATCAAGATATGCGCCAGCTAGATTTTTGGTGGAGCTCATTCTTGGAGCCCCAAGGATAAGGTCCTAAAGTTTGCTTCAATTTTTTTTTTTCTCCTTTCAACTCATACCAAAACTTCTGGCCACTTGGCTCAGAATGAATATGTATTGGTTGTGCCGATTCCCCACCTATGAGCTCATTGAAATGAACATTTAATGCTGAAATCCACCAAGTGAGGACTGGCCTTGCCCTGGGCCGGCCTGATCGGAGGGGCTGAGTCATCTCCACAGGGCAGTCAATCCAGGGTTCGTGTCCAGGTGAGGACCGTGGTCAGCACTACCTGAGAAGGGACCAGCTCTCACCAGCCTGAAAAGTTTTGCTCATCTCCCCAAGGAAATGAGGGCTGAGCCAGGGTTTGGAAGAGCTGTCAGCTGCCTTTTCTGTGACAAATGGGCGCAAGCGTGGTTTCTTTCATTGTCCCTTCCCAGCCCTGTTTATTAAGGTGGAATTGACAGTGCTGGGGGCGGGGTGCGGAGTGCAGAGAGAGGAAGCTTCATGCTAGTCTGAGCTCAGGGCTGAATGAAGGGCACTTTGTTTCCAGATAGAGGGATCTCAATCTGTAGGCCAGTCCTATGGTGTTTATTGGGTACCTTTTTGGAGCCAAGTGCTGTAGGGAATGTGTATAATAATAAAACGAGGAGAAGGAGGATCGTTACAACCTGTGATGTTGTGATTTATAATAGGAAATGTATATTTGTTCTTTGTCACTGTTTCTGGCACAGAGCTCCTACAACTCTTGATATTTCCTAGAGGAGACCAGAAAGGTGTCTTTTATTATGTTAATGAGGTGACTTTTGGAAAGCCCCCAGGGAACCTAAGGATGGGGGCTGGTTGCCAGGAGAACCAACCTTGTGATTAAAGGATTGGAACTTTCAATCCCACCCCTGACCTCTGGGAAGGGGTTGGGGGCTGGAAGTTGAATCAGTTGCCTTTGGTCAGTGATTTAATCAGTTATGCCTATGTAGTGATGACCTTGGTTCTTGTCTTCTTTGAAAAAAAAATTTGGAAAGCGATGGAGATTGTAAAGCAGGTAAAGTGTTTATTAGAAGCAGAGTACGCGTGAAAAGGACACACGGGTGGACTCAGAGGGAGAGTTGCCCTTTTCGGGTGACTTAAATTGCTTATATGGGGCATTTTTCCAGGTTTCCCCTGGCCAATCACCTTGCTAGTTGTCCGTATCTGATATGATTTAGGGCCCTGCCCAATGTGTGCGTGCATCTTTTAGCCAAGATGGATTCCAGTGTGAGGGTTTCTGGGAGGCTGGCAGGACATATTATGGGCTGGCACCTCCTCCCTTCCCTGACCCCTGGGCAACCTTTCTGTGCACATGTAGTTTGGGAGGTCTCCTTGACCCCAGGAATGAGAAATATGTGGCTTCCTTTTTCACCCAAGCAGGGATCAGCTCCTGCAGAGAATTATCTTTATCTTGAAGTATCTGTCCTCAGGAGACAAATTCCAGCTGCTCAGCTGGGACCCATCTATCTCCTCTCTCAATGATGCCTCCATAACAACCCAGAGGACACAGGTTGGAGAGCCTCCAGGTTGGTGAACGCATGGAGACGTAGGGAGAGTGGGAGAGAGTGGGAAAGCTATGACACCTTTCCCACATACCTTGCCATGTGCATCTCTTCCATCTGGCTGTTCGTGAGTCATATCCTTTTGTAATACACCGGTAATCTAGTAAGTAAATTGTTTCTCTGAGTTCTGTGAGCCTCTCTAGCAAATTAATTGAACCCAAAGGGAGGGGGGTCGTTGGAACCTTCAATCTATAGCCAGTTAGAAGCACAGGTGACAACCTGGATTTGCGGTTGGCATCTGAAGTGGTAAGGGGACAGTCCTGTGGGATTAAGCCCATAACTTGTGAGATCCGAGGCTATTTCCAGGTAGATGGTGTCAGAGTTGAGTTTGTCGACTGAAAAAAATGCATAACCTAAAATTTGAGAGTTATGTTTTATTTGGCAGACAAAACTGAGGACTTAAGCCCAGGACACAGCATCTCAGATGCTCTGAGAGACTGCTTCTGCGGAGGTAAGGGAGGAGCCGGGATATATAGGAATTTTTGCTACAAAGATCACACAGTCAGAACATCAAAAGATTACTGTTAATTAAAGAAAACCAGATATCTCAAGTTAAAGAATTTAGTGCTTTTCTATGTATGGGAAGATGCAAAAGCCAGGGCTCACTGAAATCATTCCTTTGATACGCACCTCAGCTATCTAGGGCCAGTATCTTGTGCTTTCTCATCCTGAGTCTCCTCAGGGTGCGCCTTGGGGGGTGGGGTGAACAACCAGCTGGTGTTGGAGAAATGCTTGGTGCTGTGGGGAAGAAAACCCCACACACATTGGAATTAGATGAAGAATCATTAATACCCTAAGTGCTTTCCAGGAAATATCTAATCCCTTCCACAAACCCAGGAATGGGGAATTTTACATTCCCCTAGAATGTAAGCTCCACGCGGGTAGGAATTTGGACTGATTTGGTCACTACTCATCCCCAGTTTCTATGACTGTACTTCCCACATAGCAGATGCTCAGTAGCTGTTCGTGGGATAAATAATTGAATCACCATTTATAGGTGAGGAATCTGCAGCTCAGAGAGGTAAGGCAACTTGCCTGAGGTGCCACAGCCTGGATCTCAATCCCAGGGGAGGTATCATGAGCTGCGGCTTGGGGTTCCCAACCCTGTTGCCCTTGGAATACGGATTACTTCTAGGATTACGCTGACCAAGTGCAGCACAACCGTGACAAAACCTTGAGTTGAGTGGCCCGGAAGGTGGTCTGTCTTCTTTCTGCCAGTGCCTTGTAACTCGAGGGTAGGATGAATATGCAGGATGTACCCATCAGCAGAGAGTGACGTTTCCATAATGCCACCTTCATTCTGTCATGGATGCGTTCGGGAACCTCCCATGGCTCCCTTCTCCTACGGGAACCTAGTCTGGTCCCAGCAGTTCTCCACCTGTTCACTGATGAGTCACTGCGTAAAGCCTGTCATCAGTCGACAGTTCAGGGAGGAGTTGGCTGCCCACCCCGCCCACCCCCCCCACCCGGCTCTGTACCACTGCACACAACCTTTATCCTCCTCCAAATGCCTGCTCACATCAGGCTGCCCACTGATGTCCTCCTTGCCCTTTTAGTTTTAACACAGTTTCTGCCACGTCCCTGAAGCCCTCTCTGGCCATTCTAGCACAAGCCACTGCCATCCCCCTGCAGCCCCAGTCTGTTTGTACAGTGCATTTCCTAATGGTGTTCCTAGAACCCTGAATTCTGCAGTGTGATGGGGCTTCTGCTGAGTGGGGCATGAGGCCCCTCCTAGCATACTCTGCCTTTATCTTTCTAACACATCAAGTTCCATGTTGCATTGTGTTTTTTTTTTTAACATCTTTATTGGAGTATAATTGCTTTACAATGGTGTGTTACTTTCTGCTTTATAACAAAGTGAATCAGTTATACATATACATATGTTCCCATATCTCTTCCCTCTTGCATCTCCCTCCCTCCCACCCTCCCTATCCCACCCCTCTAGGTGGTCACAAAGCACCGAGCTGATCTCCCTGTGCTATGCAGCTGCTTCCCACTAGCTATCTATTTTACATTTGGTAGTGTATATACGTCCATGCCACTCTCTCACTTTGTCACAGCTTACCCTTCCCCCTCCCCACATCCTCAAGTCCATTCTCTAGTAGGTCTGTGTCTTTATTCCCGTCTTGCCACTAGGTTCTTCGTGACCTTTTTTTTTTTCTTAGATTCCATATATATGTGTTAGCATATGGTATTTGTTTTTCTCTTTCTGACTTACTTCACTCTGTATGACAGACTCTGGGTCCATTCACCTCACTACAAATAACTCAATTTTGTTTCTTTTTATGGCTGAGTAATATTCCATTGTATATATGTACCACATCTTCTTTATCCATTCATCTGTTGATGGATACTTAGGTTGCTTCCATGTCCTGGCTATTGTAAATAGAGCTGCAATGAACATTTTGGTACATGACTCTTTTTGAATTATGGTTTTCTCAGGGTATATGCCCAGTAGTGGGATTGCTGGGTCGTATGGTAGTTCTATTTTTAGTTTTTTAATGAACCTCCATACTGTTCTCCATAATGGCGGTATCAATTTACATTCCCACCAACAGTGCAAGAGGGTTCCCTTTTCTCCACACCCTCTCCAGCATTTATTGTTTCTAGATTTTTTGATGATGGCCATTCTGACAGGTGTGAGATGATATCTCATTGTAGTTTTGATTTGCATTTCTCTAATGATTAATGATGTTGAGCATTCTTTCATGTGTTTGTTGGCAATCTGTATATCTTTCTGGAGAAATGTCTATTTAGGTCTTCTGCCCATTTTTGGATTGGGTTGTTTGTTTTTTTGATATTGAGCTGCATGAGCTGCTTGTAAATTTTGGAGATTAATCCTTTGTCAGTTGCTTCATTTGCAGATATTTTCTCCCATTCTGATGGTTGTCTTTTGGTCTTGTTTATGGTTTCCTTTACTGTGCACCTAAAGCAATTAGAGAAAGAACAGAAAAACCCCAAAGTTAGCAGAAGGAAAGAAATCATAAAGATCAGATCAGAAATAAATGAAAAAGAAATGAAGGAAATGATAGCAAAGATCAATAAAACTAAAAGCTTGTTCTTTGAGAAGATAAACAAAATTGATAAACCAGGGCTTCCCTGGTGGCGCAGTGGTTGAGAATCTGCCTGCCAATGCAGGGGACACGGGTTCGAGCCCTGGTCTGGGAAGATCCCACATGCCGCGGAGCAACTAGGCCCGTGAGCCACAATTACTGAGCCTGCGCGTCTGGAGCTTGTGCTCCGCAACAAGAGAGGCCGCGATAGTGAGAGGCCCGCGCACAGCGATGAAGAGTGTCCCCCGCTTGCCACAACTAGAGAAAGCCCTTGCACAGAAACGAAGACCCAACACAGCCAAAAATAAATAAATTAATAAATTAATAAAAAAAAAAAATTGATAAACCATTAGCCAGACTCATCAAGAAAAAAAGGGAGAAGACTCAAATCAATAGAATTAGAAATGAAAAAGGAGAAGTAACAACTGACACTGCAGAAATACAAAGGATCATGAGAGATTACTACAGGCAACTATATGCCAATAAAATGGACAACCTGGAAGAAATGGACAAATTCTTAGGAATGCACCTGCTGAGACTGAACCAGGAAGAAACAGAAAATATGAACAGGCCAATCACAAGCACTGAAATTGAAACTGTGATTAAAAATCTTCCAACAAACAAAAGCCCAGGACCAGATGGCTTCACAGGTGAATTCTATCAGACATTTAGAGAAGAGCTAATACCTATCCTTCTCAAACTCTTCCAAAATATATCAGAGGGAGGAACACTCCCCAACTCATTCTACGAGGCCACCATCACCCTGATACCAAAACCAGACAAAGATGTCACAAAGAAAGAAAACTACAGGCCAATATCACTGATGAACATAGGTGCAAAAATCGTCAACAAAATACTAGCAAACAGAATCCAACAGCACATTAAAAGGATCGTACACCATGATCAAGTGGGGTTTATCCCAGGAATGCAAGGATTCTTCAATATACGCAAATCAGTCAGTGTGATGCATTGTGTTTTGAAAGGGGTTACTCTTTCAAAATCACTGGTCTCTTTATAATTTATCCTGTACCCACCTTGTGACTTCTTGCTTAACTACATTGTAAATAAATTTTACAGCTTTCTTTCTTTTCTGATTTTAAAAGTAAGACATGTCTACTTAAGAAAATTTGGAAAATGCAGAAGATTACCAAGGAGAAAAGAAGTCTTCTAAGATCCCACCACCTGCTTAAAGAAATGTAAGCCAGTCTTCTGTCTTGAGATTGTTTGTTTTAATTAATTAATTAATTTATTTTGGCTGCATCAGGTCTTAGTTGCGGGATGTGGGATCTTTCATTGGGGCGCGGTCTCTTCATTGTGGTGCGCCGGCTTCTCTCTAGTTGTGACGTGTGGGTTTTCTCTCTCTAGTTGTGGCACACAGGCTCCAGAGCGCGTGGGCTCTGTAGTTTGTGGCATGCGGGCTCTCTAGTTGAGGCGCGTGAGCTCAGTAGTTGCAGCGCACGGGCTTAGTTGCCCCGCGGCGTGTGGGATCTTCCCAGACCAGGGCTCGAACCCGTGTCCCCTGCATTAGCAGGCAGATTCTCAACCACTGCGCCACCAGGGAAGCCCTGTTTATTGTTTTAATAAGACCAATGGTTCTCTACAAATTCCATTCCAGTTAACCCTCTCACCAACAGTATGTGAAAGAACTCATCCCTGTCGAGACTAGCATTCACTGGAGATGAACAGTCTTTTATTTTTTTGCCTATCCGAAGGGTGAGAAATGCCATGTCATTTTAAAGTTTGTATATCTTTCCATCCTAGTTTTCCAAGCATATACATACATATTAGCGTCATGCAGTGCATGGTTCTGTGTGCTTTTTTTCTTTTTCACATTAAGTCACATTAAAATTTTCATATTTTCTTTTCCCAGTCATTGCGTTGTCCTCAAAAGCTCAGTTGTTTGGGGGTGGTGTCTTAACTGAACTGTTGCAGATCACCTGGAGTTTACTTCTGTCCTCCATCTCCAAAGACCCTGGGAATGACAAGGAAGAGAAAAGAAACCCTCTGTAGAGAATTGACACAGGGTCTGTCCAGTAAACTGGAGCCAAATTGAAATCTGAATTCGATGTTTGCTCAGGGGCTCACCCTGTAGGCATTTGGCAGGGAGGTGCCTAAAGAATCACCATGAGCTCTTGTTTCATGTAGGTATCGAACACCACGTGTTCAGTGTTAAGAAGCCTCACCGGTTTCATATGTTCCATTATAAAAAGCGCCCGGCTTTGTTTGTTGTTACAGAGCGTTTAACATCCGTGAAAATATCCAGGAGGCAGTGTAGTGTAATGGGAATAGCATTGAACTGCTGGTTCCAGATTCCAGCTCTTCCCCTGACTGCTGTGTAGACCTGGAGAAGACACTCAACCTCTTGGGTCTCCCGGGATCTGTGTGGTGAGGATGACCAGGGTGTGAGTAGATTTGGAAAGCCTGGTGGCAGATAGGCTAGTAGTTAGAGGCCAATTCTAGCTCAATATTAATGAGAATTCTAAGAATTTGCGGCTTCTAATAATGGGATTGGCTGTTGTGGTATCATAAAAAACTTAATAGTTGGTCTTTGTCCCAGGTTCCTGGCACACAGCTCCTAAAACCCTTGGAATCTCGAGTGCCAAGAGTGTCTTTCTATGCTAATGAGATGACAGGCTGTGGTGGGGAGGTTACATAGCTTCAGGCTGAGGGCCTGTGTCTAAAAGACCGAGAAATGACTAAAGGGTTGTAATGATCAGCCCCACCCCGGAATTCCAGGTAGGGGAGAGTAGAGAGCTGGAGGTTGAATTCAGTCATCAGTGGCCAGTGATTTAATCACTCTTGCCTACATAAAGCCTCGATAGAAAACTCTAAACAGCGGGGTTCAGAGAACTTCCAGGTTGACAAACAGAAAGGTGCCGGGAGGGTGGCAAGCCTGGAGAGAGCGTGGAGCTTCTGTGCCCTTGCCCCATACCTTGCCCTTTGCAGTTCTTCTATTTGGCTGCTCCTGAGTTGTATCCTCTATAATAAATCTATAGTAAGTAACAGAGTTACTTATTCTGTTTCCAGATTTGTGAGCTGTCCTAACAAATGATCAAACCTGAAGTAGGGGGTTGTAGGAACCCCCCTGGCTTTGTAGCCAAAGCAGGACAGAAGCGGGCAGCCTGGGGACCAAGACTTGTGACTGGCATCTGAAGTGGGGCAGTCTTTGGGACTGAGCCCTTAAACGTGTGGGGTCTGAAGCTAACTCTGGGCGGTCAGTGTCAGAAGCGAATTGAATTGTGGGACACCCAGAGCTGGTGTCCGGAGAATTGGAAAGTTGGTTGGTGTGCGAAAAAAGTCCCACACATTTGGTGTCACAGCTATTGTGAGTAAAAACAGCTGAGCTGAATATCATCCTTCTCCAGAAATGTTCTGACGTGCCGTCAGCCGGCTCTGTGCCGGGCTTTGTCCAGTGCTGGAGACACACTTGTGAACAGACAGACCCCATCCCTGCTGTCGGGTGGCTTACGGTCAATCACGGGTGACAGCGGGCCAGCCAGGAATTTCAGCGTGCTTGTTTGCGTAATGACAGTGCTGAGAAGTGTCATGAAGGAGAAGCACAGGGTGACTTGACAGTATCAGACGGGATGCTGATCTAGATAGGGGAGTTCAAGGTCAGCTGCCCTGAGAAAGTGATCCAAGGGCTGATTGGGAGTCAGCAAGGTAGGAAAGAGGGAGGGACAGGAGAAGCAGCGTGCAGGCCGGAGGAAGGCAGGGAGGATAGATTGCTGGTGGCTGGAGGGAGCCTATTCTCTGTTCATTCATTCGTTCATTAATCCGACAAATATTGACTGAGGACCTTCTCTGGGCCAGGCATCGTTCCTGGCACTGGGGATACAAGAGCAGGACTAAAGTCCCTAGCCTCATGCCGCTCACTGTTGGCTGCAAAACAAATCATCCTCAAACTGGATGCTTCAAACAACCATCCTTTTACTCTCATTCTCATGGTTTGGAGGTGAACCGGGCCCAGCCGGTGATTCTCACTCAGATCTCTCACACAGTCATCCAGGCAGTGGCTGGTCTGGAATCTTCTGAACGTTCCCTCACTCACACGTCTGCTGTTAGGCATCCCCATCCCCGGTTGGCCTCTCATGTGGTCTCTCCTGCGTCGTGGCCTCAGAGCTCTGAAGCAAGTGACCCAGGAGAGAGCGAGCTAGGCAGAATCTGCATAGACTTTTCTGACCTGGTGTTGGAGCTCACACAGCATCGCTTCTATGCCTTTCTACTCCTCCAGGCAATCCAACGCCTGTGCCCAAGACCTAGAACCTACTCCTGGTGGGAGATGTGACAGAGAATTTGTGGACCTGGCGTTAAAACCACCACGCTCTCATGCTGTGCTCTCCTGAACGTTTCAGCCTTGGCTTCAAACTTACCTGCCTGCCATGGCTCACTCACCAGAGTCTTCCTGAAAGAAGGCAGCCTAATGGCCCCTGGGGGTTCCATCTCCCTCCTCTGCCCGAGCAGCTTCAGAAGGGTACAGTTTTCTCCACCTCAGGTTCTTTCCTGTGAGGGGTTGTGCCCCTTGTGGACTAGCACCGCAGGCATCTGCCCAGCTGCCCCACCTCCTAATGGGTTGTCAGAGGACAGGCATGGACACAGGTCCCAAGTCTCCAAGGTGCAAGGCTCTTCTGTGGGGCTGAGAGACGGCCAGGATGGCTGGAGGGCTCTCGTGCGTGGGCTTGAGGTGAGGCTGGGCCTGCAGGCCACGGGCGGGGTTTGGTCATCATCCCAAGAGCATTATGGGAAACCACTAAAGGGCCAGAGTTCTCATGACCACCTGCTGGGAAAATGATAGAAGACCGTCCTTCTGGGGACAACAAGATTTTGGTTGAACATGGTTTTAAATGAATGTTAGAATGGTTTATTTTTCTTACAAAGGAAGATATCAGGTATGTTCGTAACTTGAGAAAAAGAAACAGATCTCCATCCTGATTCGATCAGTCATAACAAGACTAGTGATATGGCAGTCTGCGGTTAGTTATCACAAGGTTGGTGGGCAAAGCCAATCTTCCATAACCAACAGTTCACAGCACTGTTACTGAACACGATCCACAGCAAACATTCCCACCACCGTGATGTCCTGTAATACACACAATAGTGCCCAACTAATAACGCCACAGATTTTGGAAGATGACTATTAAGGCTCTAAATATTACAGGATAGCTCTTTGCCCTGTTTAGTAGACATACTTAGAAACTCAATTTAGAAACTCAGTTTTATGGTGAGAATACAGAATAGGTATTTGCTCATCTAGCCTGAGTTTGTGGAGACTGGTGAGTAAACAGGGATCGTGACTATCCCCGTGCTTGGCATTCTCAAAAGCTCTTGCATCGACAGCTTCTTCCTTCATGTTTCTCATTAAGCACCGCTGACTTTTTAGAACCCCTAGTAAAGTACAAGTAAGTATGACTCACTTTGGAAAACTTGAAAGGACTTGCTATCCACTGAGTGAGGTGGCTGTCTTTGTTCCGAGGTCTCTCCCTCTCTGAGCTCCAAGTTAGGGTTCAAGGCAAACATCATATTCCAGATCACAGAGTGATTTAAAGATGTAAATAGTCAGAACTCTCCAGAAAATGTTGCCTGATAATAAGCTTAGGGGGTTAGCCCTAATCTGTACATTTAAATATTCCTAGAAAATGCTTGCTCCAAAGCAAAAAAAAAAAAAATTTATTGGTGTATTTTCAGGTGGGTAGCAGACCCATGAGCAGAAAGGAATTAACCGTTACTGAGTTACTGTGACTCAGGTGTTTTGTGAAAATTTTGCTTAATCTTTATCAAAAGCCTATGTGTATGGGAGTTCCCTGGTGGCACAGTGGATAAGACTCCGCACTCCCAGTGCAGGGGGCCTGGGTTCGATCCCTGGTCAGGGAAGTAGGTCCCATATGCGTGCTGCAACTAAGAGTTCGCATGCCACAACTAAGGAGCCCGCGTGTCGCAACTAAGACCAAATAAATAAATAAATATTTTTTTTAAAAAGCCTGTGTATATGGACAAGTAACTGTTAGGATTAGTGTTAAGCTGCTATAACAAATAAACCCACAAATTTCTGTGGCTTAGCACAATAGATTATTTTTCCCTTACAAAAATGGTCCAGTTTGGTTCCAGGACAATGGTATCAAGGATGGTGGTGTGTGAAAGTGGTGGGAGCTCTGTTGCACACAGATTTGGGGCCCCAAGCTTGTGGAAGCTCTGCTTCTGTAGCATGTGACTTTCAAGTTTGCCTTTTTCTCTTTTCTTTTGGTTATTTTATTTTATTATTTTTTAACACTGTACATTCATATTTACTCAACATCAATTTATATCCTATCTTCTTTTTTCCTCCAGTTTTATTGATATAATTGACATACAACATTGTGTTAGTTTAAGGTGTACAACATAATGGTTTGATACGTGTGTATATTGCTAAATAATCACCACAGTAAGTCTAGTTAATATCCATCACCTCACAGAGTTACAAAAATTTTTTTTCTTGTGATGAAAACTCTGAAGATCTACTCTCTTAGAAACTTTCAAATATACAGTAGAGTACTGTTAGCCATAGTCACCATGCTGTACATAACATCCCAAGAACTTATTTATCTTATAGCTGGAAGTTTGTACCTTTTTACCACCTTCACCCATTTTGCCTAATGCCCACCCTTCACCTCTGGCAACCACCAATCTGTTCTCTGTTTCTGTGAGTTCAGTTTTTTGTTTTTTGTTTTTTTTTTTAAGATTTCACATATAAGTGAGATCATACCATATTTGTCTTTTTCTGTCTGACTTATTTCACTAAGCTTAATGCCCCCAAGATCCATGCATGTTGTCACAAATGGTAGAATTTCCTTCTTTTTCATGGCTGAATAACATCCCATTGTGTATGTGTGTGTGTATATATAAAGAACCTAAGTGTCCATCAACAGATGAATGGATAAAGAAAATGTAATGTATGTATATAGATGTAGATATAGATATATATCTTGGTTATTATAAGTAATGTCACAGTGAACGTGGGATGCAGATATCTCTTTGAGGTAGTGATTTTGTTTCCTTCAAACATACACCCAGAAGTGGAATTACTGGATCATATAGTAGTTCTATTTTTAATTTTTTGCAGATTCTCCATGCTATTTTCTATAATGGCTGCACCAATTTACATTCCCACCAGTAGTGCATACGGGTTCCCTTTTCTCCACACCCTCGCCAACACTTGTCATTTCTTGCCTTTTTGATAATAGCCATTCTAATAGGTGTGAGGTGATATCTCATTATGGTTTTGATTTGCATTTCCCTGATGATTGGTGGTATTGAACATCTTTTCAGGTATCTGATGTCTTCTTCGGAAAAATGTCTATTCAGTTCCTCTCCCTTTTTTAAATCAGATTTTTTTTTTTTGCAGCTGAGTTGTATGAGTTCTTTATATATAGTTTAGATATTAATCCCTTATTTGATATGTGATTTGCAAATATTTTATCTCATCACATAGGTTGCCTTTTCATTTTGTTGATGATTTCCTTTGCTGTACAGCAGCTTTTTAGTTTGATATAGTCCCACTTGTTTATTTTTGCTTTTGTTACCTTTGCTTATGGTGTCCATAGGAGCCAAAGGAGTTTACCCTCTATGTTTTCTTCTGGGAGCTTTATGGTTTCAGGTCTTATGTTCAAGTCTGATCCATTTTGAGTCAATTTTTGTGTATGGTATGAGATAGGGATTCAGTTTCATTCTTTTGCATGTGGCTGTACAGTTTTCCAATACCATTTATCGAAGAGGCTATCCTTTACCCATTGTATATTCTTGGCTCCTTTGTTGTAAATTAATTAATCATATATGCATGGGTTTATTTCTGGGCTCTCTGTTCTATTGATCTATGTATCTTTTTATGCCAGTAGTATACTGTTTTGATTACTATAGTTTTATAATACAGCTTGAAATCAGGAAGTGTGATGCCTCCAGCTTTGTTCTTTCTCAAGATTGCTTTGGCTAATTGGGGTCTTTTGTGGTTCCTTACAAATTTTAGGGTTGTTTTTCTATTTCTGTGAAAAATGCCATTGGAATTTTGATAGAATGTGTAGATTGCTTTGGTTAG
The DNA here is from genome assembly GCF_028023285.1 of Balaenoptera ricei. Classification (NCBI taxonomy): domain Eukaryota; kingdom Metazoa; phylum Chordata; class Mammalia; order Artiodactyla; family Balaenopteridae; genus Balaenoptera; species Balaenoptera ricei. Next base: position 16,365,730 of record NC_082642.1, on the reverse strand, counting down.
GATGGACATTTTAAGTTCTTCTAATCCATGAACATGGAATATCTTTCCATTTATTTTCCCTTCCGTTTCTTTCATCAATGTCTTATAGTTTTCAGTGTACAGATCTTTCACCTCCTTAGCTAAATTTATTCCTGGTATTTTATTCTTTTTGATGCAATTGTAAATGGGATTATTTTCCTAATTTCTTTTTCTGGTAGTTCATTTTTAGTGTATAGAAAGGCAACTGATTTTTGCATATTGATTTTGTAGCCTGTACCTTTACTGAAATTGTTTATTAGTTCCAGGTTTTTTGGTGGAGTCTTTAGGGTTTTTTGTATGTAATATTACATCATCTGCAAATAGAGACAGTTTTACTTCTTCCATTCTGATTTGGATGCCTTTTAATTCTTTTTCTTGCCTAATTGCTCTGGCTAGGACTTCTAGTACTGTGTTGAATAAAAGTGGCGAGAGTGGACATCCTCATCTTGTTTCTGATCTTAGAGGAAAAGTTTTTAGCTTTTCACCATTATATATATGAGTACAATTGACCTTGAGGCTTGTATTTCATTACAACTTTAAGCTGAATCAATCTAAATGGAGCTTATTACAGTGTTATTCCCTACTTTATGGGAAGGGAGCTGGGACTAAATAGCAGTTCAGATTCCTTCCAAGATAAATGTCTGTGATTCTTTGTGACCGTGTTCTTAGCTCTGCTTTTGCTCTACCTGTCTCTTTATACATGCAAAGAAACCAAAAAAACAAAAACAAAAAACACCAGTTTTGAGAGTTTCTCAAAACATCTGAATCAGAGAATCCTTGGATCTCAGCACATGGATGCTCCTACAGGTCACCCATGCCAGCCCCTCCACGGCGCCTCCAGCAGGTAACTGCCCATTTGACCACCTCCTTGGGCAGGAGGGCTCATTCTGTATTGACATTGATGCTACCAGCCTCCCACTGACTCACCCAGCAGTTTTCTAAAAGTTTTTTTAGAGGCATGGAGTTCCTGCCCACCAGCGCTGGCAGTGATGTTGACACACAGGGGACCTGGGGCCCCACGCCTCGTCATGACCGAGTCACGGGATGGGCCAGCAGTGAGCACAGGTTTTGTCAAAGCTCTGTAGGTGAGTGTGCTCCCAGCCTGAAAAAGGCCTCCCTGGGAGAAAAGCCTTGATCTCTTGCATGGATGAGCGCTCCATTCATGTATCCACCCAGGGCAAAATTCTATTTCCACGTAGTACTGTTAACATAGAAAAAATGCAGCTTTCAGAAAGCATAAGTGGCCTTGGCAACCTGCACTTTCAGGCGTGCCTGGTTCACTTTGGACAGCTGAGATTCTCAGGACAGTGTGAGCTTTTTTGTTTTTTTTTTTCCTTTCAAATTTTGACTTCATCACTGAAATCTTCAATTGTACATCACTTATAGTTCCAGTTTTACAGCCCTGCCTTTTGTGCTTTCCTTTTGTGCTTTCCTTGACATTTTAAGAAACTTTTAATTGACACAGTTTGCTTGCAAAATAAAAAGAATCAGCTGTATTTTTGTAAGTGGCTTTGTGGTGAGTAAGGCATGCCAACTGCGTGTTCTCCCTTTTTTGTTGAGGTACTTATCATTGCTCTTGACATTCTAAAATAAGAATGCCAGTTTCAGATGTGTTGCTTCTAAAACTTAAGAAAGAGCAAAGCAGCCAAGTTGGCTGGCACCCAGACTTCTCCCCAAATGTCAGGGAAAAAAAAATCACTGAAGAGTACATAAAAGTGAAAATCCTGGCTTGCTGAATTATTTATTTCAGTCTCTTCTGGTCCTGAGACACGATCAGTAGCCCTGACAAGTTTGTCCTTTGTCGAGCTGGAAAAAACCTCAAAGGGAAGAGTGGTGGGCATGTGTAGCTCACGAATGCAGGGCAAAAAAACACTTTACCATTTCAGGGATTTTAAATTACTGAGTCTGCAGATTATCTGCCTCAAAATCCTTTTTGGAAAGAAACGCTAGTTAAATACTTCATGCTGCATATTTCAGCACATGTGAAATATGGAAAAAAAGTCTTGTCAGTAGAACATGTAGTCAGTAGTCTGAGGGATACTGCTCTGCTGGTTGTACCCAAGCAAACTGATGCTCGTTAAACGTGTAATTATAACGACATGTGCTTTGGTTGCTAGATCTGAAAAGGGCTGGTACTGTCATCAGATGACTGGGTTTGAGAATAATTTTTTAGAGTAATTGTGTGGGTTGTCAAATCTTCTCCAGCTGTGGGTTGTTAACAGGCATCCCCTGCCTCCCTCAGTCCTAACAGAACTCCGATGCTGTTCACCATCTCCCTCCCTGCGTGGGCCTCCGCCAGGAGGTGAATCCTGATTGGTTTCACCCAGTCTCGGCGGTCCCTTCCTGGTGCTGGTGGTCAGTCTGGGGCATGGGCATGTGACACAGTTCTGGCTGTTGGACGTCTGGGGAAGTCCGCCGGAGGGTTTCTGGGAAAGGCGTCCTGGCGTCCAGTAGAAATGTGCAGGATCATCCCTTCTGCCTCTGCATATTGCCAAGGGTGATGCCCGGAAAGTGCTCACCATCTGTGATCCTTGAGTGGAGCCATCCTAGGGACACGACAAACACAGAGGATAGCAGAGAGCCCAGAGATGGAAAGATCCTGACTTCCTGATGATGCCTTTGAGTTGCTGAATTAAGCAACCCTGCTGCAGCAGTTCCTAGCACTGTGACTCACGTGAGAACGTTGATGGGTCCCTTTGCGTTAGCAGGGTTTTCTATTACCTGCAGCCAAGCCATCTTCATAGATACACGAATTGTTTGAGATAAAACAAAAAATGTAACTCAAAAAGAACAAAGGTTACCCCAGCCATGTCTCGTTTAGATCACGTCTCAGAGTGATGTTCAGCCTGGGCAGTGGTGAGCCTAATGCAGTTCGTCATGAATGTGTGTGTGCTCATTCATCGCACCCCGCAGAGGGAGCCCCCATGGAGAGGACCCATGTTCTTTAGAGCTAGTGGTGAGTTCTAGTTAGGGGGTTGCTCTGGCTGCTTTAACAGAAATGACAACGACTTTTTTTTTTCTTTTTAAATTCAATTTTTATTTTATATTGGAGTATAGTTGATTTACAATGTTGTGTTTGTCTTGGGTGTACAGCAAGGTGGTTCAGTTATACATCTACATGTATCCATTCTTTTTCACATTCTTTTCCCATATAGGTTATTACAGAAATAACAATGACTTTAAAAGATTGTGAGATTGATTTTTCTCTCCCAAAACAGTTTGAGCTGGTAGGCAGTTAAGGAGATGGATGACCCACGGGGTCACCCAGGGCTCTTCTCTGTCATCTACAAGGATGTTGTCTCCCTGGGCATCGAGAAAGCTGGCTCACCACCATGCCAGGGTGGGACGGGGGGAAGGAGGAAGGGCAGAGTCGGGTAGTGTAGGCAGCCTCCTTTTGACCCAGCATTGCACATATTACCTCCAATCACAAGTCATTGGCCAGAACCTGGTCACATGATGACAGCTAATTGCAAGGGAGTCCGGGAAATAGCTGTCTCTAGCTGGGTGGCCACGTGTCCAGCTAAAACCTAGAGCATTCTGCTAGTAAGAAGGCGAGAATAGACACTGGACGACAGGAGTGTCTGCCACATATGTGCCCTCTGCAGTGAGGAGGAAGAACGTGACCAAGGCAGAGTGCTGGCGGCCACTCTCTGGTTGTGAAGCAGGGGTGCGTGCCAGGAGGGCCGGGCTCCCTGAGCAGCCTGGAACCTTGTGCTGGTCGTGACCTGCCCTTGGCCTGTCTTCCAGTCAAACAGGGGACTTGAACCAGGTGGTGTTTACAACCTCTTCAAACTGACTTGGTCTGTTTGCCGCAGTGCGGGCATTTATCTCTAGGGTGGGCACAGAGACAAGGTGGCAGCAGGGTGAAGACCCCACATGTGGGTGGTGGGTGTTAAAGCCATAAGAGAAGTCACTGCTGACACTGAGAGCTTATTAGGAGCCCGGAACCGGGCTGTGTCCCTAACAAGGATTAACCCCATGAGCCTTACGCACCCTATGAGATGGATTGTTCCCATTTCATAGATGGGGCAGCTGTGGCTCAGGAAGTGTTAGAGAAGGGCTCTAGACCTGGCCAACTGACCCCGGAGCCCACATACTTAACTCTACGTCATGGGAAGGAGGACTGGGGCCTGCAGTGGGACTTGTGGGGTGTGGCCAGGTCACAGTGAGCCCGGAAAGCAGGGCCAGAGAGCGCTGGGCCTGATGCTGCCCTTATCCAGGGTCAGCTTCGGGCGTGATCTGCAGCGTTGATTGCTCCCCGCCCCCGACTGGTGACCCTGTAGCCAAGGTGACCCTGTGTTGCCACTCTGTGTCGCATCTGGGCATGACGCTGTCTTGGGTTACATCACCCCTCCCCAGCCCAAGGTAGAAGACAGGCTGTCCTTCAGGAGGAGAGTAATGTGGGTGAGAGCGGCGTCCGGGAGGGTTGGTGTGAGGCACAGTGCAGAATGTTCCAGGGGAGGCACGTTGCGTGGCTCTCAAGCATCCTTTAACGTGTCACCCCTGCTGAGGGGCAGGGAGGCCTCAGGGCCTGCTCCTGTCCTGTATTCCCAGAGGAGGCTGGTGCTGGGAAGAGATAGAGAATCCCAGCCCTAGAAAATGAGGGTCAGCCCACGAAGTAAGCCTGTCCCTCAAGCTGGCACTGCTTGGTGGCCTGGCTCCTGAGATCAGACCCCTCCTCTGGCTCCAAACTGGAGGTCAGCGGCTTTGGGCCCTGAGGGGACTCCAGGAAGGGAGTGGGCATCAGTGGGCGAGCAGTCCAGTCCCGTGGTGGTGGGATTCCTTGGGGTCCATTGATAGGCTGGCCTAGGTGGGGGGAGTGAGGCCCTTGTAGCCACTGCCTGTCGGCGCCAGACCACAGGCAAACTCCCCGTGGCGGAGCAGACCCAGATGAGGTGAGGGCTCCCTGGCCCAGCCCTGGTGGGGCGTCTGGGCAGCCGGCTGTCCCCGGGTGCAGCAGACTCACTGCAGGTGCAGCTGTGGGGTGATGCCTGGACCAATCCACCTCCCTGCTCTGGCTCCTCTCACTCACAGAGATGCAAACCCTCCTAGAGTCAGGACAGTCTTACTTGGTGCTGTTTCTTTGGTTCGTTCCTAAAACGCACATGTTTTCCTAAAATGCAGTTGTGAACCCGTCAGCTCCAATCTGCTCTTGAAGATTGAGCTCAGCTCGGGCCCAGCTTTCTCCACAGGAAACGGTACCACCCGCTCTGGGCCTAGGTGGGTCCCCTCCTCTCCCCTGCTCTGCTTCCCCATCATGGTACTGGTTTCACAGGCCAAATGTTCTATTTACTCATTGCTCCACTGACCAGACTGTGAGCTTCCTTTTTTTTTTTTTTTTTTTAAACACTTAAAAAAAAAATTTTTTTTAACCTCAAACATACACAGAAGCACAGAGGATCATATGATGTGCCCTTAGGATTCATCACCCAGCTTCAGCACTTGTCAACAGTTTGCCAGTCTTGTTTCACTAATTCCTCCTTGACCTTCCCCCGCCGCTCCCCCTTCCAGAATATTTTAAAGCAATTCCTAGATCTCATATCCTTTCTCTCATAAGTACATTTCAGCTGTGAGCTTCAAGATGGCAGAAACTGTGTCCTGTATCCTGTGTCCTCAGCACTTTGGATGGTGCTCGACACATCCTGGCTTTGGGGAAATATGTTGTTTTGAATCAACTGATTGACTGGATGAATGAATCGGTTTCGGCCTTTAGAACCCAGCCTGCAGGTTAGCTGGAGTTTGAATAGCTGGAAGGCGAATGACTGCTGGGAGCTCACAGCCCCCTTGGTGCTTTCCAGGAGGTTCTAGAATCTATCAGGCTCTCACTCATCAGACTTTAAGGTTGGTTTATTCTTAGCCAGGCGTCTTTGATTTTGCAATTAAACTCCACTTTGAGGTGACCTTGGAGGGGGAGGACTACGAAGATGCAGCTTTTACCTTTGCTTGGTTCATATTTGGTTCACAATTATAGACTTGAGGGTTTTTTGTTAATTATAATGCTGTATTTACTTAGGCCAAAATGATTAGGACCGAAAAAAAATATATCAAAGTATAGAATACATCTAAAGCATTTTTTTTAATACCGTCTTTCTATTCCTGGTAATGGTATTTTAACTACACATATGAGATAATTGAAAGCACATTTTTCTTTCAAACGGTCATGGTCACGTTTAAAACCCTAAATTCTGTACACTTTGAAGGGGACTCTGAGACCGGAGTCACCAGACGTGGCATTTCCAGCTTTTACAAGGTGAAAATCAGGCCAGGGCTTGGGCTTTGGAAATCTCTGGTGGTAGAATGGTAGCTTGTAAAAATGCCTTTGATATATTCCTTTTTTCTCTTAATTCAGAAATGGTATTTACCATAATACAGTAATGGGAACTGCCTGTTTACTAGTGCTTTTTTTCAGAATTACATTCTAAAATATTTTCTTTTACTATTCAAATCTGTTGTAAAGTTGAATTAAGTTAACTGAGTTTTCTGTTTGCTTATTTGTTTGTTTTCTTTCTCGCTGCTTCCTCAGGGATTCAGAGTAATAATTCTATTTCTGGATTTAAGATATTTTTACCATGTGGGTTCAGCAGTGGGGACTAAGGCTGGGCCCAGTAGACATTTGATGATTGGTAACTGTTAATATGTTCAGCCTGCAACATGAAACAGTGGTTTCCACTGAAGTATTTACAGGGATTGGATTTGGTCATGATGTCATATTGAGTCAAGAGCATCTTCCATGGAAGGTGATGGGACTTGAGAGATGTTTGACGACTAGGGGAGGTGGGAGCTGTACTGAAGTAGGTCGCAGTCCCGCAGCATCTCACCCGGCTGATGTGGCAGTGACTCTTCCTGTGGACTTTGCTTTCTGGGCTGTGAGCAGGCTGTGGGGTTTCTGCTGTGGGCCCAGTCCTGGCTGTCTCTTGGCATGACTTGGACAAGTTCTCTGGGTTATCTGGAGGAGCTGCAGTAGATCCCAGGGGCGTGCGTGCTCCGAACTCCTGTGGAGGGAATATGCAGGCATGTGACCAGAAGGAGACCCAAGGAATGCTTGATTTCTTGAGTGGCTGAGAGCCTCCCGGCTAGGGATGGAAAAGGAGAAGGGGTCTGTGGAGAATGGGGCTGGAGCTTGGGCCAGAGAGATGGAGAGAACCCGTTGGCTGGTAATCCTGTCTTCTTAGGATGGGGCCCAACAGAAGCTGAGACAGATGTTCCAGGCTGGAAAACCTGTGGCAGGGCGGGACACCGCAGCTGAGTCAGCCCCAAGGAAGGCTGGCATGGTGGGGCGGGCCAGGAACGGGCTGCAAACGTGGCCGCCCGCCCTGACGGGTGGGGCTGGGCTCGTGAATAAGGCAGTGGCCCGTGGCCAGGGTTTGGAAGGGGAGCCACAGCATGGGGCAGAAGCAGCAGCTCCAGGAAAGGGCGACTCTTTGTGTTTAGTTGGTGGGCAGAGGTCTGTGTGGCTCCTCCAGAGCTGGGGGTCGCACACAGCACCTCCCTGCTCTGCGCCAGGTGCTCTGCGTATTATGTTTACTCCTGCTCTTTATTTTATTTTATTTTTTTAATAAATTTATTTATTTGTTTGTTTATTTATTTATTTTTGGCTGCATTGGGTCTTCGTTGCTGCGCGCGGGCTTTCTCTAGTTGGGGTGAGCGGGGGCTACTCTTCGTTGCGGTGCGCAGGCTTCTCATTGCGGTGGCTTCTCTTGTTGCGGAGCACGGGCTCTAGGCGCGCGGGCTTCAGTAGTTGTGGCATGCAGCCTCAGTAGTTGTGGCTCGCGGGCTCTAGAGCTCAGGCTCAGTAGTTGTGGTGCACAGGCTTAGTTGCTCTGCAGCATGTGGGATCTTCCCAGACCGGGGCTCACACCCGTGTCTCCTGTGTTGGCAGGCAGATTCTTAACCACTGTGCCACCAGGGAAGTCCTACTCCTGCTCTTTTATGCGCTTATCCCTAATCTTATTTAAAGATCAGGATCCTGAAACTCAGCAAAGTGAAGTTGTCAGGAGGACACAGAAGAAAATAGCGACAGAGCAGGGAATTGACACCGATATGCCGGTCTCTGAAGCCTCATGTTTTCCACTATATCAGGGCTCCCCGGATCTCCTCCACTGAAGAAGTGAAGAAACACCCCAAGGCGGAGCCATACACCGGGTTCTCACATTGGGGTCCTAGCTCCAGCTGCAAATGCAAACTTCAAAGCCATGTAGTTATATCGTTATTCTTTAGCCATTAAAAAAAAAAAAAAAAAAAAGAACAGAACATGACCTTCCTTTCCAAGTATTCTAGGAAAATTAGCTCCAGGAGAAGGCATGTATATGTTTATCCCAGGTTCGGTGTTCATGTGCTGCCCCCTTCCCCCTCCTCCCGGCCCCTAGGCTTTGTGCCACCAGGCTGGTCCTAGCACAGTGGCAGTAATGAGATTCTGACCATTATTTGCCATTTGCAGTCTGCCAAGGGAGAGTCAGAAGGTAGGGGCACAGAAACCCAGAACATATCAAGGGGAAACGGTGGGTGTCCCTAGATGGAGGCCTGTGTCATCAAATGAAAAGCCACAGATAATGTGGAGACGTCAATAGCCCAAAACTAAAAGCAGTACGGCAGTCATATGATCCCAGCCATCTGGTTAACCCAACATATCCTCGGTGTTTTAAATCTGGAACTAAATATAGCTCCTTTCCCCAAAAGCCCTCAGCATATTGAAGAATGCAGATGAGATGGAGCTTTGGTATGTGGTGCCTGCAAAAAAAAAAATGAGGATATAGGGATCTAGCCCCTGGCTTAGAATTTCCTGGTAAAAACCCAGGGTAGGGGCTTCCCTGGTGGCGCAGTGGTCGAGAGTCTGCCTGCCAATGCAGGGGACACGGGTTCGAGCCCTGGTCTGGGAGGATCCCACATGCCGCGGAGCAACTAGGCCCGTGAGCCACAATTACTGAGCCTGCGCGTCTGGAGCCTGTGCTCCGCAGCAAGAGAGGCCGCGATAGTGAGAGGCCCGCGCACCGCGATGAAGAGTGGCCCCCGCTCGCCACAACTAGAGAAAGCCCTCGCACAGAAACGAAGACCCAACGCAGCCAAAAATAAATAAATAAATCCAAAGTTTAAAAAAAAAAACAACCCAGGGTATTTTCTCTTCTTGGATCAGTTAGCTTTTGCTTTACAGGTCTCAAGCTCCCCAAACTTAGTGGCTTAAAACAGCAACCTTTACATATTTGCTGTGATCTGGAGGTTGGCCGTGCAGTCCTTTTAGTCTGGGCTGACTCTCCTGATCTCCATCTACGGGTGGTATGGCTGGACTGGATGATCTCGGATGGCCTTGCTCACATGTGTGGTGATTGGCAGGCTGGTGGTTTGAAGAGAGCCTCAGCCGGGACTGCTTGCCTTGGCCCCATGTGGTCTCTCATTGTCCAACAGCTCGCCTGGGCGTCTTCACACGGTGGTCTTGGTGTTCTAAAAGCAGCCAAGGAGGACAAGCCCTAATGCATAAGTACTTTTCATGCCTCTGTTTGCAGCTTATTTGCTATCGTCCCATTGGCCAAAGCATATACCTTGTCCAAGCTTAGAGTCGGTTTGGGAGGCATCTACACAAGGTCGTGGATACAGAAAGGCATGAACAGACTGGGGGCCGTCACCGCAACAAATCAAACCTGTCTATAAGCCTGAGATTTAACTTAGCAAAAGCAGTTGTTTCCACCTGATGACCACCTGAAGACGACTCTGAACCAGGCTGTGACTCACCCTCGTGCAAAGAGGCAGTTCTAGTGGCCTCATCTGTCAGTAAGTGTGGTGGAAAATCTCTCGAGAGCCTGGAGGCAGGAAGTGCTTAAAGGTCAGACCCAGCCCAGCACCAGAAGAAAGTTCTCACCACCCACACCCAAATGCAGGGCAACCAAGAGGCAAATCTGGTTCCCGAGCTTCTAAAGCAAGAGACACCACCAGGCTCAGAAATCAGTGATGGGTGGTTTCCCCCGGGCAGCAAGGCTGCATCCCAGGCCCACAGTGCAAGGCTGAAGATGGCATCTGAGACGGAGCGACAGAGGGACGGGTGGGGATGAGAACAGGTGACCATTTTAGCACTCACATAGCTGGGGGAACCAGCAAACAGGTTAAGAAACTCTTCCTCTTTCCCAGGAGGAGGGAGGAAGCAGCTGAGTGAACTGACAGAAGATGAGTAGGTAACGAAGCCATTTTCATTACCATTTTCTTTCTTTTTTAAAATTTATTTATTTTATTTATTTATTTATGGCTGCATTGGTCTTCGTTGCTGCACGTGGGCTTTCTCTAGTTGTGGTGAGCGGGGGCTACTCTTCGTTGCGGTGCGCAGGCTTCTCATTGCGGTGGCTTCTCTTGTTGCAGAGCACGGGCTCTAGGCGCACAGGCTTCAGTAGCTGTGGCACACGGGCTTCAGGAGTTGTTGCCCGCAGGCTCTAGAGCGCAGGCTCAGTAGTTGTGGCGCATGGGCTTAGTTGCTCCACGGCATGTGGGATCTTCCCGGACCAGGGCTCGAATCCATGTGCCCTGCATTGGCAGGCGGATTCTTAACCACTGCGCCACCAGGGAAGCCCACCATTTTCTTTTAATATTTATTTATTTTATTTATTTATTTTCCTTATGTTTTTTGGCTGCGTTGGGTCTTAGTTGTGGCACACGGGATCTTTGTTGAGGCAAGAGTGATCTTTTTGTTACGGTGCGTAGTCTGCTCAGGTTTCTCTCTAGCTGTGGCGTGCAGGTTTTTCTCTCTCTAGTCATGGCCGCGGGCTCCAGAGCGCGTGCACTCTGTAGTTGGCGGCACGAGGGCTCTCTCGTTGAGGTGCGCGAGCTCAGTAGCTGCGGCACGCAGGCTTAGTTGCCCTGCGGCATGTGAGATCCTAGTTCCCCAACCAGGGATCGAACCCGCATCCCCTGCATTGCAAGGAGGATTCTCTACCACTGGACCACCAGGGAAGTTCCTGACAACCGTTTTCTTTTGAGCGTCTACCATACGCTGGGGATTGTACTTAGGCTCACAACATCCCCGGGTAATTAGTCCCAATTTACAGATGAGGAAACTGAGTGTCAGAGAGATTAAGTAACTTGGCCCGTGGTCGCCGAGCTTGAGGTTCTGACCCAGCTCTGTCTGCCTCCAGAGTGCCGTGTGCCCTTTCTCTGCACGTGCTGCTGATGTGGTCCCACAGAGAAGCATCTCCAGGCAGCAAGAAAAGCAGAACCCTCCTAACAGAACTCTGAAAGGCCCCAAAGGCCATCTGCTGGGCAGGAACACTTGAAGATGTTCGTGTAAAGGAAATGGAGCCCTTCCAAAGGTGGTATTAGCCTCAAAAGAAGGTGGTAGCATAACAGAAGGGACAGGAAGGCATGAAGGAAAGCCCCAGGATATTTATTGTTGGGGGAACGGGGACACCCAAAGGGAGACATTGCTCTGAACCTTCGCCACATTCTGTGGTCTAATCTCCTTCCACACACCCCACTCACCTTCCCCAAATTAAAAGGATCCCCTTATAAGAGGGTCATTGTAAAGTAGAATAAATCCAATCGGGAACGACTGAGTTAGTGAGAGGGTTCTGAAATCCACAGGCTAGTGAGCCAGAAGCAGCCAGCCGTCCTCAGGTAGCTAAGAAGCTGGCACAGGCCAAGAGTTAACTTGTTCTGCGTAGATACACGGGTTGCAACTAGAATCAAGTATGTGGACATGTGGGGATGACACTGTAAGGCATAAGAAAGCGCTTTAGAGGCACAGATCTCATTTCGTATCTTGTCATCACCACTTAATAACCTTGTGCCCTTGAGTTTCGATTTTCTGCTTGCATGTTAGGAATTACCAAGTCTGTCCTCAGGGCATGTCACGGGAATCCTAAGGGAATGGATGGGTTTGAGCAGTTAGAAGTTCCTGGTTCCTGGAGGAGTGGAGCAAAGGTTGGAAGCTGCCCAGGGGAGGCTGCTCCAGGGAACGCTGACATTCCACCCGGGTGGAGTGTATTTTGGAAATACTGGCCAGTGTTCGTAGTCGGTGCCTTCCATGCTCATCCCTGGGGAGCTTGGCCAGGCAGCAGAACCTGTCCAGGGTGAGGGGTAGAGAGACTGTGACTTGGATTTGACTTAGGCTGTTTTCCTTTGGGCGGGGAGGGGGACGGTTGCGTCGAACCATCAGATGAGCATTGCCGAGGACACCCCCAAGGTCGAGGATACGAGAGAATAGACTCTGACGCCTCCCAGACACCCCAGGCAAGGAACTCGCCAGCCTGGATCAGCGGCCCAGAGCCACCCAGGCTTGATGCTTTATATCTGGGATTGGGGTTTGTCCACATGAAGGCTTCACCTTCTTTGTTGCCTCAGGAGGGAACAACTACAGGGCCACAGTCAGATGGGCCCATATCCTGTCTCTCATTGTGACCTCAGCCACCTTGGGGGTTCAGTGCAGAAGTCCTGGCCTTGGCCTCTCACCAAGGGTAGATTCTGGTGGGCTGCTTTCAGGGTCTGTGGGTGTCCTTGCAAACACCCCCAGGGGGAGGCCATGGGGAGTTTGAGTTTTGGAAACAGAAAACATTTATTTGGGGTCCTAAATATATTAAATCCTGGGTGGGATCAACCAGGGTTGTGTGTTGTTTTAGCCAGAAACGCCAGAGAGCTTGTGAGGCTGGTGAGTCCCCACCAGGGCAGGGAGGTGAGTGTCCCCAGGAGGATAGATCACCTTGGGACATGAAGTACTGGCCCCTGGATAGGAGTGGTGACTAAAGGGACAGAAGCAGTGCTCATTTGAAGGTATAAATTGGGATCCATTTGTTAACAGAGTTGCCGGACGCTGGACATACAGGCTCAGCTGTGAGGTGCAAGTGTATTTTCGTCAGTCTTTTAGCCACTGTTCTCTTGTGGTAGAAAGTCTGACAGGTCTTTTAAAGAAGTGGTTCTCAAACCCCCTTGTAGGGCCCTGGGTGTGGAGGTGGGTGAGTTGGGGGAGGGCAGCTGGGAAGCAAGAGACCCCAGGGCTCTGGCTCCTGCGTCGTTTCCTGCACATGTGCTTTTTTTTTTTTTTTTAACAGCTTTGTTGAGCTATAATTCACATACCAAACAGCTCACCCGAAGGATATAATTCAATAGCTTTTAATATATTCATAGAGTTGTGCAGCCCTCACCGCATTAGCAGGTGAGCTTTTATCTGATTGCTTTTCTATTGTATTTGAAGGAGAAAAAGATTCTGCCACTAAAATCAGGTTTGAAGTAACTGTTATAATCTTGCTGTGGTTAAGAACCTTTTGTGAAGAGGCTGTGATTTTCAAGTTCTATTTTAAACCCCAATGAGAATCAGGAAATAAATTTGGTATCTAAGACTGATGGGGTAAAACCCATAGCAACCATTCACTTTTTTCACAGGAGGGACATTTAGAGCCTCATTCAGCGTTTTTTTAAAGTCCTTTTGCACAGGTCTAATATGGTCAGAGAAAATTAGAATGGTGAGTGGGGCTGCAGGAAGACCCATGGATGCAGCTGAAATAGGCCCAGTGGTCCAGGATCGGGGGAGGTCTCTAATTAGCACATGTTCCTACTTGGTGTAGGAACAGGTCATCGACACAGCCCAGCTGTCCCTAAAGGCATTAAAGTGGGGCATGAGGCAGTGATTGACATTCAGGCTAACGATCGAAGTTAAAGAAGCAGCGTCATCGTAGCGAAGTGTTCATCAGAAACGGTTGAAGATTTGGAAGTTGGGGGTCAGAATGGGGTGAGCATTTGCTGGTCCTTGTAAAGACTTCACGTGTCTGGCACACTGTAAGTGCTCAATAAACATCCTGTCCGTTTTTCTTTGGAAAGACCATGCTGTAAAATCTCCTTCTCTGTTGAGGTCAGATAAACGAAGCATTCACAGACCGTTCCCACTTGTTAATTTGAAGGGTACCTTCTCAGCTGGGCTAGTTTGGGGGCGAAGACATCAGCAACAGCGCACGAATGTTCTCCGAAGGGGATTCACGCTTCCCTGCCGGAGGACGGGGCTAATTAGATTATTTCCAGTTGACAGACTTGGTTTTCCACCTTGGAACACATGTTTCTCGCCTCTCCTCTCTTCACAGGGTGTGTTCCTGATTCGAGGTGAAACCATGACGAGAAGATAAAACAAATAATAATGCTTTTCCGCAATCGCTTCGTGCTGCTGCTGGCCCTGGCTGCGCTGCTGGCCTTCGTGAGCCTCAGCCTCCAGTTCTGTGAGTGTGGCTGGGCTGGCGGGTCCTGGAGGCAGGGGGAGTGCTTCTCTCTGAAATAGAAGGCCCCATGGGGAGGAAGCACATAGGTCCCAAAGCCTTTGTTCTTTCAATGAACAGTGAGGTTTCAGACAACCCGGTCTTTTTATTGTCGGCCCGGGCGGTGGGTGGCTGTGATTCTGTGCCTGTGAGGAACAAGGGCAATCACTAAGCCTCGTGACTCGTTTTTGGCTTCTCCCTGGATTCCTAAACTGCCTGGTTATTCCTGGATCTTTAGTTCAGGTTCCCAAGGCAAAGACAGTGAGTGGTCAGCTCGTGTCCTTGTGCCAGGTCACACAGCAGAGGTGCCTGGCCCACCAGTTGGTTCTTTGGGGGTTGGGTGTCCGTTTTTAAGGAGGGGAGGGGGATTAGGTCCCAGTCCCAAACTCAGCCCCTGGGCAGCAGGGACCGTGCATGGGAAACCCCACATGGCGAGCACAGCTGAGGAAGCCAGTCCGTGGGCCTCACCGCCTGTACTCTGCCCTTCACTGGGAGCCCGTGCTCAGGCTGGGCCCCAAATCTATGTGCCCCACTGCTCCCTGAGGGTGGTTGTCCTCAAATAACAGATCTGGTCTGGTACCTTCTTGGTTATAACCCTTCAGTGGTGGGTCTCCGGGAGGCCCCTTGCCTCCCTTGGGGCCCCTCTCTCACCTTGAACTTTACACCAGAGGCTTGTCGAGTGGCTTGGCATTCTCTCCACATCCAGGTTGTGCTCTGTGCCCAGATCCTGCCGGCCCCTCTGCCTGGACTGTCCTCCTCACCTCCCTTCCATCTTCTCCTCCACATGGTTCACTCAGCCCTTTCTTTTTCAGGAACGTTTCATGACTCCCTAACTGGGTCTGGGCTTCTTGGCTGTACATCCGGGGTGCCCTGAACCTGCTCCCCTCCTTACACTAGCCGTGCGGTATCATACTTTTCAGTTCCTGTGTCTTTTCCATCTACAAGACTGTCTGCTCTTTGAGAGCAGGACCCACATCTGTTTCCCTCTTTATCACGGGAATCAGCACTGCCAACCACACAGGAGGTGTCTCAGGAATGTTTAAGAGAATGAATGAATCTACACCTGCTCTGGAAAGCAGGCTGACCCTAATTCCCTATCCTTCTGGTGCTGTGTACTTGAAGCCGAGAAAATATCTGGGCAATGCCGGCAATTGTGTTTTTGCTGCCACCTACCTGCCCTCCACTTTCCACCTCACCCTGATGGGTGGGAGACAAGGGCTTGGCCCCCATCACCGCCTGGGACATCTCTGTGAGGAGGTGGCGTTGCTGTCACTGTCTGCCTGACGGAAGGAAGGGCAGGCGGCTGCGAGAGCAGGGTGCTCTGAGTGTGCTGGGGGACGTGGGAAAGACTTGGCGTTTGGAATAAGTGGTTTGAAGGGAAGCGGCTTTGAACAAGTTTCTCCGCTTCACCTCCGGTTTGTGACATATTCCATGCACAAATCTAGTGCATATGACAGGCACTTCAAACAGTAAAGAGAATTAAAAATACTCACTTTGTCCTTCCAGAATAAGGAAAGAGGTCAAGAGAAGATACTTGTTTAAAGTTTAAAGATACTCCAGATGGTTAATAAACTGTTTAAAAAAAAAAAGAATCTTTTCCAGAAAGTGTGTTAGGACTGTCATTTATTTACTTGTTTATAACTTTTCACTAAAAACTTTCCATCCTGTCACTGGAGAGGCAGGATGTTACAATCAACCTTGATTGTTATTCTGAGACCCTGACAGGTTCTGAGACGTGAATGTGGGTTACTTGTGCTTGCTGCGTTTCTCTTGCATGGGGTGGTTTCCGCATCCCTGAATTGGCCTGTGTGTTTCGCTTATATAACTCTTCTGAAAGTACCTTCTGTTTTAGGAGAGCCACTTTTCAGCCGTCCTGTTTTTCGGGAAAATTTTGCAGGGTAAATTGGCCTGCCTGGGTCTGAGGTCTTTATTCTTGAATACATTGGAGTTCGGGAAGACATTAAGATATGAACATTCTGACTGCTCTTCTGCTTCTAGGTAAACTGTAACTTTGGAATTTAACTATTTCCGTGTGAAAATTGAGTTAAATTGCTTTATTTTTTAGTCGCTTTATTCGTTGCTAATTATTATGGTGTAAGAAACTGGACTAATTCGTAATACAAAGGTGTCTGCTTAAGTAACACTTATATTTTCATCCTTACCCTAAAATATATGGACTTTTTTCTTTACCGTTTCTTTTGACTTATTTTTGAATACCGGATTAGCACATATAATTGTTTTAGGTGATATATTTGAGGCAATCAAATAGAACTTCATTTTCTCATGTTTTAAATGAACAATATTGTTTTATTTGTTTTCTGAAATAATTGTATATTTTATTTTGTCTTGTTGATAGTTTTTTTTTTTTCATATTCATGTTTTGAATATGAGAAAGTTAAGACCCAGGTTACAATGAAAAAAATCAGGTTGTTTAAAAAAGCATTTCTTCCTCTCAGTACAGAAAGTGTGTATGTGAACCCACATATATTTATTAAGTGCTTATGTGTGTTGGATATTTTTCTACACTGTTAGGGTAGAGGTGGTAGGGAAAGGATACAAAAAAGATTAAAATACAGTTCATAGTTTCTCAAACTACGTTTATTTTAAATGGTAGTAATGACTCCCTGTATGCTAGTAGACATTAATGAAAACCATTCATTTTGTGTTTTCAAGTCCTTGATGTCTTTGAGTTTGGAAATAGAGGGATTCTGAAATTCCCGATATTCAAATCGAAGAAGGGAACAAGTAAGGTATATATATATCATTAGTTATTCTAGTTAAAATGTGTACAAGTGGAAAAATAACTTCTCAAATTGAGGGACTCCTTCAGTGCGACAGGAAAAGACCACTGGGTTATGAAAACCTGTGGATGATTTGTTATTTTGCTGCTTTTTCTGCTCGTTTGTAATCGTCCATTTTCCTGCTTTGACCCAGCCTTTCCTTCATACTTATCCTGTGCTCTTTTCACCACATTCCAACCACCATTCCCAGAATAGCAGCGTGGCAGAAGCTCAGCTCGCAGACCCTGGAACCACAGCCTTGGGTTTGAATGCCGCCTGCCACTTAGCAGCTGTGTGCCCTCGGCAGGTGTGGCCTCCTGGAGCCTCTATTCCTTCTTCTGTAAAATGGAGTTCCTTGTTGCTACTTTGAAACATTGGCGTGAGAACGGAGATTTTGTGGGAAAACCCTTGGCTCGGGGAAGCACAGTCAATGTAAATAGTAGAGTCCTGTCATGATACATCATCACCAGAATCCAGGACTCTTGGTGTCCCAAAGGCTGCTTCAGCCACTTGTGGAGAGAGCTTTTGAAACAGCATATCATGCATTTCTTTCTTTTTGATCAGGGTTCATTGGCCATGATAGGGGTCAGTCTACACTGGGCACCTGTATCTTGGGCAGGGCCCTGGTTGACCAGAGCAGGTTCCTAAGGGAGATGTCCAAGGCGGATTGGAAAGTCAGATCCCCAGGTAGAAGAGGGGAGGGTTAACCTGCCAAAGTGAAAGCCAGAGTGAAGGCCGTCTTCAATATCTGAAGAGCCCTATCTCTATCCAGTATCTGCAAGAGGAGTTAGACCAGCTCTGTGTGGCCTGGTGGCCAGGGGGACACATTTTAGTTAAGCATCAAGTGACGCTTCCTGAATGCCATCGTCAGGCGGAGGTGGAGCGGGCTGTGTGCACACCCTGGAGCGTCGCTCTATGCAGAATAGGACAGTAGGCAGGTCACTGGACCTGATCCCATTTAAAACCTCTTCAGACTCTGAGGTTCTGGGAATTTTACCTTTCGTTGTTGATCCAGTGCCATGAGTTTGCATAGCTTTGTCCTTCAGCAAACATTCCACTGTGTGCTGGGCCAGGGCTGGGCGTTTCATCTCCTAGGAGCCACAGGAGCTGTCTGTCTGGTGGAGGAGAATCCCGAGCAGATACTTGGAACACAGTGTACAATATGCTAGAACAGGAAAGAGGCAGCCCCACGAGGAAGTGGGAAAGAACGTGGACTCCAGAGCCAGACTGCCTGGGTCGAGTCCCTGTCCTGCCACTTACCACCTATGTGAGCTCAGGCACGTTACCTACCCTCTCTGTGCCTCGGTTTCCTCATCTGTAAAATGGGGATAATGAGAGTTCCTATTTCATTGGGTTGGTAAAGGGTATTTATAACACACCTAGAACAGTTCCTGGCACATAATAATCACTCTATGCACGTTTGTTAAATAAAATGAATGAGAGATGACTCGTGACAGGGTGACATGGGCGGATGAAGGACAAGAAGCCAATCCAGCGTAGGAGGTCAGGGAAGACTCATTCCCAGAGGAGGTGACATCCGCGCTTCAGCCTTGAGGGATGAGTTGGAGTTGTCCAAAGAGGAAGCTGGGAAGGGCATTCCTGGCAGATGGAGGTGGGTGTGCAAAGGCAGGGCAGGAGAGAGCCGGACCAGGTTAGTCACCGGTGTGTAGCTGTGAAGGTGGACAAAGGCCCAGGCCACCTCCATCACCGTGTTATATCCTGAAAGTATGGGGAGCCACTGAAGCAGGGAAGACAGCACATCATTAGATTTGTCTGGGAAAGACCACAGTCTGGTACAGTGTTTGCCAGAGGGTGGTCTCCTGAGCACTTTAATCAGAGTAGCCCCGGGCGTCTGTTAAAAGGCATGTTCCAAAAACAAAAAAAGAGCACATTTGTGCCCCTCCCCATAGAATCAGAATTGTGGGAGTAGAACTCCCTGGGGGTTCTAATGTACACAGAGTTTGGCTGCTGCCCATTCAGAGGCCGGTGGGAGGCTGATACTGAGAGACAACTCGGGGCCACTTTCCTCCTCCAGTTAAAGGCTGGGAGTGGCTCCGATGAAGGTGTTGGCCCCGAAAGGAAGGAGCAAAGCTGAGAGCATCAGGTGATTCTGTGGACTTGCAGCTAAACGATGGGGCGGTGCAGCGGGACCGGGGTGAAGAAAGAGAAGGGAAGGCTCTGCCACGCCGTATAGGATTCTGGCTCAGGTGGTTCAGTGGATGTTGCCTTCATCCATGCGTCCACGCAGCCGCTCACACAGACGGCCCCTCCACCTGGCTTAAGCGTGCCGAAGGCCGAAGGAAGTACCTGGCGCACATTCTGGGAGGTCGACCACGTGGAGCTGTTGGCCCTGGATGAGGAGGCCCGGGGAGAGCACCCTGAGCAAGCAGAGAAGCAGGACAAGCCCCGGCAGCCGGGTGGGAGCGCAGCAGGGGGAAGAGCTGGGGCCTCCGCCTGCCGCCCTTCGAGGTCGGCTGTTGGCATTTGCAGCTGCAGCTCTTCGTGGGCCCCCCCGAAGGTCCGTGGCGTATGGTGGCGGGGATTTTGCTGAGGCACAAATGCACGTAATCATAGCTGTGAGTGGGCACCTTGGGCTGGTCCTGCGTCCTGCCCTGCAAAGCTGCGGGGCTTTGTCATTCTCTCTTCTCTGTCCCGTGTACATTTTATGGAGGAAAGCATGTGTCCGGGTGACGTGTGTAAATTTGGGGATTCATGAAGATCTTAATATGTTTTGGTGGCAAAGGTTTGGGGATGCAACCCTTAGGATGCCAAGGCTCTAATGTACTGTGTATTTAAAAAACACAGTAAGGTTCCTCCTGGGTCTTTATTTTGGTGAGTCGAAGTCCAAAAAACGAGAAATTTAAAATGAGGGCTTGCATTTTTAACCTAAGGGTTCATAGGTTCTAAATAAATTCTTTATTTAGTATTTTTTAAATTAATCTTGATCCTTTTCTTGGAGATTTATTTTCTTTGATTTCTGAGAGTTTTAATTTTGCTTTTTCTTTGAATGTTTCATGCCCAGCTACCACATAGAGTTAAATATCTTTGGGTAGGAAAAATTCTGTAGGTAAGTGACAAAATTAAGTCTGACAAATCAGCTTTTATCATAACGTCTTAAGCTCATGTCACAGTTGTTATTGGAGGAGGTGAGAGTATCATGTACCACGCAGGCCCTTCCACGAACTAAAAATGGGACACATTTATGTCCGTGGGTTCTTTCTAGTTTTCTTCCAGGATGGAGACATTGTTTCTGTCTCTGTCTCTGTCTCTTTCTTTCTTTCTCCCCCCTCCCTGCTTCCTGCTCTCTCCCTCACCCTCCCTCTCTCCCTCCCTTCCTTTCTTCCTTCTTTCCTTACCTCCTTCCTTGTTTCTGATCTTAGAGAATTTCTCCTAAGAATAGACGGAGGACAGAGATGTATGCTCAGAGATGTTTATTTCATCACTGCTTATAATAGGAAAAAGGGGTAGACAACCAAAGTGTCCAACAGGAAATACTGCTGCATCCATTATACCATGTTTACATAGACCTGTCTGTATTGACTTGGAAGGTTGTCCATAATATATCTACTAAAAGGACATGTACTTTTATGTGTGTGTGTGTGTGTGTAGTCAGCAATATTGATAAGAAGGGGAATCTCCCGTTTTAGAGGAGAGGAAACTATCCAGGCTAGTTAGTAAAACTAGGAAGTGTTAGTAAAAATGAGTCAGTGAATTCAGGGTAACATGTGCCAATCGCCAAGACTGTATGAAGAGAGAGACAAAGTAGGAAAGGAAGCTGCAGGATGTTGACATTGGAGCACCCACTGAGTGGAGGTGAGCGAGGGATGCAGTGGGAGTCTGCCCAGGTGGAGTTTGCACTCATCAGCTTGGGCCCCACTCCTGTTGTCTTGGCAACAGTGCTCCAAGCTGACGACATTAAACAAAAAAAAAAAACTTGAAGTGAGGTAGTTGTAATCAGAGGCAGAGCCCTGTGGTCTTGGTAGCGTCCCACCAGGGGGAAGGGGTTGGAGGGGCAGGTTTTTGAGACTGATCAGCAGTGGGGTCTTGGGGGACAGAATCTGAATGCCGAATAAGAAGGTGAAGTCAGGAATGCACACAGAGAGAGCTCTGGAACCGTCTCACCATCCTTCCTGCCAGTGTGGCCCCGGCACACGATGCCTCACTGGGGCCCAGCAGAGCCAGGCCGCCCGGGGTGGGAGGGACGGGGAGTTGGCCACAATGCAGGGCCCTCTCTGAATTAACTGTTTTGGGCTCCGGCATCACCTCTTGCCCTCCCTGTCTCCCTCCCTCTTTTTTCTATGCCATCTGAGGGGCTGGACCCCACTGGCCAGGGGTTTTGCCTCTTGGGGAACCTGGAACCCCGCTTTGCTTCTCCCCAGTCTCAGGTATCTAGCAGAGAGTGAGATGGCCAGTCTTCACAGCGTCCAGATGTCTGAGGCCCCCTTGCCCCCCGCAGTGCGTGGTCTCTCACTGAGGTGGCCTCCCCAAGGCTTTCCCACCCACCTGACCGCTCTTCCTTTGGACCCTTTTCACAGAAGCAAATGACCAGTCTTGACCCACCTTTCTGAGCCGTTGGTTTGGTGGCCTCAATGGGGTGCAGACCTTTGAGACAGAAAACTTTTTGCTCTTGGGGAAGGAGGAACAATGCCCTTGGGCCATAGTGACCCTGTCACCATTCCCACCGGAGCAGGGACAGGAGAACAGTTTCACCTCTGCCAGGACATCCAGCCACACACACACTGCAGCATTCACTGTGGGTTCTCTGGGTGGGACGAATATGCATGACTCACTTCTTTTTATACCTTAGTATTGATGGCTATTTTAGGATGAACACGTGTTTATATGAATTGTAAAGATCCCTTTTCATTTTGTAAAAAAGAAAAAAATCTCTTCTCAAGGGTGTTGAAATTGGAAACCTATTTCCAGGTACACTGAGTTCTTAGCCTGAGTTCATGGACATCTGCATTGTCTCACATGGTTTCAGGGGTGCTGTGAACCCCGAGAAATCAAATTTAAAAGTAAGTGTATGCAGTCCTTTTTCAGGGCTGAGGATCAGTAGCTCTTATCGGATTCTCAGAGGTAAGGTAGAGGGGATCCAGGCCCTGAGACGGTTAAGGATGTCTGAGGTTCTCTTCATAGCTCTTTTTGGGGACCTGTCTTGAACGTCTCTCTGATTTCTAGTCTCTGTCATGATTTGGAGTCCTTGGTGCTCACAGCGTCTAACCCAAGGGACCCGGTTAGGTCAAGGCCAGTTACCAGTGGTCCCATAGGAGTGTGAGGTTTCCTGGCCCCTCCACGAGTCCGCAGCTGGCCTCAGGCTCAGGTCACGGTGGGTCTCCTGCTCCTGCACTCTGGCCGTCCTGTGGACTTGGGTCTCAGTTGTCAGACGGGGGTCAGGCAGGGAGGAGACAAGAGCTTGCAGACAGCCTAGGACAGGAACGGGGTCCTCAGCCGCACGAGGCCCACCCTGTTGGGGGCTCTGGTGGTGTAGTTCTGGTTTTTATTTGAGAATTACACACATTTTTATGTTCAGTGCAGGCTGGAGACAGAAAGGGCATTCAAGACGCCTTAGTGGATTGAGGAACACAAAGGGAATTGTTGGAATTACCTGTCAGAGCAAATCATTATTCTTTGGCAGGCCAGTGAAGGAGAGAATTCAAGAGCCTTTTGGACTATTGGGAGGAAGAGATCGGAGACATCAGGTGACAGGACTAGGGGTGTTTAACTTATGAGAAGGCACCATCTTGGATAAGCAGAATTATTTAAGGGAGTTGTGGCCCCAGGGCTGACTGAGGACAGACTTGAGTGGCACAAGGAAGAGGTGACTATAGTCCCCTAGGGAGGTGACCAGCCCAGGGCTGAGGTCCCAACAAGCGTGAGGCAGGCTGTGGAGCTAGGAAGGTGAAAAGCAGGTGCTGGGGCCACACGTCGGCCCCACCAGGTTCTTTGCCGGCGCAGTCAGTGGTGAGACCTCTGGGGCAGCTGAGCACAGAGCCGAGGAGACAGAGGTCAGCCAACACTTGCCCACCTGCCCTGGGACGCCTGTGTGTGTGTCCCTGACACCTGTCTGCAACCTGCCAGCGTGTCTGTGTAATCAGAGGAAGAGCTGACAACTAAACAACAGCAGGATAACTAAACAACTAGGGCAGAGATGGCAGGAGGTGCGGGTTCCGAGGTCACCTGACCCCCTGTAAAACTGACTCTTGCACATGGAGAAGTTCTCTCTCCTGAAAAGGGCCTTTATTGGCACAGTGGGCTAGTTGCCAGATCCCATCCCTGGGGCCGTCAGGATAGCAAGGGGAGGGTCCTGGAGGAGGGGCATGACCGCGCCCACCACAGCACAGGATTGGCATGGGAGAGGAGCCACCCACAGAAGGGAAGGAGGGGCGGTGCTCTGACCCAGGCGTGGGCCCACGGTGCTCCATCAAAATCTCCTGTAAAGGCCTGCATACAGCGGGTTCTTCAGGCTAGAGCTGCTGGGAGGAGGCCAGGAAGCAGGTGGATCCTTGTCCTCTGCCCTGGGCCAGAGCCCCCATATGGAGTGAGGAGCTGGAGGCCGTGGGCACCGGCTTAGTGCCCTGGAGGAGAGGCACTGGCCTGTCTTCGCGCAAGTCAGAGTGACTCCCAGGGAGTGAGCTGGCTGCACACACCTGGCTGTAACAGGACCCGCTGACTGTGGGCATCACTGGGCGTCTGGAAGTAACTAAGGGGGCCTGAGGCCCGGGGCCAGACGGGAAGGCGCTCTCTGCCTAGCGGCCTGTGCTAAGCCATGATCTGACCCTGACCCTGGACTCTTTGTTTTTCTCCTTTCCTCTCTTCCGTGGGGCCGTCAATAGAATAAATAAAAATTAAAAGAAGCAAATCATCATTGGATGAAACGTCTCTCTTCAGACATGTTCATAGCGTTGGCTGCTGAGCAGAGACTACCTGATAGGCCGTATTTCACCTGAGGCTCTTCTTTTTTTTTTTTTTATATGAATGCTACTGTGTTGTGTTTTGAATTTAACATTTGGTATAGTTTTGTTTTTTTGTTTTTTTGTTTTTAATATTTATTTATTTATTTGGCTGCACCGGGTCTTTGCTTGTGGCACGCGGGATCCACACTGCCATGTACGAGCTCTTTGTTGCGGCATGCGGGATCTTTTTTGTTTTTATTTGCGGCATGTGGGATCTAGTTCCCTGACCAGGGATGGAACCTGGGCCCCCTGCATTGGGAGCGTGGAGTCTTAACCACTGGACCACTAGGGAAGTCCCCTGAGGCTCTTCTTGAGCACTCCTGTGGTACTTCCCAGTATCTCCTTTATATCCAAGTCATTCCTGTATTATTCTTGCACCTGTACCCCCAAACCAACGACCAGGGTGTGCAGAGGCACCATGACTGAGGGCATTTCCCTCTAAGGACCATACGCCCTTCTGCTCCCTTCTTCTTACTTAATATCTTAACACCATCCCCAACTGGATTGTAAGCTCCTGCAGAAGGGCAGAGACCTTGGTATTTTATTCTCTGAAGAATTCCCAGCAGGTGCTCAATAAATGTTGGATGGCTGGGTGGGAGATGCATAAATACCCGGCCTGGCAGGTCAGCAGGCCTGGCTTACAGGCTGTGGAACTCCAGGCCAGTCCCTTGACCTGCCTCTGCCTGCGGTCCATTGCCTGGCTGATGGTTGCTCTTCCTAGGATGAAGTCCAAGGCTGGAAAAAGCAGTGTGGGCCAGTTGGCTCGAATTCTAGTCACAGCTACAGGGATGTCTGCTAATGAGGCACATGGATCCATTCTCTGTACATTGGGGAGGGTGCGGGTGAGACGGGGAGGGCCTACGTGAAACAGCACCTGATTCTTTTACTCTGTGGTTCTAAGAAGTTTGCTAGTTGCTGTTACGAGTGAGGGGGCCCGAGGAACTGCTTTAGAGCTCATGTTCTCTGCCATTATTTGACATTGAGACCTCATTGGCACCTTTTTATACAAGAAGGTTTATGGATGTGAGGACAGGATGAAAATGACTGTAGGTGAGATGAGCAAGTAAAGCAGACATAAATGGGAGAGACTCATATCCACGGGGTGCCTTATGAAGTGTTCTCTTCTGCTGGGAAATCACACCACAAAGAAATTGCGTGCCCATTGGTGCTGAGTTAATTATCAATTAAAGGCGTCTCCTATTCTGTAATTCATGTTGGCCACAGTAATACTGTGGTCCCAGGGCACTCATCTAGGTTCATGGGGTTTTTTACACCTACATGATGAAACTTGTTATCCTTCCATCTCTTTGCCTGCCCACTGTTCCTTCTGACGCTCCCACAGTCCTTTTTTCTTCTGAGCTGTTGTCATCTGCGTGGGATCAGCAGAGTTCCTAATTGTCCTGAGGGCATCAGAGGAGCTGGGGAGGCCTGCCAGGAGAAGCAGTATCCTGCAGCGCTAGGCCCCAGGTGTGGAGTCTGCTCCCCAGCCCCCGCGTCTGCCCCGCAAGCCCAGGACTCCTAATGGGCAAGTCAGGCGGCAGCCGGGGCAGAGGTGCCTCCAGCCCAGGTCTGCTCCTTTGCAGCCAACCTTTCCCCGGATCCCTGCGCATCAGCCCTGGTGGGACCAACTGGACCGGGCGTCAGTGGTACCTAGAGCCAGCTTGCTGCCTCTTGTCTGCTGTGTTTGTCCTCCCTCATCCTCCTCTCCTCTTCCCCGTGTTGCCAGCTTCATTTCTGCCTTTCAGTCCCAGCTTGGGTGTCTTCTCGAGGAAACCTGCTTGGACGATCCCCACCCCCAGGGCTGGTCAGGTGACTGCTTTCCCTTAGTGTTCCCACATGAGGATTCAAGAAGGTATTTCACCAGAAGCATGGAGCACAGTGCCTGGCTCAGGGCAGACGTTTAATTCAACAAGTATTTATGGAGGGCCTTCCCTGTGCTGGTTGCTGGGGGAATATAAACTTGAAAGAGACATAGTTCTGGCCCTCTGGACATTTGGGTTGGCGAGTTGATAACCTGTGGACACTTCTGCTTACATGTACTGTAGTGTGAGCTAGGAGAGCAGCAAGAACCAGGTGGGCTCATAGAAGGGGGATGTCCAAACTACTTGGGGATTCGGGGTGGGCTTCCTGGAGGAGGTGACCCCTGGGATGAGTTACGGAGTTGGCCAGATCTGGGAAACAGAGGTTGGGGTGAGGTTAGAGGTATAAGCAAGGGGAGGGAAACATCCTGAAAAGCATCCTGTGGGAGTGGGGGCAGCTCTGAGCAGTTCAGTACAATGAGAACAAGGTAGGGGAGGGGACGCAGGGAGATGGAGCTGGGGAGACGTCTCACCCCATGGCCTCTATGCATCAGAACTTCCCCTGATTGTCTGGTATCTGGAGGACCCTTCAAAGGACCCCACATGGACTGATGCTGTGTCCTGGTGACTCAGGAAGGTGCAAAACAGTGGAAGGTAATCTCAACAGCTAGTGGGCGAGGCTGACAGGCCCAGATGCCAGAGGAAGCAGCAGATAAAAACTTTCTGGATGGAAGGTTTCTTTACCTGTGGCTTTCAAACCATTGCTTCCTTGAGTTGTGGGTGGTTCCTATCTTAGTCTGTTGGGCTGCTGAATAAAAATACCGTAAACTGGCTGGCTTATAAACAACAGAAGTTTATTTCTCACAGTCCTCAAGACTGGGAAGTCTAAGCTCAAAGCACTGGCAGATTTGGTGTCTAGTGAGAGCCCACTTCCTAGAAGGCATCTTTTTGCTGTAACCTCACATGGCAGAAATGGGGGTGGGGGAGATCTTTGGGGTCTCTTTTATAAGGGCACTAATCCCATTTGTGAGGGCTCCACCCTCTTGACCATATCACTCCCAAAGGCCTCACCTCCAAATACCATCACCTTGGCGGTTAGGATTCAACATGTGAATCTGGAGGGACATAAACATTCAGCTTATAGCAGTTCCCAGGCGGCAGCCCCAACAAGCCTAACCCCGTGTGCTCTCAGATAAGCCAGCAAACTGTGGGGACTCTGGGACGTGCAGGGACCCATGCCCCTCTGTCCCTGTGTCACTCATATTGTCTCCTTAGCTTCGCTTTTCCCTGGCCCAGACTCAAAGGGAGTGTGCCCTGAGGCATGGCCAAGGGGCCAGAACCTGGTACCACTTTATAACAGAGCAGAGTCAAGGATTGAGGGGTGCCGCACAGCCGGAAGGGCTGGGTCATTAACAGACTGCCTTAGGACATCTACTTTTCATCATTCTCTTGATCTGGCACAAATCCTCCCATGGTAAATGACCTCTGGACACCGGAGCTATGTATTAGCGGTTCTGGGCCCTTCTAGCTGTTAGGAAGAAAGTGGCTCTAGGACCAATCAAAGGGCTAATTTGAGTTGGTGAAGGGCCAACTCTAGCTCTGTGGTTGTTGTTTTATCATAAGTAATGAATGAAAATATGCTTATTGAAAAAAAAGTATATCTAGACATTATAGAAATATACATATATTTCTATACCTATAGAATATATATAACATATGCTTGTTGTAAATCCATATCTACATATGTATGCGTGTGGATTTGTAAAACAATATAGACAGTTACAGAAAAACAAGTGAAAATACTTCTTCGCACCCCATTCTACCCATTCCCCAAAGGCATTGTGATGGATGTCCTTGTAGACATTTTTCTGTTCATTTACGTAATAAGAGTGTATATTACATAATATTCATAACATTTATGGTTAATTTTTTCTTTCCACAAAAAGACTTACATAAATATCCAGTGACTTGGTTTATTCATTTCATTTATCTTTGATCCTTTTCCATTCTTTTTAACTGTGGCAGAATATTCCACTGTGGATGTAACATTCTGTTCTGCTGATGAAAGATATTTAGGTCATTTCCCTTTTTTTGTTGTTGTTATTAACAGCGCTGCAGTGAATCTCTTTGGCCATACGTCTTGGTGATGGGAATTGATATCTTTGTCGAATAGATTCCAAGAGGTAGAATAATGGGGTCATGGATAAAGCACATGTAACATTTTAGTGGCAACTGCCAAATACTCCTTCCGCAAAGTCCTTCCAGTTTCCTCTCTCACCTGCAGTATATGGAAATGTAGGTTTCACACCCTTGCCAGTACTGATATTATTGTTAAAATGTGAATTTTTAGTCTGGTGGGGTGGGGGTGAATCACGTCCTATTGTTTTATTTTATATTTCTTCAAGTATGTATAATGTTGAACATTTTTTCATGTGTTTATTGCCACTGGTATTTATTTTTCTATAATTAGCCTGCTTATATCCTTTATTGATTGTAGGAGATCTGCGCACTTTGGATATTAATAATTTGTAATATATGTTGCAAATATTTTCCTCTCAGTGGATTGCTTATCTTTTACTTTTGTTTATAACATCTGTTTGCCAAAGGGAAGTTTTAAATATTTACAGAAGAATTTGTAGGAGTAGCTAGGGAATTTAAGTGGATTTAGACTGGTGATTGGGCCCTGTTTTAGCTATTGTTCAAATGTATGCATATATATTATATGATGACTAATAAGCCTTTTAGAAGTTAAATGATTCATGGGCACACATATTTCCGTGTATTTCCTCAGTTGGCGATGCTAAACATCCAACTATTATTATGTGGGGAGTTCCAAATTGGGAACTCTTAGAAAGACTGGGGACCGCTGACCCAGAAGATGGACTTACAACTGCTTATAAATAATTGATAAAGTGTATGGACCAGGACTCATTTCGTTGAAAGTAACAGAAACCCAACTCAAACTAGCTGAAATAAGAAGACGACTTTCTCGACTTACAGAACTGGAACGTCTAATGGACACTTTAACCACATCTGGACCCAGGGGCTCAAAGGGTGGATGTCCTCAGGTCTTCCTTCCTCTTTCTCTCTGATAACTCTCTTCATTTGTTGGTCTGGCTTATCTCTACTTAACCTCATTTTCTTCCACTGCAGAGGCTGCCCATGAGCCACAGATGGCTGGGGCAGCCCCAGGTTTCCATTCTTAGAGATCAGCGTCCAGGAGAAAAGGAGCCCCTTTCCCCGTGTCTGTAGTGTACCTCTCTCAAGGCGGCAGGACGATGTGATTGACAGTTCAACCCAACCACATGCGGGGGGAGGAGTGGTTCACCAACAGAAAGAGCAGTAGATGAACAAACAGAACAGACTGCAGGGCCCACCCGTGATATCCAGCAGACAGTGGGGGAGAACCTGGTCTGGAGGCAGAGGGGTGAACTGGAGATGGCTTTCCATCCACCATGTACACCTTGGGCAGCTGCCTCAACCTCCCCTTGGATCCCTGGCTCTCTGCTCTGTAAAATGGTCTCTTGAGGATTAATGAGCGGTTGCCTGTGCTTGGGCTCAAGGGCCCACAAAGTGCAAAGCAGATGATATTAAATGAGATACGTCAGACACCTGTCTAGCACTTTGTAGGCACTCAGTAGGTGATGGTTTTCCTCCTTAGTATTTACCAGAATTCAGAGGGTGTTCAGAACGAAGTAATCGGGTTGCATGAAGTTAGTGTGTAAGTTCTTCCTTTACCACCACGGGTGAGGCCCCCTCTCTCTGGGGAACCCACCTGGTGTTGCATAGATAATTATTGATAAGGAAAGGATAATGGCATTGAGAGAAAGAGGCAGGGCTTGGAGGGGGCTCAAGAAACAGCTGAAGCTGACTTTTTGCTACATTGAAGTCCAGCCTAATTCTGAGGGAGTCGGTAGTTACGGCGAAAATCCAGCTGCCCTCTGGGCCCGTCTAGCTGGCCTGTGCACCCTATCCCCTAACTCCCGCCCCCCGCCCAGGACCACGTGTGTCGTGACCTGCTTTGCTTTCTCTGTAGTCCACCTGATCCCAGTGTCGGCAGCTAAGAATGGAGTGACTAGCAAGAATCGAAAGAGGATCATGCCTGACCCGGTGACGGAGCCCCCCGTGATGGACCCCGTTTACGAAGCCCTTTTGTACTGCAACATTCCACGTGTGGCCGAGCGCAGCATGGAAGGTAGGCCTGGCTGCGCTGCCCAACGTGGTACCATCTTCAGGCAGCATCTAAGGAGCTAGACGGCTAGGGCCCAAATCTTGCAGTTGCCACTAGGCTGTGTCCTTGAATGAGTTTCCAGGTCTTAGTTTCCTTGTCTGTAAAATGGGCATAGCTAGCAGTCCCTACTCACAGGGCTGCTGGGAGGATTAAGTGACCTCCTTGAGCAGCACGAGGCTCATGATTAGCCCTCCACAAATGTTTGCCATCATCCTGATTATCAGTGAGACAGCAGTGGGATGGAAAGGTGGCCTTGGCTGGCGCTAGGGTGTCATCCTCAGCTAGCTCCTTTCCCGGGCGGGCTCTCTCCGGGCTTAGGACCACAGCATGCCCTGCTGGTGTCTTGAAGTGAAAGTGTAGGAAAATGTGATTTCTGTGTTGAGCTTTGCTTTTTTGAAAGTGTATCAAAGAATCATGTTGAATATTTATCTGTTTGTGCCCTGCTGTGTTTTACAAGAGGCAGATTTAAAGCAGAAGTCATTGTTTCCGGTACTTCTGTGGGCCTCCCCTAGTCTGTGGATGTGCGTGAGGCTGCATGAATAGTCTTCTTTTTTGCTTTACAATGTTGTGTTAGTTTCTGCTTTATAACAAAGTGAATCAGCTATACGTATACATATATCCCCATATCCCCTCCCTCTTGCGTCTCCCTCCCACCCTCCCTATCCCACCCCTCTAGGTGGTCACAAAGCACCGAGCTGATCTCCCTGTGCTATGCTGCTGCTTCCCACTAGCTATCTAGTTTACATTTGGTAGTGTATATATGTCAGTGCCACTCTCTCACTTCGTCCCAGCTTACCCTTCCCCCTCCCCGTGTCCTCAAGTCCATTCTCTACGTCTGCATCTTTATTCCTGTCCTGCCCCTACGTTCTTCATGACCATTTTTTTTTTTTTTAGATTCCATATATATGTGTTAGCATACGGTATTTGTTTTTCTCTTTCTGACTTACTTCACTCTGTATGACAGTCTCTAGGTCCATCCACTTCACTACAAATAGCTCAATTTCGTTCCTTTTTATGGCTGAGTAGTATTCCATTGTGTATATGTGCCACATCTTCTTTATCCATTACATGAATTGTCCTGCCCACGTTTCACTGGAGGTCAGGTGTGACCTTCACCCCCGCCACACCCCAGAGCCTCCCCGTGACTTCCAGGGGGCTGGGGCGTAGCCAGCCCTCTCATGTTCCTCTGCCCTGTGAGGCTAGTGAGAGGCCTCCCACCCAGCACAGCACCCTTCCACCATGGTCTGCGAGGTCCAAGGCATGGACATCTCCTGGGTGATAACCAGACAGTGTGCTTCTCTCTCGCAGGTCACGCCCCGCATCATTTTAAGCTGGTCTCAGTGCATGTGTTCATTCGACACGGGGACAGGTACCC
Source organism: Balaenoptera ricei (assembly GCF_028023285.1). NCBI lineage: Eukaryota > Metazoa > Chordata > Mammalia > Artiodactyla > Balaenopteridae > Balaenoptera > Balaenoptera ricei. The sequence goes on along the minus strand of NC_082642.1, from coordinate 16,334,361 downwards.
ACTGTATGTCATTCCCAAAACGAAGCGCCCAGAAATTGACTGCACTCTGGTGGCTAACAGGTAAATTGCAGTTTTCCTAAAAATCATTTTCAAGAATCTGTTGCCTCTGTTGAAATCAAAAGGCTGACTGGAGAATTACAGAATCGGGGAGTGGCCTACACTCATCCAGTGAGTACTGTTTGCCAGGAGTCTGATCTTCAGAACAATCCTGCAGGTGAATCCCATTTCACAGTTGAGAGGACAGAGGCCCAGAGAGGTGAGAACACCTGTCTAAGGCCACACAGCAGATAAACTGAGATCTGAGCCCAGGCCAGCCTGCTCTCTGCAGTCTCCCACCCTGCTGTTCTTCAGTTTGAGGAACAGCTGGGACACGGGGTGCAGTGAGCACTGGGTTAGGAGTCCTCGGACCCTGGCGTGCCCGTTTCATTGAGGGGAGCAGATCCGTCCCTTAGGCTCTCTGAGCCTCAGCCTTCTGTCTCTAAAATGGGGATGACGCTGCTGCCCGGACAGGGATGGGGTGAGGAATAAGTGGGATGGTAAGGACGATGCACATTACCAGCTGCAAAGCCACAACCGGAAGACATTTACTTCAACCTTTTCATTCTTCACCGGAGTAGAGACAGCCTGCCCTCGGTTGAGAGCCCTTACGATGAAAAAATACTTGAAAAGAGAGTAGAAATTGTGCATGTGGACATGGCGTGGCTCTAAAATGAGAGGCACAGTTAGCAATAAAGTGATGGGCCAGGCCTCAGCAAATGTGTCAGGGGACGCGTAACCTCCCAAGCAGCATTTACTGAATGAGGAGAGGAGGCGGGGGAAGTGCTCGGTGGGGATGACATTCTTCTGATGGAACGCCTGGGGTGCCAGCCTGGCCCGGGCAGCGCCAGCCTGGTGGAGCCATGGGTTGCCTCCTTGCAGCCAGGGCTGTCCCTTCACGGTGGACGGCAGTGTGGACCCGGGAATTCCAGGTTAACCCTTTGCATCTCAGCCTTCTTATTGTCTAATACCAAGGGGAAGATGGAGTGAACCATTTTATGTAAAAACATCACGAAATGCCACGTGACTCTAGGCTTTCATTTCCTGCTGGAGGCCACGAACCTCGCAGCCCGGGGATTTACGTCTTCTTTTCTGTGTTCAGCAAGTACGGATGCATGTCCTTGTGTCCCATGGGCTGGGAAACACCCTGGATGGAGTCCAGCCCGTGTCAGAGCACCAGGCAGTCCCTGGCTTTCTTCCTCGTCTCTAGCCCTCTGTGCTGGCCTTTCTGCTGGGACCCTCGGCCCCTGCCAACCACTGCCTGCCAGCCCCTCACCCTTCAGGCCTTTGCACCTGCCGTTTGGCTTGCTGGCCCCCTTCCAAAGCTCCTTCGAGGCCCCCTGAGATGGTACGCCTTCTAGGAGACCTCTCCCAGTGCATTAGCTGGGATTCTCTGCTTGTATCAGACACTGCCACCGCCTCACTCAACCTGAAAAAGGGGGACGTATGGGAAGAATCTCAGAACAAAATACTTAATGACCAGACCTTAACTGGCTTAGGACTAGGCAAGGGTGGAGGCCACTTGCTGTGCTGGGTATTAACCCTTTAGTTTCTGGGCTGGAGCACCCAGGGTGGCGGGAGGACACAGGGGGCGCAGCTGGGAGGGGTGGCTTTGCTCCTTCGGGCGCAGCGGAGTGTCGGTGTGTTAACAACTGGCACAGTCCTGCCGTTGTACAGGACTTTGAACAGCCCAGGGACAGGCGGGCCACTAGGCCGCTGAGCTGGCCGGACCCAGAGCAGCCTCAAGGGCTTTGTGGGAGGTGCCACGCTTCAGCCGGCAGCTCGCAGCTTCTGCTCCCCTCTCTCTGGCTGGGCTTCAGGTTCCCGGGCGTGAGAATGGGTCTGCCCCCAGGCCAGTCAGCTGTTGCTGGAGAGGTCCCCGCGAGGCCTCTGAGGGCCACCTGGCTGTTCCCAGGGAAGGGCCCCGTGGACAGGGCCGCCGGGCGGCGTGCAGGCCTCCAGTGGGCGTGCTGGTGCTCTACGACTTGTCCTCCCAGCATCGTTGTCTGTGCTCTGCCCGCACCACTGGCCCCTCAGGGCACTGGGTCTTATTCCTTCCATATCACTGGTGCCCAGCCCGAGCCTGGCATGTAATAGTTGTTGGACTGGGTTGGTTGCAGAATGAATTCAGGAGCCCAATGAGAATCACAGGTCATCATTGCCTATCATGTATCTATCGTAGGAGATTAGAGTCTTGACCATGAAATCCTCTGAGGCCATTGTCACCGGTTTGATGTAGGGCAAATCCCTTCATCTCTCTGAGCCTCAGTATTCTGTCCGAGAGCGTGCGGATAGTAATATGGTAAGTCCCCTGCATACAAACAAGTTCCATTCTGAGAACGCGTTTGTAAGTCCAGTTTGTTGTAAGTCCAACAGAGTTAGCCGAGGTACCCAGCTTTTATAGATGACACCAGACACGTGAACTAACTTACGTGATTGGACATGTGAACGTATGTTCGCATCTTTGAAAGCTTTGAAGGTTCGTATGTAGGGGACTCATCTCACCTCCCTAAAACATCCTTGTGAAGTCTACTAAGGTGATGGAGTAAAGTGCTGAGCCTGGTCCCCACTGAGCGCTTGAGAAATGGTGTTTCATTTACCAAAGCAGCCTGGAATCTCCCAGGCCCGGCCTCTTTTCCTCTCTGAGTGGTCCTGGTCACAGGGCCAGGTCGGGTCCCGGGGCCCCTCGTTCTGCCACAGCCCTGACGGGGCCACTTCTGGAGCTCCCACCTGAGAGGTGCAGTTCCTGGGGACCAGCTGCCCCAGCTGCCTCTGCCTCATTTCCCCTGGCCTTGGTCTTTTGGTCTAGTTCTATTTCATACAAGTACATTCTGTATTTTTAGGAGCTACTTTCAATCCTTTATAGAAAGTGGGTGGAGTATGCATGTTTAATTAATTAATGGCATTTAATGAATTCCATCTTTTATAACAATAAAAGTTGACTTGTCATTATAAACACACGTTTAGTGTAAGAGTGAGCAGGGCTCCCAGCTAAGGGGACCCACGCTGGGCCTCCGAATCCCCTGGGACTGTGGGATCTGGGTCACCAGCTGTGCCTGCTGCCTTCCCAGGTGCCAGTTCGGCTTCACGAATTATTAATTTTCATGGCCTCCTCAAAGGCGGAGCGTCCTGAATTGTGCCCATTACTCCCGTCTGGTGAAGGACACTGGGCTGGCGGCGGGCACGCAGTGAGCTGAATCAGCAGGAGCCGGACACCCCAGTGTTTCCCTTCATAAGGACACCTTCCACGACTCTCAGAGTCTTTGTAGTGGAAGCTGCCTCTTCGTGAGTAGTCGTGGGGCTCAGGAACATTGTCTGGCTGGCAGGTAGAGGTTGACTTGAGAGTTGAGCATGTAGATGGCAGCCGAAGCTGTGAACTTGAACGGTATCACATACAGAACCTCTGGAGGGAGGTAAGGGCCCAAAACAGAGCCCTATAAGAGCACCAGCCAGTTACAGCACAGAGAGAAAGGAGGGTCCCAGGAGGAGATGGAGAAGTTGCAGCAGGAAGGAGGCAGGAGAGTGATGTTATGAGAGCTGAGGAAGCAGAGCTTCAGGAAGGGGGAGGGGGTGGGTAGTCACGTCAAACAGAGCAGAAAGGTCCAGAAAGCTAAAGACTGAGAAGAGTATATTAAGCTTATCTTTTTAGAGTTTCATTTTATTAATAATATAAAATAATAAATTCTTTAATTAGCATAAATTGTAAAAATCCGTGCTATGAACTTATTATGGTTTCTAGTCATATAAGCTTTTTTGAATTGTGTTTTCTGGTAACAGTGTCACTGGTCTTATACCTCTTCTCTGCTTGTCTTAATGATCTGTACAAAACTCAGTAATTGCTCAGATTATGGCTAAAGCACAATAAATTTTCTTGCAGGTGTGTAGATGAGCCTTGGGGTTCCATGTATGTTTTGTGGCATAAATAGGTGTGAAAAATGCATATAAAAATGTAAACAAGACCTCTGAAGTGAATGGTTTGAAGGCTTAAGATGGTAGCACTGCTGGTTCTTTCCATTTTCAATATGAAAATAGATTTCCAATGAGAATACAGTAACGTGGGTTTTTCCTGAAGAAAAATTCATCATCACAGATATAATCATTTCTGTGTTGGTCAGGGTAAGGCTAGGCTGCATGCTGTTATAATAAAGAGAACCAAGGGGGAATTCCCTGGTGGTCCAGTGGTTAGGACTCGGCGTTTTCACTGCTGTGGGCCTGGATTCAATCCCTGGTCCGTGAACCATAAGCCGCGTGGTGCGCCCAAAAAATAAAAAAGAGGACCAAGAATGCATTGCCTTAGATAATAGAAGTTTATCTCCTGCATGAAGGTCTGAGATGAGTGTTCCAGGTTGTATAACTTGGCTTTACCTGGTCATTCAGGGCCCCAGGTTCCTTCCAGGTTGTTGCTCCCACCGTGCCCTAGGCATGTCTACGTGACTGAACCTGGGTTGCTGCAGTGCCTGAATAGTGGCCAGAAGGAAGGAAGAGAGTGTGAAGGGGGCACGCCCGTGATCTGAAAGCCTAAACACAGATTGGCATACATCCTTCCATTCCACTGGAGAATACTTAGTCACGTGGCTCTACCTGACCACTAGGACTTCAGAAATGGGCTCTAACCAAGTTCCCAAGAAGAGGAGAATAGATTTTAGTATATAGCTGTTAAAGAAAAACCAGAGCCAGAGAACAGATAAAGTAGTAAAAACAGATCTTATTCAGGAGTTAATGCGGAAGGGTAGAACTGGACTCAGTTCTGAATACAGCACGGACAAGTGGGGTTTTATAGCCGAGGAGCAGGGTGTGGGTCAGTGGATGGGGAATTACTGTGAGGAGACATCAGGGGTCAGGGGGTTCTGGCTAAACTGACTCCACAGGATTCTTGCTGAAGGCAGACCAGGGTGATCAGATACCACTGGGGGTGAGGAATTTGATCATGTATCAAGGGTGATCAGATATCAAAAGTGGGAGATTCTGGCTAAACAGACTTAGCAGGATTTTTGCTGAAAATGGGCAATGCAAAGACAGATATAAATCCAAAGAACATGAAAGTCCGGAGGTCAAGGCTTGGTTGGGAAGAGGGTTCGGAGGAGACTAAAATTTGGTCAAAGAGAGTCTGTTACAAGTAACAGTCTCACTCACAACAGCCTTTATTTTTAATATTTCCATCAAAATCTGGATACTTTAATAAACACTATGGGAACTTGCCATATTCATTGCTACAGATTAAGAAGGCTTGGACTTTTCTTGAAGCATTGAAGGTTGGGGCACTTCCCAGTTGAAATCATTTCTGTGTGCTTCTGAGGTATTTACCGTGTGCTGGGTACCCTCTCCGCTGCAGGGTTGGAGCAGTAGATGCGGTAGGCAGGACTAATCTCAGGTGGCTTTGGCTGTGGCAGCTTGAAGTGGGAATCTCAGTTGCCTGACCAGGGATCGAACCCAGACCACAGTGCTGCCCTGGCTCTTGTCTGCTTTGAAGAAAGAATTCAGCAAAGAGACAGAAAGTAGTGAGGCAAGTAAAGTGTTTATTAGGAGAGAAGATACGTGCGGAGAAAGCATGGGCGGGCTCAGAGAGAGAGAAGGAGAGAGCCGTGGGCTTTTGGGGTGGGTTAAATCACTTATAGGGAGGCAGTTCTGGGTTTCCAATCATCTTGCTTTGTCTGGCTTTGAGTCCATATCTGGTCTGGCTCAGGGCCCTACCCTGGGTGCACGTGCATCTTTTAGCCAAGATGGACTCAGGCACTAGGTTCCCTGAGAAGTTGACAGAACATATTATGGTCTAGCACCCCCTCCCCTGAGGATCCTTTCTGTGCATGTGTAGCTTGGGGGTCTCCTTGACCTCAAGAATGAGAAATATGTGGTCTCTTTGTCTTTTATCCAAGCAGGACTCAGCTCCTCCTTGCTCCCGCCATTATCTTTATCTTGGAGTATCTGTCCACAGGGGACAGATTCTAGCTGCTCAGCCTGGAACCCATCTATCTCCTGCCTCAGGATCTGGTCATTCAGATCCAGGACAGGCCCAGGGACTGAGGTTACCTGATCCTATTCCTGATTAAAAGTCTTTTGTTATTCTCTTACGTAAGTGAAGTTTTTCTTCCATGAATCGTCATCTTTCCATATCAAAAACAAGTTTCCATGAATACAGTTAGATATTAATGCATCATTAATGAGTCAGATTCCCTGAAAACTTTCAGTAGTGAAATTTCATTTCTAAAGCTGGTAGCAAAGCTTTTCTTAGATCCTCAGACATCACCAACCTGAAATAATGGCCTGGAGCAGAACATTTGACTCCTGTTGATGGATAGCCTTTGTTTATGTGGATTTGTTCTGGCAGCCTCATTATCAGTCTGGACATTTTATTTCCCAGTTTGCAAATATTTATGTGTTTTAGCCTCAGGGAAAATAACACATTCTCTGTTTTTATGGAAAGCCATAATGCCCTATAGCTATCCAGGGTGATTTATTAGACTATATACTGTATATCAGGATTAGCATTCTCTAATTTTAAAACGTATTTCTGGAATGGATTTTTTTTTAGCTTTATGTTTTTGAAAGATAAACCCATTTTGGCAGCCATTGTAAAAGCACTGCCAGAGTAAATTAGGCTTTCAGACAGCAGGGGTCTGCCATTAAACAATTTATCTTTGCTTCTTTTCGTGCTGATTTAGTTTAGTTGGGAACTACTCTATCTGTCCACCTCTGTTCAGCTGTAAAGTGTATAAACGTTCATAGGCCATTTCATTATTTAAAGAAAAGGTGTGTATACTCATAGGTTATCTCATTATTCAGAGAAATTGCGTATATATTCATAGGTCATTTCATTATTCAGGGAAATTGTGTATTAGTGACTAGAACAATAAATCTTGATTTACCATGTGTACTACATGGCAGAAATATAAATAATGTCAGATCTCATAAATAACCTGGTGTGTTTTTTTTTCCACTATTCATCCCTACCCCACATGCAATGAGATACCATATGTGCAAAATGCATAGTGAGCTGTAGAGATCTGGGTTATCTTAATCAGTTAATTTTCTTCACAGGAGATTTTCCAGAGGTCACATAGGTTAAGGATTAAGGGTTACCCCAGTGAAGGTCGGGATGCATTTTCTAGGAGGAAGAGGCAGCATGTGGAAAGTCTTGGAAGCATGAAAGAACAGGTGTGCAGGGCCCACAGAAGGCAGATGCTGTGTATGGCCAGAGCGCAGCATTAGGGAGCCCTGGGCCTCAAAGTGAGGCAGGGCCAGAGTAGACTGACGGCTGTGCGTGGCTTCTTGGGAAGGTGGCACCGTGGAAGAGCGGTGACAGTCGGGCTTGCCTTCTACGTCGACCTCACTGGCTGTGGAGGAGGCAAGATTAGACTGCAGGCAGGCCAAGGAGGAGCCCATGCCATCCAGACAGAAGCTGACTGAGGCAGACCCTGCTCAGGGATGCAGGGATACAGGAGAGGGGGCGCAGGGGAGGGAGAAATCGAGGAGGACCCCCAGCCTCGGCTTGGCTGCCTCGGGTCGGGGGGTTGGTGGCCTCCGGGAGGGGGAGACAGGAGTGGTGCAGGCCTGGGGAACCGGGCGGATGAGGTCAGCGCTGACTCCCACGGTGCTGAGGATGATGGGCACTTGGGTGGAGGGCGGGGTCTCGGGCTGGCCTTACGGAGTGGGGATTTTATGCGTAGGTGGCAGCGGGCAGGTAATCGTGAAACTGGAATGTACTATTATTGTGGGTGAGAAAGGGCTTGGCTCACTTGGGATCCTGCTTGCTGAGGCTGAAATCGCCACGGACGGTTCTGGAGCACGCTAACCACTAACTCTCTCTGTGTTGCCTCTTTAGGAAACCGTATCACCCTAAACTGGAGGCTTTCGTGAGTCACATGTCCAAAGGATCCGGAGCCTCTTTCGAAAGCCCGTTGCACTCCCTGCCTCTTTACCCCAGTCACCAGCTGTGTGAGATGGGAGAGCTCACGCAGACAGGTATGTGGGGCTGCCCCTCCCCTACTCAGTCTCCCACCCGCTCCTGGATTTGGCGGACGCGTGTATCGGGGCCTCCTGGGAAAGACGCTGTGGGCGCAGGGGTGAGTAGGGCCAGCACCTCAAGCAGCTGTGTGCCCACCAGGTTATCTAATTCAACGTGTGATTTCTAAATATTAAAAATAACCTTTTTTCTTATTACAAAAACCATATATGTTCATGGAAGAGAAAGCAGGAAAGACAATTAAGCAAAAGGAAGAAAATTTAAAGCACTCACAATCCCACCAAAGAAATTAATAATCTTTCTTCCTGTGTTTATATCTGCATGCACTCGTGGGCACACGCGCACACACACACACGCACACACGCTCGTTCTCACAGGTGGTATCTTCCTAAACACTGTTTTGTAACCTACTTTTTTACTTAACAATATATTAAGATCATCTTTCCCTATCAATAAATGTTCATCAACGTCATTTCTGACAGCTGCATATTATTCCACTGTGAATGGACCATGATTTATGTAAGCAGTCCCATGTTCTTAGCTACTTCAGACAAAGCAGCTGAAAGGTTTTAATGCACCAGATCTCAGGGAGACACGCATATGGCAGAGCCCCACTGAGCATGGAGTTTGTCTGGCTTGTGTGTTCCTCACGGAAGCCCATCTCTCCCTCTGCAGCCCTGTTCGAAACGTTGTGCAGCCAGTTCACTGTCAGCGTAGGTTGGTGATTTAACGGTGGGGTCACCTTTGTCGGTACGAGAAGGAACTGGTGGTCCCCTAAGAGGTTCCAGCTTCCTACTTCTTCAGTCTGGGACCTTAAAGGACTTTTGCGTGGTCACCAGCCTTTCTGGAGGAATCAAGGCGACCAATTGGCCACGTTCTGTTTCTTGATCCACCAGCATCTTAGGACCTCAGCTTTGATGGAAGGAAGGTCTCTGTCCTGTACTTGGCCCTGTTGGTTTCCCCATTACTGGGGATACTGAGTGACAGAGTGGGGTGAGCTGAAGTCTCTGGAGGACTAGCCTTGAATAAGGAGTTTTGTCAAAAGCTTTTGCTAATTAGTTCACGTGCACAAGCTCTGCAGTAGTTTAAATATTTATTTATTTTATTTTTGGCTGTGTTGGGTCTTCTGTGCGAGGGCTTTCTCTAGTTGTGGCAAGCGGGGGCCACTCTTCATGGCGGTGCGCGGGCCTCTCACCATCGCGGCCTCTCTTGTTGCGGAGCACAGGCTCCAGACGCGCAGGCTCAGTAGCTGTGGCTCGCGGGCGTAGTTGCTCCGCGGCATGTGGGATCTTCCCAGACCAGGGCTCGAACCCGTGTCCTCCGCATTGGCAGGCAGATTCTCAACCACTGCGCCACCAGGGAAGCCCCTCTGCATTAGTTTAAAACAGGAGTTCTCTGCCTACCAGATCCAGCGCCCCCTTTTATTAACAAGGGTTTTGTGGTGCTCCCTGAACTATCCTGAACTGAAATTCGAATATAACTTTTCTATATACATAATTTTAGAAAACAGTTATATCAGGCACTCTAATTGTAATATGAAGTAGAAACAACAGGAAACTAATTTATTATATAACTCTGTATATCTCAATATAAATGCCTGAGCGCACCTTTGTTAGAAAATAGGATGAAATAATCAGTTGCTTGCACTTCAGTGTAGATGGGTGTGTGTGACAGCTACAAATGCAGACCGATCAAGGGATGCGTATTGGTGACTCTGCTACCCCGTGTCAGGACATGATTTTTTTGACAAGTTGTGATCAGAACAAAAGACAGGTGTCCCTTAATTTATATTGCATTTCTGGAAAATTCAGTGGATGTTAATGTTATGCAAAAATGGTTTTGTGTTTATAGACACAAAAAACCAGATTTGAGATTGAAGTATTTAAACAGGGTTTTCACATGAGGGAATGTCTTGTACATTCAAAAGTTACGTGGGGGCTTCCTGGTGGTGCAGTGGTTGAGAACCTGCCTGCCAATGCAGGGGACACGGGTTCGAGCCCTGGTCTGGGAGGATCCCACATGCCGCGGAGCGGCTGGGCCCGTGAGCCACAATTGCTGAGCCTGCGCGTCTGGAGCTTGTGCTCCGCAACAAGAGAGGCCGCGATGGTGAGAGGCCCGCGCACCGCGATGAAGAGTGGCCCACGCTTGCCGCAACTAGAGAAGGCCCTCGCACGGAAACGAAGACCCAACGCAGCCATAAAAAAAAAATAATAATAATTAATTAATTAAAAAAAAAAATCCTAGCTTTAAAAAAAAAAAAAAAAAAGGTACGTGGAACAGAAAACAGTTCCTTGTGAAGACTGTCTGGCCCTTGGCCCCCACCCACTAGGGGTCAGGAACGTGCCTTCCCATATTATTGTGACAGACCAAACCCTCCCTGAGGACAGAACCGTGCTTGCCTAGAACCACTGATTGCAAGTAATAGAAACCAACTCAAGCGAAAAAAGGACATTTATTATAAAGATTCAGGGTGACTCACAGACTCTTAAGGGCAAGAATATGACCAGACCTCCAGAGACTGGTGCCAGCAATAAGGAAGCTGTCTGTCCCTGCCTCTATGGTTTTGCTGTGTGTCTGTCAACAGAGACAGTCCTAGCCACGTGTAGAGATGAATTTACATGTTCAAGTTCCTGAGGGAATCTTAATGGGGTCCTTGAGGGTCAGTGTCCGTCAGCTGGTTAGGAAGTCAGGGTAATTGCATCGAGCAGCTATTCATTCTAACCTTTCTTCTCCATTGACCTATGATCATCATCGTTTTCTGAATTAGTATTACCCCAGAAATCATTTTTGCGGTTGTTTGCTCCTATTCCCTCGTTCTCGTTTAGTGGTCACTTTTATCTTCTATTTGAAATTTCACATCGCTGTTAGAATCATCATTTGTAAGTGGCACACTTTGGGCACCCCACAGGAGCTGTGTAAGATGCGACTGATCATTAGTGCCTACTCTGTCCCAGATGCTTTGGCAGCTGCCGCATGTAGGGGAGGGGGGGGCGGTGGCCGCATAACTAAGATGCTGTCCTAAAGGAACCTGCAGCTGCAGTGGTACAGCGCATGGAGACCCCTGAGGGTGTTGCTGCGAGTCGCAGGCTCTTACAGAATAAACACGGGTTTTGGAGTAGACAGACCTGTGAAACGGGGCTCATAACATCTTCCCGACAGAGCTGGTGGCAAGCTGCAGTAGACAGCATGTGTAAAGCGCCTAGCACGGTGCTAGCATATGCTAGGCTCAGTGAACGCAGCTGTTGCCTTAGCGGTCCAGCGGCCTGTGCGAACAGGAGGGAATGATTAATTTTGGACCTCTGGGGAGCGGGGGAGGAGGAGGGAGACAGAGAAGGTAGTATTGGAGCCAGGATGAGGATTTCACTGGGAAGAGAAAGGGAAGGGCGTGAACAGAGTCATGAAGATGCAGGTTGTGTTTGGAGAGAAGGAGAAGCCCCGAATGGGTAGTGTTTCTGCAGGAACGTGTAGGGAGGAGGTGCTGTGAGCAGGGACTAAAGAGCACAAGGTTGGGCCGCGACAGGGGCTGGAGTTCTGCTCGGCCACGTCTTAACTGTGAATGGCTTGGGCCTCAGTTTCCTCATCTGTAAAATAAGGAAAAGGGGGATAATAATAATATGCCTTCTTTGCTGGGTTTTTGTGAGGATTAAAGGAGAAAGGTTGGCACACAGTAAGTGCGCCAACCTTAATGTACATAGCCTCAGAATACAGGGTAGGTCCAGAGGGGAACGGGAGCAGACACAGATTCTGGATGTTTTTTTTTTCAAGATACTATACTGTGGTATAGTTCCTGTGTGTAGTTTGAAACTATAACAACTAAAAGGTAAACTTAAAATTCACGCTCCTACCCATGTTCCACCTCCCCCCCATTTCTGAGCCCCCATCATCCCCAGGTAACCATTGTGCATCCTTGCAAAATTTTTCTATGCAAAACACAGGCAGCTGCCAATACACGTTCTTATTTTCCCCTCATTTTTATTTAAAAGCAGCATAATAAACATACTGTTCTGCAGTTTGCTTTTTTTTTCCCCCAAATATTCTGAGTATCTGGGAGATCATTCCAGATCCATACAGAGACAGTGTCCTTGCTGATGAGCAGGTAAAGCCCTAGCAGGATTGGGCAGAATGTACCCAGAAGGTGAGCAGAGAGCCTTCAGCTGGGAGAGTAGGGAGGATGGTGTGAAGGAGGGAACGTCCCTGAAGTGGGGGGACTAGGCAGCCAGCAAGTGACTTGTTCTCCTTGCATGACAGATTTCCATGAACTCCTCAGGCACACTGAGGAATGATTTGTCCCAGGGCAGGAGGGAGAAAGCTCTCCTTAGGCCCCTGCCAATTACCTCCTAGACGTCCACCAGTGCGATGGTTCCTACCCTCTGAGCCCCGCCAGTCACAACCCTCCTCCAGGGGAGGGACCCAGTCAAAAGGGAGGGATCAAGGCAGATGAATGGTCCTTGTGCTTCCCAGAAAGGCGTGGGTCCAGAGGACAGGGCCCCACTCTGCTCGCCCCTTTGTGGATAACCCTGAGGGGCTCCCTCTGCGCGCTGACGTGAGCCCGTTCTCGGGGCTTCCACGCAGTGGGGGCCAGGCTCGAGGATGTCACCGTTCGCTGTCTAAAGCATTCCAGAGTTGCACGGGCCTCGACTCCCCGTGCTGTTCCTTTTGCTAAGCTGGTGGTGAGGCAAGCGGGTGGCACTCTTGTGTTTCAGGGGTTGTGCAGCATCTGCAGAATGGCCAGCTGCTGAGGGACATCTATCTGAAGAAACACAAACTCCTGCCCCATGACTGGTCCACAAAGCAGCTTCACTTGGAGACCACTGGCAAAAGCCGGACGCTGCAGAGTGGGCTGGCTCTGCTTTATGGCTTTCTCCCAGATTTTGACTGGAAGAAGATTTATTTCCGGCACCAGCCCAGCGCTCTGTTCTGCTCTGGGAACTGCTATTGCCCGCTGAGGAACCAGTACCTGGAAAAGGAGCAGCGTCGGCAGTACCTGCTGCGTCTGAAAAACAGGCAGCTGGAGAGGACCTACGAGGAGATGGCCAGGATCGTGGACGCGCCCACCAAGCAGCTCCGGGCTGCCAACCCCATAGACGCCATGCTCTGCCTCTTCTGCCACAACGTCAGCTTCCCCTGCACCAGGAACGGCTGTGTTAACATGGAGCACTTCAAGGTGATCAAGAGGCATCAGATAGAGGACGAGAGAGAGAGGCAGGAGAAGAAACTGTATCTGGGCTATGCGCTCCTGGGCGCCCACCCCATCCTGAACCAGACCGTGGGCCGCATGCGGCGCGCGGCGGAGGGCCGGAAGGAGGAGCTCTTTGCTCTCTCCTCTGCTCACGACGTCACTCTGGCCCCGATTCTCAGTGCCTTGGGCCTTACCGAAGCCAGGTTCCCGAGGTTCGCGGCCAGGTTGATCTTTGAGCTCTGGCAAGACAGGGAGAAGCCCGGCGAGCACTCCGTCCGGATTCTCTACGACGGTGTCGACGTCACGTTCCACACCTCGTTCTGCCAGGATCACCACAGGCGGTCTCCCAAGCCCATGTGCCCCCTCGAAAACTTCGTCCGCTTTGTCAAAAGGGACATGTTCGTGGCCCTGGGTAGTGGTAGCACTAATTATTATGATGCGTGTCACAGGGAAGGATCCTAAAAGGTACGTGGTGTGGCGCTAACAGAATCTATGCCAATACAGAGGGATGGCAAAGGTCCACTTCTAGTTCTTTTGGTTGCTAAGGGTACAAGGTGATTTCTAAAGGCCGGAAATCATGCTTGGGGGCCACATAGATTTAGGGTTGAACAGTGAGTATGTTGCTGTAATTGGGTACGTGAGTTACTTGGTACACAATGGCCAGTTCACAGAGAAAGGAAGGTACTTTATCATAGCCAGACTTTGCTTAGGATGCTAGAATAACACTTCAGTATCCAAAACTGCCAATCCACATGTGTGTTCTTTTGATCTGCCTTGGTACTGTATGATGGAACCAGCAAACCTCAGCCAGAAGTTTCTTAATCTGGGACAATCTTACCTTGTCCTTGTTCAGTGAACAATTTCCTGAAGTGATTTATCTAAAATAGGGGTAGGCAGACTTTTTCTGTAAAGGGCCAAATAGTAAATATTGTAGACATTGTGGACCAAAAGGCCACATATAGCGTCTGTCACAGCTACTCGATTCTGCTCTTGTAACTTGAAAGCAGCGACAGACAGCGCGTGAATGAATAAGCATGGCTGTGTTCATAGGCCGCACAGAACAGGCGGTGGGCCAGGTGTGGCCCGAGGGCTGTAGTTTGCTGACCCCTGTTCTAAAAGCCAGGCTCTACTACAATTGCACTTCCAGCACTTTGCGAGAGAACCAGTTGAATACCCAGAATTATTCAGTGGTGCCTCCAGTAACTTCTGCTAGAAACACAGAATCTGTGTCTGTATCCGACATTATAACAAAACTTGAGGGGAAATAAACATTGAATCAAAATGAATCATAGAAAAATTATTAGAATAATACTTGATGTTCATGATGATTATGGTATAAGATAGTTTTGAGTATGTCTTAAATATTTGTCTGCTGTAGTCTATTTGCTGTACATGCTGAAATTTTTGTATTCCATTTAGTATTTTTATAGTCTAGGAAAATATTTTCTAAGACCAGTTTTAGATGTGCTCTGATTCCTATGAAATATTCAATTTACTGTATCTGCCTGGTGGTTAGAAGGGAGCCAGAAGCTGAATTCAGGCACTTTCTTCCAATAAAACCAATTATGGCTCATTGCCTTCGACAAGCAGTAGAATTGGATCGACTTTTAAACCATTTTCGTGTTTCAAATGGTAAATTCGAATTGATTTTTAAATAAGTTTTTGGAAGAACTTTGTTACTAGATAGTTAAATAATCTTTATAAGGTATTTTATATATTAGAAGCAATTATAATTAAATCTGTGATTTCTGACTAAAATGGTGCTAGTTCTGTGCGAAGAAATATAAAGTGAGATTCCCTGATGTCGCTGGTATTCCAGCCTTTTCTCTTTGTTTTTTGTCCAGTGTTGCATTTGAGTACATCCGTTTCTATTAATAAATTTTTGAAGATTACTCGTACACACAACTCATGGTTTGTACCTGTAAGTCACTCTATTTCCTTTCAAGTGAGTTCATATGTTTTTTTAATTTATCTTTTTTTTTAATAAATAAAAACATTTTAAATTAGAAAGCTCTACAGCAGGGGTCCCCAACCCCCAGGCCACAGACCGCAGCCTGTTAGGACCCGGGCCGCACAGCAGGAGGTGAGCGGCAGGCAGGGGAGCGAAGCTTCATCTGTATTTACAGCCGCTCCCCATCGCTCGCATTACCGCCTGAACCATTCCCCGTCCCCCCACCCTGTCCGTGGAAAAACTGTCTTCCACGAAACCAGTCCCTGGTGCTAAAAAGCTTGGGGACCGCTGCGCTACAGTACACGTGGGTAAGGGAGGGCCAGGCCCCAGCCTAGTGTGGCCAGCCGCAGGCCAAGCTGGGCCCTCAGGGGTGACGGGAAGGGACAGCAGTCCTGCACTGGGCCACAGAGGGGCTGCAGCTTCCTTCTCTGACAGCAGCATCAGGGCTCGGTGGCCGAGAGGATGTGTCACAGCTGGTGGCCTTGGACTGGGTGAAAATGTATCCCCAGAGCTTCTTTTATTGCTGAAAATTGTGTGTTATCCTCTCTTGAGTATTTAAAGCCTAAGCAGGGTTTTTTTGTTGTTGTACCCACTCACAATCTATCTGAATCAGCACTGCTAAACACAGCTTGAAGATTTAAAAATAAAGGTGAATCAGAAGATGTTTTAAAAATCAGTTCACAACATCTGTTGGTAAAGGTGGATATTTTGCATACGAGCCAACATTAAAAGTGTAGATAGAGGTTTTGCCTCCCAAGACATTGGGTATGCGTGGCATTGAAGTATCCTCCTCAATATCAACTTCTGAGACATTTCATTTCCATAAACAAACACTGAGCACCCAGGTGAGGTTCCCTTTAACAATATGTATTAGATATATTTCTCATTAAGTTGTTTCCCATAACAGTATATCTATCTTGGAGAGTTCCACATTGAGAGAGGGTGGTGGGGCGGGGGAGGGGGGAGAGAGAGAGAAAGGGGGGAGAGAGAGACGGGGGGGGGGAGAGGGGAGAAGAGAGAGGGGGAGAGAGAGGGGGAGAGAGGGAGGAGAGAGACGAAGGAGGGGGGAGGGGGAGAGAGATGGGGAAGGGGAGAGAGGGAGGAGTGACGAAGGCGAGGGGGGAGGGGGAGAGAGAGGGCGAGAGGGGGAGAGAGGAGGAGAGAGAGAGGAAGAGAAAGAGAAAGGGGGAGAGAGAGAGAAAGAGAAAAGGAAGAAAGGAAGGAAGTAAGAAAAAAAGCAAGGAAGGAAGAAAGGGAAGGAAGGAGAAAGAAAGGCAGGCAGCTCTTTTATAGCTATAGGCATAATTCATGATTTCATGATATAGATGAGACATATTTTTAAATTAAAAATGAATGAAATTGAAATGTAACACCAAGGTACTAAAATAGGACTACAAGGCTTTTGAGATACACAGAACAAAGTAGAGAGACCAGCAATTGTATGTGTTGATTAATATGAGTAGAGTACATATTCTTCCTCTAAATTCACTTAGAAATAGAATTGAAGAACTTAATCCAATATTGCTGTTAAGCCTATTTGAGGGTCTTTGTAGCTATAGCAGAATTAGATGTTTGAAAGATTTGAGTGATTCCTTTTTCTAGAACTCATAGAGACTGACGCGGGATAGGCAGAGATGCTTCCGTTTCTCTGAATCTTTAGAAAGCCTTCTGAACAGATTGAGCAGTCTAAGCGTGTTTAAACACAACATAAGTAGAAAGCAGAAGACAGCTGGGGTTTATGTTGTGGGTCTGGCGTGGCTCGGGGCTCGCTCAGAGTTCTGGCCTGGGCACCAGTTAGCTCGCATTGCTCAAGGCCACTGAACTGAACGTGGGGTCATGCCCCTGTATAGTGCCTGCCCAGTGGCCAGCTCAGGGGAGTGGTCAGAGCTTTGGCTTAAGAGGAGCCAGCTGACTTCATCAGAGTGTCTGGTCAGGCCTTCCGGGCCTGTGAAGCCCTACTGGCAGCTGAGCGTGGCCTTGAGGAGGAGGAGGTGTCCCCGGCACAGCCCCTCCCAGGGCTGCAAAGCCCCTCAGCGAGGGGTGGCCTGAGGCCTGGCTTCTGGAGAACTCAGTAGTAAAGGCAATATTTCTGGGGTCCTGCTTCCCTGGGGGGGCGCCCCACAAGCGTCTATCAACCTAACCCTCCGAGGGAGGTCCTATTACTCCTAATTCAATGAGGAAACAGGGAGAGAGGGAGAGAAAAGGATACAGTCACTTTTCAAAGGAAGAGTCAAAGTGCAGAGTCTAACCCAAGTTTACATGACATCAGTGAAACTTACAGCACATTGGACTGTCTCGCACCGTGTCAGAGGCTTTCCTACACTCATTTAACCCTCCCAGTAACCCTACAATATACCATATTTGCTGGCGAGTATCAGTGAGTACTAAAATATAGTGGGATTACAACAGCTATAAATTTAAATCTAAATGGTTAGGAGAATATTCCAACTCTGCCTCTGACCTTCTGTGGTTACAGTTTTTGTTAAGAAAAAACTACTTACATGAATAATTTTACAAACTCGTTTTTGCAGTGATGTTATACTCAGCCACTAGGGGGCAGCATCAAATATAATTGTTAGCCTTCGGGACCAGTCTTCCATTTGTAAAGGAGGTAGGTATTTCGGGAAGTGTTTTAATAGGGTGACCAGCTGTCCTGGTTTGCCTGGGACTGAGGAGTTTCCCAGGATGAGGGACTTTCAGTGCTAAAAGCGGGCAAGTTCCAGGCACACAGGGACAAGTTGGTTACCCTAGTGTTGTATGAGACATGCATTAGGTGGTACTGTCATTTCCACTTTAGAGAAAAAGGGAAGTGTGATGGAGTGACTTCTCTAGCTAGTATGCAGCAGAGCTCAGGCTCAAAGCTGTCGTCCATTAACCCAAAGGCCCATGTTCTCAAGCAGAATATGATTACGCATCTCTGAACCATCCAGGACTGTTTGGTCACATGCAACAGAAAACTGCCTACAGTGATTAAGCTAATAAAGCCTTCCAATTTCTCCAGTGGCTCCACCATGTCATCAGGAACCCAGGCTGCTATCTACATCTTACTGGCCGGAATGGGGTCCCCGTAGGCCACTGCCACTGCAGAGGAGTCTAGGAAAGGGAGTATTTTTATTGGGCACATTGCTGTCTCAAGCAAATCAGGCCTTCTTAATAAGGAAGAAGGGGAAAGTGGATACTGGTTAGAGAACCAGCAGTGACTGTCACATTCTCCAAAGCCACCCCTTAGAACTGAAGTGTGGCGGATACTACCCCACCCAGATTCCCCACTTCAGGGGTCCTTTCCCCAGTGGCTGGGGGTGTGCAGGCTGGCGGTGCCTCTTTCCCAGGCAGCCACATCCACTGACGGGGCAGCGCAGGGACTGAAAGGCCTGGGGACAACCCTGGGGGCCATCCCAGCTTTGGCGCTCCCCACGGGGTCTGTTGAGGCCTTGTGACTGTACTGCAGCCCATTTCTTCTGCCCCGTCCTGCTTCCTTCCCCTCCTTCACAGTGTCGACCCCAAGAACGCTCGCCAGTAAACTTCCTACATCCACGTCTGTCTCAGGGTCTGCTTCCTGGGAACCGAGCTGCAGTGGAAGGCAAGCAAATCCTAGGGACTAAGGCCTCTGCTAGTCTGGGAAGTAAAGCTGGAGTCGTTTATTTGAAAGAGACAATGTAGCTATTGATCACAAATTTCTTCTATCACTGCCTGTGAGAGGCTTACCATTTCAATGCGGAAGCTAAGTAAGCACACGTGAAGCAACAGGAGACACAGAGGGCTGTTACAGTAAAACTCACCGTTTATTGAACACATATTAGGGGCTGGACACTGGGCCAAGCACTCAACTGACAGAGTC
This sequence comes from Balaenoptera ricei, assembly GCF_028023285.1. Classification (NCBI taxonomy): domain Eukaryota; kingdom Metazoa; phylum Chordata; class Mammalia; order Artiodactyla; family Balaenopteridae; genus Balaenoptera; species Balaenoptera ricei. Next base: position 16,315,397 of record NC_082642.1, on the reverse strand, counting down.
TCTGTCTCAGAGTATGAGTAGGCATCTATGATCTCCGTTTTACATGTAAGGAACACAGGCTCAGAGGCAGACACCTGCCTAGGATGGCGTAGTCACTAGTGAGTAGCAGACTCGGGCCTGGGCTGGACTACAGAGCTCTCCCAGCTTCCTTAGCTCACCCCTTCCTCTACCCTCACACAAGTGAATAAGTAAAACTGGGAACTTGGGGTGTAGGCAAGAGTTTACCCAACCCCAGGGAATGATCGCTGCTCCAGATGTTCATGTTTCTAGCAGTTTCTAATGCAGCATTTCAAAGAAATTAGGATCATCTTATAATGGTTATCTTAGCCTGGGTTCCTTTGAAAAGCAGAGTCTGAGAAAAAAACCTTAAGTGTAGGTATTCAATAGGAAATGTGGTCCCCAGGAGCAAAGGTGAAGGACAGAGAGGGGGAAAAGGGAGGGGAAAGCCAGCGCGAGGATGCACACTGAGCTGACCGTGGTGATAGGCCATCCAGCCGAGGGGCCTCCCAGAAGCCTTGTGAAATGCACCTCCTCACTGGTCACCTGGGGGAAGGGGGGTACATTTATCCCTCAGCTCTGTCCACAGCTGTGTCTCCCTCGCTTCTGGGTGGAACATGCATGAGTGGGTCCACCTGAGCATCTGAGCAGCCGTCGGGCAGGAAGCAAGAGAAGGAGATGCTGCAGATCAAAGCCTGTGGGGCCTGGTGGTCACACAGTGGCTGGGAAAAGACACGAGGCCGAGAGGATTGGAACTGGAGCAGGCGATGCACAGGGTGAGGACAAGCCAGCGTTCGTTGAGCGCTTTAACGTGCCAGGCGCTGTGCTGTGTTTCATAAGCATAACCTTGTTTCATCCTCACAGCAACCCTGTGGCTTAGAAATCATCGTTCTCATCTCTCATTTGTAAGAGGAGGAAAGAAACAGAGAGAAGAGGTCATTTGCCAAAGCCTCACAGGCAGGAAGTGACAGAACCGGGAGTCAAACCAGCCTGACCCCTGAGCCCTCGCTCGGGATCACTGTACCATTATATTAAACATTCCTCCCGGAGCCCGACGTGAAGTATGTGCGAGCGCTTACTAATATGCACTAAATACATACTCAATTTCTGCCATATATGGATTGTACCTTTGTGTCAGTGCAAAGCAAATCATGCCACTCCTTGTTAAAAACCCTCCACTGCCTTCTAGAGAAAATCCAAGCTCCCCAAGGTGACTCACCAGGCCCTTCATGGTCTGGCTCCCACTTACCACTTCAGCTTTATTACTTGCAATAGTACATGACTGAAGGGCTTGTCCACAGATGGTAGTTGTGATGTGTTTTTTTGCACACCTGGGAGACAGAAAAAGGGTCTTTGTATCACCATGTGGGATGTCAGGTTTGCAGAGTCTCTGAAAGGCACAGTCCTGTCCAGAGCCACCCCCAGCAACTCTCCCTCAGGACCTAGCAACCCCCAGTCCTTCACCCTCCTCCCCTTCCCCACCTGTGTCCCCTTCCCCAGATCCCAGAAAAGGAAAGCACTTTGGAACCACACAGACCGAGTTCAAATCCAGTTCTGTATCACTTCCCAGCTATGAGGGCTCAGGCAAGGTATCTAGTCTCTCTAGGCCTCAGGTTCCTCACCTGTAAACCAGGACGACACCTCCCACGAGAGAGCGCAGGTAAAGCCCCGCGCACGTGGGTCACCTCCACAATGGCGCCTCCATTACTGCCCCCACTTACGCTTCAACTGTGCAGAGTCACCGAGACCAGCTGGAACCAGAATATTGCCCCTGGCCTTTTTTTTTTTTTTTTCATTTTTTAATTTATTATTTTTTTATTTTTGGCTGTGTTGGGTCTTCGTTTCTGTGCGAGGGCTTTCTCCAGTTGCGGCGAGTGGGGGCCACTCTTCATCGCGGTGCGCGGGCCTCTCACTATCGCGGCCTCTCTTGTTGCGGAGCAGAGGCTCCAGACGCTCAGGCTCAGTAGTTGTGGCTCACGGGCCCAGTTGCTCCGCGGCACGTGGGATCTTCCCAGACCAGGGCTCGAACCCGTGTCCCCTGCATTGGCAGGCAGACTCTCAACCACTGCGCCACCAGGGAAGCCCCCCCTGGCCATTTTTTAAGGCCAGGAAGCCCACCTGGAGGCACAGCATCATGCTCTAGGCGTAACTGGGAGATACAACTCCCTGAGCTCATGCACTTCTCTTTGGGAGAGGAAAGAACTTGAATCTTCTGAGTCCTGCCTTTGTGACAGTGTCGTATTTGGCACCTTACATAAACATCTCAATTACTTCTCAAGGGAAAGGAAGCTCATTGCTCGTCCTTTCCTCATGTTTCTGTCATCATCTATGTCTAACCTCCAGCTTCCTGCTTTAGTTATTAGAGTGGCTGTCCGTTGCAGAAGCAGCAGCTGAGCACAGCATTCAGCAAAGGAACGGGAGTCTGGAGGCTTTAGGCCATTGGTCTGGCCCCTCCATGGCCCCTCGAGGCACTGAAGGAGAAGCAGCCCGGGAAGTGACGTGCACCTCGACAGAAGGCAGATCCTGCCCTGGATGGCTCCGCTGGAGGAAGCTGCACCCCTCCCTGCTCCTGGGGCCCACCAGTGAGGCACTCCTCCTCCATCCTCCCTCCTCCCCAGTGCTCAGGAACGGCAAGTCCTTTTCCTGGTGAGCAGCTAGCTGCTTCCTCCCAGCATGGAGCCAAGTGTGTCTTGGCTAGGCACTCCCCACATGAGAAGTCCTTTCAGGAGCCTTTCTTCAGAAGCTGCCCAGAGACGGGGGCTTCCACAAATGGTCAGGGGCACCCTGTGCCCGTGAAGGGGCGCCACACCGCCCTCTAGTGGCAACTCCGTCTAGCCCTGTTCTGCAGTTTTCCCTCTTTCCCTGTTCCCCACAGAGATGAGGCCTCTTTCCCAGCAAACTGAAGCTCCCTCTGGTGGCCTAGGAGTCAACTCTTCTCTCCACCTGTGTCCGCTGTCTTCAAGATGTGAGTAGAGACACACTGTCTCCATACTGTCTCGCCCCAACTGCCCTTTTGTCTAACTGATGAACCAGCTGTTTAGCAGTCTCATAACTGGCTCCCTGATGGACAGACCATTAAATTGACCTTCTCACTGATGGATCCTGATGGACTACTGTCCATCTGAAAAATTAATCCTAACTGACTGGCTGATTAAGTTTCGAAATCACAAATCATTTGATTGACCTACAGTCTAACTGACCTACTAAGCCTGAATAACTCAACACCACCTGATAAGTTTTTTTTTTTTTTTTTTTGAGGCCACACAGCTTGTGGGATCTTAGTTCCCCAACCAGGGATCAAACCGGGGCCCCCTGCAGTGGAAGCACAGAGTCCTAACCACTGGACCGCCAGGGAAGTCCCTACACCTGATAAGCTTGAACTGTCTGCCTGGCCGACTCACTCACTAACCAGCAGAGGACTGGCAAGACTGACAGCCTGGCTCTAACTAGGGCTAACACTTGGATGGGAGGAGAGGCTGCCCCCTTCCTCATACCTTGATTCCTCTTCGGGCTTGGGGGCCTACTCGTCTCCCCTCCAGAGCCACCTCAAGACTGCAGAGGGGGCAACCAGGAAACTGACCTTCTGATCTACCTCTAGTGAGGTTCTTAACCAGGGCTCCACAGATGGGTTTCAATTCTGTTTTCCAAACAGTGTGGCTATAAAGATGTGTGCTCTCTCGGAAGAGGGTTCACAGCTTTCACAGGATTCTCAAAAGAATCCAGCATACACAAATATCTTCAGAACTACTGCTCGGGGAAGATCCTCAGCAAACACATTCAGATAGGCAAAGCCCTTACCTAAATTCAAGCCCCACTTCTCTCTCACATCGGGCCAGGGTGGCAAGAAGGTAACTAGGAAGACTGGGAGAGTCATAGTGGACATGGATGTAGCAGGGTGGAAGAATGAAGGCTGAGCTGTGTGTGAATTTTCCAGAGAGAGGCCCAAGGATATCAATGTGTGTCCTTTTGGTTTGTAGGCTACCCTTAGCCCAAGATGCTGGGCACCCTCCGCTCTGGGCAGAGACTCTTTGAGCTGAGACAAAGGATATATTTACTAGGGCCTTTGTCTGGGGTAGGGAGTATGTGTGAGCGTGTGATTACGAGGAACTATGTGGCTGTGTGTATTTACACACCAGTGTGCTCACAAGGGTGGGCATAACAGAGCTGTGTTGCTATGTGCGTGAATATCCTTTGGGTCAGTGTACATCTGAATAGTTTTGTGACTATCTACACATGTGTGCTCACTTGTGGACCCCCTCAAGTCTTTGGGGGAGGTTGAAACAGATTCTCAGTAAGAATTTCACTGAGTGAGAATATCTACAGACACGCCAGCAGCCCACACCAGAAATCTGGGAATCCTCTACTCCTCCCTCTCCTTGAACCCCCATCATCCCCTCAGTCCACTGTCACCATCGGCTCCCATCACCTCTCCCTGGACTACTATTCGGTCTTCAATGCCCTCCCCTCGCCACCCCTCCGAACCGCAGCCACAGTGACCTTAAAAAATGAAGTTAGGATGGCAGCGCGCCCCACCCGAAACCGACAACAGATTTACACTGTCAGGGGATAACGCCCATCTCCTCCATGCGACTCGAGGGTCCCTGCGTGGCCGTAGCCCTGCTCACTGGGAACTCTCTCTCAGGCCCCGGGCTTTAGATGCGTCGCCCCTGGGCCTGGTCCTATGCCACACCCCGAGCTTTGGCCCTTAGGCGCTGCTCCTAACCCTCACATCGCGGAGATTATCACTTGCTGCTGTAACTGCCCAGTTACAATTGGCAACTGTAATTGACAGAGAACCCAAGTCCGTCCGTCACGTCCCACCTCGGGACCCCTACCCACAGGACAAAGCCTAAGCCGCCGTAGGTCAGAAGCCCACCACGCACAAGCGCACACGTCTCTCTCCCGCGCCGCGGAGCATTGGAAGCCGGAACGTGTAGACAGAAATGCGCGTGCGCCTAAAGACCAGCAGGAACTACGACCCCCCCCCCCAGAATCCTCCTGACCAACACTCCATTTCCCACAAAGCCTCGCGGGGCCCACCCCGGAACTGCGCTCTGTTCCTGAAAGCGGAAGTTAGGGTGAGTACGGCAGTGGAGTTGGTTTCGGAGGGAGTAGAACGGTGCGAGGTTTTGAGTATTGTCTACCTCCAGGGGTCGTTCGTGAGTCAGAGAAACCGGGACTTCAGAAGGAAAGGACCTGGCGAGATCCCTCAGTGCATTGTTCCGTTCCCTCTGGCGCGCACCGTCAGGCCCGCTGCAGCCTTGCACTCTGCCCGCTGCGGCTTTGTCGCCCTCCCGCCGCTGCGTGCTCTCTTCCCACCTCTGGGCGTCTCTGGGAATAGAGGCCAATGGCTAGATGGTCTCAGGTACCCCTTATTCCCAATCCTGCATTGCCTATCTTCCACTGGGAAGAAGTGAAAACCTTGGCCCTAAGGGCATAACCCACAGGGCTCCCCCTGTGGGTCCCACAGCTCTTTTGCTTCTTCCAGCAGTAGCTGCAGGAGTCGAAGCTGTGGGCAGTGGGGACAGGTGTGGACAGTAGCAGGGAGGGTGGAAATTTGTGGTTCCTGACCTGCTGTCCCGGTTCCCAAGAGGATAACTTTCCTGTGGCCCCAGCCTTATGGCTATATAGGGTCCGTCCAGCACATGTCCTTAATTGCTTGGATTCTGGAGAAAGCCAGCCTCCTTCTTCAGACCCTCCAGTCCCAGCCTCATCCCTCAGACCCCAGCAACGCCTGTATGAGCCCCACTGCCTATTTCACCTTTTCACATTTTCGAAAGTGTGACTGGAGCTAGACTATCTGCTGCCAGGGTGGCACACTAACATGGCTGTTGGCAGGAGACTCAGTTTGTCACCATGTGGACCTTTCCATAGGGCTTTGAGTATCCTCGCAATATGGCAGCTAGCTTCCCCCAGAGCAAGTGATCCAGGAGAGAGGGAGCAAGACAGAGGCATTGATGTCTTTTATGATCTACCCTTGTAAGTCACATTCTGTAATTTCTACCACATTCTATTCATTAGGAATGAGTCATGTGTAAAGCCCATACTCAAGAAGAGGGAAATTAATCTCCACCTCCTAAAGGGAGGAGGACCAAAGAACACGTGGACATACTTTAATAGCACTACATTTAGTGAACCAATATTTTCCAAATGCCCAATGCATGATGTTACAAAACCATGATGCATGGGTAAAAAAAAATCTATTTCGATTGCAAGATAGCCCAACTGGTTTTTAATGTAACAGAGTATGAAAAGTTCATTGATGTAGTGTTAGATTCCACATTGCTACTAAGCTTTAAGAAGCTATCATTTGTTGAGTTTTGGTATAGTATCAAATAAGAATATCCAAAATTATCTGAAAAGATTATTAAAATACTACCTTCATTTCCAACTAATCTCTGTGAGGCCAAATTTTCTTCATATACTTCACCCAAAACGATATTAGAACAGACTGGAATGCAGAAGCAAGTATGAGAACCCAGCTACCTTCTATTAGGCTAGACAGATTTGCAAAAATGTAAAACAGTGCAGCCCTTCTCAGTAATTAATTTTTGTTTTTTTCTTAAAAAGTGAGTGTGTGTGTGTGTTTGCATTAACAAGTATTGGATTTATTATTGTAATTTTTAAATGAATTAAATATTTAAAAATCTTCTCAGTTTCAATTTCTAATATGGTCATTACTGATAGATATAATCCATATAAACAGGGGATTTCCCTGGTGGTCCAGTGGTTAAGAATTGCCTTCCAATGCAAAGGGTGCGGGTTTGATCCCTGGTTAGGGAGCTAAGATCCCACATGCCTTTCAGCCAAAAAAACAAAACGTAAAACAGAAGCAGTATTGTAACAAATTCAATAAGGACTTTAAAAATGGTCCACATCAAAAAAATCTTTTAAAAAAATCCTTATAAACCAAAGCCTTTTGGCATCCTCAATAATTTTTAGAGTGTAAAGGGGCTCTGAGACCAAAAAGTTTGAAAACCACTGTCTAAGCAATCACGATGGTCCTGTCACCCTTGAAATGACATGTTTAAGTATGGGCATGCGGTGCAGTTCTGGCCAATGATGTATGAAGTGGGGTGTAGGCATTGTGTTCAGTTTTCAGTTCAGGGTATTAAATGGAAACATACATAGGGTCTTCAAAGGGATTGGTAATATTCTGTTTCTTATGCTAGATGATTGATATGTGATATTTATTCACCTTCTTTATCTCTTACATATTAAATTATTTTGTATGTGAAATATTTTATAACAAAAAAATTAAAAGAACACATGGAAGAGAAGATTCCTCTTCCCCTCTGTAAGCATTGTGTCTGTTTTGCAGCATATTCGTCTGGTATATTGGGCCTAAGTATGCATTGTTGGGCTCTGAAGAATTTTGTGTGTGTTTCATGGCTCTCTGAGCCTGTATCAACAACATATTTGTGATATTTGACTTGTAACCTGAGAGTCCCCAGACCTCTCGCCACATACGCAATCTCACCACGTTCACCAGGCTGTCAGTTCAAGTTGTACAAAGTCCCTCATAAAAAGACCTTCCCTGCTCTGGTTTAGTCCCTTCTCCCCTAAGGTCAAGCAGGATACCAAGGTCTGTCATGCATCACATCTTTGCCAACTTCTCTCACCTAAGGCCCTTACAAGAGTAGATATCAACTGGGCTTGCCAGCTCACCAGTTCTGCAAACTACCACACACTGAATCCACTTTAGACCCCTTTTAGAATTTGTATGAGCACCATCTAAATGGAACCCACAACAGGTACAAAGGCAGGCTCACTACACCGTTGTTGAGTGAGTGGACCCTCTCCCAGTGTGGTCACCCATGTGGTTCCAGCAACCCGCAGTCACACTGAAGGACCTAGAGCTATGAAACAATGGTTTCTGGGTTTCTCCTACCCCTCCTCTTAATGTAACTTTCTCAGAAATTCATGAATCAAGTAGTAAATGAGAGAATTCAACAATCCAGTTAGGTTTGAATGGATACCTGAACGAAATCTGGGCTTGGCTCTCATGGGTGAAGGGGGAATGCCTATTGGCCAGGTACAAAACATGTCTGCTACGATTGTCTACATATATATGTATATTTTAAATCTTTCCACAATAAAGTGTATTGCTGTGTGACTAAAAAAGAAAATGAATAAAGGTAATGAATATGAAGGGGAAATAGACAAATAAGACAAAGAAATGCAGCCACATTTTGAGGTATTGAGACAGATATGCTTAGAGGAAGCAGACCCATTTGCTGAAACCCAATTTACTGATCAATGCACCCTATTTACTTGCTGCTTTTGCCTGTTTATACAATTTACAGCAATTCATAGTGGATGGAATTTTTAAAACAACCTTTGAACATTTCTAAGGTTTTGGAATACTGGCCAAAATCTAAGTAGGCCAGTATTCCATTATATCTGCATAACAGCATTTTAAGGGCTCTTCAGTCTGTCACAGCCCGGTTAGAAGAGAAGAGATGTCTAGGAGAAAATATTCATGAGACGTATAAAAGATAAAAGCCATAGCCCACATATGTAAATCAATAAGAAAAAGGCAACCTAGTTAAAATATGGACAAATAATATGAATAGGCAATTCACAGATTCAGAAATACGGTTGACTGAAATACATTTGGCAAGGTTTTCAACATCAGTAGTAGAAAATACAAGATAAATACAAGGTAAAACAGCAGGAATATGCTTATTTTTACAACATTATCAGATAGTTAGAAAGAGTAATAGGGTTGGTGAAGGTGTTTCTGACATCAAGAATTTTCATAGAGTTCCATGTTAATATGAGTGTAAATTGGTACAGAATTTTTGGTAGGCAATTTGGCTGTAATCAAAACAGTATGGTACTGGCACAAAAACAGAAATATAGATCAATGGAACAAGATAGAAAGCCCAGAAATAAACCCACGCAGCTATGGTCAATTAATATACATCAAAGGAGGCAAGACTATACAGTGGAGGAAAGACAATCTCTTCAATAAATGGTGCTGGGAAAACTGGACAGCTGCATGTAAAAAAATGAAATTAGAACATTCTTTAACACCATACACAAACTCAAAATTGATTAAAGACCCTAATGTAAGACTGGATACTCTAAAACTCTTAGAGGAAAACATACGCAGAACACTCTGATATAAATTGTAGCAATAACTTTTTTGAGCTCTCTCCTAGAGTAATGGAAATAAAAACAAAAATAAACAAGTGGGACCTGATTAAACTCAAAATCTTTTGCACAGCAAAGGAAACCATAAATAAAATGAAAAGGCAACCCACAGAATGGGAGAAAATATTTTCAAATGATGCAACTGACAAGGGATTAGTCTCCAAAATTTACAAACAGCTCATGCGGCTCAATATCAAAAAAACCCAAACAACCCAATCAAAAAATGGGCAGAAGACCTAAATAGACATTTCTCCAAAGAAGACATACAGATGGCGAAGAGGCACAGGAAAAGATACTCAACATCGCTAATCATTAGAGACATGCAAATCAAAACTACAGTGGGATATCACCTCACACCAGTCAGAATGGCCATCATCAAAAAATCTATAAACAGTAAAGGCTGGAGAGGGTGTGGAGAAAAGGGAACCCTCTTGCACTGTTGGTGGGAATGTAAATTGGTACAGCTACTGTGGAGAACAGTATGGAGGTTCCTTAAAAAACTAAAAATAGAGCTACCATATGATGCAGCAATCCCATTCCTGGGCATATATCTGGAGAAAAACATGGTTCAAAAGGATACATGCACCCCAGTGTTCGTGGCAGCACTGTTCACAATAGCAGAGACATGGAAGCAACCTAAATGTCCATTGACAGATGAATGGATAAAGAAGATGTAGCACATATATACAATGGAATATTACTCAGCCATTAAAAAGAATGAAATAATACTATTTGCAGCCACATGGATGGACCTGGAGATTATCATACTAAGTGAAGTAAGTCAGACAAAGAAAGACAAATATAATATGATATCGCTTATATGTGCAATCTAAACAAAAAATGATACAAATGAACTTATGAAACAGAAAGAGACTCACAGACTTGGAGAACGAACTTATGGTTACTAGGGGAAAGGGTGGGGGAGAGGGATAGTTGGGGAGTTTGGCATTGACATGAACACACTGCTATGTTTAAAATAGATAACCAACAGGGACCTACTGTATAGCACAGGGAGCTCTGCTCAATATTCTGTAATAACCTAAATGGGAAAAGAATTTGAAAAAGAATAGATACATGTTTATGTATAACTGAATCACTTTGCTGTACACCTGAAACTAACACAACATTGTTAATCAACTATACTCCAGTACAAAATAAAAATTTTTTTAAAAAAACAAGAAAACCTTAAAAAAAATCACCATTAAAACACTTGTGTTTCCTTTGAGGTAGTAGGGGGAGCTACTAGTAGGGGGACAGAGTGGACGAGGCTAGGGAATGACATAGTGGGAGGGGCTAAAGGGCTGGAGTGTAAGGGGAGAGATCTGTGGGACTGGGAGTGATTTGACCAGACTGGGATTGATGGGTGAGGGGGAAAGGGTCGAGGGTTTGGAGGAACCAAAAGGTGCTTGAAAGGACTGGGGGAAGTGAGAACAAATGGCAGTGGGAGGACTGAGACGGATTAGAAACAACTGAAGAAACTTTCGTTTCTTCAGGGGGACGGGTGGAACTGGCAGGGACTAGGAAGGTAAAATGGAAACAACTGGCTTTCAGTGAATTGACCCAGAGCCACTGGCAAACAGGACCTGTTAACACTGAGCAAGGGTCCTGTGGAAGAAGGAGGTTTGACGCAAACAGGAAACACTAATTTTCAGAATTCTACCAACTGTGCCTTGCAGAGTTCTTTTACTTCCTCTTGTTTTGGCTCTGTTATTACCTTGTAGTTTGCCTCTAAATCAGCTGAGATCTTTGAAGACTCCTTTGTCTGACCGTCAAGGGTGTGACTCTTTCCCACGTGATCCTAGGTACAAAATAGACATTTCAGCTGCCTCTAGTAGAAACTTCCTCTGTCACTTTTTTTTAAATTAATTAATTAATTAATTTATTTATTTATTTTATTTTTGACTGTGTTGGGTCTTCGTTTCTGTGCGAGGGCTTTCTCTAGTTGCGGCGAGCGGGGGCCACTCTTCATTGCGGTGCGCGGGCCTCTCACTGTCGCAGCCTCTCTTGTTGCGGAGCACAGGCTCCAGACGCGCAGGCTCAGTAATTGTGGCTCACGGGTCCAGTTGCTCCACGGCATGTGGGATCTTCCCAGACCAGGGCTCGAACCCGTGTCCCCTGCACCAGCAGGCAGACTCTCAACCACTGCGCCACCAGGGAAGTCCCCCGTCTGTCACTCTTAAAACTTGGAAAGTTGCTTCAGATGCTGGGAGGGCATGAATGAAGGCTCTCTCTGCAATAGAGTGTAAGTACGCATAAGGACGTGCAGATCTCTTTCTCTTCTCTCTTGGTTTGAGTCATGCATTATTTTAACAAGTAGAGGGCCCTATGGTCACTGGCTTTCTCTGTGGTTCATGCTATTTTCCACACAGTGAATCACAGGGCAACCAAACAGCAAGAATCTTCAGGGGGTGGAGGCGTGGGGTTATGGGCTGAATCATATCCTCCCAAATTTCGTATGTTAAAACCCTAACACCTGTTGCTTCATAATGTGACTATATTTGGAGATGGGGCCTTTAAAAAGGTGATTAAGTTAAATGAGCCCATTAGAGTGGGTCCTAATCCAATCTGACTGGTTTTATTATATAAGAAGAGTGAATTTGGACACACAAAAGACACAACAGGGATGTGCACACACAGAGCAAAGGACACAGCAAGAAGCTAGCCATCTGGAGGCCTGAGTATAGATGGTCCTGAGCCTAAAGATGTGGATAGTGATATGGCCTTGCAAGGCTGAGAGAATGAAAAAAGGGGGAGACAACCTCAGACTAGGGAAAGGATGAGGGAGTAGGTGACAGCTTGTTCCACTAGAAGGTTCTTTGAACCCTGTTATTCCAAAGAAACTAGCCAAACTCAGCAGACTCAAGGTTTTTTTTTTTTTTCTTTTTTATTGACGTAAAGTTGAATTACAATGTTGTGTTAATTACTGATGTACAGCAAAGTGACTCAGTTATACATATATACACCTTCTTTTTCATATTCTTTTCCATTATGGTTTATCACAGGATATTCAATATAGTTTCCTGTGCTATACAGTAGGACCTTGTTGCTTATCCATTCTATATATACCAGTTTGCATCTGCTAATCCCAAACTCCCACTGCTACCCTCTCCCACCCACCTCCCCCTTGGCAACCACCAGTCTATTCTCTATGTTCCTGATTTTGTTTCTGTTTCATAGATAGGTTCACATGTGTCATATTTTAGATTCCACATATAAGTGATATCATATAGTATTTTTCTTTCTGACTTACTTCACTTAGTATGATAATCTCTAGTTGCATCCATTTGCTGCAAATGGTATTATTTTCTTCTTTTTTATGGCTGAGTAGTATTCCATTGTATATATGTACCACATCTTCTTTATCCATTCATCTGTTGATGGATATTTAGGTTGTTTCCATGTCTTGGCTATTGTAAACAGTGCTGCAATGAACACTGAGGTGCATGTATCCTTCTGAACCATGTCTTTCTCTGGATATATGCCCAGGAGTGGGATTGCTGGATCATATGGTAATTCTATTTTTAGTTTTCTGAGGAACTTCCATACTGTTTTCCACAGTGGCTGCACTAACTTACATTCCCACCAACAGTGTAGGAGGGTTCCCTTTTTTCCACACCATCTCCAACATTTGTTAGTTGTAGACCTTTTAATGATGGCCATTCTGACTGTTGTGAAGTGGTACCTCATTGTAGTTTTGATTTGCATTTCTCTAATAAGTAGTGATGTTGAGCATTTTTTCATGTGCCTCTCGGCCATCTGCATGTCTTCTTTGGAGAAATGTCTCTTTAGGTCTTCTGCCCATTTTTTGATTGGTTTGTTTGTTTTTTTGTTGCCGAGTTGTATGAGCTGTTTCTATATTTTGGAAATTAAGCCTTTGTCGGTCGCATCGTTTGCAAATATTTGCTCCCATTCTCGAGTTTCAGCATTGCCTATTTCTTTGTATAATTCCTACCCAAATTCCAGCCAATTGCTCATTGTGCCTCCAGCAGGCTCCTGAATTTCAAGCTTGTGCTCACTGCTATATCCTCAGCACCATCATCTAGAACAGTGGTACTCAACAAGTATTTGCTGAATGGATCAATAGATGTATGTATGGATAGATGAGTGTGTGTATGAATCTATCTGGGTCTAAGATGCAGTACCTGCTCCTACTTCCCACAGCAATTTGTGATTCTCTTTGTGGTGGGTCCATTTCTCCTTCCACCTGCCCCCTGATGGCTCTAAAAGCCCTTAGTCATTTGGCTCAAATGCCCTAGCTTTGGAGACCAGCTACTTATTAACTAAACCGTTGCACCACTCGCTCTTATAGCCTTAAATTAATTTGGGTTAATTCTTAACTGTTTCCTTTCTGTTCATGTGTCATTTAATGGTTTGCCTTTATCTGATTTTCCCCAATTTCCTGTGCATTTGTGGTTTTCTACAGGAGCTCTGTACCAGAGGCCTCATGCGGCCACACCAAACGAGTGTGGACACCTAAGGTTTCCAGGAGGGTTCTCCTGCTGCTCTGGGTCTCATCCAACTGGTGTCCATCCAAATATTCCCAGCCAAGGTTATTTATGCTAGAGGAGGAAGAATGCCCGCCCCAGAGCCAGTTCTTGGGGAAAAGAAGAATTCTTGATATAGCCCGAGCCCCCAAAGAAGAAAGATTTCTCCGCAACAGCTAAAGGTTGGTGACATACTTTTCCTCCAACTCAGTGAAAGCTGTCCATGTTTGCTTTCTTTCCCATGCATTTCATTAGTGTGTTTTGTCCAAATGACCTTTGGAATAAACAAGAAGGAAAAAATTTTAAATCAACAGAATAAGCTTGATGGGGCACTGAGAGTTTATCCATCATTGATTCTCAACATCTAGCATAGTGCCAGACAGGCAGATACTTAATAAATGTTTGATGAAGGAAGGAGAGAAAGATAGGAGGGAAGGAGAGAAAAAGGAAAGGATTGGAGATTGCCATGAATGGAAAGAATGCTAATTTATCATTTAGAAATAATATGGTGATAACATAGTTGTGTTTTCAAAGCTAATTAGTTGCATTATCACTGACACCTTGCATCTTATTGATTTTAGAATCAATAAAACAAATTAAATCACTTTACAAATTGAAGGATGTATTTATAAAGATAAAATAAATAGTAGACAACCAGAATAGCAACAACAAAAAAGTGCTCTTTGGAACTTAAGCATAAACAGCACTGCTCATATTTTAAGATAAATTCAAAACTCTGTAATGTAATAGCCATTTGTTCTGTCTATGCCCAATTCTCCAAAGCAAATTAAAACAATCAAGGACTTTATTTATGGATAAATGCAAGCCAATCATGGAGGTGAGAGAATTGACTGTAACTGGTCAGTATGGTATTTAGAAAAGGTCAACTAATCAGAAACTAATCAGAAAGGTCAACTAATTTAGAAAAGGTCAACTAATCAGAAACTAATGTGCATTAAATAAATTTACAAATATCTAGACTTCCTGCTGTTGAGAGGGATTAACCACTCAAAAGTATTTTCTTATGTGTCAAGGAAAAACATCTCAGTGCAGAAAAAGAAAAAGATTATGGAAATTAGCATTTTTTTTTAGTATCAATCTTTCATTTATTTAAGATCATACAGGCTACAAAGTTCAGGTCCAGCAAAATAACTCTAAATGACACATACATGGCAAAAGAACACACCACCGTGATGGAGGTAGAAGGGGAATAATTAAGCTCTATCGTTTTTATAAAATCAAGATCTCAAAAGGGATTGTTTCTTCAGCAATTCAGATAGTGACGTATATTAAAGTTCTCAATGTTAGGAAAAAGTCACTATAATTTTATGTCATTTTAATTTGGGGAAAATAAAATACAACATAGGAGAAAAATCTAAAAACATTTCCAAAACAAATTCAGAGAAACATCCATTCTGACACCAGTCTTGCAAAGATTGTATTAATGAGGCATGTAATTTGTTTTGAAGGATTTGCCAGAGTGATTTAGACTATTATGATCAGCACAACTGTATTATAAAAGAAAACTGTTGGTAATGTAGGTAGATGATGACTGGTGACTGCCAAAAAAAAAAGAAAAAAAAAATTTACTATCTTAGCTGCTGTGGGGTGTTCCCAAAGTTATAATAAGATGATTCAGGCTTTTGTGTCAATAAATTTCACCTGTGAAACTGATTAGTGCAAGAGCTCAGTGGGTCCCAAACTTCAGTCAGTGATCATTTTTGTCCTGTTTTTTTGCCACTCGTACCGCCATTTAACATGTTTTTTTTCCTTTAAATTAAACTATTTTTTAACTTAAATATATTTAAAAAGAAACTTAGTGGATATTACCACCTAATGTCATCTGTGATAGGCATTCTTTGGAGAACTCTTCAATAACAAAATAATAATAATAATTAATAACAATAATAATTTAAGACTATTTCAAAACTAACTCTATGAGATAGAGACATACTGGTAGAGAAGAAATTAGAATCCTTAGAACTCATGGGAAAGAGTTTGGATAAATCATATGCTCAGATTAGTTTGCTTTTTGCGGCTTTATTTAAGAAGCAAGTTAATGTTTATATGACACTGAACTTCAAAGTCCAGGCAATAAGGAGGAAAACAGAGAGAGAGAGAAAAACAGTTGGCTTGTCACTTCTTGTTTTTCCTTACCCTGTAGCAAGGCCCCAGGGGGCAGCAGCACACAGACACTGGAGAGAACCAAAGCAGGGGGATGGGGTCTTGTCTTACCAGAGTACAGTACTTTTTAATTAAATTATAAAAATTTATTATGCTAAGATACAAGCGCTGTGTTTCCTGACTCACGTGGCACTTATTCTTGTTGGAGTTTCACTATGTCTTTAAATAATAATCTTCTTTTCTACAGTCTTGGTGTAAAATTCTTTACCTTACCTCCTTTGTATGATGCAATCTCTGACCATGTTGTGTGTCTTTACTGTGATACTCTTGGTTTATAGATGTGAGTGCTGTTATTGTAACAAAGTAGGACATTTTCTATATAATACAATGAAACAGCATTATTCGTTTCAAGTACTTCCTTTCTGATTCTTCCCTCTTGTGGGGGATTTTCACTTATTCTAGCCTCGTACGTAGAAATGTCAAGTCCTGGAAAAGGTCCCATTAAAGTTGGACAGGTTGACAGGTTGACAGGTCTGTGTGTTCCTAAAAGAGTATCTGAAAGACAGGAAAGGAAGCTGAAGAGATTTTCTTCAAATGAAATGCAGGATAAGATTTCAAGAGCTAACTGTCTCGTCCCTCAAAGACAAGGAACGTAACTCTGCACTCCTTAAGTGTGGGCTGCACAGCTCCTTCCAAAGAGCACAGTATGGAAGCGGGCAGGGAGTGACTTTACAGTGGAGAGACCTGACAGACACACCTCAGCCAGGTGACTAAGGTCAGCATCAGCAGTGATAGCTCAGGTCGATAGCGTGCACCTTGATGTGAGGTGATGAAAATGGCACTTGGCCTCTACGGTCATCCTCTCCAAAACAAATGACCCCAGTCTAATAACGAGAAAAACATCAGACACACCCAAACTGAAGGAAATTCTATAAATATCTGACCAGTAGTCCTCAAAACTGTCAAGGTCATTAAAAAAAAAAAAAAAAAAAAGTGTGAGAAACTATCACAGCCCAAGGAGCCTATGGAGACATGACAACTAAATGTAATACGGTATCCTGAATGCTTCCCTAGAACCAGAAACGGAGATTACCTACAAACTAAGGAAATCTGAATGAAGTATGGCCTTTCGATAATAATAATGTATCAGTATTTGTTCATTTGTTACGACAAATGTACCACACTAAGGTAAGGCGTTAACAGTAGGGGAAACTTGGGTGTTGGGTACACGGAAATTCTCTCTGCTATCGTATCAACTTTTCTCTAGACCTAAAACTATTCTAAAATAAAAAGTTTACTTAAAAAAAAAAAAAAGCTAACTAACTGCCAGAGAAACCACAGGTTGGAAAACTACTGAGACTCTTCGTGACTTCCAATATTTCCTGAAAACCCAAGAGAAACTTTGTAATCACATCAAGAATTAGGTGCTTGGGGCTTCCCTGGTGGCGCAGTGGTTGGGAGTCTGCCTGCCAATGCAGGGGACACGGGTTCGAGCCCTGGTCTGGGAAGATCCCACGTGCCGCGGAGCAACTAGGCCCGTGAGCCACAACTACTGAGCCTGCGCGTCTGGAGCCTCTGCTCCGCAACAAGAGAGGCCGCGATAGTGAGAGGCCCGCGCACCGCGATGAAGAGTGGCCCCCGCTTGCTGCAACTGGAGAAAGCCCTCGCACAGAAATGAAGACCCAACACAGCCATAAATTAATTAATTAATTAATTAATTAAAAAAAAAAAGAATTAGGTGCTGCTTCTGGTGGCTGTTACCCCAAGATTAATGGGGACAGATTCTAGTTGTACAGTAGTGCTTGAAGTTACCTCAAGAGGGAGGAGCCAGGAAGAAAGGCAGGGATAAATCATTTAATATACACATTCATTCATTCATTCATTCACACACACACCCCTGCAATGAAACAGTGACACTCTCTTTCCCGGTCAACTCTCCCAGTCTCCATGGACTTCTCTGTGTCTATCCATCCTTACAGGTGGTGTTTCTCATGCACTTTCATGTACCTACTGCCCTACGTCTTTCTGTCCTCGGCTTCATCTACCACTTACTTGCCGTAATTCTCTCACCTGTAAATAGATCCATGTGTCTAAAACGTCCCCACATGCACAACACGCAGGGGTGCTCAGTGCTCCTCAAAACTTGCTGAGCCTCTGCTCTTTTAATCCCTCTTTTTGTGAATGATGCCACCAACCCCTCAGCCACCCCGATCAGGAGCTCACCCTGTGCTGAGCTATCCCACAAAGCCCCTCAGCTACCGAATTGTGCAGATTCTACCTCCTAAATGTTTCTCAGAGCTGAGCCCTTCTCTCCAACCTCAGAGCCTTAGCTCGGCTTCTTACCATGTGTCATCCCAGAGACAGCCTCCGTCCCCTAGCCAGACTTCCACCTCCAGCCCATCTACCCCTCACCCTGCCCACACAGGGGTGTCTCTAACACACAGACCTGACCGTGCCATTCCCCTGCAGATGCCCTCCAAGATAACCTGTCACCCCTGGAATAAAGGCCAGGTTCGTCAGCCCGGCACACAAGTCCCTTTGTGAATGACAAGCCTCCGCTTGTCATTCTCCCCTCATCTCATGCCATGTTCCCAAACTCACCTTCTGCTTCTACCATATGACTGGGATTCTCTTGCCCAATTTCTTTCTGTGCCCTCCTCCTACTTGGGCTTCAATATCCGACCCAAATTCTCTTTGGCAACGTTCTCTGAGACTTCAAGCCTGAGGCAGGCGCCTTAAGGGATCCTCCTTAGCGTTCTAAGTGCCCCCCTACCAATCCAGTCCCTGTTCCCCCCCGCCACTCCACCCCCACTGTGCATAACTCAGGCATCGAGCTCAGTCATTAATTCAGTAATTGGCTAGTCTAAAGGCTAAAAATACAGCAGTGAACAGAACAGAAAACAGAACAAAAAACCCTGTCTTCTTGGAGTGTTCACTCTTTGCACACTGCCTCTGATTTTCCTTCTCCCTAGGGAGATTTTGAAGGCGAGAACTGCTCTTACATGCATCTTAAATACTTAGCATAGTACGCAGCACATAATTGGTGCTCAAAAAACACAGATGAATAGTCCATGAATGAAGGCCCGTGATTTTGTTCCTCCCATCCTTCATGCCAACTCAAGGATAGGAGTTAGAGGAATGCCTTCATCGTGCCGCGGAAAAACAACTTGAATGCCTCACTCCATCACTTCCCCAGTCCTCCCAATTAGTTCATTTCGTTTCCCTTAGAGCAGCAGCAGTTTAGTGGCGCGTCTGCATGTGCTTCTCTGAGGGTGTCCACTTGCCTCTGGAGGGAACAATTCCTACACAATCAGAATATCATAAATGCTGGTTGTTTTTAATTTTAAGAATCAAGCTCTAGATGAAGCACAAACAATTCTATTTCTAGAACAGAACAAAGACGTTATAAACTTTGTTGCCATGGAACCATGATAGTCCGGGGCCCGGAGCTTAGGGATGGGGCGGAAGAGAGCAGAAGTGGAAGGACAGGCAAAGTGGGTTAGTTTCCTCGGCTACAAAACCGGAAGTGCAGAAGTGTCGTGAAGCTGCCTTGCGCCGATGTGTCAAGAACTAGAAAATTATCCTTAAACCTCTGTTGCTTCTTTTTATTGGACAGCCTGTGGTACTGTTTGAGACTTTTTTTTTTTTTAAATTAGGTGCACACTATTATATTTGTAAATTTAGGAAACTAGTTGGATTAGCAAACCAGTGAAGGGATGGCATGCATATTGTGGAAGAGGCATGTATACTGTGTGCGTGGAATGCACAGTCGCCAGGAGGGGGAGTTTGTGCTCCCTCCTCGTGGGGACGGGCGTTGGGAGGGGGACGAGCCCAGTGTTGACTGCAGCCGGTGACCTCAGGGAGCTTTGGCCTTCCCATCAGTGCTGAGTCACTGGCTGAACTAAGGCTGACATGCTGTCCTGACTTTAAGGCCACCATGGTGGCCCCCCCTCGGCCTCCAGAGCCTCAGGGACAGACTCCTAAGAATTCAGCACAGGTGCTGGGAAGTCTAGCACAACCTTCCGGAAAGCCTTCCTCCACCCGATGGGGGATGTACGGTGCCGTCCTTCTTCCTTTTTGTCCTCTTTTCTGATGATGTCATTCTCGTCCATCCTGTGGAGCTGTTGGACAGAGCACAGCCTGTGCACCTGGAGGACCAGGATGAGAGGGGGGCCACGTACCGCCTTGTCCGGGAACCTTGTGCAGGATGCTCAACTCTATACCTCACTTCCCTCCCATCTTCCCCACATCTGTGGATTCTTGATTACGTAGGGGACACAGAGGCAGAGAGAGCTGGCCAGACCAAATGTTTTACCATCAAACTGGGCCTGGTGAGGGAGCATCTTAAACCGTCATCCCCAGGGAAGTTTGTAGCATCAGGGCCCTTCCCTTAGGGCAGGCCGAGTGCAGCCTGCACCTTTCCAGGACCCATTCATCACTGTTGCTCATGTCTGCTCCAAGAATGCCTGTGTGTGCATGTCATGAGTGGGTGTTTCACTGTGATGACCTTGGAGAGGTTTCAACATAAGGCTGTTCTCCTCTGAATTCCTTTGGCTGTGTGTCGTAAGCTGAGGCTATAAGCTGAGGCTGAGCTGGGAGAGAGTTTGGGTGTTCCCCATTCCTGGATTTGGGCAGAAAGAGTAAGGTCTGAGAAGCACAGATCTAGTGGGAGACTAGACTAGTTCTCACTGGCCGCTGCACAAGTGTCTGGAGATCATGTGTTCTTACTGGAGAGGATTCTTCTGGGAAGGCCTGTGAGTCAAGACCCCTGGAGTCCTCAGCTGGGTGACTTCACATGAGTCACCACGCTGCTTGATGTCTGATGAATAAGTGGAGATAATGCATTTTGCCTTCACTGATCTCAAGGCGTGTGACCCTTTTGGGGGAGGGTCAGCAGCGGGAAATGTGTCATCGTTTCCCGTTGGTGACCACTCTCTTTTCCTGCAGACCGTGTCAAACGGCACATCTGAGCGGCTCGACGTCTGATTCTTGCGCTTATCTTGTTTTTCTTTTTCCTAATGTTTTTTTCTCCTAAGTTGAATCATTCACGGCTCTTCATGGCCTCTGAAATGAGCTGAATTTTCCTGGCCTTTCATTCGAATTCTGCCTCCTTCCCATTTTCCCATTCCAAACGCCCTGTTCTCCGACCAAATTCATCAGCTAAGCACTCCCTGGACACCTCACAGACATTTCCACCCTTGCCCGCACCTCTTGTCTGGATGCACCCATCACTCCCACCCCTCAGATTTTACTTTCTCTTCTTATGTAAATACACAGAAACCCTGCCCAAGCCCCATCTGGTCTCTCCTCCCATCTCTGAGCCCGTAGCCCTAAGTGTACTTGTGACACCCTTGTACCAGGCCGGGTTGATGGCTGCTGGCATCTTATCTGCCCTGCCTCCCCTTTGTGCTGGGGACAGGTCTTTCACTTTGCTGTGTTTCCAGAGCATTTCCAGAGCTTGGGGCAGGCTATAGTATGTCTATAATATGTAACGGGTGCTCCTTGATGTTTGCCTGAGATAAGGATGAAACAAGCTGCCGCCCTGAGCACTGCACCTACTGTTTGTTCCCAGGCCCCTTGGGTTCTAGGGGAGCCTGCAGCTGAGAGTAGGGGAGGGGCGCAGAGAGAAGGAACCCAGAGCTAACTAGGCTTATAGCTCTTCTGTATGGAAGTTTCAAGTAACATTAAAAAAAAAAAAAAAAAAATCTGTGCTGAAACTTTGAAAACCATTGCATCCCACTGTTATTATTTCCATGGCTCATGTGATAAACAGTAGGAAAAAAATTCATGCCCACCATTGAACAGTGCACCTGTAACACTGAGAAACCATCAGAAAAGGAAGGGTTTGGCCCAAAGTGTGGGCATTTTACACAGAACCAGGAAAAAAAATCTGACTTGTAAGAAAGAGACAAATGAACTTGCTGAGACCATCTAAATTCTAGAAGTTTGCATTTTGGGTCACCAGAGGTCACAAGTGATGGAAGCTCTGACGTGAATCGTCCACGTGGTTACACCTGTCTCCTCCGTGCAGGCCTCGGAGGCCCGCAGGGGTAGGGCCGGTGAAGCCTTGGGTGGATGCGGGAGACAGAACGGAGCGGACCGGTTCAGTGAGAGGGGTGGGCGGTGTGAGGCTCGGCGGAGGAAGGCTGGGGCAGCCACCCACCCGCTTGGTTGCTCAGCTCAGCCTCCCTCAACTCCAACTTCTCTCTGCCGGCCTCTGCTTGTCACCCCCTCCTTGTCCTCAAGGTGGCCACCAGCCCAGAGTCTATGGGTCCTCCTGGCGCCAGAGCCTGCGGGCCTCTGACCCACTGCCCCGCAGGTCACATTGTAAGAGGGAGACCCTGGGGCTGACTGGGTCCAGCCGGCGCTGAGTGGAGGCGAGGGGTCGCCAGGGCATCAGGCTGGCCACAGGAAGCCCAACAGGGCAAGCGGCTAACAGACCCTGCGCTGTAGTTTGCAGGGGTTCTGAGCCCACATGTCCATTGTGCGAGCACAGGGGTGTCGCAGGGGGGAATTGCACTGTCAGAATCCATCAACAGCTGTGAGCCTCTTGCTTCCTCCGGAGGTTGCAGCCTCGCTTCCTCTCCCCCAGGGTGGACTTTGCAGCGTGGGACAGGGTCTGCTTAACAAGCTTCTCAGCTTTGGCAATAGAGGAAGTCAGAACACAGGAGACCTTCCTACACAGTGTGGTATCTTATGTACAGGGCAGGGTCTGAAGCCAGCACATAAGATGAAAATACATGTCATCAAAACATCTCTGGAAAATCCCTTAAATCACCCATAAGGTATGGGACCCATACGTCTCTCAGCAAACCCGGCACAGCCGGTTTTTCCTTTAGCACCAGAGCAGACTGTGTTTTTTGGCTGACAACCAGGGGATGTGATTACTGTGTGCTCAGGGAGCCATGTGTTATGAAAAAAAATCTTTAAATGTTAGATCCATTCTCAGCTAGAGAGCTCCATGGGCAAGTGCATGTTCTCTCTGAGGCATCTCCTCATAGGAATGTGGGGGGAATACTTCACAACCTAAGATCATCCCCCTGTCCTGCCCTTCTCTTCCCCAGCCTCCTCTCCCCTGCCTGGCCCTCCCTCCCTCCTGTCTTTCTTTCTTCCTCCCTCCCTCCCTCCCTCTCTCTCTTTCTCTCTTTCTTTCCCTCCCTTTCTCCCTCCCTCCCCCTGCCTCATTTCTTTCTTTCTTTCCTCCAAGGATATATTATGGTTACACTGACCTCAGTTATTTGTTCCTGGGATGGGATGTCGCTGTAGAAGCACAGTACCTCTATTTGTTCCCCATCTGGCGCTTGTTATCTTTTCTCCGCACGGGGACTAGGTGCTCTCTGAGGCAGGAACAATATCTTGTAGTTTGCAGCCTCTCCCCTGTACCTTCCCCAACCCAGGCACCAGCAACCCCGGCCATCTGCACGTACCATGTCCTGCTTAGACGTGCCTTGGTTAACTGGTTGATTCCACCCATGCTTAGTTCCTCTACCTGAGAAGTGAATGTTAACTAAGGAAGGGAAAAGGTACCTTAACACAAAACACGTAGCTGATGTTGAACAATTAGCTAACAATGGAAGGCTCACCCTTCAGGTCATTTCCCTAAAAATGAACAGATGTGCTGGATCGGTGGTCTTCAACTTGGCCATCCGTAAGAATCACTGGAGAGAAAAGATTCTGATTCAGTAGCCTGGGCAGGTCAAGAATCTGCATTTCTGACACCACGGCTGCTGCTGCCATGTTCCCCAGCCCAGTGCTGATGCAGGACCACACCGCACCGTCACGGAAGGGGCTGTGATGGGAGAAACAGCCCCACATCCTCACGCATGAACTGAGGATAATACTCTTCCCCAGGGCCTGGTATATAGGTTTGTTGTGAGGACAAAATGGCTTAACATTTGTGAAGCACAAGATAAGTGCCATACAAGTGTTTTTAGGTGACAATAACTTGTAAAATCCCACGCTAGTTGTCTGCCAGTACACTCTACCTCTACACCTCCTAAACAAATGAAATCAGCTTCTCAGATGCAGGTGAAATCCTGGGTGGAGACAGCTAGGAAACAAAATAAGAAGTGTGAATATTACTCATCATAATTTTCCTTGCCATGGAGCAGGTAAAGGTGTGGTCCACATCTGCTGTCCTAGGCAGCTGGGTTGGAAGAACAGCCCCTACAGACACAGGCCTTCCACGGCTGCCAAAGCCAGCACAGTTATTCTTCCCAGGGCCCAGCTCACCTCCTCAGACGGCCTCCCCACAGAGGTCTCTGCTGGCCTCTGTGATATGTTGACGCCACCCCTAGTCTCTGTCAATCACACTACCCCATGTTATTTCATCCTAACAGTCATCACTATTTTAAATGATCTGATTTACGTATATCTGTTTAGTTATGATGTCTTCCCAGATAGAACGTAAGGATAGCTGTCTCATTCTCTGCTATATCCTGCGCCTAGTGCAATGCTTGACACCTAGTAGATGCCCAATTAATATTTATGAATGCATGTACCACAACAGTGTCAGAGAGTAGGAATTGAAGGGGAAAATATAACACATTCGTTCTTTTTTGCCTATCGTTATCTTTCTAGCTCTCATTACTGTGAGCTGGGAGCTGCTTCCCAAGGGCTGGGCATCTGAGGGCAGCCCGTCCTGTATGGGAACACTTAACCACTGGAAAAGGACCCCTGCCAACTTTCCCTGGAAGGCTGTCAGCCCTGGCCTGACTGCAGACCGGTGGGACATTTGTCTTCAGGCCTCAGCTAGGTACAGTGGCACTGGCTGGTGCCTTAGACAACCCTTATTCTCAGAAATATTCACACGCTCTACATGGAGACATAAAACCCAAGCCATTTGGGCTTCCCAGCCAGAGCAACTGGCATGCTTTTCAACTTCCTTCCCTAGCCCGTCAGGTATAAAATTTACTGTTTTATATATCCAGATGGATCATGGGCTGGGTATCTCGGTAGCTCAAATCAAAGACAGAAAATTCCTAATGGGGAGTCACAGATGAATTTATAAGTACAACCAATCCAAGCTTTTGTAGTGTCTCTCACCAAGACCGCTGTTGGCATTTGGGCCGGGATCCTACTCTGTGGTGTGGGACTTTCTCACCCACTAGGACATTTAATATCCCTCGTCCCTGGGGAACTAAATGACAATACCCTGGATGTCAAAAAAGTGCCACCAGGCATTTCCAAACACCCGCTGGGGCTAAGACTGACCCATTTGAGAACTGCTAGTTGGGGAAAGTAAATTGCTTCATTTGACCTTAAATGTGGTATTTTAGCATCAGCTTGTTTGGGAAGTTTTAAAAATTAATTTGTAATTAGAGAAGTAATCGTCTCTTTGTAGAAATTTATTTTAGATAAAGCTGAAGTCTCTTTTGACACCTACTTCCAGTTTTAGTCGCCTGCCCACTTCTCTGTGAAAATGAGGGTAATGGTTTCTATCGGTTTCTATGTGCTTCCATACATATATAGAAACCTGTATACAAGTCTAGTAGAGTGTTGCTGGTGTGTGTTTGTACACACGCATCTCATCTGCAACTTGAGATTTTCACTCGGCAACATGTGTTGAAGGCCTTTCTTTGCGTGTCCGCACACGTAGAAATGCCTTCTCCATTGCGACGGCTCGCAGTATTTCACCGTGTCGATGGGCCTCTTAGCAGACAGCAGCGTAGGAAACTGCTTGCTCTGGTCCTGTGACCAGACCACAGGACCAGATGAGACAAAGGCTGAAGTCGTTTTGAATCATTGTCTCCAACCCTGCTGCTGTCCGCAAGACAAAGCAGTGCCTTGACTTGAATTTGGAAGTAGTATCTCTAAGCCTGGCTACTCTGGCTAGTGGATAAGCCCAGCTCTCTGAGTCTCCTGCACTGCAATGGATTCCTTTCCTTCCTCAGCCTCTAATGTACCATTTTCCATCAATAAGTTGTGGTTCTAAGAGAGCAGGTTTGATGATCACCTTTGTCCCTGAACGAAGCAATGCATGAAGAAGGATGTTTATTTTTATGAGTAATTGTAGGTCTATGCAGTGAGTACCTAATACCAGGCACTTTCATCCCTTATCTCTAAGCTCCACAACATCCTTCACAATAGGTATCACTAGCTCATTTTTACAGATGAGAAAACTGAGACCTAGAGAAGTTAGACAACTGGCCCAAGCTGTTCAGTTGTCGAGTGGAGAGTTGGGGCACAAACCCAGGGCTTGCTCTCAGATGATAAACTGTGATACCAATGATTTACTTATTTAGTCAACAATATTTATTGAATGTCTGTAATGTGCTGGAAATGGTACCCAGCACCAGGAACACAGCAGTGAACAAAGCAATAAACAAAGAGGAGATCTTTGCCGTCATAGAGCTTACCTTCTAGTCGGGGAGACGATTAAGAAGTAAACACACACACACACACAAAAAAAAAAAAAAAAAAAAAAAGAAGTAAACACACAGATACTGTAACTTAGAGGACGTTAAGTACTGTGAATGAATGTAAAGCAGAATAAGGGGACTGTGAGTTGCAAAAGGGGTTTCTTTTTTTTTAAGATTTTTTTTTTTTGATGTGGACCATTTTTAAAGTCTTTATTGAATTTGTGACAATATTGCTTCTGTTTTATGTTTTTTGGTTTTTTGGTTGCGAGGCATGTGGGATCTTAGCTCCCCAACCAGGGATGGAACCTGCACCCTCGCACTGGGAGGCAAAGTCTGAACCACTGGACCACCAGGGAAGTCCCAGAAGGGGCTTCTTTAGAAAGGGTGTTGGATAAGGCCTCCCTGAGGTGGTGACATTCAAGCAGAGACCTGAACGAAGCAAGAGAGCGAGCCATGCTGCAATCTCAGGTGAACCAGGGAGACATCAGCAGGTGCAAAGGCCCTGAGGTGGAGCGTGCTGAGTATGTCTAAGGAGCATATGGACGTCAGCAAGGCTGGACTGGAGACAACGAGGCAGGGAGATGTGGAGGTCAGATCAGCGAGAAGACAGGCCCTGATCACTTGAGCTTTCTAGGCCATGGTCAGGACTTTGGACGGATTCCAAGTGTGATAGGAAGTCATTGGAGAGTTTTGAACATGGGAGTAGTATGACATGGCTTAAATTTTTAGAGAATCATCCAGGCTCCTATAGGAAGGAAGATTGAAGGCAGGGTAGAGTAGATTCAAGAACATCAGTTAGAAGGCCACTGCAGGAATCCCAGGAAGACAAGATAGTGGCTTGGCCCAGAGTGGTAAGCTGGGGAGAGGGTAAGAGTGGTCTGATTAAGAGTATGGTTTGAAGGTAGAACTGATAAGGCTTTTTGATGAATTGGATAACCCTTAAGGGGGAAGAAGAGCACTTAAGAATGATTCCTGCGTTTTTGCCTGAGCACCTCATTGGGGATGGTACCATTTACTGAAATGAGAAAGCCTGGTATGGGGCAGGGAGTTAGGGAGCAAATCTGGGGAGGTGTGGAGAATCAAGGCTTCTATTTTTGCATTAGCATGTGATGACTGTTAGACCTGAAGACAGAAGTGTTGAATCAGCAAATGGATACATCAGAAAGAATCCACGTTAGAGATACATTTGGGAGTCATTGATACATTTACAGGTGTGGCGCTTAATGAGTTTACTGGGAATTGAGTAGAACTATTCATCTAGCTGATTATCTACTATGTGTAGCTCACAGTGCTTTGTGCTTGGAATATAGCAGCAAGCAAGACAGACGTGGTAATTACTCTAAGTGACTTGCTTTAAGCCCAGCATGCCACCAGGAATGGTCTTGACCTCTTTTATTGTTAAATTTGTTAAATGTTAGAGTAGAAGCCAGCTTAGAGATGACCAAGTTCAAGCTCCCAAAGGCGCTCTCCAATTTACAGCGGAGGAAACTGAGGCCTGGAGAGGTTAAGTGCTTTGTTAAAATCTGTTGTGTAGAAACCACTTACATTTTAAGGGACTTCCCTGGAGGTCCAGTGGTTAGGACTCCGTGCTTCCACTGCAGGGGGCACGGGTTCGATCCCTGGTCGGGGAACTAAGATCCCACAAGCCGCACAGTGCGGCCAATAAAACAAAAAAACAACCCACCGCTTACATTTTAGATTTTTTCCAAAGATGCGTATGTCCTGTCCACATTGTTCGTATTGTTCATTTTTATTTATATTTTCTTATACTCTAAGAAAGAAAGTTGAAGTTGAGTGGAGAGTAAAAAAGATGGTGAAAGACTTTGCCTAAAAGACCTAAGAGGAATTCAATTGAATTCAATAAGGATTTATTAAATACCTACTGTGCTGGAGACTATGGGTGTAAGGATGATTAAGAAGCATCCAAAGACAGCCCACAGAATAGGGGAAAATATTTGCAAATTATATTTAGTCTGAGAAGGGACTTGTATCTAGAATATGTAAAAACTCTTACAACTTAATAATAAAAAGACAAATAACCCAATTAAAAAACTGGCAAAGGGAAAAAAATGGGCAAATCATAGCATCCAAGACCCCAGTAGTGGGGTCAGACTCCAGTGTAATCTTGTGACCTTCCTCAGCTTCCAGGGGGTTCCGTCCAAGGAGCAGGGCAGCAGCATCACTGGGGAGCTTGGGGCTTGGTGTTAAGTCATAAACGTCAGTGTGGCGGGAGCGTCAGGGAGCAGTCACAGGGCCCTTGGAGATTAGATGATGACATGAGGCCAGAACATGAGCTGACCAGGCCGCAAGGCTGGCCAACTCCCAGGAGTAGGGGAGGGAAGATGGTGGAGGAGAAGGACTCAGAGCGAAGAGGGCCGAGCAGGTGGATTGCCTCTTCCTTGGTGGCCACAGATGCTGGGAGATGGCACCTAAGACCACAGCATGCTAAGGCTTCTAGTTCACGCATGGTCTTCTGGTCCATACCAGCAGAGGGTGGTAGCCTAGGTCCTCTGCTGGTTGACGATTCCAGGGCAGAGCAGGTTGAAGATTCTGGGGCCACTGCCGAGAAAGAAATGGACTGACATCTTGAGCAACCACAGTGGAGCCAGGGCCAGGCAGATTTCAAAGTATGATTCTCCTTCTGGGAAAAGAATATTCACAAAAGCTCTGCCTCAAACGCGGTGTAACCTTGAGAAGGTTACGTGGCTCGAATTCATGGCAGTTGTCTCCTTTGTCTTTATGCCCCATGGCATGCTCGCTTGTGTGAATTCCATGAATGAGGCCAATGGATTCTCTTGTCAGCGATTCTCAAACATTTCCATCCAAGAACCTCTAACAGTAGAGGAGAGAAAACTTGGATCCTGGAAACTCTGGCAGACGTGGCTCTAAATTGTACGTCCAAAGCATAAAATCTGCTTCATTTGTTCCATTTACCTTAGGAACCCGGGTGTACTTTGTATTCTAGTAATAGCAGGACAGGAGACCTTAAACTGTGGTCAACTTTTGGCTACATTTTAGTCAGTTCTGTAATAGTTTTCCCCTGTTGCTGTAAAAATCACCACATACTTGGTGGCTTAAAATACATACTTATTGATAGAGGAGACAAGATGGCAGAGTAGAAGGACGTGAGCTCACCTCTTCTTACGGAAACACCAAAATCACAACTAACTGCTGAACAACCATTGATAAAATACATACTTATTATCTGACAGTTCTGCATGTCAGAAGTTTGACATGGGTCCCACTGGGCTAAAGTCAAGGTGTCAGCAGGACTGTGTTTCTTTCTGGGGGCTCCAGGGGAGAACCCTTTTCCCCACCCTCCCCAGCTCTAGAAGCTGGCCCCCTTCCTTGGCTCGTGCCTCTCGTCCTCCATCTTCAAAGCCAGTGATATTGTGTCCGCATGGCCCTTCTTCCATAGTCACGCCCCCCTCTCACTGGCGCTCTGCTTCGAAGGACTCCTGTGATTACATTGTGCTCACCCAGATAATCCAGCATAATCTCCCCCTCTCAAGGTTCATGACCTTAATCACTTCTGCAAAGCCCCTTTTGCCATGTAAAGTGACATGTTCACAGGTTCTAGGGATTAGGACGTGGACATCTTTGTGGGGGAGCCATTATCCTGCCTACCAGAGTTGGTAAGGCCAGAAGCCCTTCTGTCAATCCTAGGGAAGAAATAAAGTGATTTCCCATCTTCCCGAGAAGGTAGCTAGGCCTGGTATATATCTAGACACTTCTTGTCATCAAGGGTCTAGACTTTACTGAGTATTGCCAAGAGTTAGCAACTGCCTCCCCCCACCCCAGATGTGCTTCTGAGAACTTTTGCAAAAGAAAGTAGCTGGGTAAAACTGTATTTGGGTGGGTTGAAAAGACGAGGCAGCCACTCTGGATAGATGTCTGGTCTGGGAAGAAGCTCTGGTGGTTTCTGTGGGAAAGGGAGATGCAGTGCTCCTAGGAAAGCAGAACATTAAATTAAAAAAAAAAAAAAAAAAAAATATATATATATATATATATATATATATATATAGAAGACTTTGAGAGGGTTGGTCAGAGTCAGTTCTGGGGACACAGGTGTGGAGTGACCACAGAGGTGCCCCCTGGGGATGGAAGGTCCGGGCCTGGACAGCTGATATTGGACCACCTGTGCTGGGAAGAGGTGAACACTGGCCCGTGGAGGATGCAGGGATGTGAGCATTGAAGAAGGTGGAGTTCTGCTCCGGCTGCCGCTCTTCCGTCCCACAAGATCTAAAGCCAAGCAGACCTCACGGTGCGAGGAGAGAGTCCTCTTTTCCCAGCCCCATCTGCCTGCATGTGCGACTCACGGTGCTTCTGTTCGTTCAACTTTGAGCTTCTTTCGTGTGAACTAATTCTCCTGCCTTATTGTGCAAGGAGAGTATTCTCCCATCTCCCCCTCGGGTTCCATCTCTGAGCTGGCATGCGCTGGCATATTACTTCTCCCTGAACTCAGAAAATCTGTCGAAGGGCGTGGTGTGTGCGTGAGCGTGCGTGCGTGCGTGCGTGTTGGGGGCCGGAGACGTGGGAGGGTGGGATCCCGCTCCTCTCCCAGGTGCCCGTCCCCGTGCCTGCCACGCAGTAGCTTTCCAACATTAGTTCCTTCCCCATCCCTCTCTTACCCACTCCCACAGCTTACCTTCCTCCCCAAGCCCCGATGTTGGTGGCAACTGAAAACACCCCCGTGGAGTTCCCAAAGGCCTCTCAGGGGACAAGATCAGCCGCATGGAGAACTTGTGCTCAGAGCCTATGAGCAGAAGGGAGTGCCTGTCCTCTGCAGGGGCTGGGGTGGCAGTTTCTGGCTTACTGAGGCCACTGTCTGGGAAGATATTTCCTGGAACAACCCCCGACTGGCAGCCAGTTCCCTAAATAGTGACTTGATTTTTTCACCAGTGAGAGCAATCACCTCCCAGACTCCTGCCGTTCACCCTTTGACCACGTTCTGCCCAAGGCAGGGGCTCACCTCGGAGGTTCTCAATCCTGTCTGCACGTCAGAATCACAGGGACCTTAAAATTACTGACACCTGGCTTCTCACCCCAGAGACTCTCACTTAACTGGCTTGGCTAAGGCTTCCTGGGATCAGCCGGCAGGGCCAACCAGTTACCAGGAGACTTTCTTTGTGAATAACCTCGAGGCTGGGGTGCGGGTGAGGGTAGCAGCGTTGAAATAAACGTTTCCCACTAGCTGGGAAGTTTCTTTGTTAGCTCCTCCCCTTTCATTTATTCTACTCTTTCTCCTTTTCTCCCTTCTACCCATTTGTATTATAATTACTTAGAATTCATTGTACAGTTGCCTTTTGTTCATCCAAGCTGTTGTTCCATTGCAACAAAGGGCGAGGATGAAAAAAGGCAGCACAGTCTACAGCTTCTTAACGTTTTTATTTCCTCTTGGCTTGAAAGTCTTGCTGAAGGAGCAGAGGGGAGTTGGGGTGAGACGCTCAGACTCAGGGTAAATAGGAAATGAGTCAATGTCCAGTCTGGCCCAGCCTGGTCTGCTCCATGTAGCCAAACATCGACTTTCTAGAAAGCACAGGCCAAGGGCATGTCTCAAACTCTTGGGGTTTCCTTTATGGCGTAGTGCTCAGGTCTGAAGGAGACTAAGGCTCAAGGCTCCTACACATACCCGGTAGATTTCAGAATCTCTGAAAGAAGGCACTGTCTACTGTGAATGTTTTATTCTGCTGTCTGCCAGGAGGAAATTAGTGTGGGAAAACAGCCAGCTCAGCACTTCCACTACTAGCTTTTATAAAGGAAGAATCAAAGAATTATTCTTCATTTTTGTTGCAAAGCCTGGGTTTCAGAATATTATTCTTTCATAGTCTCATGACATTTACCGAAGAAGCTTTTCTTTAAAAATAAATTTATTTATTTATTTATTTTTGGCTGCGTTGGGTCTTTGTTGCTGAGCGTGGGATTTTTCTAGTTGCAGCGAGCGGGGGCCCCTCTTCGTTGCGGTGTGCGGGCTTCTCACTGCAGTGGCTTCTCTTGTTGCGGAGCATGGGCTCTAGGCACATGGGCTTCAGTAGTTGTGGCATGCGGGCTCAGTAGTTGTGGCTCACGGGTTCTAGAGCGCAGGCTCAGTAGTTGTGCACGGGCTTAGTTGCTCCGCGGCATGTGGGATTTTCCCGGACCAGGGATCGAACCCGTGTCCCCTGCATTGGCAGGTGGATTCTTAACCATTGCACCACCAGGGAAGCCCCAAGAATCTTAAACTTGGTGGTGCTGGTTTAGAAGTCATACGGTGTATGTATTCTGTGTGGGTGGGCATTTATGCCGTCATGGAAACTGTAGTTGTGCATCTTAGATTATATGCTCCTAGAATTAGGATTAGAGATAAAATGAGAGGAAAGAAATGGTTTCCATGTCCAAAGGCTGGTTGATATGTTTTCTGATTTAAAAAATAAAAGTGTCATTTAATTGGCAATAGTTATTATATTAGCAATACTTTATGGCTCATTCGAACCTGATCTTAACCCATTAAGATAACCCTGGCTCAACTGGCCAAGACTATGGCTCCAATTTAATCTGAGTGCAAACAGAGCTGCAGAGGTATACACATATATATTTATATTATACATAGACACATATATTTAACCTAAGGAATGTCCATACTATGTATAATGCTATGTACATGTTGCTCGGGTCATGGGCCCATTGGTTTCAGATCCATTCCTTACCTTCCCCTGCTCTGCTCTGTGTCTCAGGGGGACTGGCCACTGCGGTTTTTCCAGGCTGCCAGGTCACCTGTGTTCCAGCTGGGCTCAGCCAATGAGAAGCACTGGGCTGGGGGAAGGGAAAGGCCAGGGTGTTTCTCTCCCAGGAAGCCTCCGGCCCTTCTATGACATTTCTGACAGTAGCTGTAGCAAGGCTCCAGCTCCTGCCAGGAGGGCTAGCTGTGCTTCCAGCCGACATCAGTGACCCCAGTCGCTGGTCTCTGGTAACAACACCTCCTCTGATTTTCCCTCTGGCCCAAGCATGGCAGTGACTTCCACGGTCACTAATCTAAACTTCTCAGATTGTCCATCAACTGTGTAACCAATTACCTGCATTAAATTCCCTCTGTTATAAATATGTGTGGTAATTTCTGTTGTTCTGGGTAGACCCTGACTGATAACATATGTCATGGTTAAAAGGTATTTTTAACACAACATTGTAAATCAACTATACTTCCATTTAAAAAAAGTATTTTTCTTTAACGTAAGTTAGCCACTAGCAAATTCTTTAATTAGGGTTGTGGTTACCAATGTATTATTATCTGTAATTATTTGTTTGAAGAGCAGTTCAGAATCTATTGAAGTTATTATTGCCAGTAATAAGCATTTGCCAGTAAGAAGCATTTTAAAATGCTTAAATAAATAAATGGTTGTGAATTCTACCATCTTGAGCTTCAAAGCAGTGGCCTAATTTTACTCAGTACATTCACAGGATAAATGTAATGGAAATAGTGCATCATGAGCCCACGAATGATTGTTTTTCAAAATAGAACTACCACTATTTTGTATTTAGCAAAAATAGCTCACATTCATTCTTGAGCTAATGTACATACTGACTTGCAGCAATAATATCACAGAGGAATGATCTGGTAGTAGTTTCAGTAAAAGAAATACTCATAATAACTACATTGAAACTGGGAAGTAATTTATATCTCCCTCTCTAAGTGATTTACGTTTATCATTACTTGCAATATCTTTCCTGAACCTTTGCCTAAAACCCTCTCTGCTGCTGACTGCAAATTCAGATCGACTGTATCATTCCAGGAGGGGAACGCATTAGTAGACTATCTTCTAAGAGCCCTCAACTATAGCAAGTCACTTTGGCTACCACTTCCTGTCTTCCCTCCCTTCTGCATGTTGCCCAAGTTTTTTTTGTTTGGTTGGTTTTTATAAATTTGTTTATTTATTTATATTTTATTTTTGGCTGTGTTGGGTCTTCGTTGCTGTGCACAGGCTTTCTCTAGTTGCAGCGAGCAGGGGCTACTCTCCATTGCAGTGCGCGGGGCTTCTAGTTGCAGTGGCTTCTCTTGTTGCAGAGCACGGGCTCTAGGCATGCGGGCTTCAGCAGTTATGGCATGTAGGCTCAGTAGTTGTGGCTCGCAGGCTCTAGAGCGCAGGCTCAGTAGTTGTGGCGCACAGGCTTACTTGCTCTGCGGCATGTGGGACCTTCCTGGACCAGGGTTTGAACCCTTGTCCCCTGCATTGGCAGACAGATTCTTAACCACTGCGCCACCAGGGAAGTCCCTTGCCCAAGTTTAAAGGACCCTACAAGTGAAAGAAACGCATATAAATGAGCCAGGATTTCAAACACAGAAAGTGGCACTGTACCTATCAAGAGAGTATATGGATGTCTGCTTAAAGATGGCAGATGAAGCATGCTTGATTTTATCCTCACCAAAAACCCCACTAAAATGATAATAATGACATTTAAAAAGTGGTAAATACTCAGTAATGGCAAAGGGACTCTCTCAGCAGATAAGAGATTTCAAAGAATTTCTGGAGGGTAGATAGTGGATAGAGGAGTGATGGCAGAAGAAAGAGAATAGAGGAAGCTATACTTCTATTATGTGAGTGGGAATTTGAAGGCAGATAGAACAGAGAAGGAAATCTTTTGCAAGACAGAACTTGGGATACTAGGCAATTCATAAACAGCAGCTGTGAGAGTGATGGGGCTGAAACTATGGTGACTGATAAAATGGCACAAAGGAGCAGTTGGCCTCTCACCCCACTTGGCAGCCAGAGAGGCCACCCCTGACACATTCCCCCTTCCAATAAAAAAACAACAACCTGTTCTTCTCTCTACAAAATGTAATGGCCCCAAAGATAAGACCCTGACATGCTGGGATTTAGGAGTTCCCTAGCTGGGTCTTTGCCAGGTAATTATAGTAAAAGTAATAGAAGCGGTAAATAGTCATATAACACTGTAATGAATACATTACATATTAATTCATTTAATGTTCACAACAACTCCAGGAGAAACTGAAGAACAGAGTGGTTAGATAACTTGCCTAAGGTCGCACAGCAAGTAACTGGCAGAGCTAGATCACCACAATGTAAATGCGCAACTAATAAGCCCCATCCATGTGCAAAAAAAAAAAAGTACCAATTAGCATCTTATTGCCTCATCCTCATGAGGATGTTGTGAAGAAAGGTCACAACATGAAAGCTAGATGGAAATAAACACAGGCATGACCCAGAGGAAAGAGTAAAGACACGAAACACAAAGGAAGAAAGAAACCTCCAATTAGTGTCCTCAGAGAAATCTGGAAAGATATTTCATCGTAAAAGAACAGGATACAATGAATGAAAAAGAAATAATCAGAGAAGTGTAAATAGCCCCTTCAAATTAAAAACCACATTTATATTAAAAAATTCAACAGAAGCATTAGAATATAAATTCAAAGAAATCTCCCAGAGAAAGGACAAAGGGATAGAAATCATAAGAGAAAAAAGTCTTAGAGGCTAATCCAGGATGTCCTACATCTGACCAACAGAAGTTACAGAAAGAAAAATTAGATAATGTGAAATATAAGATGTTTCCCAGAGGTGAAGGACATGAGTCTTCTAGACATATAATCATAAAGTTTACACATCGAGGATGTAGAAGAGGTCCTCTATGATGTTTATAATCTGTTCTGAGACCAAAACTAAGTCTTTCGTGCTCTCTCAATAGTCTAGAAGTTGAAAATGAGTAACAGGGTCTACATTACTGTGACCGTGAAAATATTGTGTGCCTTTGGGCTAGTAATCACTCTGATTACATGTCTTTTCCTGTATAGCTTTTTGGTTTTTCCCCCCCTGGAGTTTGTATTTGCCTTTGTGAGAATCTTCACCATTATTTAATTCTCAAGTCTACCTAATCTCCTTAGCTGGTCAGGCTTTCTTTCAAATCCCCTTCTTTGCTCCTGAGACACTCCTATTTGGACAGTTTGCTCTCCAGTCTCCTGCACCAGAATCACTTGGTATCTTCCCTGGATTCAATTGCTTCCTGGACCCCACATCTTGTTCTTTATGGTCTTACTCCCTTGGTTTACTGAAGCAGATCCTCAGGTAACTTCTTTAGAAAGGATGTGTAGGCAATCAGTTTTCTTCCACCTTGTATTCAGTTTTCACATTTAATTGATACCTTGGCTAGGAAGAGATTTTTACGTTGAAATCTTTTTTCTGGGAATGTTGAAAAATTGCTCCAATGTCTTTTAGCATCCAGTGTTGCTAATGACAGGTCAGATATAATTCAAATTTTTGTTCTGTTGCTAAGCTCACTTCTCTCCTCTACTCTCACCCTCTTAAAATGGGTACATCATGCAATAGCAACATAAGCATATTGTTAAAAGGTATGGAGATGTCTACCAGAAGAAATGTCTTGGAAGGTAAGAAGTGGTTGCCTCTGCAGAGTGGGACTGGGAAAGACAGAAAACCATGGCTTTTATTTTTTTCTTAACAATGTGCATGATTATTTGGACAAAGCTTTAAAAATTATAAGACATGGGTTGCAAAACTATAAAGAAAAGCAGGTGAAAGATGATCACACAAGTCAGAATTGTGTTACGTTTGGGTCAGGGAGAGAGCTGTGCCCAGGACTCAGGAAGGGGACGCTGGGGGCTCCTGCAGAGCTGACCTCACTGCCATTTGACTTGGGGGGCGATTAACCAGTTGCTTGCCTTACACTTATCCTTTATAAGTATAAAGTCTTTGCTTTACATTTACACTTACATGTTTCATGAATTCTTCTGACGAATGAGTCACACTTTTTTTTTAAAAAGGCATATGACATACTTTCATTCCAAAGGCCAATTTAAATACATAGTCCAAGTCCAATATACAAAACAAAACAATTAGAAAAAATTGTAGATAACATCCATCTCCCCTTTTTGTTTCTCTCAGATTCAATATTATAAACTGAAAATATTAAGTATTAAGTGTAATCTTCATCTAACAACGTATTATTTTTATCTGAGTTAAGCTGATATTTTTTGAGGGTTTTAAAAATCTCCATGGAAAACAAAGAGAAGATGCAGTTTGAACCTCAGGTGGCTCAAGATTTCAACACAAAGTGAAAGCCTCGTTTTATGAGGTTATATTTCAAGAAGTAGACTTCCAATTCTTTAATTCAGTTCCACATTGACTGCGTACCTGAAACTACCAGGAATTCACATACTCATAAATATTTATGCCAGCCTGATTCTAGGCCTGAGGTGCAGACGGGGTCCTTGCCCTCATAGAGCTTACATTCTAGGGGAGCAGGGAAGACAGATATTCAGCAATTTAATAAATCATTGTATAATATATCAGGTGATAAAGCAAAATAAAGCAGGAAAATGAGCTGGGGAGTGGGCAGGAGGGCTGCTTTTCCCTGTAAGACCAGAATGCAGTGAGGGAGGAGCCCTGTGGTTATCTTGGGGAAGGAGAATCCTCCCAGCACCTTGCCTGCTTCTGGGGACACAGAAACGTCTATGTTTCTGTCCTCGAGGTGTGCATAGGCTATGAAAGAACCGGGTGATCTTCTGACCTCTCAGAATCCAAATTTCATGGAATTCTAGGATTCAAAGTATGTTGTAGAGTGAAGATATATAGATGAGGAGAAGGTCAGTGGAAGGGCTTCAAGTTGAAAGAAAGATGAGGAAGGAAACAGAAGTGGAAGAAACATTCATCAAGGGATGGCTGGCTAGACCGAGCAGAGGGAAGGGATAAAAAAAAATGGCAGAAACAACAGTATCGGTGTGTGAGGGGCCTGGGGAAGAACTTCAAGCCATGCTGTCGTCATAAAGGTCACATCTGTAATCACTACAGGCCCACAGGCCAATGGGCTCAGATGTCAAACATGCACAGAGAAGGCTGAGGAAACTTGACCACATAATTGAAGCAGGAACACCCCCAAATAAGACTAAGCTGCCTTCAGTCTTAGTACTGATTTGCAGCCAAAAAAAACCCCCCGAACAATGGAAAAACCTTCCTCCCCACCCAAGAGCCTTGAAAAGTAGCCCAGTGCAGGCCACGGAGGGAGCACAACACAGCAAAGCTTCCTCCAAAGAGACAGCCGTCCCTTCCCCCACCCGTCTGCTCACTCACCAGGACTACTCAGACCCTCTCTCTCTTCCTCTCCCCACCAAGCTCTCTGTCTCCATCACCCTCAATGTTTCTCTTCCTCCCTCCTTCCTCTCCCTCTTCTACCCAACCCTAATCCTCTCTTCTTTCAGGGAGCTCTGACCCCATTCCCCCAAGGGTGATTCCCCCCTTCTCCAGCCTGTTCCATTTTGCATCCCTTACCTCAGCTCAGACAAACCAAGGACCCTTCCTCCAACCCACACCCCTTAGAAGGAACAGAGAAGGAAGGAATTCTAGAAACTTCTTGTTGAATGTCTTCACTTACGTTACTAGACAGAAAGCAAGAGTTGACATTGGAACTCATGGAAGAAAACTGGGAACCAATCACCTACCAATACAAGAGCGATTTCAGTTTTCCAGCGGGTGGGGATGGTGAGGAAGGGAGAGGGGGAAGAAGGAGAGAGAGAACAGTGGCTCTGAGCTACCATCATTCCTGTGCACGTCTGTCTCATTCTTGGAGTCTGCACCTTCCATAGCGCCTTAGTGCATATAAATACCTGAATGAAGGAGTGCATTTGAGTGAATGAGTGAATGAGCAAGGTCACATGGCAAAATCAGACACTGAGTGCAGTGAGGTTGCTCCCAGGTGCCACTTAGTCACCTTTAGCTGGGATGGTTTCTTGGGAGCTGTGCTGGACTCCAGCAGTTGTCTTCAGGGACACTCTCTTTATTCCTCCTTCAAGTGTGGTCTTGCAGAACAACATGGTCATCAGCCAACTTCCGCAGTTTCTCATGACCACCTTCTGAAGTTAACACTTGGGCACTTGGTCTTAGGCTAGTTCCCAGGTTTCTCCAACCCAGACCCTCCTGATTGGACTTGTTGATTTCCTAAATCAACAATTCCTTTACTCTCCTTTACTAATAGTGCAGATTAAGTCACATCAAGGAATAAACCTCTTTAGAAGTTCTATGCACAACACACACAATGCTTGCATCTCAAAGTCAACTTTTCTTTTTTCATACCATAAGCATCATTACAAAAAAATCATTACTAACCCAGAGAACCTCTAACACTTGGCATCTCTCATGGGAGCTGCCTGCTAATCCACCTTAAACTCTGCTTTCATCATGTAATTCTCGTGCTGGAAATTTAACCACCTCATGTCTGAACTCTGCTGCCCAGAAAGCCATCCACGATCTGGTCCCACCCTCCAGATGGAACTCCCTGTGTTCCCCTGTTACTCCCAACATCACCATCTATCTCAACCAAGCAGTGAGCATTCTCACCTCTGTCCCTTTTTCAAGTCCCTGGAAACTTCTCCTTCCCTTCCACTTCTCTCTTCCAGCCAACTGAAATCAGGAAACTGGATGGGACAAGGGTTTCCTCCCAGGACGCCTCCTCCAGGGAGACTTCCCTGACTCATCCAGTCCTTGTGGCTCCCTGGGCTCCCTGTGTTTTACCTATCACCTCGGCCCCATTCTGCATTTCATGGCCCATAGTCTTATATCTCCAGCGAGCTGGTGCCTTCTTCCTGGAAGGACCGTATCTTTTACTTCTCTGTATCTGCAGAGTGCGTACTACATTGCCTTTTTGTGCAGTGAGTGTTAATTTAAAACTCTGACTCAAAGGAACGAAATCCCTTTGTGTAGGGACTTGCAGTTCATCCAGTTGTCCCCAGCTGTACCTCCTGGGCAGTGGGAGAGTTACTAGTGTCATCGAGATCTAGGTCTAGGCTGGTGTCCCCAATTCCAGACCCCATTTTCATGATTCTTCTCACTCTCTCTTTTTTTTTTTTTTTTTTGACCGCGCTGCGCGGCATGCGGGATTTTAGTTCCCGACCAGGGATAGAACCCAGGCCCCCTGCATTGGGAGCGTGGAGTCTTACCCAGTGGACCACCAGGGAAGTCCCCTGCATGTTGTTCACACAAAAGAGAATTTCTAAGAGGTGAAGATTATGATCAGAGGAAGGAGTTAAGGAAGCTCTGGTCAAAATGCAGGAGCCCCTCTCATTCCAAGGGGAAATCCCATAGATTACATTATAGAGAGAAATGCGGGTGACAGGTAAGAATTGCTCCACCAGACCCAGGTGCAAAGGATGCTACATTTTTCTATTTCTCTAAAATCAAATTAAACTTGGCTTCAAATTTCTTACTCACCAAGGTTGGGGAAGAGTCCAATATCATGGTTATTGGGTCTCCCTGTCCCTGGCTCCCAGGCTCTCACAGGCCCAGGAAAGAGGGGATATCCTCATTCGTAGGCCATGGTGGGCGCCATGGTTACCACTGCTCCTTCTGCTACCCCATGTGCTGGCCTTTTCTGGCTTGGAGGACCATGCAGAGGCTTCTTGTTGCTATGTTCCTCTTGCCACTGGCCACAGGTATCCATGGAAACCCCCATCCAGGCTCTCAAAGCAGGAGTGTGTGGTGTCCAGCCCCCACTGGCTTTCAGGTAGCCTCTCACCTGAGTTCCTGCAGGGATGGTGGGACACAGACCCTCCTGCCACCCTGGAAACCTGCATCCACTACCTCTACACATGCACACGCACACATACACACACACACACACACACACACACACACACACACACACAGAATTCTCCATCTCAGGGACGCCACCAATAAGCCTGGACCAAATATCCCTCCTTTCAAAACAGCAACTGTTTCCGCCATCCTGAAAAATTCTTCTTAATATAACTGGTTTCCAACCGAAGATCTGAGTGAAGGACCTTAACCTGGGACCTAGAAATGTCTCTGTTTAAGACTCCGAAACACAAAGGACTATTTCTTTTCCCCTGAGGAGGACAAGCCCAGAACTTAGAACTGAAGGCCGAGATGAAAATTACCTTATCATTCTTTTTTACTGATAAGGGCACAACAGTAAAAAGGATAAGGCACCGATTGACTTCTCCGTCACTCTCTGTTTCATGGGTGAACACTGAGCCTGTTGGGTGTGTGTTTGTGTGTGTGCTGGGTTGGGGGCGGTGGTGGTGAGGTGGCTAAAAGCATTAACGCAGGAGATTTGGG
The DNA here is from genome assembly GCF_028023285.1 of Balaenoptera ricei. NCBI lineage: Eukaryota > Metazoa > Chordata > Mammalia > Artiodactyla > Balaenopteridae > Balaenoptera > Balaenoptera ricei. The sequence continues at coordinate 16,274,201 of NC_082642.1, read as the reverse complement.
CCCCTGATGAAATCTCAAAGGGCAGCTTAGCAGGAGCAGCCAGGAAAGAAACCCAAGCCACGTGTCCGCAGCATTAACTGTAGCAGGTGCCACTGTGTCCTGTGACCATTCGAAATGAGGAAACGGCAATTTGCAAAGATTTCCTGTGCAGCCGTTGGTCTAGGGCTGGTGTGAGGAAAAGGGCTGCTAGTATAGTGGCCCGGGGGTCAGGAGGGCCTGAAGACCCCCTGTGCTCCACTCACAGAGCTCTGCAGCCGGGCAGGGGGCTGTGCCTGAGGGGACACCCTTTTCTAACTCATCAAATGTGTTATAGGACTGATATGGCCCTATTTAGGAAGGACAGTGGGATAAAGGAATATACCAGGCTCAGGAAAAGTCTGCGTATTTGGTGGACTGTAAAGATGATAAAACTCTATACTGAGACCCAACCTTATATTAAAGCAGGGAAACCAACAGCAGGGAAATGAAAAGCATCCATACAACTGACCCTTGATCAAGGGAAGCCAGGCAGAAGGGAATCGGGACACAGCAGCTACCCCATCCTCTCCTCCCTCTCTTCCCCAGTCCCTCCCCCACCCTTGTCCCTCCCCATAGAGTCAGTCAGTTGGTTGTGCACCATATTAAGAAGAAGCCAGGTAATATGGCTAATATCAGTTCAGGCAAACAAAGGAGCATTTTAAAATTAAATTCTCACTTAAAGAAATAGAGTAGGGCTTTTCAAGACGATTAATCCTGCCAGGGGTCCTTATTCAGTATTGTAAGCAACCTGAATATTATCTTTAAAAGTGCACTCAGGGGCTTCCCTGGTGGCACAGCGGTTAAGAATCTGCCTGCCAATGCAGGAGACACGGGTTCGAGCCCTGGTCCAGGAAGATCCCACATGCCGTGGAGCAACTAAGCCCATGCGCCACAACTACTGAGCCTGCGCTCTAGAGCCTTCGAGCCACAGCTACTGAAGCCCATGCTCCTAGAGCCCGTGCTCTGCAACAAGAGAAGCCACCGCAATGAGAAGCCCGTGCATCACAACGAAGAGTAGCCCCCACTCGCTGCAACTAGAGAAAGCCCGCACACAGCAACAAAGACCCAACGCAGAAAGAAAGAAAGAAAGAAAGAAAGAAAGGGAGAAAGAAAGAAAGGGAGAAAGAAAAAAGTGTACTCAGTATAAGCCTCTTAGAATGGGGAAATTGGGATAGGAAGGATTTGAGATTTCCTTCATTAACCATCAAGAATGGTTTTTTAAAAGCTGATTTGAGAATTATGAATGTAATACCTGTTTGTGGCAGAAAATAATTAGATCCTACGAAATTGCTCTTTAAAAATTATACATATTAAAGTATATATGCAACACTACTATATGTTTGATCTTTTCCCCATATGCTTGACAGTGATGGATAGTCTCAGTCTTTTCCATGGTGGTCCATCTGACAAGCAGAAGACCTTCATTGCATTGTCCCCGTTTCCCTGGTGCTAACGATGTTGAGCACCTTTCGCACACTATTCGTCATTTCGATTTTTTCTATGAATCACTTGTTCATATTCTTTGCCCTTTTTAATGTGTTGTTTTTTAGTTAGTACTGATAGTCATCTTTTAATTATTATAACTCTTGAAAATATCATCTCAGAGTCTGTCATTTGTCCTTTAACTTTGCTTATGGTATCTTTTGCCATCCAGAAGGCTTAGGTTTTTATGGAGAGAAATCCATCACTGACTTTTTAAAAAATATTTATTTATTATTTATTTATTTTTGACTGCGTCGGGTCTTAGATGCAGCATGCGGGATCTTCGTGGAGGCATGCAGGATCTTTCGTTGCGGCATGCAGGATCTTTCGTTGCGGCATGTGGGCTTCTCTCTAGTTGTGGCCCGCAGGCTCCAGGGCACATGGGCTCTGAGGTTGTGGCGTGCGGGTTCCAGAGTGCGTGGGCTCTGTAGTTTGTGGCACGCGGGCTCTAGTTGAGACACGCGAGCTCAGTAGTTGTGGCGCACGGGCTTATTTGCCCTGCAGCATGTGGGATCTTACTTCCCTGACCAGGGATCGAGCCCTTGTCCCCCGCATTGTAAGGCGGATTCTTTACCACTGGACCACCAGGGAAGCCCCCATCACTGACTTTCTTCATGGCACCTGGGATTTTGTGATTTATTTAGGAAGGTCTCCTCCATCATAGGATTATAAAAAATATTCTCTTTTATTCTTTTAAAAGACCTTTATAGTCTTTAAAAATGTGTGTATAGTCAACCTAGCTTTTACTTATGTGGCATATAACACAGGGGTTCATTAACCACCAGACAATTCATTAACACAGACCATTCATTAAAAGCACGTAAGCCCATTTTTCCATGCATCCTGGAGAAAAAGGGAAACCAAGCTCTTTCATCCACCTGAGAGACAGTGGTGAACACTCTGCAAGGGAGGAAAGGACGTGTAGCACTAATCTATGTCCGACAGAGATGGTCTGCTCTCGTGGGAAGACTATCATGGCAACCACATAACTTAAACTCTCTGAAATGGTCTTGATTTGCAATATTCTTTCTTCCTGACCCACTGTTACCACCCAACTTTTGATTTGGAAACTGTGGAGCTAATACAGTCAGTGAGGTTGTGTGTCCATGAGCCTGTAAAAGGGACAGATAAACACCACATGAAGTATGTCTAATTCTGTGAATTCAGAGGAGCAAGGGACAATTCTGCCTGGGAAGATGAGGGAGAACATTTGAACTGGACCTTGAAGGCAAGTTAAATTTTGAGAGACCAAGGTGGTGAGAGAGGTCATTCTAGGCCAAGGGAACATAGGAGCAAAGGCAGAGAAGCAGAAAAGCATGGGTTGTATTTCTGGAACCACTCATGATCTGTTTGATTGTCTGCCTTATAGGGAAGTAGCGAAGGATTAAGTTAGATGGTAGTTTGAGGCTGGAGGGTGGAAAGCCTTGAATACCAAGGCAATGAGTTTGTGCTTTATTCTCTAGGTAATGGATGACCACTGAAGGTTTTATTTTTTTAAATAGCTTTACTGAGATATAATTTATATACCATAACTTTACCCACTTAAAGTATACAGTTCAATGTTTTTTAGTGTATTCACAAATATGTACAACCATCATCACAGTCAATTTTAGAACATTTTCATCACCTCAGAAAGAAATCTTATACCCTTTGTCTGTTGCCCCCTAACCCTCCATTCCCATCCCAGGCCTAAGAAACTACTAATCTATTTTCTGCCCCTATAGATTTTCCTGTTCTGGACATTTCATATGAAAGGAATCGTATGATATGTGGTCTTCTGTGACTAGCTTCTTTTGCTTGGTATAATATTACCAATGATGGTGTAAGCAACAGAATTCTCCAATCAAAGTGGCTCTAGAGAGAATGTTCTAGATGCAGGATGGTGGAAGGGGGTTGGAAGGCCAAGGAGAGCCATTATGAGGCCATAAAAGTAAGTAGCTGTTATGGGGTCATGTGAATGCTCAGTAAGGAAGCTTTGGGCTGCAAGTAAGAAGACACTGAACTATAAATGGCTTAAGTAACAGGGACATATTATCTTACTCACAGGAAATCTGGAGATGGGAGTTTCTAGATTTGATCCATGGCTTACCAGTGTTGCCAAAGATGCACATTCTTCCATCTTTCTCTCTATCATCTTAGTGCAGTGGCTTTTGTGCTCTGGCTTTTCTCCTCATTGTTGCAAGATGCCTTGTTGCTCTTTAAGGTATCACCTCTTCATATAGTTGCTTATAAAATATGCATCTTTGTTTTATAAGAGAGCAAACTTTTTCCCTGTAGCCCATCCAACAGACTTTCCCTCTCAGACCACTCGTCAGGACCACATCATATATCTGTGCCTTAACTTAGGTAGGCCGAAAATGTGCCTATGTGACATTGTCATCTTCTGTGATGGGTGGTGGTCTCTGCCAGCAAGAAGGAAGGGAGATGGAGGTGCTCTTGGGTAGGCAAACAATGATGTTTGCTACAAGGGCCAAAGAAGAGTCAAGATAGACCAGCATCTTTAGTCCAACAAAGGACAGTCTTTCCTGAAGATGGGAGTGACCAGTAGGGTCAAATGACACAGTGAGGACAAGAAGGATCAAGACCAAGAAAAAGGTGATGGAATTGGTTTGTAGCCGGTTACTGGTAACCTTTAATTACTATCTTCCAGTAACAGGAACGAAGAAGATAGTAAATTAGAGTTTTGAGAAGAGAGGAGATAGATGGCAAAAAAGAATGGGACCTTTTAAAGAGAAAGCAGGAGAGAAATGGGGCAACAGGATCAAATGAAAAGTGTTTTTCCAGATGGGAAGATTCCTGTGGATAACAAGATAACTTATTGAGACGCTAATTTGTGGTTTTTGTTCTCACTACCATAGGTCATGATCATGGAGATTTAAATAGTGGAGTAAAATAAATAATTAAAAATATATTTCCAAATTAGGAGTACATTTGTTTGACATTAAAAGCAAAAGGAATCTTAGGCAAGACATGAAACACAGAGGCCATAAAGGAAAGTGTTTGACTACATACCGATTTAAATGTGTTGTATATGTAAATATATACAACACACAAAGTCAAAAGACCAATGATAGAGAAAAGTGCATATTTGCAACACACAGCTAATATGTGCCTAAAGATACCTATATTAGGTATCAAAGAGCACCTGCAAATTGATAAGAAAATGACAAACAAATCAATCGAAAAATAGGCAAAGGATATGGAAAGGCAATTCACAAAAGAGACATACAAATGGTCAATAAACTTACTAAAAGTTATTCAAACTCACCCATAATACTAACCCCTATACAGTGCTCATTATAAGCCAGGCACTTTTCATAGAGCTTTACATCTATTTACTCACGTAATCCTTATAGCAACCCTGTAAGGGGGTACTTTGATTATCTCCATTTGACAGATGTGAAAAGTATCTTAAGACTCTTGATTAAGGAAATACAGCCATTAAGTGTCAATATTTGGGCTTCAGACTCTGTGCTTTTAACCACTATACTTAGAGTCAGGGAAATGCAAATTAAAACAAAAGCAAAATGCCAATTTTTACCCATCAGATTGGTAAAATTTAAAAAGAGTGATAACACACAGTGATGGCAAAGACATGAGAGAATGTTCAGTCTCATATATTGCTGGTAGGAGTATGACTTGCTTCAGCTTTTTTGAGAACCATCTGGAAATACCTATAAAATTAAAAATACACACAAAAAATTTGAGTCAACAATCTCACTTTGGACAATCTATTCCATAGGAATAAAATATGAAAGTATAAGTGCAAGAATATTTATTGCAGCATTACTCTAATAGCAAAACAAACAAATGAACAAAAATATCTGGGAAAAAAACCTCTTTGTCTATCAGAATGATTGGGCAACATATGATTGGCCATACCAAGAGTTAGATCACTCTTTCCCAAACTTGAATCAACCTTATACCATTAAAACATTCTTATTTGAGTTGGCTTCAGAGCTCTCCAGAGGAACAGAACTAAAAGGAGTTATATTATCATATATATATATATATATATATATATATATATATATAGAGAGAGAGAGAGAGAGAGAGAGAGAGAGAGAGAGAGGGAGAGAGGGAGAGAGAGGCAGAGAGACAAAGAGAGAGAAAATATTTATTATAAGGAACTGGTCACAGAATTATGGGGGCTGAGAAGTCCCATGTTCCACCATCTGCAAGGTGTAGCCCCAGGAAAGCCAGTGGTACAGTCCTGAGAACCAGGAGAGCCCATAGTATAGGTCTCAGTGCAAGGGCAGGAGAATATCGATGACCCAGCTCAAGCAGAAAGGCAGAGAGAGGCCAAATTCTCCCTGCCTCTGCCTTTGTGTACTATTCAGGCCCTCAACAGATTGTCTGATACTCACCCACACTGGGGAAGGCCATCTGCTTTACTCAGTCTACCAATTCAAATGCTAATGCTAATTTCATCCAGGAACATTCTCACAGACACACCGAGAAATAATGTTTAGCCAGATATCTGGGCACCCTGTGATCCAGTCAAGCTGACACATTAAATTGACCAGTACATGGGAATTTGTTATGAAATGAAGTTTTTATAGCACCATAGTCAATAGGAAACCGATATTACTTGCTGTAACTAGAAAGTATCTATAATAATTAATACGACAACAACAAAAGGATGTTATTCATTTCTAGTTAGATAGCATGGCCTACAGAAGATCTTAATCCTGAGCCAAGCTCTCTGCAAAAAAGTGAACTCTCAGGTGTCAGAGAGATATTAAAGACACACACCACGTGATGCAGTGTCATTTAATGCCTTGTTATAGGCCATCTAATCTCCTTGGAGCCCACAGTACCGAGCAGCCCCAAGTTCTGGAAACATACAGGAGATCCTTATCTGAAGGATCTGAAGAGAGATTCACAATTTACTAAATTAAAAAAAAAAGCAAACTGTTGACAATTCCAGCTTTTGTACAACAAGCAAAGTTAAAAGAACCCTCCGTATACGGATTGAAGTTTGTCTTGGTGAGCACGTGGAGAAGTGGATGAATGTCTTTTTTTAAAAATATGATTATTTATTTATTTACTTATTTTGGCCTCTCGGCATGAGGGATCTTAGTTCCCTGACCAGGGATCGAACCTGTGCCCCCTGCAGTGGAGGCATGGAGTCTTAACCACTGGACCGCCAGGGAAGTCCCATGAATATCTTAAGTATTACCACAGGACATTGCCATTTTTGTAAGTCAAAAATGATCTATAGTTGGCATTTTAATATAGTCCCACCTAATAAACCACTAAGGATGTTAACATTGATTATGTGAAGGAGTGATGGAAAATCTTTCATTACGTTGCTTTTAATTATAAGCATGTATTGCTTTTGAATTTTTCTCAATTCTAATAAAAACACTTTAAAAGGAATGAATGAGAGCACTTAGCCTGAGCTGTCAAAAGCTGTGAATAAGCTGCAAGTCTTTGTTTATGTGTCAATTATATCTCAATAAAGCTGGGGTGGGGGGGGGAGGAAAAAATGCAAGTTCTTGGGAGGGTCACACCATTTCTCTAATCCACCTCAGCACTATTGACATTTGGGGCTGGATAATTCTTTGCTGGGGGTATGGGGGAGCTGTCCTGTGTATTGTAGGGTGTTTAGCAGTATCCCTGGCTTCTACGTATCCCTGACAGTAACATCCCCCCAGCCCCAACCAAAAAACAGCCAAAAATGTCTGCAGACGTTGCCAAATGTCCCCTGGGGGCAGAATGACCCTGGATGAGAACCACTGCTCTAGTCCTCAATTTCTCATCAGTGACGGGAGACCTTGAACCAAGTGCTTTCCACGATCCCTTGAAGCACCAGCATTCCCTGATGGCGTCGACATGGATGGAATCTAGAAATGTGCTTTCCAGAAGCTGTTTTCCTCCATAGCCACTAGGGGGAGCACTCTGCAATACAAAGGCCAAAACAGAGCCCTGGGGGAACTTGTTTGCCCCTCCTCCTTGGACTTTGCTGTCGGTTCCCAACTCCCCAGCCTTTAATAAATAGCCTTTGATGTTGAGTGATGATAACCCTTAACCACGAGGCATGAAGAGCTATTTGTCTTGTGATTTGTGCCATAAAAGTCGTTGTTTTAGATATGGTGGAAGAGTGCAAAATGTTCTTTACTTTTTCAACATTCTTTGTAAGGCAGTTAGATGAATCATACCACAAAAAAGAAGCTGTGCATCTCCATGAGGAGAGTCTGTGCAACAACGAGGCTAAAAGGTGAAAGATCTAGTTCTCTTCCTGGTCCTGCCACTTCCAGGCTGTGTGATGTTGGCCAAGTCTCTTAACCTTTCTGGTTACATATAAGAGAGCTGAGGAGATAGGCTGAGAAGTTACTTACTTAAGGTTAAATACTGAGTTAAATGGTCAAGCATGGATTTGGATCTGACCTGTCAACTTCATGGGATAGTTGTGAGAATCAAATGAGACGGAGTAGGTGAAAGAGTTTTGAAAAATAGAAACCACCATGCAAGTTCAGGGTGTGCATTTGCAGATACTGTGGGAGTGAGAAGAGGTGATAGCTAAGAGATAGCCTGGCAGGGGTGGAGGATGGGGGCAGGGAACTGGGTGAGGGTAGGTCCAAACAGGTTACAGAAGATATTCCTCCATCAAAGTGTTATAAATTACAGGAAAAGGCCTCAATGTCCCCAAATCTTTTACTACTGACAGGACATAAGGTTTCAATCCCCATCAAAATGAACAGGCCACTTGGAGGGGTATTACTTTACGCTCTTATGAGATATTTATGCACCTTAATGAAAGTGAAAAATCTATTCCAGGGGACTTCCCTGGTGGCGCAGTGGTTAAGAATCCACCTGCCAATGCAGGGGACACGGGTTCGAGCCCTGGTCCGGGAAGATCCCACATGCCGCGGAGCAACTAAGCCCGCGTGCCACAGCTACTGAGCCCACGTGCCGCAACTACTGAAGCCCGTGCGCCTAGAGCTCCGTGCTCCACAGCGAGAGAAGCCTCCTCGGTGAGAAGCCCCCGCACCGCAATAAAGAGTGGCCCCTGCTCCCCGCAACTAGGGAAAGCCCGCACGCAGCAACAAAAACCCAATGCAGCCAAAAATTAATTAATTAATTAATTAAAAAAAAAATCTACTCCAACACTGATTTTTAAACTTTTTAAAAACCCTGAACCACAGTAAGAAATAGGTTTCACAGAGAGACCCAGCTCACACACGTTATAAAACTGAAACAGAAGTCTTACGTGTAATGCACTTGGAAATTTTCTATTCTGTTTTCTTTTATTCTGTCACTGGAAACCAATGCTCATTTTGACACAATAGACAGTGGGTCTTGACTTTCAGTTTTAAAAGCATTGTACCAGAAGTTTTCATGGGAGAAGAGGAGGAAACATAGGGTCCTGGTGCTGGGTAAGGGAAGAAACAGAGATATGGCCCCCAAACATGACTCAGGGAGCCTCAAAGATGAACTTTTTACATTTTTCTAGGGGCTAATTCTTTGAGGAGGAAGAAAAAAGAGCAAAAATCCCAAATTCACCTAAATGAGTGAGGATGGGCCACTGAGCAGTAGCCGCCAGGCTCGATTCTCAGAGGTCCTGTTCGAAACCCCACACCATTAACGTAAAGTCTGGATGGGCGTGGTGTAATCACCACCACAACAAAAAATAAAAACCCTACCTTTATTGAGCCCTTCTTATACATCAGACATTGCACTAAGCACTTTATATGAGTGATGGGACAAAAATTAAACTTGAGTGCTCCCTGATTTTCCTTTCTTCCTGCTCACTAAGAAGAGTTCTGGCTTTGCCTGTCCAGTTTCTTTTCCTGCCCCATCAGAAGAAGAACTGGACAGAAGTAGAGGGACTGGAAGAACACTGGTTAGGGCTGGAGAAAAAGCTTTGTAGGGAGCTTGGGAGAAAGAAGGGGAGGCTAAAGCTGTGGGGTATAAAGGGCTTGCATATGAGGGGAAAAGGCTGTGAAGAAGAATTGCAGGGGGCTCTGTATGACGTTTGAGAAATGCAAGTATTGAATATAAGTTAATTTGAAGTTACTTTTTGACGACTGGGCTGGATTTCTCAGACTATAACATCATCCTGACACTGGCCCAGGTGGGTCATGGTCTTAATAGGGTTACATAAGCACTATCTTATTTAATCCGCATTACAAACCCATGAGGTGGTGTTGTTTTTGGTTTTGGGGTTTTTTTTTTCAGACTAGAAAAGGAGGCTGGTATAGGCTAAGTAACATTAAACTCATACAGCTAATAAATTTGGAAAAATACTCCCCAAGTTGATCTATAGGTAGAACACGATCTCCGTCAAAATCCCAGCTGGATTTTTTGCAGAAATTGAAAAGATAATCCTGAAAATCATATGGAAATGCAAGGGATCCAGAATAGCCAAAACAACTGTGAAAAAGAATAAAGTTGGTAGACTCATACTTCTGAATTTCCAAACTTTTTATGAAGCTACAGTAATCAAAACAGTGTGGTGCTGGTGTAAGAACAGACATCTAGATCAATGGAATAGAATTAAGAGTCCAGAAATAAACTAATATTTGTGGTCAGTTGAGATTTGACAAAGGGGTCAAGACAATTCGTTGGGGGAAAGAATAGACTATATTTAAATAACTTTTAAAATTCTAGATCAGTTTTAGATGTACAGAATTCTTGTGAGAATAGTCTTTTCAACAAATGGTTCTGGAACAACTGGATATCCATGTGCAAAGAATGAATTTGGATCCTTACCTTACATAAAAATTAACTTCAAGTGAATCATAGACCTAAACGTAAGAACTAAAGCTATAAAACTCTTAGAAAACTCAGGTGTAAATCTTTATGACCTTGGGTTAGACAACAGTTTCTCAGATGTGACACCAAAAGCACAAATGATAAAAGAGAAGATAGATAAGTTGGACTTCATCAAAGTTAAAATTTTTTTCTCCTTCAAAGACTACCATAAAGAAAATGAAACACCTACAGACAGGGAGATGTATTTGTAAAACATATAATTGACAAAAGCTTTGTATCCAGAATATATAAAGAACCCCTACAAGTAAAAAATAAAAAGACAAATAATTTAATTAAAAAATGAATAAAGGATTTGAATTGTCTAATTCACCAAAGAAGGTATACAAATGGCCAATAAGTTGATGAAAAGATACTGAACATCATTAGTCATTAGGGTAATGCAAATCGAAACCAAAATGGATACTACATCACACCTAGTAGGATGGCTAGAATCTAAAACACAGACAATAAGATTGTTGGTGAGGATGTGGAGAAATCAGAGTTCTCACACATCACTGATGGGAATGTGAAATGGTACAGCTCTTTGGAAAACAGTTTGACAGTTCTTCAAAATGTTAAACATAGAGTTACCTTATGACCCAGCAATTCCACTCCTTGGTATCCACCCAATAGACACGAAAACATATGTCCACACAAAAACTTGTACTCAAGTGTTCATGGCAACACTATTTGTAACAGCCAAAAATGAAAACAATGTGTTCATCAGCTGATGTTTGGATAAACAAAATGTGGTTATAGCTACACAATGGAATATTATTTAGGCATAAAAAGGAATGAAGTACTGATATACTCTACAACATGGGCAAACCTTAAGAACATTATGCTGAATGAAAGAAGCCAGACACAAAAGGCCACATATTGCATGGTTCCATTTATACGAAGTGTCCAGAAGAGGCAAATCTACAGAGACAGAGAGAAGATTAATGTTTGCCCAGGACTGCGGGGAGGTGGAGGCAGATGAGGAATGACTGCTAGTGGGCACAAGGTTTCTTTTTGGGGTGATAAAAATGTTCTAACATGAGGTTTGGATGATACACTTCTATAAATAGACTAAAATCCATTGACTTGTACACTGTAAGTGGGTTAACTTTAGGGCATATAAATTATACCATAATAATAAATTGTTTTTTTAAAAGTGATTGAGATGAGAAAAATTGGAGGCAGCAAGTACAGACAAGTCTTCTAAGTCTTTGTTGTTGTTTTTTAAATTTCCAGTATATAACTGCATTTGTTGTACCAAAGAGGAGGGTTCTCCAGATGGCGTAGAGGTTACGGGTGTCGCTGTACTTACATCTCTGTGTCCTCAAATAGATGTTTTGCCCAGTTCTCTGATTTTATCCTCACTGTTAGAATCAACCCCAGAGCATACAATGCAAGGAGCTGTGTCTCACTTAAGCTTATTCGTCATTTCTCCTTCTTTGCTTTATCTTTCTCTTCACATTATCCTGGTCCCACAAGGTAGATTGAAAAAAAATCAGCCTCTGTTCATCTAATTAGAGAAATAAATACCCATGTATATGAAGCAAGCAAGGCCATGGAGCCTTTGGGGAAACAGCAGGGAGGTGCCCAGGGGCATTTTCTGCACAGAGAAGAAAAGAATCAACAAGCCTTTGCCAGAAATGCCTGGAACTTAAAGCGCTCTCCTCAGCCCAAGGTCAGGCTCTGTGCAGACGTTGACAGTGACCCGGGTTGCTGCTGCCTTGATCCAAAGCATGTGGCTTTCTCTCTTCTGAAGCTCACCTCTGCTAATTCCTCCTGCCTGGGGAGTCAGACCCCACAGCACAAGTGTAACTCCTCAGAGTGGCAACTGGCAGCAGTTCCAGGAACAAAGCAACGACGTCCCCAACGATCAGAGGGATTGATTTCCTGAGCCCAGGAGAGGGATCCCGTGACCAGACACCCGGCCCCATGGTGGAAAGGAGAGCCGCGGAGTGGCATCACTGAGGAGGCCAGAACCTCTCTGCCCACTGCCACAAGGGGTTGGAAAGTCCTGGCTTTTGTCTTCCTCTTGGAATCATGGAAAAGTACAACCACAGAATCATGAACCATAGGGGGAGAAGGTACCTCGAAGGTCATTCTTATCCAGGGCCCGGATACCCCCATAAACGGATGTTCTCCCCTTGCCAACCCTCCTCACCTTGGCTTGAGCACAGCCCCTGACGGGACTCTCACTCCGTCCCAGAAAAGCAGCCGATTCCTGGTAGGGCAGCGCTCAGGGCAGCGACTGCCGTTGTCAGGTCCAGCCCCGTTTCCTGTCACTTCCAGCCCCTCCTGGTGCTTTGAAACCACATGGCAGTTCCAGCTCTTTCTCTAAGTCTCGGGGTCTTTGAGAACGCGCTCGTGTCATTCTTCCCCGTTGTCTTCACGTCTGCCGCAGGCTTGTGCCTTTAGCTGCACTCACCCTCCCACCCACACCCCTGAGGCCAGGGGGCAATGAAGATAAGTCTGGGCCTCTGAGCTGCTCTGTCCACTGTGCCCTCAGACCCTGCATCCACCACGCACCACCAGACCTCCCTAGCTTTGTCTTCTGGTTCTAGCTCCTCACCGCGCCTTGAACCCGACCAGACTTGCCCTCCCCCTGCCCCACCCCCCGGCCACTCTGAGTATCCAAGCTTCAGACATCGTGTTGACCCATCGAAAGAGCTTGAGGCCTACTACCCTAAACAGATCATCCCTAATTGCTCCACTATTTCCTCATAGGATGTGGTTTCAAGCCCCATCATCACCCTCATTTCCCCTCACCTGGACAGGCTACTCTTGGTCAATATTCATTCGTTCTCTCAGCCACTCAGCAACATGGTTGAGAACACAGGGTTTGAGATCAGATGATGGAGACTCTGCCCCTAACTAGCTATGAGACTTTAGAGAAGTGTCTTCATGTCTCTGAGCACCTCATCTGTAGAACTAGGAATAATAATAGTACCTACCTCATAGCTTTGTCATGATAAAAATAAACGAAATAATCTCTAAAGCACTTAGCACAGAGGCTCCAACATTCACTGCAAGTATTCGATACATGTTCTTTACTATTTTATTTTAAAATGATCATTCACTTATATATCATGTGTTTACTGCGCCCCGTGGCAGGCACTGGGATATAAATACCCCTCTTAAAGAGAGGGGCCCCCTTCAATCCAGGATGTGCAAGCTTACACTGGTACCCCGAGAGCAGAGAGCGGAGGCCCAGGGTCATGGTACGAAGGCAGAGAATAGACACTGAGCACTGCTTGCTGCCCAGGGTGGGTGACAAGGGCACTTGCCACCTTTCCAGATCTCTTTGAGTACCACAGCAACTCCCTGGGTAAGGTGGCACCACAGGGAAGCGGGGGGATGCCGGAGGGTGAGGTGAGAAATCCCCAGAGAAATACCCTCCCCTGCTTCTTCTTCGGCAGAAAGAGGCCATGCCTCTGCCATGCAGGAGGGCGATGTCCCCTGGGGAGGCCTTGCTGAATCTGCCTGGGACGGTTCCGGAAGTAGGAAGGGCGGCCGGGGGTGGGGAGGCGGCAGGAATGTTCTGGCCTGCTGCTCGTCCAGGCGAGTGTCCCGAGAGGAGGGCCTCTGGACATCAAAGATTCCTTTTGTCCCCTACCGAGTGGCAGGGCAGACCGGCCACTGGCGATGACTCAGGCCTGGCCCTGACGTCACCCACGCCCGGCCACTGGCCTCCCTCTGCAGCCAGGAAACTGGCTGGGGAGTGGCACTCGCAGACTGCAGCAAATCTCAAAATAAGGAGGCGACTGCCTCTCTCCTCCTCCTCCTCTCCATCGCCCCACAGCACACCTTTCTTTCCTTTTCTGCTGCTGCTTTTTTTCTTTGAAGCCTCACGGAAGGTTTTACTTATAGATCAACTTTCAAAATGTAGGAAGTCAGAATGGGTGACATCATCAGAAAGATATGTGGAGCTGATCTCGACAAGAAGTGAAGAACCCAGAGCAAGAAGGCGGTTATAACTCCTGAGTCCAGGGAGTTGGCAGCGTCTGGGTTTCAGAGGAGCCAGCGCCTCCGAGTAAGTGAAGGCCACCCCCAGACCCCCTCACTCAGCGCCCTTCACTGTGGGGCGCCATCTTGTTCCCTGACACCTGTGCCTGGCAGGCCCCAGCCCGGAGGGAGGGAATGGGGGCTGCATCTGGGAGACCCTCCGAATACGGCACCAAAGGGATCTCTCTGATCTTTTTCTTCTCCACAGGACCAGACAAGAATGCGTTTCCTCTCGAAAAAAAAAAAAAAAAAATATATATATATATATATATATACACACACATATATATATATCTGTGTGTGTGTGTGTGTGTATCTGTGTACACACACACACACACACACACACACACACTAAGGCTGAATTCTGGGGAAAATGGCCCATGTCGTGCCTTCCACCCCGTCACTCCTCTTGTTTTGTTTCCTCTTCCTCCTTCTGCCCTAGTGCTCTGTTTTGGACAGCCAGAATGTTTGTTCAGTTCTGAACTATTTGCTTCCTGGATCTTATACCAAGTAATCAGACACAAAAATAAACCCTGTTCTAGGCAAATACGTGCCCTGGGCCGTCAAATGGTATTTTCGCACCTAACCTGTTAAAAGATGGCAGCTCTGGTAAGAAAACGACCACAACCAGCTGCCTTTACCCAGCGTGTTTCTGGTTGCCTGTGGCTGTTCTGGTGTGTACACCTCCACTGTCTCACTGCCCTGTTTACAGAGAGCTTATTTTCATTCCTACGTGTGCCATCGCATCTGGGATGATATTAAACACAAAGACAGATTATAATGTATCTTTGGTGTCTGTTTTAATTTCACCTAAAGAAATCTTAAGTTTTTGCATAGCTTGTAATTTTACAAGCTCTGGAAGTTTCTACCCAAGAGAGTTAAATTCCCGAGAGAAAAGTTTTAACATGTACATAAGAACTGCAGAGCACACAGACATAGAAATCATACCCAGTTCTCCTGGCTTCCAAAGACATCTCCTGAGTCATTATCTAGTCTTTGTACAGCTTACTTAGCAGAGAAGAATTGTTCTTTATAAATTCAGTTTTATAATGATGGGGTGGGAGGGTATTTTAAAATGTATCTTATGTTATGAATGCAATAGGGAAGCTCATTGCTTACTGAAAAAGAGTGGCAGATTTCTTTATAAACTGAAAACACCCTTTGGAAATTAACCATGGCACACCAATATATCTGTTTTGTAGGTCTTACATTTTACTTTTTGTTTTATTTTCATATATCAGGTTGTCTTGAAGTGAGGCTCTGCTAAACCACTCTTCTTCTGGCTGTAAGAGCTGAATGCTGTGACCATTAATTTGGTGAGTGTCATTTGTCCCTAATGGCTGCTTAAATTTAGTTTACTAAATCTATTCTTTTGCTTTGCAGTAAGGTTTAAGGAAAGGGGAGAAGGCACAGGGACTTCTGCACACAATGATAACAGCTGTATCAAAGAGGGTAATAGGAATAGTTAAGATAGGCTAATTGCTGTAATAGACCGAAAAATGTATAATGACTCAAACATAATAGAAGTTTATTTCTTGGTCTTGTAACAGTAGAGGTTAGTGGGGCAACTCTCTTTCATGCATTCATTCAGAGACATGGGTTGAGAGAGGCTCCACCTTCTGCAGTATGTGGTTTCCAAGGTCACCTGGGATTGTTTCCACTTCCCAGTGGAGGAGGAAAAAAAGAGCGTGAAAAGGTGCACATGGAGACTTTCATGGCCCCTGCCTAGAAGTGGTGCACAACACTTCTACTAATACGCTATTGGCTAAAATGCCGGTCACATGACCACATCTGACCGCAAAGAGGTCTGGGAAATGTAGTCCCTGGGGTGGGGAGCAGCCACTTGCCAGTGACAGCTCAGGAGAGCTTCTGGAGAAAAGAGGTAGTCTTCTCTGGTACAGCATAATAAGGAACTTAGAGATGCTCAAGGATAGGACAGCAGAATGAAGCAGTGGGAGAAATAAACAGTGATCAGATATTTAGAATTCTCTAACAGACACTCTTAGGTAAAGAGTGGGCAAGGAGCAGTGGGTGAGATTTTTCAAGATGCCTCTGTCCATTCTGACCCTAAGCATTTACATGAGCGCCATCAGGCCACCACTGGCCAGTGAACCACGAAGGACATTCTTCCCCCTTCCCCCCCCCAAAAGGTCCTCTTGGTCTAGGACCATTCTGGCTCAGTTTCCTGGTCCTGGGTGTAGTCATGGTTGTTGGAATTGTCCAACAGAATTCTGTTCCACCAGTGGTCACTAGGAAAGCTCATAGTTTCTTTAACTCATGGTTCTGTCTGCTCTTGTGGGTGTTGGGAAGCTACCCTCCTCCAGATCTTGGCATACTTTTTAATAGTGGGAGGTAGTGGAGGGAATTCCTGACAAGATGGGATCTTCAAATCAAGTTATTAGAGAAACATGTAAAAGCAGACTAAAATGGCTCTGGCTGGGGAGATTAATGCTCCCCAAAGGATTTGATATACAATTCTAGCTTTTTCTTTTCAGCAAAAGTTGCAAAACATTTACTGAAATAATGAGTGGTAAGGTTATAAGCCCTGTCTGAAGAACCCTGAATTAATTTGATACTTTATGTAACCTTTTCACCATTGTTGCTCTTAGTGCAGTATCCCCCTCGCTGGTAAATATCAGAAACCATATGGTGGTACCTCTATGATGGTCCCAAGGCATCATAAAGACCTCCAATAAAAATGGACTATATGTGCTCACTTCAACAGCACACACACTATAAAAATGGACTCCAGTCCTTGCCTGAGCTGCCTGGTACCTACTTCTCTAGTTTTGTTGTCAATATCTGACTAGACAGTCCGTTTTCTGATTATATTTTACCCCTGGACTTGACATTTCTGGCACTCACACCCACACCCTGAAGAATATACATTGTCCATTGTGTGGGAAGGCCAGCTACTGGCTGGTTTAACACAGCTCTCAGGCTCTCTTGGAGCCTAACGTCTGGCCTCATCTCCTCTTACTGCTGCCTCGCCTCTGCCCAGCCTCCTCACATCTGGAGTGGGCTAAGGAGGAGTGGAATAGAAGAACAAGTTACTTATTGCAAAAGTGCTTCAACCTCTGAAAGTCCATTTTCTTGGTTTGGTGGGTCCCAGAAGTGTCTACTGGGCGGAGAGAGCTGGCTGGGCTAGTGGAGTAAACTAAAGATAAGACCAGCTTGAACGGGAGAGTACAGTGCCTGTAACAAGGGAGCAGCCAGGAGGAGTAAGTTGAGAACGAGTACCAGGTTTCAAAAGCTGAGCCAAGTGGGGACGATCTGTTGCTGCATGTACAAGCCTAAAGGAGTCTGCCAGGAAGGGCAGGGCCAAAGGCCATGGTCAAGGAGGAAAAGGAGTCAGGGTCCATTCACTGGGGAGACTCTTAGTCATAGCTTGTTAATTTCAACTGCCATGTGATAATGACTCCTCAAAGCACTAAGTATGCAGGAATTGGCAAATGAGTGTGTGTAGAAGGGGTTAGCTGGGGTCAACCTGCTGATTTTTAATGTCTAGCTGCCTAGCATGGCAGAGAGAGGAGTGCGGCCGCCAAATCAAAATTTCATTGCCACCAGCACGAACCCTCCACAGGGAATTGGTACAGCACACTGGGTGACACCACGGACCCACCAGCAAGGCAGCGGTAACAAATACACACTTTGTAAATATTTTGATCTTTGACATTTTCAAAAAAGCGTCCAAGTAGACATTACGGGGAAAGTTAGACTTTCTTGAGCTTCCTTAACTTATAATTTTATATTTTATTTTACTTCTAAATTTTTTTTGTTGAAGTGTTATTAATTTACAGTGTTGGGTTTGTTTCTGGTGTATAGAAAAGTGATTCAGTTTTATATATATAAATTTTTTTTTTCCGTTCTTAATTCCATATGAGGGATAGAATTCAAATCTGGGGACTCATAGTCTTTTCAGAGCTTAGGTCATCCCTGTTGATTTGTGATACGCAGATGTGGTCTGGGCACAACTGGCTGACGTAGGCAGTGCCTGGACCAGTTTGTTATTTTTAACCCCAGAGGTTTTATACTTTTCATGGCACAGAAGTACAAGCTCCCCTCTTGCTCTGGGTCAGCATTATGAATGTCGTGTTACTCCCTTTGGAGGATTTTGCAATCAGGCCACGTCACAGACACCAAAGCTAAGAATTCACGGTAATGGGGCTTCGTAATTTCTCATGCTGAAATCCCCTGACTTCTTGTCAAGAACGCAGTTGGAAAACACCACACTGAAGACTTCAGGGTTTTGTTTTTAACTCAAGCCTCTGGTTTTCATCAGAACTTTATAGCTTCCTCCTGCTTCCGAAATGGTATTTTTAAAAAATGTAAAACTGAGATTCTGTCAGAATAAGTAAGGTAATATATGTGAAATGGTTTGGGCAACTTAGGAAAATGTGTGGCAACTCGAGTTGTTGATGAAAACAAGTACCATAGTTATGGTCAGCATTGGCGTTTGGCTTTTGATATTGCTATTAATACTGTAAGTATCATATTTATTTATTTTTTGGTCTCTCTAAATTGACTTTCATCTGGAATCCTTAGCACCACTTCCTTTATATATATACATACATATATATATATATATATATATATATATATAAATTATTTATTTATGTTTGGCTGCGTTGGGTCTTCGTTGCTGAGCGGGGGCTACTCTTCGTTGAGGTGCGCGGGCTTCTCATTGCGGTGGCTTCTCTTGTTACGGAGCACGGGCTCTAGGCGCGCGGGATTCAGTAGTTGTGGCACGCGGACTCAGCAACTGTGGCTCACAGGCTCTAGAGCTCAGGCTCAGTAACTGTGGCGCACGGGCTTAGTTGCTCCGTGGCATGTGGGATCTTCCCGGACCAGGGACCAAACTCATGTCCCTGCACTGGCAGGCAGATTTGGATTCTTAACCACTGCGCCACCTGGGAAGTCCCCGCACCACTTCCTAACTAGCCAAAGCATGTGGTGTAAAAATTTCAAGGACATTTGAAAAGCTTTGACTCTAGGCCAGGGGCCTAACCACGAAGCTTCTAATCTTATTCAGAGACATTTGACCTGGGACTCACTAAGATCCATGAGGGAGGGTATTTGAGCCATCTCTCTGCCAAAAAAAGATGCTTCCTGGCATTCGATGGGGCTCCCAGTGCACTGGCCAGAGGAGATTTTGAAAACACTCCACAGAAGCACTGGCCCTGGGTGGCGTCTCCCAAGCCGGAACAGAGCCCATCATCTGTCCAGAAGCCCGTAAGCAGAGTGCAGTCTCTCTGCTTGGTGTTCTGGGTAGGGGCCGGGGGGATTACACACAGAGGCAACAAGCATGAGATCAACCCAAGAGCAGTAAAGATGTTGTGGAAACTGTGAATTCCCTTCCACATTCCAGTTCCTATAGTCTGTTATCTTCAAATGCAGCAGGAAAGTATTATCTAGTGAAAAGGACTTTCTCATTGACCCAAATTCCTTGGCATCGACTATGTCAAGGTACTTTGCAAAAGAGGATGTAGCTTAAAATTCACCCCAGCACCGGACTCAGTCTATCTGTCTTCCAAGTCCTCTTGCAGCAGCGAGGCCATGGCTGGGCCGGGCTCCTAAGAGGCCACTCTTCCCTCTCTTTTCACTCTACGTGAGGCAAATTCCTTTTCTTTACTTTTAAAAAATTTGTAAAAAGAGCCATAACTAGTCACTATACAAAATCTAAATCTGGAAAATACAGAAAAATATCAAGAAGAAACCAACAATCTCTAGTAATCCAACAACCAAGCAACAATTCAATATTAACATGTCAATGTATTTCTTTTCCATTTTTCATATATATTCTTTTCTTCTTTTAAACATTACTGAAATGGTATTTTATATGCTTTTTTTCACCCCACTTAACGTTATGTTGTAAACATTTTTTCAAGTCACTAAATGATTTTGAAAATTTGATTTTTAATGGCTGTGTTTCCATTGCATGGATATATCTTAATATATCCATTCTTTTTTTATGTACATTTTTATTGCCTCTAGTGTTCCGCTATTATAAACACAAAAATATTCTTGTAGATAAATCTTGGTGGACACCTTAGGCAAAATTCCTAGAATTGAATCAGTAGGTCAAACGACCTATTTTTAAAGTTCCTAATGCATATTGATAAATTAGCCTCTAAAAAATTACCAATGTCTATTTCAAAACCTAAGTCCCCTTCAGTTTCTCATGTTAAAATGCATGCTCCTAGGCCCCAGTGGCATCAAAAGCTCTGAGGAGGGGGCCTAGGAATATGCATTTTAATATACCCTCCCAATCCTTATGCACATTAAGGCCTGAGAACTATTGTTAATGCTGCATTCAATTCAATAAACATTCATTTTCAGCAACACTTATTAGACAGAAAATAGTTAACCCTAAGCTAATATATCTAAACCAGAATTTAACTTAAAGGCTCTTTTTGGCTTCTGAATTTTAATTTTAATTTCTCCTTAATCGTGGTTTGGTATAGTTGAAAGATTATCAGCTAGGGAGTTAGGAAACCTTATCGTAAATATGAGGTAACTGAGCCCCAGAATGGTTAATTTACTCACTTATGGTTGTTACCCAAAGATTTAGTGGCAAAGGTAGAACTAGAACTTGAATAAACAAAGGGCCCGGATCCACCCAACCTCTGGGTAGTGATACCAAGTCCAAGCTCAGTAGTAGTAGCCACACGACAGGCCAGTAAATCGAGAGAGGAGGTGTTGGGGCAAAGGGATGGTGACTTTATTCAGAAAGCCAGCAGACTGAGAAGATGGTGGACTAGGGTCCCAAACAACCAGCCTACCAGAGTTAGAATTCAGGCGTCTTTTATACTAAAAGGGGAGGAGGTGTGGCTAGTCGTTGCAAACTTCTTGGTGTCAGAATCCTTTGGTCCTGCAGCTGTCCAAGTAGGTCTGGTCACAATGTTCCTATAAACCTCCAACAAGACAAATGTTATTCTCTGTTCTGCAACTGTTTATCTCTATGTGAATGGAGAAGTGTTATACCTTTAAAGGTCAGAGCCTTGAGAATGGGCTATCACTTATATTTCAGGCTATGGGCAACACTGTTTTACAGAACGTGCAGAGCCAGCATGACTAAGCACAGGCCACAGAGCACAAAGGTTAGAGCTAAAGGAATAGATCCACTATGGAGTCAGGTTTGTTCTTCTCTGTTACAGCAGTAGAGACAAGGCGCCGAGAGAAGACCGACTCCTGAAGTGAGCGCTTGCTTCCACCAGGGAATTTTTATCTGCCTTCTGATAGGCAGGGCATACCTCAGGACATGTGTGGGCGGCCCAGACCCTGCAAGGGTCACCTCATGAGACCACTCTGGGCCCTGAACCCCGAGGTGGTAACACTTAGACCAAGGAGGACACAGGATAGCCACACGGATCCAGACCATGAGGGCTGAGTATGAGGTTGGGTCCAGAATCAGAAGCCGAGAGAACAGTGCAGGGGCAGGCAAGGGCAAGACTCATACTGTGGCAAAAGTTAGGTCGCAGCAGCGTGAGTTGAAAAGACCGAGCCAGAGCCGGGGGGAGCTGCCGTGCATTCAGCCTGGAGGATGGAGTCTCATTACCCAACCTCACGGTCAGGCAAGGTACTGCCCCAGTCTGCGCCTGCCTCATTATATCCGAAAGGTGCTGTGGGCTGGGCTGCCTTCTGACAGCAGATAAGTAGGAGCACCTGGCCGAACGAGGACAATGGGCCAGAGAAGAGGTACCCAAGAATGGAAACTTGGAAAATCCTCTGTTACACCAGAGAACGTAGTGAACAAACAACAACCAAATTTGAAAATTCTCACCACCTTCTAAGAGGAAGTGTAACTATCCATCTTATCTGTATAACTCTGCTCAAAGCCATCAGACCATACCCACTGGTCACCTGATAGTATCTGGCTGCCCTTCCACTCATTTGATCAATACTACCTCCACTTCTGGAGGGTCACTATCGTGTCATTTGACTTTTGGGTTCAGCCTCCACAGACTGCTCAGCCCCC
Source organism: Balaenoptera ricei (assembly GCF_028023285.1). Taxonomy (NCBI): domain Eukaryota; kingdom Metazoa; phylum Chordata; class Mammalia; order Artiodactyla; family Balaenopteridae; genus Balaenoptera; species Balaenoptera ricei. The sequence continues at coordinate 16,251,964 of NC_082642.1, read as the reverse complement.
AACAGTCCCCAGTTCACGGTCAGGTTCTATATATCACCATTTAGGTTCCTCCATGCCCAAGTTCACGTCCATGTCCTGTGAATGCACCAGGTAAAGCACAAGAGCCAAAAGTCAAAGGAGCGCCTTCGTTCACTGCACCCATCCTACACACAGAAGCATGAAGGAATTTGCCTAGGATCACAGAGCTTCCCTGCTTCTGTGCACGATCTCCGTTATCTCTTGGCTGTCCCCATGCAGGATCACTGCCCTCCTGATTCTTGGCCTCCTGGTCCAAACCTGTGGAGTCAGGGTCATGATGGGTATGGATTCTGGGAAGGTCCACAGCCTCCCTTGAATCAGGGGTACAGCAGATGGAAGGTGACTTTCCAGACATGGCTGGGCCAACTCGAGTCATCGCTATGAGGCTGGCCCTTTACAAAGCCCATTTCCCTGGTGTCCTGAGCAACTTCCTTGGCTGAGACACCTTCTGCTATGCACATGGAATTCTAATTGCTGGCAGGACCTGGATCCCTAGGCTAGGAAGATCCATGGGGTGGTGACAGCAGTGCCTCCAGATCTAACTCCCAGGAGGTGGAAGTCAGAGTTCCGTGACATCCAGACAAAGTGTCCGCATGCTGCTGGAGAGTCTTGAGTGGTCAACAGAGTAGGAGGTCCAAGGGCAAGAACTGTTCAGTGTGGCCTGTGACATCTGACAAGTGCCACTGGTGGTCCCATCCTTACCTGTCTGTGCTGACTCCATGTCCGCCCCACCACCACCCTGCCGGAACAGACACACATCCTGCTAATAAGTTACCAACTTTAGGAATAAAAAGCACTTATACAGTCTCTGGCCAAAGCTGCAGGAGGACGCCAGCCCAGGCAAAGTCCGTCACTGCCCCTTGACTGTCATATCATGGCCTTCTTATTACCCCATGGGAGCAAGTATCACTGGTATCAAGTCTGCCTGCTGGGCCAAGAGGTACTGCCTCAAAGAAGCCCAACATTCCCAGATGGCAATGTCCCACTACTGCCGTCAAGAGGAACCAGAAAAACCTGAAACCTCACCCCGTATCAAGAGCCCCATTTTCCATCATCAAAATGCCAGACAGCCCACACTGCTGTGTAGACAAGTATTAGGAAAGCTGGAACAGTGAAAGAGATCTGAAGCCATGCCATTCAAGCCCTGAAGGCCCCACACTTGACTGCCATCTTGACTGGGAACCATCAAAAGGAGCCCCTATGCATCTATCAGGATGGCTAAAATAAAAAATACTGATGTTACCAAATGCTGGCGAGAATGTAGAGAAACCAGATTGCTCATACACTGCTGGTGGGAGTATAAATGGTTCAGCCACTCTGGAAAACAGTTTGATAGTTTTTAATAAAGTTAAACATACACTTACCGTACATTCCCACTCCTGGGTATTTACAGGCGAGAAATGAAAACTTAGGTTCACACAAAAATCTGTACATGAATATTCATAGCAGTTTTATTTGTTATAGCTTAAAACTGGACACCTACCACGTGTCCTTCAGTGGATAACAAACTGTGGTACCTCCATACCATGGATTACTATTCAGCAGTAAAAAGGCACATCTTCCCATCCAACATGAACGGATCATAAGGGCATTCTGCTGGGTGAAAGAAAGCCAGTTCCAAAGGGTTACAGACTGCATGATTGCACTTACATAACATTCTTAAAGGGACAAAATTACAGTGTTGGAGAACAGATCAGTGCCAGGGGTTAGGGTTGGTGGAAGGTGGGACTATGGTGGGGTAGCACAGGAGTTTCTTTGTGGTGATGGAATAGTTTTGTATCTTGATTGTGTTGATGGCTTCTCCAATCTCCACATGTGATAAAATTTCATAGAGCTCTAGACACACAGACACATACACACACACAGAATGCATGTAAAAACTGGTGAAATCTGAAGTAGTAGTCTGTACCTGAGTTAACTGTGTCGTACCAATATTACTTTCTTGGTTTAGAGAATGTACTACAGTAGTATCAGATAATACCATTCTGGGAAGACAGATGACATCATACAGTTACTGTACTATTTTTGCAACTTCTTGTGAATCTTAAACTCTTTCCCCAAAAATTATTAAAAGCAACTTTTTAAAAGTTTTATTTTAGGTTTAAAAAAAGGGAGAGGTTGTTCCTCACCCCAAGGAAGGGGGATTCAGCCACTCCACTGGCTTCTCTTTTATGAGCAACTCCTATTGTTTATTTTGCCGCTTTCTAATTTATGGTTAGGCGTCTACGGCGGCATCCTGGTGGCTTTGGCCTCACCCTCTGCTTCTCAGAGTCAATCAGAGTCAGCCCATCTCAGACCCAATCAAAGCTCGTCTTCCAGCACTGAGTGTGAATGTTCTCCCCTCCTCCACCCTGAGACTGTAACTTCAAAGACTCAGATCTAAGAAATGGTCTCACGGTGAAAAATCGAGGACAAATCATCCTTCTCACCCCTGCACGGTCATTTCTTTTCTGGAATGGCTCTATGTCTTCCCTGTTCTTCATACAGATTATTCTCTTCACCTTCACCAAATGGCCCCTCCTCTAATGGAAGGAGATTAACCCTTCTCTGCCCCCTCTCAATCTCATTCCGCTGAGGGCTTTCTCTCACCAGCTCTGCTCTCTCCGGGCCTCGTGCCCGCAGCTGAACGCTCCAGTGTGAGATGGCTGCCTTCCCTTTGAAGCATTTATGCCTCTGTCAAACACCTTTTTGCCAGACTTGGCCCTGGGAAGACAGTTTTGAAATTAAACTTATCGTGAGCCCCCTGGGTTTGCAGTATGGAATCGCACAAGGCCCTGGGCATTTAGGTCGAGGGGTACCTGCTGTGCTCACTACCTTCAGGGCCTCATCTTAGTGAAATTCTAGCATTATTTATTCCCTTGTTTTGTGGTGGGGTCCCCAGCACCACCTAAGATTGAGGCTGTGCACATGAGACTGATGTCTATGTGACATCCTGTCCGGATATGACAAGACACACACACACAAGCCACTGTCCCCCAGGACTGGCCTCAGGCCCTAATTTCCTGCCATGCCTTATTCATCAGGGGCAGCCATCTCAAGAGACCGTGGTGAGAGGGACATAGGTGTACGTGTCTTAGGCCTGGTTGTGAGCTGTAATCAGGTTGCTGGGCCAGAACGGGGACTATTCGAATTGTTGCTCTTCAGTGGGCGTTGGTGAATCTCCTAGTTTTGCACCTTCTGGTTTCAAAACCATACTGAACAACAGAAAATGAAACCTGCAACTTATTTTTAGCTGCTTATGCTAACTCATGAGATTTTTCTTTGCAAACCAAATAGGACAAAAGCCTACTTCAGCTGGCTGAACTTAATCTGAATGACTTAATATAGCAATCAAGCCTATCACCTCTGATACTTCCCAAATAACACTTGGTCCCAGGTGATATTTTGCCTAATATTTACTATTTTGCTAAAAATTATATTTAGTTGAGCTTTAAAAAAATTAAGTATTCTATAACATTTTCTTCTGAGAGGAACTGGGAAAGAAGTTATAAACCCTCTATACTGGAATCTATTCATTAATTCACTTATTCTATAACCATTTGTCAGGCACCTATTTAGGTGAAAAGTGGATTTTTTTTTTAAATTGAGCCAGTGTGTTGAATTACAAAGAGCAGAATACTAGTAATTAAGGAATACGGCTTTTATCCTGGTTGCTGAGGTCTTCAGATATCACAATCTCTTTGAATCTGATTTTCTCCTCCCTCAGAGAAAGGGTTCAGGGGCTTCCCTGGTGGCGCAGTGGTTAAGAATCCGCCTACCAATGCAGGGGACACGGGTTCGAGCCCTGGTCCGGGAAGAAGATCCCACATGCCGCGGAGCAACTAAGCCCGTGCGCCACAACTAATGAGCCTGTGCTCTAGAGCATGCAAGCCACAACTACAGAAGCCCATGCGCCTAGAGCCCGTGCTCTGCAACGAGAAGCCACGGCAATGAGAAGCCCGCGCACCGCGACGAAGAGTAGCCCCCGCTCACCGCAACTAGAGGAAGCCTGCGCACAGCAGTGAAGACCCAACGCAGCCAAAAATAAATAAATAAATAAATGAAATTTATTTAAAAAAAGAAAAAGAAAGAAGGGGTTCAGATGACATCATCTGAAGTGCCTTGCCCATCCTATAATTCTGTGAAATGCGCTATGCCATTGAGAGCCCGAGGAAACGTTGAGGCACATTTTGGAGACAGTGGTGTGGTCGTCAAGCCACCCTTATTTCTGTGTCCCCTTTCCCTGTTATAGGAGGGACAGATGTAAACAAAGCCTGTGGTCTGCTTGCCAGACAACTTGTCCCCCCACCCCCCTGACTTGGTAAACAAGTGATTAAGAACTTGAAAGACTTCCATAGGTATTTTTAGTCCCCAGATCCGTTCCTTAACTCATGGAACAAGTTCTCTAATTTTAGGAAGTCGTTTCAAAGGACAAAGCTGAAGATTCCACTGGTAGTGGTGGGAGCTGAGAAAGGACCCCTAATTTGGTGTTGGTTAATCAAGATCCTACCCATATAAGCCCCTCCATTGCACCTGGCAATGCTCTAGGTGCTGTGGGAGATACAGAGATCTCACAGGATGCCAGCCAGAGACGTGAGTAAAGGCAGGTAATTCAACACAACAAAAACATATTGTGCTTTTATCTTTAGTCCAAAGGAAGTGAAGATTCACTGAGGTTTGTTAGGCTGCTCTGGTGAGAAGAGGTTCATGGTTGTGACCTTTCCGAACCACAAATTCATTCATCTGAGAGAAGAGAAAGCAAATGAATTTGTTCCCAGGTTGTCTTGGAATATTTGCTGCCCAGGATGAAGAAAGGTATGAGGAGAGGATTATGTTCTCACGTGGGGTAGATTTTACCCATCTGTAAGAATTCTTCCTTCTCCACTTTCATTTACGTCACCACCTTCCCTCTTCAACCTAGTTGCCTGCTAATCTCTCTAGAAAGAAGAAACTCAGCCTTCTTGCTGAATGTCTTTTGCCAATTCAGGATCTAGAAGACCCTGCTGTTTCATTTGCTCTCCATCTGGGGAGTGGCAAACAGTGACGGCTGCGAATGAACGTGTGACTAGAGATGCAGGAATGCTCTTGGTCTCCATGGGCACGCAAGGTCTTTATTAGTGCCACATTTCCAATGCACTGCAAAATGAAAGCAGGGACTATTCTGCTGCTAAAGCTGAGGTAGTGACATCGAAAATGGTGGTGAGCCATGCTGAGGATATTCCCACGGGACAGTCTGAGCTGAATTAGCTTGGGGTGGGATGTTGTCCACCACAGTCTCCCTGGCAACCCTAAGTCACATACCACTTTTTCTCGGTTGAAAACCACATGGTTCACATTTCCCTTCTCCCTCCAACTCTTTCCTCGAGGGTAACCTCAGTTTGGTCCCCAAGGCTTGCTGCCCGGTCCTTGCCATCAAGTGTGTACTCCTTGCCCTCATCTTACACAAGTGCTGATGGATGGAAGGGAGAAACCTCATGTCTAAGAACTGGAGCAGGCTTCCTGGAGCTCAAACTCCTCACGCATGTCCATTCACCCGACCCTTTGTTCTACTGCCTCAGGACCACTGAGAGAGATAATCCTCCTCTCATATTCCGAGCAGGGTGGAGCTGATGGAGTTGATTTGAAAGCCCCCTTTGCAAGCCATCTGGCTGGCATCTAACATTACTGCCAATGAGTGAGACAGTCATCTGGTCACCTAGCCAGGAGGCAGGAGACTTGGAGTCCAGCTCTTGGCCTAACCAACCTAGAAAGCAAGCAAGCGGGGCTGGATTTTTTAGAATCACAAACCTTCAGAGCTGGAAGGGATCTTAAATGGGGGCAGAATGTACAGATGTTCACATAGAGAGGCAATCATTAAAATGATTCATTTGAAACACTAAGCTTGGAAAATCTCTTACTCAAAAGTTAGGCTTTTCAAAAGTCCATTTTTAAAATATGTTGGGGAAGGAACTCATCATACGGACTTAAGTTGTCTGTTCAGGACAGAAATCTATCTGTGAGTAGAAACCAGGTCAGTCTTTTTTTTTTCTTTAATTTATTTTTTTAACATCTTTATTGGAGTATAATTGCTTTACAATGGTGTGTTAGTTTCTGCTGTATAACAAAGTGAATCAGCTATATGTATACATATATCCCCATATCCCCTCCCTCTTGCGTCTCCCTCCCACCCTCCCTATCCCACCCCTCTAGGTGGTCACAAAGCACTGAGCTGATCTCCCTGTGCTATGCGGCTGCTTCCCACTAGCTATCGATTTTACATTTGGTAGTGTATATATGTCCATGCCACTCTCTCACCTTGTCCCAGCTTACCCTTCCCCCTTCCCATGTCCTCAAGTCCATTCTGTAGTAGGTCTGTGTCTTTATCCCCGTCCTGCCCCCAGTTTCTTCATGACCAGTTTTTATTTTTAGATTCCATATATATATGTTAGCATATGGTACTTGGAACCAGGTCAGTCTTGATTGTTATACTGAGTTTTCTTTGATTATTTATTTATTTATTTATTGATTGATTGATTGATTGATTGGCCGCACGGCATGCAGGATCTTAGTTCCCTGACCAGGTATCAAACCCGTGCTCCCTGAAATAGTAGCTCAGAGTCTTAACCACTGGACCACCAGGGAAATCCCTCTTTGATAATTTAGATTAGAATAATCTAACAACTGGATAACAAGTTTATTCACAAATGCAGGCTTGTAGAAGAATTTTAATACAGCAAATGGGTAAACTCACTTACTAAGTGTGTGATCTTGGGCATAGTCTCAGTTTCCTCATCTGTACCATGAAAAGACTGGACTTCATTAGGTGAAGTAGTTTGCTCAAATGGATATGTAAGCTTTTCCACTTATCTCACCTGATAAAACATTTCCAAATTATGACAAATCTCTGACCAAAACTGTTATCCTGCTTTCTATCCTTAACTTTCCAACATGGTCTAGTTAATTCCTCTTCTCTTATTCTTTTCCACCTGCTGGTCCAAACTGTCTCCAGTTGGTACCCACAATTCCCAGGGCTTGGAGAGTTGAGGCTGGTTCATCTAAACAGGGGTAGTCCTGGCTCCAGGGAGCAGGGGTCCCCTCTACCAGGAGTCTGCACAATCAGAAGATTCCTATTGATACATCAGGACAGAATGTGGATGGAGGAGGTTTTATCCTTTTAGGATTGTTGGAAAGACCCAGACTTTGGAATCAATTGGACTGGGTTTGAGTCCTAGCTCTGCTATGTGTGACTGGTAATCTCAATTAGTTCCTCACTTAAAGTTGATGATAACTAATACCCACCTTGCAGGATTATTGGGTTAGAATTAAATAATATAATATAGCTAAAATATTGAGTACATAGTAGGTTTTCAATAAATGGTAGCTACTATGGACTTAGCTCTGATCAAAGTAGAAAGCAGAAGTCCCTGCCCAGATATCTAGGCAAAATGTAGATGTTCAAAGTAGCATTAGACTTTCCTAAAAATTTAGGCTAAAATATCATCCAAAGGCATTTTTAGTCATTGATAAATTAAGTCACCATGTTGTTTCCATGAATATCCCACAAACAAATGTAATAACCAACCTCATAAAAATGTTTAAACTTTTTAAATTCTAAGAACTTAAACAAAAATGTTACATCTGGTAAACATTTTATTTTTAAAAATTGAGATTAGGAAAAAAAAATCAAGATTAGAATAGCCGAACCTGATAACAAATTTTACCCACAAAGGTTGAATATCTATATTAGGTATAAACGGAAACCAGCTGTAGTTTTTAATGCAGTGAATGGAGCAAAGAAATGTGCAAACCAATCCAAATGTTTATAAACCAAGGATTCCTTGGGGACTCAGTGCCCTGACTTTATGTTTTTTTTAAACAGAGAGTCAAGCTTTGTTCATACTTGAATTATGTACTTTGCATAAGTCATGCAATTTAACTTTAACCCACAGGACTGAAAATAAAATGAGCTCAGATTGCAGAAGGAGACTGTAAGCAAGTAAGGGCATTAATCAAAGTGAAAGAGGCAGCCCTTACTGCTAGCTCTGTCCTTCTCCAGCCTGCTCCTGCCGGATTATTTTGGGTTCCTTGTGCTTGACTCATCAAAGTGGCAAAAACAGGTTAAAATTTTCATCACGGAAAAAGGATTTGTCTGTTAAATGAACGTTTGTGCCTATGCCCTGAGGAGGTTGATGAGCACACAATTTTTAAAAATCATAAATGAGTGCATACCCTTGCCACTTGTAATCACGACAAAGCTTAAGTAATTCGGGCATGAGCATGGTTTTTTTTTTTTAAGTGCAAAACAGGATTTACTAGTCGAGAATGTCTGTCTAAACAAGCTCATGCATCTAAATGCTTTCAACTACAGCTCAAATTTGTTTAATACAAGCAGGTTCGGTAAACGAGCCACATTTGCTCGTTGAATATTTTGGAACATCACAAAATAAAGCGATATGTGGCTTTTAGGCTCGATTTGACAGACGGTAGACAGAGAACCCCACTGGGAGGTTTGGAAACCACTTGCCCTGGCATCCGACTTACAAGCACCAGTAAGGGACCTGACCGCATTCGCCACCCTGCCCCTGTAAAGCGGACATAACACTATTCACTCATCTTGTGGGAGCCTGATCTGGATTACTGTCCTTGTCACTGTCATTTATTATCTCAGGCAGAGGAGGCAGCGACTTCATTCTATGTGGTCAGAGTAGATTCCATATCGTGTATCTTTAGCTTGCATGATAATAATTTGTATTTTAATGTGAATGTCTAGCTTTCGAGTGTTATTAATGAGGACTATCTGGACAGACACCAAGGGCATCAAATGTCTAAGTGTTCACTTCAACCTCCTCCAACCCCACTTTAAGGACCCCGCTTTATAGACGACCATATATTAAATTGGTACCTTGCAACTGAGCGTTATAAGCTCACTAATTCTCAACCTCCATGGTAAAGGAGGAATTAGCCTAGGGATACTCCATCCTAATTTTCTGTCGCTGTCAATGCTAACCAGAGCTCATAGAGCAATGATGGTGGGGGCGGGGAAGATGGGTCCACCATCGGGGTTAGACCAGGAGCTACTGTTTCCGTTAAAGCCACGTCTATTTCTGGAATAGTTGTGGGAGAGAGATGTGCTCCAAAGCGAAGAGGACTCGGAGTGGTTCAGGTATGACCGACCATCTGGACAACCCAGCTCAGAGACTCTAAAGTGTACGGGATAGAGGTGGGCTGTATACTTTCTATACATTGAGCTAAAAAATCACTTGGGTTCGGTGGAAGGAGACAGAATGAGAGCTAGAAACAAAAGATCCGGCTGTGAAACCTAGTACCTAAGTTCAGATGTTCAAATACATTTTCTCCTTTAAAAAAATTCTGGGCAACTTAAATGTTTTGCTAACCTGATTATTTGCAGCCAGTTCTTATAGAAGAAAGAGGCAACCCCAGAAAAGATTAATTCATTTTTGCACGTGTTAAAATTAATTTACATTAGCATATTTAGTGATGCAATAGGCAATTAAAGACTTTTGGAGAAATAAGAAGAAGAAAAACGTACGTATTATATATTCAAAATCAGTCTCATAACATTTTCTAAAAATGTTGGCTTATGTCCAGGATCTAAGGCTGGGGGTGGGTATGGTTTCTTTGTAGCTGAAGAAAGAGTAGAAAAGAATCTGTTCCATTTCCTTAAAAATAAAAGACTTCATGTTTTATACAGCATGGTAAATGAAATGCTTTTCTGATTTTTACCTGCCAGCAGGATCTGGAGGAAATTTTCCTAGCAAGCTATGCTGTTTTCCTCTCTTTGGGAACATGGTGACACTGGTTTTGTAGCAAAACAGTCTTTGCTTATTAGGCATTTCTTCAAAATCCTGAATAAGCAGCTCTTTCCACATTTTTTGTTCCACATGTTAAACATTTCATTGCAATTTGAGCTTTGTCTGTGTGTGTGTGCGCGCGCGCGCGCGTGTGTGTGTGTGTGTGTGTGTGTTGATAGGAAAGATTGAAAGGGGATGTATAAGAATTCTTGAAGGTTTTTTGTTTAAAAAATTAATTCCTACGATTATGTATTGGAGTCTCTACAGAAGGTGATTCCAATTTATTACATACAGCCAAAGTAAAGCCCATCAATCTTGAGCAGCGGCAGCAGGGAGGGGATATTGAAGAAGACATGAAATTCGGTGTTTGAGTAGATGAGATTTAATTTTCGGAAAACATTTCACTCATAAAACAGATAGCACCCCAGTGTCAGCCCTGACCTCCATGATGTCAATGTCATCGTGGGAGCGTAGCTAAGCCTCAAAGTAAAACAAAGAAACATTGCATGTCAGCTCAACACCATTTCTTCCCTTACAGTATGTACAATATATATACACAAAGCCATTTGGTATTTCTGTTAATGGCTTGTTACTTTACGTTCTAGCTTTTGGAGGGGGAGGAAGGAGAAAAATCATTCTGCATTTCCTAGGTTCTGAGCAAGTACAGTATGCTGTTGCGAGACTTAACATTATTTAGGTCAGTGTCCTAAGGACAGCTTTTATTTTATCGTTCGTGATGGTCAGCTATACATCGAAAGGAACTCAGCATCAGTTTATTTTTCTGTAAGTGCTTTTATTCTGCTTTTAAGTTTAAGCAAATTCATTCACATTTTAATACCATTCCGACTGGGGAGGTGTCTGCCGTTCTGTACTGCAGATACATTTAGCAGAATACATTTACACGGCTTGTGGTTAGAGGTTATAGCACAGATACAGACAGCTGATCATGCATTCTTCTACAAGCCTGCCGGCACCATTTAGGATTCTGAAAAATAATCTAGAAATGCTACACCCTTTATAATATTATTCTTTACTTTGCAGTAGCTTAAAAGGTTTGTGTTTGTCATTGTTGCTAGCCATTCTATGAAATTAACAGTCTATAAAATGCATCCCGAACCAGATACATACTGTATTGAAAGCTTTCTTCAAGAAGAAGATATGACAGTGTTCGTTCCAGCTTATTTTCTTCCTTAGCAAAAGGATTGTTTGATTCTCAGAAGCAGAAGGGCACATTCATTGTGCAGCAGCTCTGCTGAACTGTATGAAATGCCTTCTACTGTCTGGTTGCAGAATTTGGAGTTTGCTAAACAGTGTTTAGTGATTGGGCTCATCTTGCATCACCAGTTGATGACATTTTTCTTTGTTCCCTCCTACCCAGTTGAACCAAGACTCTGAGGCTGATATGCAATGTCACTTACAACATTAATCAGACACTGCATTTAAGGTGAGCTGTCCCTTGCCTCCTCCTTCCCCAGTGCTCGTGTGCTGCCTGCAGTGCGTATCTTGCTTCTGCGAGCCTAAGATGGCAGGCAGGATTAGCCGTGCTTGTGCTCTGTGTGCATGCTGTGTATAGAATTCATTACACGTTGCCTAGTATTTCAGATGTGAGTATGTAAATGCTCGGGATGCCATATCATCTGGTAGCGAAGACTTGTTTTTGCCTCATTACAGCCTCAGCTATTTCAGCATCACCTTTCAGCTCCGATTCATTTGCTTCTGGATGTTTGCTTTTCATCACATTCAAAATAGAATTTTACCTTTTTTTTTCTAACAAAGCCAAAAAAAAAAAAAAAACCCCTAAAAACAAAAACAACAACAAAACTCTGCTACCAGATGGTGTCTCCCCTTTCTTCTTGCATTTGCTGTCTTTTAAATAATGTATGTTGTATTGTTAATTAATGTGAATATCAAATTAAACACTTGAAACTTACATGTTTATTATGCGGGTAGGAGGCAAGGTGGAATCTATTTTTAACTCTTATGCACTCCATGGTGTACAAACAACTTGGTTCTCAAATTTGTATTTTCAGTGCTGGTATCAGTGGTTTGATTTTCAGCAGATGTGACAGTGGCCTTTGCAGTGGTCAGCTCCAGGCTTTGAACTCTCAGAGGAGGAAGGGAAAAAAATTCAACACGCTACTTCCTTGGTTGCAGCCTCAGAGAAACCTTGGATGAGAAACTTCTTTTTTCAAACCTGTTTTCCTGTTGATAAATTCAGTTCTCGTGATCACAGTACATTCAAGCTGTTCTGCGTATGGTTTTGTGTGTGTGTGACAATTGCATCTAAAACTTGAGAGCAAGAAGACGGAGAAATCAGTTGGTCTCCATCGCTTTACATAAAAATGGCTGAATGTCTTGTGATGCTAGCACTGCATTAAGTGATACATACAGGTAGGTTGAAATTTGCATGTTTTATAGATTTTTTTTGAGCCATGTAGCAAGAACATTAAATAGATTAAAATATGACTTTTAAAACAAATTAAATAAGACAGTTGTAATTGGGAGGGGAGGGTATTCAGTTGGATGGCCTTTACTATTCAGATACTATACAAATATATAGCTTTTATAAACTTATAAAATGATTCTGCTATAAAAGTGAGGTGATTCCTCCTAAAAAATCACATATATGATAGGTGTGGCGCCATTAGACCACAAAAGAATTTTTTGAAAAGTCTGTGGATTCAGCTCCATTTTAGCTTGAAACTAAAAATAAATGGGTTTCTGGAGATAATTTTGAACAGCGCAAATAAGCTTAATAAGAAACATTTAAAATATTTAAATTTTAAGAAGCGGTCTTTAAACGTGTTATATGAAAGATGAAAATAAAAACTTAGAGGCTTCCAAAATCAATTTTAGATAATGTACAAGAATAAATGCATTATTTGTATATCTATTATTTGGGGAGATGAGGAATTCCAATTTTAAAGGGGGAAATATTAAATATAGGTGGCTCTGTTAGAAGAAAAATAGCCTCACTGAATGAAACAGAGTCCCTAGAATGGTTCATTGCAAACCATACAGCTGTGGTTCTGTAAGCACCAAATTCTGGCACTTTTCAAAATAAATTCATGGGTTCTTTCCTTTGAGCTTAACTTCTCAAATATATTTTAGTTTCAAATTAACACTGGGCCAGAACCTGTTTCTTTAGTAACCACATCTTATTTTAAAATGCAGTAACAGATATGCAAAAGATAGTCTTTAAAAAAAAATGTTTCATGAAAATTTTGCAGTTCTTTTTCCTCTCATGTAGAGTCTGAACTGGTTTTAGACATTTATACATGCGGTCTTCCAGTCTTAAAAATTAAGCCATATTTCTATACATAGAAACCTTGCACAGTAAGAGCTTTTTCTTTTCCCCTTTGTGTTCAGCACTTTCAAAATTAAGGTTTTCTTTGTCATGTGCTCCGGAATGCTGGTCAAGGCTTGTGTGCAAAGGTGTAGTTTCATTATCACGAGTTCACCAGCGCCACTGAAACAATAGGTATCTCAGAAATTCTGAGAATCAGAAAATGCTTATGCTTTTGTTTTGCCTGATCCCTCCATTGGTAACCGCCGAGCTCTCAGTAGAGAAGGACCCAAACCCAAGCCCACCCCAGCCCCAACTATAAGTGCACATGGAGCCTCTGGGCAACCATCTTTGTAGGTGTGTTAGGAGGGAGGTGCTGCCAAACCCAAAACCTCCCTGAGGTTTGCTCCAGTGTGTAGAACATTGAGCTGCACAACCATCTGTGTAAACAGTTGCTTTATCTTAGCAGTTTGCCTAATATTCCAAAGCACTGTCTATAAAATCAAACCTCTAATGGACTAAAGATTTGTTGTTGTGGTGGTATTGTTGTTTTGAGGCCAACTTAAATATTTTGCTTGGTGTTTTTTCTCTGGTTCAATTATATTAGAACATGATTCATCTCACAGTGATTTTGCTCTCTGGGCTTGCCATGAAATATCCTTCCTGCAATACCTTTTTTTTTTTTTTTTTTTTGCTGTTTGGGAGCCATTTTCCTTCTTGCCTGTGACTTAAAAAGACTAAGTACATTTTGCATATAGCATCAATCAGAGGATTGTAAACTGAAGGGAAATGTCGGAACCCTGATTCAGCATTGCCTGTTTATTTTAGTATCAGTAGCATTAACAGTTGCAGTAGGATCAAGCTAATTGTCATTCGGTCTTGAGCAAATAATGAGCCCAGCATTTGTAATTAAAACACTATTGCTGTTCGGAAAGATTACAACTCAATGTCTTCTATTCTGATAGGCCGGTACAAATTAATCATTTTGAACCCGTTTGAATCTTAATCACAAGATTAGATGGATTCAATGGAATTGTTTTACCCTACAATTGAATGCCTGAGAGATTCAACAGTGTATTTCTTCTCTGTAAAATGTCGATCCTTTTGTTTTTAACTCAAGCATGGTTGTGTTACCTTGTAGATTTTCATACCTCATGATTTTTTGTGGCATTATTCATTTATGTGGCTCTTGGTCTCTCCTAAAAGAATTTTAAACACAAGTCAAGGAGCTTGAAAGCCAAATAAGACTGTTGGGAAGTATACTGTACCACTGTCATTGTAATTAATAGACCAGTGAGTGGAAGAATAATTATTATTTATTACTTTGTTGTATTTCGCCTTAATGCTTTGCCTTCATATTTCACCAGGCACAAAGCTTTTCTAAACTTACCCACTTACAATTATCATTGGATTTCCTGCCGATTGTAGAGGATGGCACTTATCCCTTCTCATTGTTGAAAAGGCAGTGCTTAACCCATTTATACTTTTTGGCTAAGGTGTTTACACTGGGCAGGCCAGAGCAGGTGCGACAGGAAGAATGTGCAAACAACTGCCTTGTTCTCACCAAAACAAAATGGGCAAATCTGTGGTTTTCTGCCTGAATGATTTGTAGTCTAAAATTCTCAACTCTTTTTTCGGAGAATAGGAATTGTTTTTCCAAACCTTATTAACTCAGTGAGATTACCAAGATGGCATCTCTTGCTACTAGAGGGATGTTGATCTACCTCAGCAATTTCCATGGATCCCCCGTAGAGGAAATGGGTACCCAGACCACGTCTTAGGGCTGGTTGATATGGGGAGATGGATCTAGAAAGACGATCTTCTCTTTAATACGCTAAGCCTTTGAGTTCCCTGGTACCATATGGTTCATTCTAGCAGCTCCCTTCCAAGGGAAGTGCTGTTCTTAATGGCTTTCTTGGTAATTAAACATTCAACAAATATATTGAGTACGTACTACATACCAGGCATATTCCAGAGGCTAGAAATACAGTCATGAGCAAGAGAGACCAGGGCCTGCCTCTCATAGACCCACGCCTAGTGTGGTGGAGTGGTAGGGGCCAGGGGCACAAAAATAAATATGTAAACAATTAATTGGAGAAGACAAGTGCAAAGGAGAAAGAGAAGACAAAATTTAAAAAAACAAGGGTGTGTTGTTGGGAGGCGGAGAGCCACTTTAGAATGGTTGGCCAGGGAAAGCCTTCCGGAGGAGTGGTATTTAGGTGGAGACCTGGGTGGTGAGATGGATCCAGACAGGTGGAGGGCTGATGGAGAGTGTTACCAGGAAGAGGGGTGTTCATGCTCAGACCACAAACTCCTTTCTACGAGTAACTGCCATTATATGAGAGCCAGCTCTGAGGACTTGGTGCGTTGAGCCTGACTTAGGTAAGCTGCCCGCGAAGCAAGACGGTGGGCCAGGCCCGCATGGCTGGTTTTAGTCAAATTCCCAGGACTCAGTGCCAGCAGAGTCACTTCCTTTGACCCAGACCCACTGCAACACGGTCTCAGAAGGTGCAGTGAAGTTCTGGACTTTGCAGTCCTAGGTGGTATTGAAATTTGGGCACAGATTCAGTGCTAACCCAAGAAATCCACAGAAGAAAGGAATCCCCAAGCAAGGAAATTTCTGGGAAGCCTGTTGCTTCATTTTTCTTAAGAACTCCAGAACTTCAATTCATGGCAAAACATTGAGAGAGCCACTTCCTTTAATTTTTTTTTTCAAAGGCAGGAGGTGGAAGGGTCTGTCCCATCTTGCCAGTAAATTGTCTTTGACCTCTGACACCTCAAACACTTCAGTTTCTGCAGAACTCTGTCTGCTGGTGGCTTTCTAAAGACCTCACTGCTTGGAGTGTTCTTTCTCTATTTGAACAAATAATACTAAGGAGATTCTTCAGAACCAGAACTCTTTCATGCCTTTTAGGTTCGTCTGCTAATGAAGCTCCAAGAACAAAGGGATAGGTTTGCTCTACACCTTAGAAACTATAAGACCCTTCAAAGTCTTCTCAATGTTTCAGAAGCACCTTCTAACACTGATTCACAATTTGGTGGGCTTTGCTTATCACAAGTTAGAAGTGGCCTGGCTGACTCCTTACATTTTGTTTGGTTTTGACTAGCCACGAAACATTCCACTGCATGAAGAATGTTCTAGTTCTTTGTAGTAGAATATTGCCCATCAGTGGGGAGGGGCTTCAACTGTTCAGTTCACTTCTTCAGATATTTGTTGAGCATCTACTGTGTGACAGGCACCACTACAACCCAGGCAGAATGGAAATGTGACACGAAATTCCCTGTGAAGCTCACGTCCACTTTCACAAGGCTAGGGGGTTGTATGGACAGGTACAATTGTATATCCTCTCTGTTCCAGAAAGAAATGAATGGCATGCTGTTCTCTTAGTGGCCTTTTATACTGTTTCCTGAAGGCTAGCCTTCAGTTTGGGGTCATCTCAACCAATGGAGAAGATGGTTCTTCCCTGGGACTCTGTGTCTCATCCTCAATCACCTTCCCAAAATGTCTTGGTTCCTAATAAGCCACCGTGTGTCTGGCTGCCCTTCTCCAAGCTGGTCTGCCTGCCCTAGCAGGTGACCTCCATAACGGCTGCCACTCTTTTGCATTCATGAGCAGATGTTAAGTTGAGAAGGCCTTGAATGCAAAAATTTGGATTCGTGATGCAGGCAAGATGCTTCTGCCTTTTTACCTTCCCTGACAGACAGTGGGGGTCTCCCTGCTGGCCGTTCTGCTTCTGTGGGAAGCAGGTAAATCAAAGACCAATTGCCAAAGCCCTTGTCTTTGTTAGGTGATCCCAGCATGGCACTGCCATGGCCCAAACATCTCATTGACCAGAAAATGGCTCTTTTGATCTTGTAATTCATTTTGCATCTTTTCCTTTAATGACTTTCTTGCTTCTGCAGCTATTCCTGTTCAGGGTTCGAGACTAGCATTTGTGTCTACAGTCACTATATTTGGCCTGTGGAGGAAGTTTGTTTTCTGGTTCGGTTTTGTTTTTAAAATGCCACTATAAATATTTTTTCTGCGTTCATAAAATGCTGTGAAGACTTTCATGATTCTTTTTATATGATTAAACAAACCTCTTCCTTACCCCGTGGTCATTGCTGCCAAATAGATATTTTGAAATTCCTTTTTTTTTTTGCCTGCTCAAATCTTCTACCCTGTCTGAGGCCTTACTCTAATTAAGGCTTCACAGTCCTGCCCATCTTCCCCAGCACTGAGCATGACGTAGAGTCCCTGCCCCTAGGGCCTTACAAGTCAGTGAGACGAGAAAACAAAAGCCACCAGCTGAGAATGTGGTTAAATCCCAGAAGGGCAGTGCCCTTGTAATTTTTTCCCCTTTTCTCTTGTTTCTTGAGCTGTGGAAGGGAAGCAGGGGACCTTTAGTAGGGAGAGAGAGGGGCATCACTGAAAGATCAGAAAATGCAGGATATTGGGGAAACACTGTGGAAGGGCCATCTCGGAGGCAAAGTGGGGAGAGGGCAGCAAGGAGGCGGGGAGGGGTGTGCGGAAAATCAGAAAGAGGGAACAAAGCAGGCAGTCAGAAAGCAGGCTGCTGTGCTGCACCCTGAAGCTGGGGGCGTGGGGTACAAGGGAAAAAGAGTGGGAGGGGTTGCAACGAGTAAAAGGAGGCTGGGAGAGCCCCTGAGATGCAGGCTGCGGGCCTGCTGTGTAAGGACTGGGTGCTCTCATGTTCTGTCTGGCTTCGGCCGCAATGTTGGCCTTAGGGCTTAACTGTCCCACGTTGACTGTTATGAAAAGCCCGCAGATTGGCATCCTTAAGGGTGATTTATCCCAGAAGCTTATGAAGTCTCTATCCCAAGGCTCCTATTCTACATGCTGAGGATGCCAGAGACCACCCCCCAGCCCTGCTGCCGTCACTTGACTAGATCTGGATTAAACTTTAAATGAGCAGATTTTTACATGGGTTGTGACCAAATGCTTTTGGTTTTCCACAAAGCTCAGCCTGGAGATAGACCCAAAATACCCATTTTAAGCAGCAGACTTTAGAAACTCTTTTGCCCGAAGTCATGTTGCCCTCACAGGTGTGCTGCTCTGCTTTTGGAGCCCCCAAAGCCTGTCTTCCTTGCTCTTCACCCACCTTTGCAGGCCCTGGTCTGAGTGCCCGGTAAACCATCCCCAGTGGATATTCTGATTGTTTGAATTCCTTGGTCTCCAGGAGCACCGCCCCTGCTGGCACACCAGCACGTAATGCTGCCATCATCCTGTACTTCTTGCTTAGCTCTTACGGGAACGTGAAGCACAGACTTCAGTTGCTGTGTGAAACTTAGACTCACTTTATTCTGTCATTGAGGGAACTGTGGCCCAGAGAAGTTGTGATTTCTCCAGGTCACTCAGAGAGTTAAGTGGCCACGCCTAACTCCCAGTCCAGTGCACTTTCTGCTAAACCAAGCTGCTTTTAGGTCACATGGGAAACCCAGTTCTAAGCCAGAGGTTGGCAGACTTTTTCCGTAAAGGGCCAGATAGTAAATATCTTAGGCTCTGTGGATCAAGGCAAAACTGAGGATGATATGTAGGTACTTATATAACAACAAAGAAAACAAATTTCTATGAACTCTTTATTGATGAAATTAAAAACATACTAATATATAATACGAAGTATAATAATAATTATATATATTTTATATATATATACACACATAGTGCCATAGATACAGAAATGATTGGCCTTGCCTGTGTCCCAATAAAATTTCACTTATGGACAATGAAATTTGAATTTCATGTAATTTTCATGTCATGATATATTATTTTACTATTGAATTTTTTTTTCAGTCATTTAAAGATGTCAAAACCATCCTCAGCTTGAAGGCTGTACAAAAACAGGTGGCAGGCGAAATTGGCCTGTAGGACGGACGTAGTTTGTGGACCCATTTTCTAAGTCAAAAGCTGCAAACCGGGGGACCATTGGTCAGTCCAACCCATATATGTACTTTGTTTGACTTCTAACAAGAATTTTAATTGAATCCATTGCCAACTTTGTTTTCTATTTTTTGAATTGTATTTTTTACTTCTAATTATAAAAGTAGTATATATCTACTTGGAAATAATTTGGAATGTTAACATTTTGGCGTGCATTCCTTCAGTCCTTTATCTATGCCTGGCGATTTTTTTAATAGTTGAGATAATATAGACAATTTTGTATCTTCTTTTTATTTACTTAATATCATATCATAAGCATTTTATATCATTGTAAAGTCTTTCATTAACATAATCTTTTAAAACTTTATTATGAAAATCTTAAACACGCGTACAATATGAAAAAACTAGTTTAATGAACCCCTGTACAGTCCTCGCCCAGCTTCAACCATTCTCAATGGCTGGCCAATCTTGTTTCATGTAAATCCTCTCCTGTATTATTTTAAAGCAAATCCCAGATCACATCGCTTTATTGCTAAATATTTTAGTATGATTCTCTAAAAGACAAGGATACTAAGAGAAGACGCTTTTTTTTTTTTTTTTGAGGAAATAAATGCTAAAGTATTTAGGTGTGGAAGAGAATGTTTGCAACTTACAAATGATTCAAGAAAAAAAATAGCTAAAAAGATATGATTGGAGTGTATATAATTTTTTGGTACTATTCTTGCAACTCTTCTATAACTTTGAAATAGTTCTAAATAAAAAGTTTTAAAAATATGGAATCCTAAAAAAAATACATTAAAAAAATGTCGATTAGTAAGAAAGAAAAATAACCACATGATATCGCTTTACAAATGAACTTATTTACAAAACAGAAACAGACTCAGAACTTACGGTTACCAGGGAGGAAGGGTTGGGGTAGGGAGAGTTACGGAGTTTGGGATTGACATGTACACACTTGCTTATATAAAAAAAAAAAAAAAAAAAGGAAGAAAAAGAAAAAGAACCACAGCATCATTATCACACCAACAAATAACAAGAATTCTTTAATAACTTCAAATATCATAGTCAGCATTCAGATTTGTCCAGTTAGGTCATTTGAAAAAAAAAAAAAAAAACAAAACTTGTTCAAAGCACAGTTCCAAATAAGGTCCATACAATGCAATTAATATTCCCTTAAATTTCACTTCATCTATAGGTTTCCTTCCCCCTCTTTCTTTCATCCTTGCTATTGTCATAAAAATTTTGTTGAAGAAACAATTTGACTCATAGAGTTTCCTCAAATCGGAAGTTTCAGATGACATTCCTTGGCGCTGTTTTTTTTGTTTTTAAATTTAATTTTATTTATTTTTTATACAGCAGGTTCTTATTAGTTATCTATTTTATACATATTAGTGTGTATATGTCAATCCCAATCTCCCAGTTCATCCCACCACCACCCCCCAACTGCTTTACATGTTCCTGTGTCTCAGAGACTTTCTGTAAATTGGTCATTACAGCTAGAGACCTGATCAAGATACAGAATATATTTTATATAAAAATCCTGATTTGGGCTTCATTGGAAAATTCTGCAGATCTGGCGTTCCCACCTGGCAACAATTGGTCTGGGGCTGGGTAGTGACAACCCCATTCCCCATTTAGGTGGGACGTGAATGATCCTGTAGACCCCAGTTCCTACTACTTCCTGCCTGGCTCCTAGGGGCGGGAAGCTGCCACCCGCATTCTACCCACTGCCTCTGCAAGGCCCTTGGTAGACTTCTCAACACGACATCACAGGAGGCTTTTCAGGAATGTGGTGGAGATCAGAGAAGATGATTTGGACAGGGACTTTCTTAAAATGCTTAAAGGCAAAGAGAGAAGCAGCCATATAAGAGGAAGCCAAGCGACAGAACTTGGTGAGTGAGTACCCAGGATGAGGGGAAGAGAGAAGTAAAACAATAAATTAAATTAACAGTGTGTGAAGAATGCGAGGCGGAATGAGTTACAGATTCCTAACCCATGGTGGGAAACAAAGGAAGCAAGTGGGTTTCAAAGGGACACACCTTAGATTGTTTTCTATATAATGATAACATTGAAACCTTAAAAAAGAGAAAGAAGGGGGGCACTAAATAAATTGGCCAAGAGTCTTCAATCAGAAAGCTGAAACAGGCAGTTGTAACATAACAGAAATCATGTGGGGATTAAGTGAAATGAGGTACAAATCAAGGACAGCTTCCTAGAAAAGGCCGCTAGAAAAGGATCAGGAGCCGTGCTGGGGAGATGTTGAAGAACTAGTAGAAATTTAAGAGAGGAGAGAATCTTAAAAGTCTTAGGATATTTTTTTCTTATTTGCAAATGCATTGAAATGAAAAATATTATAAGGATATGAAAATATATCACATTTAGTTGTTTTGAAAGGAATAAATTTTTACAGAAAAGAATAAAATTATGACAAGTTGGGACGTTCTTGGAAATTTCCAGATAATTCCCCATACTAAGAAGAATGATTAAGAGAGAGAATCTGTGACCGGTCATGAGGAAGGGTGGAAAATTTTGAAGGACAGTCTGATTATGTAAGTTTTAGGCTGTGGTGTTTAAAACTGTTGCCGTGATATTTTAGTTATTAATAACAATTTAGGGGAAATCTACTCGCTTTTGGAGAAACATTTGGCCCTAGTGAGAAAGAAATGCCACTGTTTATGAATTCCCAAGTGGATGTAAGGAGCCATTCACTTGCTAAGCCTCTTAGGAAAGCCAGAGCCGATTTCACCCTTAACAAGCTGTTGACAGCATCTGACCAAGGTACCACCTGGAACATGTTAGCAGCACAGAAAGTGGACTGTGAAGTCAGACCTATATTTAAAATCCCTTTATGTCACTCACCATGTGACCCTGGCAGCCTACCCATGGAAAATTTCCATGGTATAAAAGTTGCTTTACATACGGGAACTACGATTCTTACTGCTTGGATGGTAGGAACTTAGAACTCTGAATACTTGACCTCGAGCACCGACAGCCGTATGCAGATGCTTCACGCGTGTTATCCCATTTAACTGTCAAAAAGCCCTACGAGATAAGCGTAATATGAAAATCAGCCCCATTTTACAGATGAGCAAGCCAAGGCTCAGGGAGGTTAAGTAACTTGCCTAAAGTCACACAGTGAGTAGCCTTGTAATTGACAAAGCTGGGCTTTAAACCCAGGCAGGCAGAATCCAAAGGCCAAATTGCCTCACTCTACCACCTCCCACCTTCCAATCGCTGGGCAGCACAGAGAACAGCACCTCATACTGGCACTTCCCAGCTAGAAGTTCCTAATCCCCATGCCTTAGTTTTCCCAAAAGCCTCAGTGGAAACACATAAACTTGCAATCAGACCACAGATTTCCTTAGTTTGGAATCCATGATTAACAACGTGTTCGCTCAGGTTTTGTAGCTCTGATTGGCAATTACGTATACAAAAACATTGCAGGATTGTTGGTTTTTTTTAAGTACGAAGATGAATCATTAGTTAATAAATGCAGTTTAGTGGAATAGCTCTTTCTGAACGTGGCCCACGGAGAAAGAATAAAGGGCACTTGGCTTTGAGGAGATTGCGACCTGCTCGTGTACATGTGTGTGCAGGTTGCCCAATCTATCAACCTTCAAAACCCTGTCTTTATTTTTAAATTACATGATGCTTTAATTTGACTTTAAGTCAGTATATTTCTCTGTGATTATTAAAATGTTCTAACTGCTTTGTATACAATAATGGAATCTCCTTTATTCATCAGAATGATCACAATCTTAAAACGTGATCAGGAACTAGGATGCAGAATTGTGTACACTGTATTCCAAGCTAAAAACAGGATGTAAGGCGTGCAAAGAACCTACTTCTTATCCTTTATAAATTGTAACCTGGGAATGAATCTTTTCAAAAGAAAATTTTAAAATAAGACGCATACTACCAAAACGCAGGGAACATGGATGGTTTTGTAGAAAACAAGCAAACAAAACCTGCACATTAGAGCACTAGACTGTTAGCTCCTCCGCAAGGCGAGTTTGTGGCAGGCCTCAGTAAATACTTTCTCAATGAGCAGTCCCTGAATCTTGGACGAGAGATCCCAGCAGGCAGTCAGTGCGCTTTATTTAAGGAAGAGGCCCGGGTCTTTTGCGTGAACTAGCTTTTATAGCACGTTAGGAAAATCAATCTAGGCCTCTCCTGTCAGCCGTGGGAAAGCGCAGGTGACACTCGATTCCCGAGAATTTAAATTAAAACTGCAGTTGACTTCTCTGAAGCCTGCCTCTTTTAAATGTGCAAGGGTTGGATGTTCTCTGGGATCTGGGTGCAGAATCCAGGGCCCCCTCTGCGGACCCAGGCCTGGTTCTGATAGTGGCTAGGCTCTGTGGCCGTAGACGCCCCAACTCGGCTGCCCTCGCGGCAGGTTCTGAATTGTGTTCTCCCCCGATGAGAGGGAGGCGGAGGCCGCTGCTCCCTTCCTGGCGTCTGGGGCCGTCGTGGGTTCCCCCCACCCCGCCCCCAGTCGCACCCAGGTTGGGTCTGAGGCCTCGCGGGGCCGTGGTGCGTCCCTCCGCCGCGGCCCCGCCGTGTCCTCCCGAGGCCGGGTCCTGGGCGCGTTGATGCTCCGACATCCGGCCCGCGGCTAAGGCCGGGGAGCCCTCTTCCCGGCCAGGCTGCGTCCCCAACCCCGCGCCGGGGGCGGGCCGGGCCGGCCGAGCCGAGCCGCCGGCGTCCATTTTCTGGGCGGTGCTGCGAGACGCCGCGGCCTGAGTCGCGGGTCCGGAAGCGCCATGGACCCCCGGGGAACGCGCTCGCGGGGCAGCGGCCGAGCCCTGTAAGTGCCACCGCAGGGGCCGTATGCGGGACGGGTGGGCGAGACGCGGCCGGCCCGACCCCTCTTCTCCCAGGAGGGAGCCTCGAAACCCGGCCGGGAAACGCTGGCGCGGGGCTGGGAGCTCCGCGGACGTCGGAGAGCCGAGCTGCTACGGCGACCCGGCGCCCGCAGGTGCCGGGACGCCCGGGCCCGCGCCCTGGGGGAGGGGGTCCAGCCGCAGGGTCGGGCACGTTACGCCGCAGCGAGTGGCCCATCTGCGCGGCTGTGCTGGAAGGCGGGGGGCCGGGGACAGATGCACACCCAAGGGCTGGGGACGTGACGGGCGCCGGTCCAGCAGGCTCGGGAACTGCGCTAACAGCCGCATCTCCCCTCTCCCGGACTGCGACTTGGACCCCGGTCCTGACCCATCGGGAACCTGAGCATTTACTTGGTCGAACACCAGAGCCCCTGGCATTGAAGGGGACGTGCAAAGGCAGGGCCCTGCCCCCAGGGGCTTGCAATCTCAGCCTCCTACTTCGGCAGTAGTTAGGTCTCTTCTATTGGTACAACACGACCGCCCGCTGTTAGCCACTTCTTTGCAGGGTATATTATAAATCACCTGAGATTTTAGTCTGTCCGCGGTGCCACTTTATAACTCCTCTGCTATAGGTAAGTGACTAATTCCATTCTGGACTTTGGCCCAAATTGAATATCTCTTCTAAGGATCCATTATGGATGATACGTATTACGGTGCTTTATACATATTTTAAAGGTTAAAGAGTTTTCTCCTAATTATGAAGCTCAACTGCTAGGTCAGGTTCTCATGGTTAAAAAGCATAGGAGGATTAAGTCCGCCGTTTCAGAGAAACTTCTGGTGAGGTACTATCTCTGAGTGTAGTGTTTTTCCAACAAGAGTAGAGACCCATTAGGAGATTGTGAAATTAGTTTAGTGGGTTACTACCGGATTTTTTTGAAGATATAGAATATATAATGCAATATAAAAAATAATAGAATAGAATAGAAAATATCGGAGTGCATTGCACATAATAAGAGTAAGCATTGTTTTTTAGGCTTTGGGGTTTCAGTTTATATAACATGATTTTTAAAAACGGTGGGTCACTGTCAAAAAGTTTCTAAACCCTGACTAACAGCTTCATAACCCAGGATTTGGAATCAGTTGAACCTGCATTTAAGTCCCAGGTCTAACATAAACTAGCTCTGTGACCTTGAACAGATTCCGTGACCTTCCAGAGCCTCTTTACGTAGCTGTAAAAATGGGGGAATTTCTTCCTGTGAGGACTATATGAAGTCGCATGTGTCAATCACTTTGCCCAGTGCTTTACTTACAGTAGGTGTTCAGTACACAGGCTAATTGCAATCACTTTTGTTGCTGATATATTCAGTCCTGGCACCCAGTTATGGGACACTGCTCTTTTTCTTCGTTTTAGATCTCGATGTGGTGGAGATGGAGGACTCAGAACCAAGGATTTCCAAGTGATTTCTTCCAAAGCACGAGAAACTAACTCTGTTAAGCCTGCTCTGTTCTAACTGAGGTAACTGAATTTGCATCTCTCCGTACTCTACATGAAATAGGAAATTTTTTTTCTGAGGGACTGAACCACTCCCAAGGAGCTTATGATTTGTTGCCAGCGATCCACCAGGTTTGGGGATTACAAAGTGACAGTGACATTTAGGCAAGCTGTTGTTAAGGAGACATGAAGGGGGAACTAAGGGCTTCTCATTCCAGTTCTGCCAGTGACTGTCGTGGGAGCTTCTGTAGGTCTCTTCTTCAGGCCGGAAGGACCCACCGACGTCACTGAGGCCCAGAGAGGTTAAATGACTTTTCAGAGAGACCCAGTGGGCTGGGTGGGGACAGGCCTGGAGCTCGCATCTCGATTGCTCAGTCATACAGTCAGCTTCTGGGCCTGCTGCAGGGTGACCACCGTGCTAGGCGCTGAGGATACAAGCGTGAAGGGCCCGCCCCCGGGACACACATTGTTTGCACAGATGAGTATTGACAGCCCAGAACACCAAACTTCACCTTTGAGGCATAGAGAGGGCCCCAGATAGTGATAACAACAACTACCATTTATCAAGCACTTCTGTGTGTGAGTGCAAGGCAGTGTGTTAAGGGCTTTAAGTGCTGTGTTTTTACTCACTCCTCACAATACCCCTGTGAAATAAGGAAGAAGAGATGTGAAGGATTGAAATGTGAAAATGCAGGCAGGTCATAGAGTGCTTTGTATCTCAGACCACACTTAGGATGCACATTCGGTATGTAAAGCACAACGCTAGGACCATGAAGTTCAAGGGAAAGTGCTTGCCCTCTAGGAGCTTATAACCTTAACTCCAGAGAGGTGGAGTCAGGTGGGCAATGCCTGATATTAGCTCCTCTCCCCTTCACCTGCTTCCCCGGCAGTCAGTTGGAGCGGATCCGGAAGAGACCAGAGTAGTTGATACATCATAGTTCTGGCCCTTCAATGCAAGTTTTCATTTTATTCAAATTTGACATACATTTCCATCCACCTGTGAATACATACGCTTTCAATTTATAAACAATAGTAAAGGGCTTCTCTGAATTCATTTGTTTATTTGTTCATTTAACAAATGTTTATTGAGCTCCTACAAGGCACTTACTTGGGTATTCAAGACCAAACATATGACTATGTTTTTACAGTCAAGATAATGGTCATGCGCATTCTCTTAGCAAGGAATTATCGTTCAACTATTAGAATTTTTCTGTTAACGTGCTAGAGTATTGGCTGCAAGGATGTTGGAGATTAACCCATAAATAGGATTCCAACTGGATAAGTAGGAAAATCTTTTTTAAAATCTTCAGAAAGGAATTTCTTTTAATTTTTTGATTCTGCTGTTACTGTCACCTTTACATAGAGGCCTTTTCTTTGTCCACTTAACCTATCGGCAGAGGAGAAAGCAGTTTGACAAGGGGGCTTTCTTTGACTTGAAATGCTCTCCTCTTTTAGCTTGTAGGCCACACAAGACACTGAATGTTCAGAAGTAAAGCAATTTAAGAGATACTTTAATTTACAAGGTACAGAGTTAGAGGTAGCTCCAATGATTGCATTAAGTAACAGAAATCAGATTGTAAGCCTTGAATGCTACTTGTAATAAACTTAAGCTCCAAATGGAACAAAGGAGATGTTGAGTATGAATGTGCTTTGCAAACTTCTAGGAATTCTATAAATGTTACAGCAAATATTTATCGAGTACCTACTATGAGATCGGAAGGAAAGGCAGGGCAGAAACGAGAGACAGGGAGACCAGTTAAGACAAGTACCACCGTCCACCAAGGAAAAGACAGGGTTGGGGGGAACTCAGGGAAGACCGGAAATGGGTGATAGCAGTGAAACAGGAAAGGAACAGACGCAAAGGGAAAAACTGACACAATCTGACATCTGATTTCCAATCTACTCAATTGGAAGTCTGAGTAGAGAAGAAATAGCTAAAGTTGACATTGAGATTTCCAAAGCAGCGGTACCCATGAAGATACTTGGAAGGAGGTGAGGGGCTGAGTTTGAAGTGTTGAAGTATGATGTCCCCCAGACGATCAGGGACTTTGTACCCTGGAGGAAGGCCAGGGCTAGTTTGGGAGACACTGGGTTGTGAGAAAAAGTCGAGAGGTGAGAGAAGAGATTTTTCCGGTGGGAGACTATAGGGAGGCAAAGCTTGAGGGTGGAGCCTTATGAGAAAAGAAGGACCTAGGGAGGACCTAGAGAAAAGTCTGGCAAGAGAGTGAGGAAGAACAAGAGAAGAGGGCTCCAGAAGCCAGAAGAAGGGTGTTTCCCAGAGGAGGGAGCCTGGAGTGTTAGACGCAGGAGGAGGCGGGATGAGGCCCAGGAGGGCCATTGGTTTGACAAGTGGTAGATCACACATTTGTTGGTGTTTTCCTTTCCTTTGTTGGTGTTTTCCTTGCAGAATGAATATCAAGTGGTTTCATTTGCAAAAAATTTGTAGCTTGTGCAAATTAAGAGTCACTGTTAAATTTGATCCTTGCAAGCCCCAAAACACATTTCTGATTACTAAAATTCAGGCTGTTAAATGTGGTTTTAATGGTAGTCATCCACTTTATTCTGTTGTCAACAGATCGACCAAAGACGATCCGTTGATAGAAAGCTCTTTAAAAACTACATTTCTGTTGACGCAAAGGTTTCTAACAGTAATTAAATTTGTATTTTGCCTTTTACCATATGGCTGTTGTATGACATGAGACAGAGAGAGAGAGAGAGAGAGAGAGAGAGTGTGTGTGTGTGTGTGTGTGTGTGTGTGTGTGTGTGTGTGTGTTTTCATGGGCATATGAGCTTAGTACAATGGAATGAGAAGGCTGGGGTTAGATAAATCTAGTTTCACAACCTAGCTGGGCCATTTTCCAGGGTTGTGACTTCAGAAAAGTTACTCTCTAAGCCTAACTTTTTCCATCCATAACTCAAATAGGATTATTTTGAAGATTGAGTAATATATAATTTGGTCAGGATCTATACCGTAGTAGGCAATTAATAAATGCTGATTCCCTTCCCCTTACAACTTTTTTTAGGTATATATATTTTTGCATAATATTCATCTATACCCAAAGCCTTATCTTTATGATTTATTTTAGTGTGTTAGTTTTGTCATGGAAAGAACATACCTCCCACGATAGCTAACCTATCCTGTGAGAGTTCAAGTGACCAGCAATTTCGTACGGATAAGAATCCCCTTGGGGAATTTATTAAAATGTAGGTTCCCAGGTCCCTAGCACAGAGATTCGAATTCAGTAAATTTCAGGTGGGACCCCTGAGAATCTTCATTTTAAACAAGCACTGCTGTGATGAAGGTTAACAAATGCCAGTTTCTAGGAAGCAGAGGAAGGGTGTAAACCTGAGACTTGATAGGCTGATTTCAATTTCGTAGAGATATGCCTGTGCTCAGAATTCTTATATTTGTGTTATTCATGTTTACGGATTATATTTGCAATGAGATAAAAACACATGGATCCCAGATGTCAAGGAACGGTGGTCTTATCGCACCCCACTATCGCCATCCGCGGTATATCCACGGCAGTACTGGGTGACATACAGCCCCCAAATCATCTTCTTTTCCCTGCAGAGTAAGTGGTGACACCCTGTCGCTATGCCCAGAGTTTGCAAAACCAGTGTAACTTTAAATGTTGTTACCAATAATATATTTAATGGCAGTAACAGTGCACAATCACGCCATTAAAATATTTTGATGCATTTGTCTATCTGACTCTGTGTCTTCTGGTTGATAAACATCTGTGTCATTATATATCCTTTGTTCTCCGCATCTTGGAATCATATAATTTTTAGTTCACGTTGTTCCCAACCTCATTTTATAGATGAGAGAATAATTTATCCTTTTTTCACCTCCTAGTCCCAGCTCTCTTCTTTGCTTATTCACAGGAAAGGATTGAGACATATATACATGCTTGATGTTAAGCTATGTATGGAGAATATAAAACATATTTGACTTGTGTATAGTAAATTGTGCTTTACGTTCCTTGTACGTAATTTACAAATCAGATGACTCAATGGGGATATGTTTATTAAAAAACTATACTGAGTCATTTTATAACTGTTGGCATTCCATTGATGGTTTGCTTCTTTTGGAGCAGGATGCCAATGTCCTGGAGCCTTGCCTAGAATCAGGGTTTCTCCGTCTATACCCATAGCCCTTGAGGAGAGAACACAGAACTGAATTTCATGAAGTCCATTCTATACCTTATGTGCCTTATCTCAGCCATCTTATTACAATCTCCAAATAACCTGGTGTGGTAGAAATTGAGGCAAAGAGGTTCTGTAATGTGGCAGATGTTGTAGAGATGAGATTTTCACACCCTGGGCTCTTATCTGGCTCCAAAGTCCAGCCTCCTCTCTCCACACCCCGGGTAGTTTCCCCAGACACATACTGAGAGTATGAAATAGATCATTGTTCCTGATTGTGGCTTAGAGACCCTTGTCCCTGGTATTACAGTAACCTCAGAATTTTTGACAAGAAGCAAATGGACAAAGGTAACGTGCAAACTTGAGTTAGTTCAACAAATATGAACTGTGTGCCAGGTATCAGATCAGGACTCCACCCTCGTGGGCCCTCCCTATCTTTGTCACCTATTCTTATCTACCATCCAAGTGCTGCTGCAGGCTTTTCTTTTAGAGTGAAGACACCAATGGATTTCTGCACTGATAAGATCAAGATTTGTGTCTTGCTATAGCTATCCCTGTCCCTGTGTGGGGCTGAGTGTTCCCAGAGTGCTCTGTCACTTTGAAAGTTTAAAACAGTTCCTTAGGGGATTGCCCGGAGGTGCACAATAAGTGTTTGTTGATTACCCTCTGAGACCCTGAGGAAGTCTACAGGGGGTGAGGGAAGGAGCCCAGAGCCCTGCAGAGGGGGTCTGGGGAGAGGTCAAAAGACCACCGTGTACGAGACCGGTCTGGAGGCTTGGCAGTTCTTCCCTTGACCCACTGTGCAACCTTGGGAAAGAAAGGCATGTAACTTTGCTGGCTTGATTTCCTCAGCTGTAACTGGAGAAGGTTTGGCTCAATGATGGCAAAGGCCCCTAAGCAGAGGTGCTGAAGCGAGCATATGGTAACTCCATGTCTGAGGCATGCCAGGGGTCCCGGATTGCAGAGCTTCTTCCGACTGTCCTCGAAGGGATACTAGTACTGGCCAGACCTCAGGTTCTGCCTTTACCCCATACGCTTTTGAGGAAAGTGCATGAACTTAAGAGTGAGAGAGATTGTCTGCTTTGGAGGAAATAAGGATTTTTACTGGCTGGGAATCAATCAAAAGGTGACAAAATGGGAGGTAGGGAATCACGGTTTGAAATTTTATGGCTAGGAAGAGCCTTAGAAATAAACTAGCCCAACCTCTTCGCATTCCACATAAGGGAACAGAAGTGCAGGGAAGTCATAGGATTTGCTCAGGGTCACACCGCTAGTGGCAGACAGGGAACAGAAGCCAGTGTCCCTTGCCCGTCTGGTACGCTGTCTGCAGAAACAGGTAGGTCCTGTCCTAAGGCAGATTATCAGGAGAGCAGGAGGCGGCAGTCAGTAAGCAAAGCCTAAGGAGGCACCGGCACTCTACGACTATTCTGTTGGGGAGAGCAGCCTATCGTGCCTGCTGGGCTTCCCACAGACATTGCTAAAAGGACACTACAGTGCACACTTTCCGTCCCATCGAAGCCCTTGGATTCTTGTCAGCTAAGGTAATGAAGAACACTTCTTTTTGATCTGGGAGAGGCAGAAGGCTGTCTCCTGTTTTTTTGTTTTTTTGTTTTTTTAAAGAAATTCACGTTCTTTTATTTATTTATTTATGACTGTGTTGAGTCTTCGTTTCTGTGCGAGGGCTTTCTCTAGTTGCGGCAAGTGGGGACCACTCTTCATCGCGGTGCGCGGGCCTCTCACCATCGCGGCCTCTCTTGTTGCGGAGCACAGGCTCCAGACGCGCAGGCTCAGTAATTGTGGCTCACGGGCCCAGTTGCTCCGTGGCATGTGGGATCCTCCCAGACCAGGGCTCGAACCCGTGTCCCCTGCATTGGCAGGCAGATTCTCAACCACTGCGCCACCAGGGAAGCCCTGTCTCCTGTTTTTTAAAGCATTTTCCCTCTCTCATTTAAATGAAAATCGCTGAGGTCTACCATAATGTAGTTTCGAGAGGAATGAAACATTTTCTCAGGGAGTATGAAGAGGAAGACCCAGCTCGCACACCCCATGTTGCTGGCCATGCCTATGTGCGTGTTCATCGCAGGGTGCCCTGTTGTCATGAGAAATCCAGTGGCTGTACAAATGCTACAGGGGCATCCTGGGGTTATTTCAGTAACCCCTGAAGGCCGGCTCTGTGCCAGGTGAGAGAGATAGGAGCTGCCACTTCCTGCTTTGTGAGTTGGATGTTGTTTCTAGGTCCCGTTTTGTTTGTGTTAGTTTTCCTGTTCGTGTGTTAGAACAACTTCTGATTATTTGCAGGGTAGATTACCACTAGATAATAAGAGCAGCGATTCAGTAAAAACAAAGCTGAATTTATTATCTTACCAGGCAAGAGAGACTGGCGTTCAGAATCAGTCTCCCCAAATGTATAAGCATTTTTTCATGCAAGCATGGAGATTTCTGATTAGTTCTGATAGAATGCTGATTCGCTTCTAGACCAAAGTGAGGATTTTCTGTTTTCAAAACCTACTCGGCATTCTGGTCTGTCCCTGCGTAGACCTATTTATTCTGGTCTTGTGGTCCTTGACCCGAACTCGGAGAGCAGGGGTGCCAAGGTCTCGGGTGGCCCTTGGTGCTCATGCGAGTGGCAGTAGCCAGTCACAGCTGCGTCCCGGGTGCCTGCTGCAGATTCCTCCTGTCGTGTGTTCTGCCCTTTCCTTTGCACTAATGCACGTTCCACCTTTGCTTTAAAACGGGAAGGGGTGGGAGGACCACTTTGAGGAAGCAGAAGGCACTGGGATACATGGAAAAAGTGATGACGTGGCAGTGAAATGAAGCCCCGAATGGGGTTTTACTCAGATGTTAGAGAACTGGCCTACCCCGGGTGCTGTGTTAAATCAGGTTAAAAAAAAAAACAAAAAACAAAAAAAACCTGACCTTTAAAGTTTTTCCTGTCAAGGTCTAGCAATTCTGGAGTTTCTTTAGCCCCTGTACCCTGCAAGTTGACTTTTTGCACAGAAAAAGAGTGAAATATTCTCTCAGAAATTACCTGGGAGAACGTTATTTTCTCTAAATGAATATGCACTACGAAGTGAGTTCTTACCTTGTTTTGTTGTTTATTTAATATTCTTAATATTCATCTTTGTTTTTTGACGTTTTTTCAGGAAATCACTCAGGAGCTTTGTACCATGTTCGAATGATCTGTGTTAAGACTTTCTTTTCTATTTAATGATAGGCGTTTGCAATAAGATGATTTGCGCGTCTCTCTATTTTAGGAAATACTTTTCGAGGCCTTTAATTTTTTCTCTTTTATGAAGCTTAAACGGGAGTCTTACATCCAATCCTAGCAGCTACCTTCCATTAAAAATGACCTATTTTTCCCCCCATGAGGTTTCCTGACTCAGGGAGGAAAATAAAAGTCGGGTGATTAGTCATTGTGGCGTTCAGCAAACAAATACTTCAGAGGCCATGATTTATGTTGCTGGTCGGAAAAAGAGGTTATATCTGTCTCTAGACAATGACTCTTGTGAAAGGTAAGTGCCCTGTGTTCCCAGAAGGTCCCCAGAGTGCCCCTGTTTGTTGCGTTCAGGTTTCTAAAACCCGGTGGCCATTTTCTGTGAGTTTGAATCCCTGTGTTAACTCCTCCCCCTGTGGAGTCTATGAGCATTTGTTTTCTAAAATGAAAGCACAGGCAGAAACTCGAGCTGTTCTACAGAACAGCCTGTTCTTTAGATTTTTTTTTTTTTTTTTTTTTAGATCAGTGTATCTAAAGCATAATTTTTCTAAACAGTCTATTGTGGGTTTTTATCTACAGTGGGTTTGGGTTTGTTTGGGGAATTTTACTTTTTTTTTAAATGCAGACAACATATTTATTGATGTAATTGCTCCCTGTTCGCCTCAGCCCCAGATAATTTCAGTCTGAAACAGGTGAGCAGGGAAACTATTTGGATATCTACTGCCAGAAACCTTCATTTAGTTTTAATCAAATTTCTTTGGGGGGTAAAATTGGCAAAAGCCAACTGGAACTTAGTTCCTTTCATACTCTTCCCTCCCCCGCCCCCCATCCCTGCCCAACAGTTTTCCCCAGTCAGTTTCTTTTGTCTAAACCGTTGTGCATCCATTTGTGTGTCTGGCCAGAGTTTTTGTGGCCTTTCCGCAGTACAGAAAAGCTTCTTTGCCTCTGGTTGTATGTCAAACTGGCCGGTGGGCTAGCTTGACACCCCTGCCAGTCACCTGCATCTCCTGAATCCTAGTTTGAGGTGACTTTCACAATCCCGTGCTGCCTCAGAGATCTGTGCTGTCATGCCTGGCCTCTTTCCAGAGATTGCGGTATTGCCAGCAGTGGCTTCAAACTGGAAAAAGGGGAGGTGGAAGAGAAATGATGGAAAACATGGGAGGAGGGATTGTGGAAAACAGAGGAGAAGGAAATGTGTGTGCAAGGAAAGTATGTACGTGGACTCAAGTAAATATCTGAGAGCCCAGGTCTATAAAAATGATCTCTGTGCATTGGCATTTTGTGTCTGGATCCAGGTGGGGAACCACTGTGAATGTGGGGCTGTCTGTTGATGGTGGGGAAGAGGCGTGGTAGAGCTGGGCAAGTGCACCGGCAGCTCGGGACTCCCCCGGGCAGTCCAGTGGTTAAGACTCCTTGCTTCCACTGCAGGGGGCGTGGGTTGGATCCCTGGTCTGGGAACTAAATCCCGCGTGCCGCGTGGCGTGGCCAAGAAGGAAATAAAATAAAAAAATAAAGTATAGCTTTAAAAAAAAAAAAAAAAGAGCGTTAGCAGCTCTTCTCCAGGAGGGTCCCCCCCAGCATGACAGATGCTTAGACCGCTCTCCAGACCAACTGGGTCGGCTCTGCACCTCAACGTCTCTAGAGCGGGGTTTGCTTCCTTGGCTTGACCGCCATTGTTCCATTGAATAGTTCTCTGAGATTCCCTGAGGACACTTGTGATCTTGCTGGATATGCTTTATTGTGTTGACCCCATTGTTTGACCTCCAGGCTCCATCTCTGTGATCTAGTTTCTCGAACCGTTGTTGTCTCTGTGACGCTGTGACGGAGCATGGTATCAATTCAGAATACCCTGACCCACTGAGCAGCTGTGCATTCTCAGCAGTTACTGCTTCCCTCGTTACATCACCTGCTTCTGCTGAATATGGAACCGAACGCTCTATTAAAATGGAGAGCTGGGTGCCTCTGAGAGTGTGAGTCTGATTGTGTGGAGGGCTGATTAGGAGTTATCATTCTCCTTCTCGAAGCTTGAGCAGACTGTATCATTAAAATGATTTTAGGGAATTCCCTGGCGGTCCAGTGGTTAGGACTCAGTGCTTTTACTGCCAGGGCCCAGGTTCAATCCCTGGTCAGGGAACTAAGATCCTGCGAGCCGTGCGGCACAGCCAAAAAAATAAATAAAAATTTTTTAAAAATTTGACTTTAAAGCAAAGTGGAGAGTTTGATACCTGCCCCTCTGTCCCCCAGGACTCAGTAGGAAATTTCCCACATGGGAATGAACAAACTGGAGGGATCCTGAAGAAATATTATGTGACCCAAATATATTCCGTGTTGAGGCTTCCCACCACCTCTTCTTCATTGAGATGGAGTACTTCGGTAGTTTTGAAAGCTTGAATACTGATATCTCACCATTTACATTTTAGGAGGGCTATGAATCACTGTATGGAGATTGATATGTTCCAGGCTTAAGTGATCTATCCTTATGTTATAGATTAGGGTCTAAAATTCAGATACATCCAGGGACAGGAAGGTAATATGAATGTTCAGTGTGGGCTGGGCATAGGAAGATAGAATGGTTAGATCGTGGCAAACTGGAGGGCATTAAAACGTTTTAAAATACTGTGGGGCTGAATGAAACAGGTCTGCAGGCCGAATTCAGCTTCTGGACTGCTGCTCTGCACGGCAGTTACAGGGCTACACCATCTGACTCCATCCACCAGGCTGGGTTTCCTCAGTGGCAGCTTGCCCAGTCTTCCTGCAGAGCATTGGGCGTGGAGCTCTCCAAGACCCAGCCCAAGAAAAATTCATGGCTGTTGAACCTTCTCCATGTCACAGCAAATAAAGGAGCTACTCTGGATATGAAGCGTGTCCGTCTCATACAGGCAAAGTGATTTGCAGCAGCAGAACACACCTTGTATGTCAGAGGACACCTGGAGAGGCATCAGACAGAACAGCCTTGACTAAGCTGCCCAGCGCTCAGTGTGCCCATTTCAGGATGGAACAGGAAGGACCCACCAATGGAAGCCCCGCCTTACCCGGCCATGTCACTCCCAGGACAGCTGAATGGAGCCAAGCCTGCAGAGGCTAACCTGGATGGTATTGGGCCATGGGGTGACAGCAGAGGACAGCGGGCATGTCTTGATATACCTGGTCTCTGATATTGACCTGCTTGGCCCAAGGTTGCTTTCTGAAATATCAGGCAGTTAGCAACTTCCTAACTCGTCCTAGGCTGGGACAGTGTGAGAATTGTCCTCTCTCTCCGTTGACACTCTGTTGACCTTCCGCACATCCTGGAATTTATAATGCCTTCCTTTTTTTCTAAACATCTTTTAATCACTCTCATTTTCGTCAGCTCTCTTGGTGCTAAGTGAGTCATAATGTCTGCAAAGCACTTACTTAGCACAGGGCCTGGCATGTAGAAAGTGCTCAGTAAATACCAGCTCTTATTGTCATTGGCATCGTCATCACCGCCATTATAACTCTTGTCATTTCCCCAGTGGATACGGAAACTTGGTTTCCTTAAACCTTAAACTTGGTTGTGTACCTCTGCCACCACCACCCTGACATAAAGGAAGACGGACCCCGCACACATAACCCACTGTGTCGGAAAATGCGCTTCACGTGATCCCCAGCTCACTCCTGCACGCTAATGTTTGGGGAGCACTGCTCTAGGCACCGTGGTGAAGCACAGAGACAGGCTTGCATAGAGATTGGTCCTTGTGGACTTGCTAACTAGGCGGGGTACTTTGGGACGGTCTCAGGGGTGGACGCTGGGGAGGGATGTGCCTTTTACATTATACGGTAGGGATGTATGATGGGGTGGTTTTGACCACACTAAGAATCTGATTCTGAAGGCTTCGGTCCCCTGGCTGTGACTTTAACCTCAACAGAGTACCTGATTCCTAGCCCCCACCCCATTGACCTTCTGGCCATGCAAACCCTGTTGCCAAGAAGGGAAATTCCTATGTTAGAGGACAGACAACCTTTGTGCATCAGGGAGCCGACACAAATAGTAAAAATGTAGAACTTAAAGGTAGAACATGTATCGGTGTAAAAATGAGGGGCAAGCCAGTCTCAGTGAAGATTTTGGGACCCTGGTAGGTGATGAGAAGGGAGGTGTAGCTGCATGTTTTTTTAATGTTGGTGACCGAGAGTATTGCCTGCTCCTAAGAAACATTTTGAAAAGTAGAAATAACCGATCCCATGCTGCCATGGTGGCTTATTGTTTGGACTGGAAGCTACCAAGGTGGTGAGGAGAAAATGGCCACAGGACCTTAGAGATGAAATCCTAGCTTCATATCAAATTCATTTAGTTTAGAAAGTGAATTAACTAAAAGCCTTTTCAGCCCCTCAAAGCTCTCGCCTGTATTTTGAGGGTAATGTGGTCTAGCATTTTGTTAATTCATGACTGTGGTGATTCTTTTTCCTTTCTGTACTGTACTTTCAGATGGCCTGAGGCACTGGACACTTAGTGGCCTGGGGTCCTTAGGGCTACATGAGACTCGGAAGTGGAGCTGTATACTTAGCAGTTCCTGAAATGGCTCTCTCTTTTTTTCTTCCACCTCTTCCTGCCACTGTTGGGGAACTTAGCTTGGAGATCTGGCCCCCAGTCCCCTCTCCCATGCACCCAGATGAGTTATTGCTGTGGTGTCTGGTAGCCCCCTGGAAGATATGTCTAAATCCCCAAAGCTATGTCTAAATCCCCAAAGCTGTGAACGTGACCTTTTTTTCCAAAAAAAGGAAAATTTCCTTTTTTCCATCTTTGCAGATGGAAATTTTTTAAGGCTCTTGAGATGAGTTCATCCTGGGTTATCAGGTGGGCCCTGAATCCAATGACAAGTGTCCTTATAAGTGATACACAGAAGAGGGACACATAAAGAGGATAGGGCCATGTGAAGATGAAGGTAGAGATTGGAGTTATGCAGTCGCAAGCCAAGGAACCCTGGAACCATCATAAGCTGGAAGAGTCAAGGAAAGACTCTCCCCCCTGGAGCCTTCAGAGAGAGCTCAGCCCTGCCAACACCTTGATTTTGGACCTCGGGCCTCCAGAACTGTGAGAGAATAAATTTCTGTTGTGTTAAGTCCCCAAGTTTGTGGTAGTTTGTTACGGCAGTGTTTGGAAACGGATACAGTGTCAAGCCTAGCATTGATTCGGAAGTGCCTGGGAACTTGTGAAAAATCAGTTCCTGGGGTCTTACCCTGTGGCTGTTCTGATGCAGTCAGTCTGGGGTGGCACCAAGAAACTGAATTTTTAGTAAGAGCCTCCAGGTGATTCTGATAGATCCATTTACCCTCTCAGTATTGGTAGTCCTCAAGTTCCTTCTTTTGCCCTATTTCCTTTTTAGCCGCTTTCCTTGGGCATTAGCCACGCTTGTGTGTGCAGCGACCTCCGATGTGTCAGTGCACAGCACCAGTGAATCTCCACCCCAGCTTCCTTTCAGCATCACGGCCCGTCGTGGAGGCCGGTTGGTGGAGAGCGCCAGCTGCGTCTTCCACGGGCTCCTCAGAGGGAGCACAGACTCGTTCTCCTCCTTCCAAACCAGCTCTTTGGTCCGGTTCCCTGCCTGTTAATAGCACATGCGGGCAACAGAACTGGTGTGTCAACCTTCATTCTCCCCTCTTTCTTTCTCCTCCAATGTCCAACTAGTTGATGCTTCCATCCAGATCGCTTTCACTTCTTTCTCTCCTTGTCATCCCCACCTGTCTCCTTACCTTCTTTCCAGATCCCCTCCAGACATCCTTCTCATCAGACTGTTCCCAGAATGACCTGTCTGCAAACGTGTCACATGATTCTTGCTTCAAATCTCGTAAATGACTCACCGTTGTCCAGGCTGCACGTTAGAATCACCTGGAGAGTTTTTTTTCTTTTTTCTTTTTAATCCCAATACCTAGCATCCACCCAAGACCAAACAAATCAGAATCTCGAGTTGGAGCCTGACTGTTGGTATGTTTTCAGGTTCCCATAGGTGATTCCAATATGCAGGTAAGGGTTGAGAACTACTGGGCTAGAGGATCGAGTCCAAAGTCGATGCTTTCTTCACGACTGGGTCCCTGCCAGTCTCTCTCTCTCCATCTCCCACCCGGCCCTGCCCACACCCCATGCCACAGACATCCCACCTCCTTGCCCTTCCCCAAATGCGTCATTCCATTTCCTGCTTCTTTGCCTTTGCTCGACCTTTCCCTAGAATAGAATGCCTTTTTCCCTCTTGGATTCCAAAATAATGCTCCATGTCTCTCAAGACTCGGTTCCACCTCACCCTCCCTGACTCGCCTTCCGCAAACCCAACTTAAGGCTGCCTGCTCCAGACCCCTGGTCATGCTCACTAGAGCACTGCTGTCATCATGGAGGAGCTATTTGTCTGCATGTCTTGTCTCCTCCATCGGACTGTGGGCTCCAGGAGGCTGCTGAAAAGGGAAAGAAAGAAAGGATTAAAAAAGGCCGAGGGGACAAAATCATTCTTCTGTTTCTCTGAATCATTGTATCCACGCTGCCTTATGGTTCATCAGGCACTTTTTAGCAAACAAAACTACTTGGTTTTTTTTTTTTTTTTTTAACTACTTGGTTTTAATGAATGTAATGCAGTTGTAGCAGTAGTGGTGGTGGTAGCAGTATGTAATTCCATTAAGTGAACACTTGCTAGCTGAGGTCTCTATAGTCATTGCCTCGTTTAACTATCATGATAATCATCTCAGGTATCATTCCCACTTTACCGAATGAATTAAACAAGATGCTGTGTGGTCAGGTCATGCAAAATGGCAGAGAATATGAAGTAGAACGTGTAGGTGACCACTTGGTCAGCAGTATGTCTGGTATATCGACTGATCAGGAAAAACTGGTTTTATTGGTAAAAATAGCTAATGTGTAGTTTTTTGAGTGGCAAGTACACATTCGATGCTGAATTTGGCATAAAAAATACACAACCACTAAACATATCAATCATAAATGAGATGGTGGTTTATATTTACTAACATTTGGAATCACATAAATATAGTCTTCCTTTTAAGTGTGCTAGAAGGAATTTGTGACCCAGAGTCACAAGATCAGGGTTGAAAACCCAACCTTGCCAGTTACAAGCCATGTGGTGTTGGGATTTTGGCTTAACTTTTCTGAGCTTTAGCATCTTCATCTTTGAAATGGAAATATTATTTCACAGCCCACAGGGGTGTTATGAGAAAGGAGAGGAGATGGTGTGTATGGAAGTGATTTGTAAATGGTATAGGGCTAAACAGGACTAAGGCGAGGAGTTCTTGTCTTTGTGCTGCGTTTGGGTCCAGAAAGTTGGCGTTTGGGAACAGTCAGGACGGGGAAGGCAGTGTTTTTCTGGGTGAGCGGATATGGGCACTGGAACAGTTGCAGGCTGGCTGAATTCCCCAGTGCGGCAGGGTCTGAGGATGCTGGGATGGGAAAAAACAAGTGGCCCAGGCTAGTTAGGGAGAATGTGGAAGGAGAAGGATGTTTGGAAATTAGTCTTGCTGTGCTTATTGATACAATGGAGCTGAGAGAATGTAATGGTCAGGGTTTTGCGTTGGGTCACCTGTAACCAAGGACCAACCCAGGGACCACAGATCAGCTCCAGGGGCTTGATGTCTTGTTCTTTTACTCGTAGGTTATTCCCAGCAATTTCACCCCCAGCAACTCTGAGGTTTTCTGGGTCTCAGAGCAAAAGCTCACCTACCCTGAGGTCCTAGCGTCTCCATTCCAAACATATTAGTGTATTAAGACACCAGAGTTTCTCTTCACAGGGTCAAGGTGACTTCGTGACTGTGTGGCTTCAACCTCCTTCCTCTTTAAAGAAGAAGCTGAGGCTTTATCTTTTTTATTCTAATAGATTGAAGAATATTTTCTAAGTCGTCATCAGTATAACACTTCTGATCTTGAATCACATTCTGCCACTCTCCAGAGGAGAACATAGGAAACAGCTTTTTTGTCACAGACATCACCACCCTAAACTTACCTGAAAGTTTCTGGAGCAGGAGTCAGCATATCATTTTTAAGGAATCAGTAGGTATATTTTAAGATGGAATTGTTCTAAAATATTCCCACAGATTAGAGGTAAGGGACCAAGTGAACACCATTAAATTTGACCAGAATGAGTGAGTTTTTGAGTATCAGTTAAAAAAATTCAGTCTTGGAAGTTGGGAAGCCAAAGAGGGAGAAGAACACGAGAACAGAAAGAAGAACTCCATGCCAAAAAAAAAAATGCTGTATATTATAAATAAAATCAGTTATCGTGCACGTACTATTTGCTGTGCACTAGCACTGAATGGGTGTTCCTGTACCCATTGAATCCCCCCAGCACCCCAGGAGGTGTGTAGGATTTGCTCCATTTTATATGTGAAGAGACTGAGGCTTAGGGAGGTCAGGTACTTTCTGAAGTCCTGCTGTCAGTGAGCGGGTCCCAGCAGCTGCCAGTTGAGGAGTATGGTGCATTGTAAGGCGTGCGGAGCCAGAAGTGTAGAAACCTGTTTTGGTCACACCATGAGACCTTAGGCAAGTCATTCTACTTCTCCGTCCCTCCATTTTCTCATATCTAAGATGAGAGGGTTGGACTAAACAATCTAAAGTTCCTCATCTTATAAAACTGTCTTTGCTAGGGCATAGCAAAGGAATGGGAGATGCTTAGCCCGGGAAAGGGACATGCAAACCTTCCAAGGGCTGTCGCGTGACAGAGTTTACAGTTGAGGGCCCCCCGTGAGGACTGCTCCCCTGAGGAGGAAATTCCCACACTGGGTGGAGTGGTCCTCACCCCTGGTCTGCAGGATCTCTAGAATCCATCTGTGGCAAATTAAGAAGGAGTTGGAAGGCGCGCTCCACGAAGAAGCTTGCTCCCTTTGCTTTTTGTTATCTAAAACACCCAAGGTCTGTTTATTTTGAAGGGAGGCTCCCTCATCTGCCATTTTGAGAAAGGTTTGGGGGACTAGATTCCCAGTTACTCAAGACCCAAGAGCATCTCTTTGTGTGAACTCAGCACCATCTTGTGGACATGGTACTGTGAACTGGGAATGGACTCTCGTCACCAAATGTAAAGGAACCTCAGGACACAATCCTGAAAGAGTTGCTGCCTGGGAAAGGCTCTGTCTAGGGATCATGTTTTGAGGACAGGCTGCCTGCTTTCAAAGGTAGGATCTGCCTTGGGGAGTTTACTTTTATGACTCTAACCCTATTATTATGCCCATGACACCTGGGAGAGCAGAGTGGACAGGCTCAGTGACACAGTGAGCCGGACCTTCCCAGAGTTGTGGTACTGTACGGCCAGGGTCCTGTTTCCGGGGCGGGGGACAGGGGGCATCAGTACAGAGGCCGCCTCAAGAGGGAGCCCCGAGCCGCTTCCCCTCTGGCCTCCTTCCCCCTGTATCCTGCATCCGGCCGCACCTCTCCTGGTCTAGGACTCTGCCCTGCCCCCTCTCCTTCTTGCTGGTATTGATTGCCACTCAGAGCATATAACTTACCTTATGGTACTTCAAGGCCCCCTTCCCCAAGAGGTGAGGATGGAACAGATTGAAGGTGTGAAGGGAACAGAGCACTCGGGCTGAAAAATGCTTTGCCTTCCCCCACCCTGTCTCCTCATACTGGTGAGGCTAGCCACATCCATGTTCCTGCTATTTCTGTGTGGGAAGAAACTGAGTAATAATCTTATCCAGGGCTAAGATGACGGTCGAGGGCAGTCTTGCTCAGTGCCTTTATCAGACTGGAAAGAGCAACCTGTGGCCCTAGAGAGGCCACTCGAGGGTAGAAGCTCTCTCTGGATGTTCAGAACCCCAGCCTCTTCTTCTCTGCTTATCCTTCACAGTGGGGTTGGTAGGGGGTTGGGGGAATATGTGTAAAGGCATGCAGGGCTCCCCAAGATAATAGAGTCACTGATTTTGCATTTGTTCATACACAGTTATTGGCTCTATTGATATTATATTACATCGTGATGCATGTACCTGTTCTTTAAAAGTGAGTTATTTGTTCTTTCAATGACATTACCGTACCCCTATTAACATATGCTCCCAAGACCTTAGTATAGGAATGCTTAGTGAATTACCCCACAGTCCCTTATTCTGCTAAATATTTATTTTTGCACTTACCTTCCATAATTATGTTCTTCTAACTTCCCTTCTTTGGGCGTCAGCCTGGCCTGAGCCCCATAGCTCCTGACCGTCCAGCCTGCCCAGAGCTAAGTTGCTTGGGCTCCCTGGAAGACGGGGACACTCCAGGCCACTCATCTTGCCACTTCAGCCCCAGGGAAATACCCACTTACCCTGCTTCCAACACCCTTTCAACCAACAAGCGTTAAATTGGTTGCTATTATCATAATGAGGTGGGCCAGAGAAAAGGGTTGTAGGAATTGTTTTGTTTTCTGGAATTTTCATGGGAAATGATCAGGGCGAAAAAGAGCAATAGAATGAGATACTAGGTTTTATCTGGACTGTCTCTTCTAATCCTATTAAGAATTAAGTTGCACTATTATATCCATTTTATAGATTTAAAAAAAACAAGTCTTGAGATGCTAATTAACTTGTTCAAATTCATACAGCTACTAAGTGGCAGAGCTGGAGTTTGAACCCAGGGGTATGTAAGCAGGGGCCCTGCTCTACCCTCTGAGGATAAAGATATCTCCACAGGAGGAGAAAGGACGGCCCCCGGGAACAGGAAGGGGAAAGCTTGGAACAACTGACTACCTCTGACAGTTGTCAAAACTTTTAATCAGGGACTTCAGTGGAAGCTTGAACCAGAATCCAAAATCAGCACATAAATGTGCAAAACCCCAGACTGAACCCAAATTTAAAAAAATTTTTTTACTGAATAAGCCACAACCTAATGAATCCATTAAACTGAGGCATAAACTATAAAGACTTTTAAATCAAAATACTGAAACATCAAAATGTTCTCTAAAATAAATCATAACCAAACTGACATATTATTAGGTCCCTAGTTTAAAATAAGAGAGAGGAGGTCTCAAGACTTTATCCCCGCAAAACCTCCTTGGTGTGAGGGCAAAGGAGCAAATGTGGTCTGCCAGGAGTCTAAAGAGACAGGAGAGGTGATGAAGCAGAACACAGGGGAGGCTTTCTTTTTTTTTTTTTTTTTTTTTAAATTTATTTATGTCTGCATTGGGGCTTTGTTGCTGAGCGCGGGCTTTCTCTAGTTGTGGCGAGTGGGGGCTACTCTTCATTGTGGTGCGTGAGCTTCTCATTGCTGTGGCTTCTCTTGTTGCAGAGCATGGGCTCTAGGCACGTGGGCTTCAGGAGTTGTGGCTCCCGGGCTCTAGAGCGCAGGCTCAGCAGTTGTGGCACACGGGCCTAGTTGCTCCACGGCATGTGGGATCTTCCCGGACCAGGGCTCGAACCCGTGTTCCCTGCATTGGCAGGCGGATTCTTAACCACTGTGCCACCAGGGAAGCCCCAGGGGAGGCTTTCTTATGAAATAAAAGAATATCGCCATCTAAAATAGGAACGTGACCCCATAAACGGCCAGCACCTGGCCGTGTTTACATAGCCAAATTTGAGTGACCTTCTGACTTAAAAGGACAAGTGCACAGACTGGAAATGT
Source organism: Balaenoptera ricei (assembly GCF_028023285.1). Classification (NCBI taxonomy): domain Eukaryota; kingdom Metazoa; phylum Chordata; class Mammalia; order Artiodactyla; family Balaenopteridae; genus Balaenoptera; species Balaenoptera ricei. The sequence goes on along the minus strand of NC_082642.1, from coordinate 16,207,798 downwards.
ATAGATGATTTAAGTATTTGTCTTAAACATTATTTTAGTTTCCTTTCTATCAAGCTTTTTACTGGAATTGCTAATAAATTGCAAATAGCCAACATGAATAATTTTTACTTAAAATTTTAATGCCTTCTTCCATAGGCTTAGAAGAAATGCTAACAAATGATGCAACTAAAAAAAGAAAATCATTTCAATGATACTGGTAACTAAATGCCCACCTATGAGCTAAGGCTCAGATGTAATAACTGCTCTCTGCATTAAAGAAGAATGATTAGTTAATGAGCCCCTCTGGGGTATTAAACACTGGGGTGGGGACTGGGGAACCCTGGGCGCACAGTGAAATAGAATACTTGTCCCTGCCATTGAGGAATTTCACATTCCCTAGATTTGGGGCCTGGGGGCCAAGACTTGGTAATACTTGCTCCTGCTGACATTTACCACTAATAATAATTAATTGGTAATAGTAATACTCATAATAGCGAATGTTTATTAAGCTTGATTTCGTGTCAGACATTAAGCCAAGCACTTTATAGGTATTATCATTTAATCCTCACATTAACCTGGTAGATTCTATTATTAGCTCCATTTTGCAGATGAAGAAGCTGAGGTGCAGAGTTTAAGAAACTTGCCCAAGGTCACAGCCAGAATGTGACGAGAGCCACTTGACACCAGAGTTCAGGCTCTTAGCCATGGTGCCAGACTGGACATTGGCTGCCTTGTCCCAGATTATCCTTCAGGAGAGCCCTGTTTCAGGAGTGGACTAATACAGTGCTCTGGGGTCCCTCAGCTCTCTTAGTTCAGTAGCTTTAATCTCCCCCCTCCGCCCCTTCTGTGCCCACTTCTCGTGGTAGCCCCTGTGTTACACTCAGTAACTGGTGGGTGGTAAGGCATTTGATAAATATTACCTTGAAATGGAAGTGGATCAAAATGATAATATTTATGAGTGCCAGCTATTGCTTTGAAGTTTACTTTTCTTGAGAAAATAAAAGTAGAAATTTATGGAAAATTCTGAATTTCCCTGAAGTGTTCACCCCAGGGCCATCTGGTGGTCCATATGGAGTCTTTGTGCATATCAGGGAAATGGCTTCTCCTGGCAGGGGGATGCAGCCCTCACCAGGGTACATGCCTGGCCGAGCAGAGTGCATACTGGCTCTCAGCCCCGCCCTTTACCCTCACAATGTACCGCAGGACATGACCTGTCCCCCTGCACATGGCAGCCCTGCTCAAGTCCAGGCTACCGATTGCCAAAGCGCTCACACACTGGTAGGTAGGCTGGGGTCATGAGCATAGGAGCCTTTGACACCAAGAAAGAGCTGGAAAAGCTAAGTGCTTTCTTTCTTGGTGCTCCTGAATCTGCAGTGAGGAGTGTGGTTTTGGGGTCACCCTAACCAGATTTTAATCCCAGCTCTACCACTCACTGGCTAAATAACCTTGGTCGAGTTGCACGGTCTCTCTGAGTCTCCGTTTTCTCATCTGCAGAATAAGGTTGCTGTGAGATTTTTTCGGGATGGTGTGTACGGAGTGTGTAGAACAGTACCGGGCACAGGGATGCGCTCGTCTGGTGTTGCGGGCATGGCACGTGGCTGGCATATTTAGGTGAACTTCCTCCTTCACAGAATGCGTCGAGTTGGGGATGTTGGCGCATTTGTGGCGGGTTGTCGATGTCACTTTAAAGCAGTCCTCAGGAAGGCTGCCCAGAGGGGCTCCAACACGAGCAGGGGACACAGTGACCTGATTCTTCAAAGTGTAATTAGAAGTCGTGGACCAGCTCGTGAGCATAACATACCTGGGTAATTTTCAGCAGGATGCAACAAGCCTGCCTGCCCAGACCCTGTTCCCGAAACTGATTCAGTGTCAACAGTGTCACCTGGCGCATATTCTTCTTGAGGTTCCACAGGTGAGCCTGAGGTGCGGCTCCGCTGAGACCCACCATTATAAGCTCACATTACAATGCCTTTTCCATCTTACTGTTGGTTGCCTGATGGGGGAAGAGGGCTTGTGTATGCCTTTGGAGTGGGTCACAGACCGGTGTACCAGGAAGCACAAGCATCCACAGTTTGGGGACCCAGAAGCAGGCCACAAGCCCAGCTGTGCTTCACTTAGCCCAGAACCTTCTCCAGATCAGCTTCTCATGAGAGGAGGCTGAGTGAGGGAAACACTGGAAGGAACTGAAAAGTGGTTACAGAGAGTGGACACCTCTGGGAGTGCTTGAAGGGAGGACAGATACAGAAGCAGGGTCCTTACAAACACCCAACCCCAGGGCCTTATGCTATACCCACATGTTGACAACTTTAAATTTTTAGTATTTAAAAAAACAGTTAACTTTTTTAAAGTTTGTTGCTAATTCAGTCCAAGCACTCAGTAGACAAAAGGCCAAATCCCTGGAGCTTAAAGGCGAAAGAACAAAATTCAACTGAGTACATTTTAAAGATCTTACTGGCTTTATTTAGTGATTCATGAGTCAGGCAGCATGCAGTCTAGCAGATAGAATGGAGCTGCAAAGAGCTATACAAGGTGACAGATTTTATTGGAAGAAGGGAACAGAACAAGGAAATTATACTAGGCAAAAAGGTGGGTTGATTATTGCAAGGTTCCTTTCCTTATAGGGGATGACGGGGGTTGTCAGGCAGATTACCTAACTCGTGCCGATCAGTCTATTCCTGATTTAAGCTGATACCTAGTTTAGGATTGTTTTGCAGGAAGAGCCAAAACTTTAAGTTAAGTTTCCGTTTGGTGACATGGGGCTTAGCATAAGCAACTCCATTTTGGGCCTGTTGTTTTGTCTTTAACAGAACAAAGCATATCATTAGAGCTTAAAGGAGTGTTCTTTTCCTGTCTTAGAGCCAAAGCAATAATAGTAAGCAATTGCAGTGTTTCAAAGCTGTGTTTCATTGTTTTAACTTGTGTGAGCAGTAAATACTTTGTAGCAGTGGATGGCCCTGGCTTGTCTTATCCAGCTCAGCTTCAGGCCAGCAGAGTTGGGGTGTGTGTGTGTGTGTGTGTGTGGTTGTTTTTTCTTTTTTCCTTTTACAATGTCAGAACAGCCTTTTTGATTTTTTTAATGTTCAACAAAGGTGTTTCTCCCTTTTAGCATAGGTGACAAATAGTAGGGCAGTTCGCGTTGACCTAATGCTGGATCCAGAAAGCTTGGTAATAGTGCCAGGTATGGTGGGCTCTAGAGAGCTTACTGTTTGGGTGGTTTTTGTTTTTGCATTTATTTCATAAAGGTTTATCAGCACTGTTATGTGCCACGTGTGGTACTGGGAGCTAGGGGAGACTGTGGTAAACAGTCTCACAGCCCTCACAGAATTTATACTCTTGTGGTAAAGCACACATTTGTCAAATAATACTTAATTACAATAGTAGTAAGTACTGTGAAAGAAGAGTATGCTGAGAGTATAGGACAGATGCACCTGATTGAGGGGGAAGGGATTGTTGGATAGAGATCCGGATAGGCTGCTGCAAAGGCATTCTTGGCTTCAGAAGCGGCATGTGCAAAGGCCCTGAGGTGGGAAGATCCTCACACATTCAAGGAACAGAAAGGAGGCTGGTGTGGGTTGGAGTGGCAGGAAATGAGGTCAAATCACAGAGGACCTTATATGCCTTAGTAAAGATACTGGAATTGGGGCTTAGGGTCTTAATGAGCCTCACTGGCCATGCCTCAGCTCCGTGTCGGCCAGGAGACTCTTTTCTCTGTCATGGAGAAGGCTCGCTCCCAAAGCTGGCCCCACCCTGGAGATGTTCTTCCTCTAGAGCTCCCCTGATGCTTCATCCCCACTGGTCTCATGCTTCCTCCTGCCTGACAAGTCCCCGGCATGAGCCTCGTGATCCCTGAGGCCGTATCATCCCCAGGCCCATAATGAAAGGGTAAATCTAAGTACTCGTGGTGGGTGAGTACCCAAATGAAATGAAAATGAAAACTCATCTTCCTGATGCATTCGCTTCAGATTAGTAAATCCTGGCAGCGCACGTCCTTGGCTTTTGTCTCTCGAGTGCTTGGACTGAATTGGCAACAAACTTTTAAAAATCAACTTTTTTTTAATACTAAAGATTTTAAGTTGGCAACATGTGAGTATAGCGTAAAGGCCTTGGCGTTGGGTGTTTAGCAAATTCTGGGCTGTGGGGCAAACACCGTGACTGACTCCGTGTTCGGCTGGCACCCTGTAAATGCCTTTTTCCCCGTTACTGTACACCCGGCCAGCCGTGATGGGCCCCAAGCCCACGGCCCATCATCTGGCTATGCTCAGGTTGCCCCGGGAACTGCCGCCCGTGGTCAGGGGTCTGCTTGCCTGAACTCTGATCCTCAGCTGCCCTTTTTTGGGGACCCCTCTGGCAGATTCTGCTTCATGTCAGGCAACATTTCCCAGTGACTTCTCGGCATGGGACCCAGGCAGGCTGCCGCCGACGGCCTTAGCTCTTGAATCTCACCTGGGCCTGTTCCCGGCCGCGGGCTTCCGCAGTGGGGATCCTGTACAACCGGCCTGCAGCTTGAACTTGGTGCAGAGCCATTTTGTGCCGGAGACAGCGAGTCAGCTGTTCTGACTCCCCTCCTGCTCTGTGTGTGCGCGTACGCTCCTGACGCAGCAGAGTGCAGGCGGCTGGGCGCGGTGCCGCCCTCAGAAATTACAACTCGGCTGTAAGCGAGGCACTTCTCTGGGTTCAGTTTCCACATCTATACTGTGGGCATGAGAGTAACAGCTTCCATATGGTGAGCACCGACTCTGTTAACTCATTTAACCCTGTGAGTTCGTAGTAGTATCTCCATCTTGTGTGCCTTCCTCGCAGGATTATGAAGGGGATTAAGTTAATGTGAAGTGCTTTACAACCTGAAATGTATCAGATGAAAGCAATTTTATTCAGAATTGATTGGGCGGAATTCACACAGATGAAAATTGTCATTCGCAGTACTCCAGTGCCTGTCCGTCTATAGTGCTGATTCACAAACGTGTATCTGTTTATAGTACAGATCGTTCATTTAGTACATGAATATTTACTGAGGGCCTGCGATGTATCAGGCACTGTTCTAGATGCTTAAGATACATCAGTACAGAAAATCAAAGATCGCTGCCCTCGTGATGCTTAAGTTCTAGCAGGCAGACAGATAATGAATAATGAGCGCATTGCGTAGTGTTTGGGGTTGTTAGGAGTGCTGTGCACGAGAAACAAGCAGAACAGATAAGGGGGGCCAGGAGTGCAGGTCGCTTTTCTCATCAGGGTGAGTCTCTGTGCTTTCAAACATTTCCCGAGTGCCTGCCGTGCCCTGTGGCCTGGAGACACAGCAGTGAATGGGACGAATAAGGTCCTTTCCCTCCTGGAGTTTACTTTCTGGCAGGTACAGTGGACAGTTAACAGGCAGGCAAGTACCTTGTGATAATTGTGTGGCGTGAAGGAAATAAACCAGGCGATGCGAGGGCAAGTAAAGCCGGGAGCAAATAGAGAGATGGGGTGGGCCTCTGGGTTGACATTTGAGCTGGGCCTGAAGTATGAGTGAGCCAGCCCCGGGGCAGGACCGGAAGCAGGGCCAGGAGAGAGTCGGAAGGTGGAGTCAGCCCAGGGAGGCCTGAGTGTGAGCACAGAGCACGGGGCAGAGGGGCCGGTGAGTCTGGGGAGAGTGGCTGGGACCCGTGGGCAGTGCAGGGCCTCGCAGGCCACAGCGAGGGGTCTGGATTCTACCCTAACATCTGGGGGTGGCCACTGAAGGGCTCTAAGTAGGGCCTGACTTGGATCTCCTTTGTGCTGTTGAAAGGCCGCCCTGCGCGCTGTGTGCCTAAGCAGTTCTCTCCGTAGTCACAGGTGAGGAGGACGCCGTCAGTTCTCAAGCTGATTCCCGCCTGCATTCATCGAACCCCTGCTGTGTGCCAAGCACTGTGTGTGGTGCTTTTCATGTGCATTTCTTGGTTCACTCCTCTCTGCCCGATTTCTGATTTGTCCAGAAAGAGTCCATGCAAACTGTGATTCATTGTCTTGCAGGAGTCCCCCAAAAGCTGGGGTACAGGGGGAGCCGGGGGTGGAGAACAAGGATGCAATGGCAGGTGGATTTAGGTGGTTTAACACCAAAGCAGCAGTTGGTCTCTGTCCTTTTTTAGGATAACCCATCTTGTGACTCGCAGGAGGTTCATTGTTGTTCAGAAGCCAGAATGTACAACAGTTCTTCCCTCCACCCTCCCTGACAGGTAGAGGTCAACTGAGAGGAACAGGGCCATTCGATCAGCTGGCCCTTTAAGAAAATGGTATTTGGCTTTTGAAACCAACTCTAGATGATAAGCTCACCCCTAAAATGAGAAGTTCCAGGGGACAAGACCCCTTGTCCCGGTCATTCTGGTAACTCAGTTCCCACAGCATTCAAATTTAAAATGCCTTTTCACATTAGCATCTCTAAATGTCAGTGGAATTTGGTGGAGACAAGAAATGGACGCAGCGCTTCAGGGCTTCAGAGATAGACTCTCTAAGCCCGTTTGCCAGCTTTCGTAAGCAAGCAGGTGTCCAGGCAAGCTTGATGGTGAGGTGACCCCAAGGGCTACCCTAAACACTGCTGTGTTTCAAAAAGAAAAAAAGAAACAAAGCACCTTTTCCCCCTTTCATCTTTCCAAACTAGCAACCAGAAATATTTAACTGGGCACATTACATCACCCATGAATCTGATAATACTCGTTCTCACAGTCTATATGCATGCAACTGCAAGTCTGGAGACCAAACATTTACCTATTCAAAATAATGTATTCAGTAAAGGTGTTTCAAGCCAGTCCCCCTCTCTGTTGGATGGACTCTAGCAGCTTCCTGATGTTAGTCTTTCCAACCACCTGAATTTCAGATGAAAAACAAACCTCCTTTGTTATACTACACCTTCTTGAATCTGATAGCTTAAATGCGTGAAAGTCTGATAAATGCAGCTCTTCTCTGCTCCTTTTGGGCTGCATTTAGAAGGCACATCAGGAGGATTTTCCTTTTCTTAGACGTCGCTGAACTCTATAAAGGGCTACTGTTTTGTAATCTGTTTTCGAGATCTGATGCGTGTGTTTCTAACACCCCGTCACGTGAGGAGGTCTGACGTAGCCACCCAACATGACTATGAGAAAATGCACTGCAAAGATGTGTGTGGGATGGTGGAGCCAGATCACTGAAGCAGTGTCCTTTGTCAGAACACTTTCTGCAGAGAATAGCAGATCCATGCAGTAGATTCCACTTCAGTATGGGCCCCGCGCTGGCCCAGAACGGACTGTGAGTTTGACTTTTGCAGGATTCCAGGTCGGTATCCTAATACAGTGTGTTCTTTTCCAGTTGGGTTTTATTTCTAAGTGTCTTTTTATAGAAGACTTGTAGCAGAAAGAGGAGAAAGTTGCTCTGTTGATTTAGTTTCGTTATTATGTACGTTAGGAATTGAGTGGCCAAGGTGCTGCAAGAGGGCTCTTGGCTTTTTCTCTGATCAGAAGATACAGAAAAGTGGGAATCAGTCTGGCCCTGGAGAGCGGCCTTGAGTAAGTGACTTTGAATTCTCACTAAGAATGCAGGCTGGACAGGATTACTTCACCTTCCATCTGTCATGTCTTAAAGATTTGCTAATAAAAGTACACCAGATTTTATTAACAAGGTCTGTAAAGTTCTACATAATAGTTACACTGGTTAAACAACTTGAGGTTTTTCAATTTTTTTTTTTCTTTTGGTTGACATTGTGAGAGTTAAAATTTTTATGGAAACTATCATTTTTAAGTTTTTTGACTTCTCTGTATTTCAGTAAAATTGCCTTGTCAAATTTGGGGAGGGAAGATTTAATTAAGGTGGAAATACTGGAATTTGTTGGTTGGATCATTGCCAAGAATTGTTTCCTTTGATTTCAAGTTCAAACCCAGGATGAGTATCCAGGATATAATGGGGAGGGGCTCATTTAGTAGATGAATGGATAGAATTGTAAGGGCAAACGGAATGCTGTGACCAAGCTAAACTTTGAGACTCAGAAGGCAAGGATTCAAGCAATGATAGATTGTGCAAACAGAATATAGGCGGCAGCCCTGCAAATCAAGGAACAATTTTCACCTGAGTGTGTAGTGTGGCAGGACCACACTAGGCAAATTGGTCCACCTGTTTTTCAGCCCTGCTCAAACTCAAGTGATAGATAGCAATCACTTCACGCTTGCAAAATTAAACACAGCTGTAGAGGGTGTGTATATGTGTGACTGTAAGGTGTGTCTGTCTGTGTTTCTCTATCCCTTGGTTTTTCCTTCTGTCTCCTGGGTGTTTCTGCTTTGTATTTTAACACGCTTTCATTTATTTTGTCTTTAGTTCCTTTAGGCTTATATATGATTCATTTTATTGAGTAAAATAATTTCTAAATAGTTTCTTTAAAAATGATTTTGAGCATTGTCTTATAGGTTAGAGAAGTGTTTCTCAAACTTTTTATTCCCAGGACCCCCTTACACTCTTATAAATCTTTAAGGACCCAAAGAGCTTTTGTTTATCTGAATTATATCTATCAATATTTATCATATTCAAAAATTTAAATGAGAATTTAAAAACTATTAACTTATGAAAATTAACTATGATAAACCCAGTTACATGATAAAATGATGTATTTTAAAAATAACTATTTTCTAAAGCAAAAAATATAGTGAGAGACTTCCCTGGCGGTCCAGTGGTTAAGACTTCACCTTCCAATGCAGGGGGTGTGGGTCTGATCCCTGGTCAGGGAACTAAGATCCCACATGCCTCTTGGCCAAAAATCCAAAACATAAAAAACAGAAGCAATATTGTAACAAATTCAATAAAGACTTCAAAAATGGTCCACATGAAAAATATCTTATATCTATCTATCTATCTATCTATATATATATCTATATCTATATATAGTGAGAAGAATGGTATTGTTTTATGTTTTTGCAAATACATTTGACCCTTGAACAACACAGGGGTTAGGGACACAGACCTTCCATGTGGTCGAAAATTTGCACAGTCTCCCCTCCTCCATATCCACAGTTCTGCATCTGTGGGTTCAGCCAATCGCGGATCGTGTAGTACTATAGTATGTACTTAGTGAAAAAAATTAGTGTGGATCTGAGTGGTTCAAACCTGTATTGTTCAAGGGTACACTGTATCTTTAATATCTGACTTCAGAGAAAGACAGTTGAACTTTCAAATCTGCTTCTGGATTCAGCTGCAATGTGTTGTTTTAGTTGAGTTATACGAAGAAAATCCAGCCTCACACAACTAGGTAATTGGAAAAGGGAGAAGTTTTTTAATAATCTTTTCAGTTAATTGTGGATATTCTTTGATACTACACCAGAACTTACCAGTGGGAATTTCTTAAAGGTTAATTGCAACATGGAATCCATATCAATGAACTTTCTGTACTTTGTTACATTTAAATCCACTGCTCTCTCTTACACCTTTTAGCCCCTGCATGATTTTTTTTGGCAATATGCATTGGTCATTTGGAAAATGTTGGTTCACTGAGCCATGCATATCTTCCAGATTCATTACTCAGTATCCAGAAACCACTTTCATTACATCACCACCAACATCATCAGAAAAATCATTGTGTACTGAGGAGTGTTGAGCTCATTGTGGTAGATGCAGGTTTTCCAAAATTCTGTTCTTGCTTCAAAGTCTTCTGTTACTGGCAACAAAGTGGCTACTTACTTGAAAGGACAGACTCACTTAGTTCATTTTCAGGGAAGTGTTTGCCCAAATACCCGTGTTTGAATAGCCATGGTTTGTCTTACCATTTTTTTCAAGTAAAAATGGTGTTACATGAAAAAGAAAATTGTCTAGTTCAACTCAGAACTCAAAGAAACACCCAAGTACTTTTTCTCAAGGCAGTATGCACCAGAAGTGTTTTATGTGTACCTCCCATTTTATCGCACAACAGTAAGAAGACGTATAGTCAAGGGTCAAGATTTAATAAAATGAATAATTTTTACTCCTTAATCCAAGTGTTATTGGCTTGATGTTTGCTAAGTTGCCGGAAGTTTTCCCCATCTTTGCTTTTGCACCATTAATGCACATGTCAGCATGATAAAAAAGATGAATGACATCTTAGTGTTGTCATGAAGATCGTTTGTTTTTTTTTTAACGTCTTTATTGGAGTATAATTGCTCTACGATGGTGTGTTAGTTTCTGCTTTATAACAAAGTGAATCGCCATACATATACATATATCCCCATATCTCCTCCCTCTTGCGTCTCCCTCCCACCCTCCCTATCCCACCCCTCTAGGTGGTCACAAAGCACCGAGCTGATCTCCCTGTGCTATGTGGCTGCTTCCCACTAGCTAGCTATTTTACATTTGGTAGTGTATATATGTCCATGCCACTCTCTCACTTTGTCCCAGCTTACCCTTCCCACTCCCCGTGTCCTCAAGTCCATTCTCTACGTCTGCGTCTTTATTCCTGTCCTGCCCCTATGAAAATAGTTTTGACCTCAAGAACTTGTCGATAGGGTCTTGGGAGACCCAGAGGTCCATGAAACATACTTTGAGAACCGCCAGGTTAGAAGGAAACTAGGGGGGAAAAAAAGAACAGGAATTTATTTTTATTTTCCTGGTAATTTTGCTTTCTCTAGAGTAGAATTTGGGTTCACCTAGGTCTAATTTTTAAAGCTTTAAACCAGAAAGCTTTCTAAGCACAATATGTTATTTAAGCCATTTGCTGCTCGGGGTCTGAGGAGCCAGTGCGTTTCTGCTCACTGTCAACATCAACAGTGCGTTGTACCCGCCCTACAGCCGCAGAGGGTACCAAGATGAGCTAGGTTGTCCCTGCGCTCAAGGCGCAAACAGGGAAAGATAGAAATGTGGACAGACGCACAACATTACATGCGACTATAAAGGTAGGAACCCCAAACTAGAAATTCGTGAGGAAGGAGGCTGACCAGAGGAGGTGTCATCTGAGATGAGTGAATGATAGGAATTGCCCGGCAGAGGAGCTAGGGGCGAGGATAGAAGAACCTCAAGAGGAAATACAGTTTTTCTTCTAAAGCGTCATACAGACAGAGCGTAGAAATCCTTCCGAGTCATGAGAAAAGGACCTGTATAGGGAGTCCCTGTGCTGTGGGTGTATTGAGGAGGCTGGCATGGGGAAGGGGGCTTCTGCCTTGTACCTTAATCCACTTCTGTACTGTTTGAATATTTTACCATCAGCATAGATTTATTTTACTTTTCTAAAACTAGTTAATTCTAAAAGTAGGTGAAGAAAAGTCATTTTAATCATCAAAAGCATCTTATTTAAGGGCCCACCTTTGCATGAGATGAATGTGTATTGTATAAGGCTGGAATATGGCAGGAGACAAAAGCAGCAGCAGATTCTAAATATGCTAATTAAGTAGAATTTCCCAGTGGCATTTATATGAAGTATAATTATAAAGTACGTTTATCATATATTTATAAAATTCTTAAAAGCATTTACATATTTATAAATTATACTTTATATAAATGTACATATATGTAATTATAACTTTAGAATTTTATATTTAATTTATATAGAGATATATATTTTGTTTATATATTTATGTATATGAAAACAGGATGATCATTCATCCTCATTTCCCAGGGTACAGTCCCAATGTATACCTGTTGCCCTGGCATAGTTTTTAGTTGCACCCCCTTTCTCTCTCAAGTATCCTGTTTTTTATTTTTATTTTTTAAAATTTATTTTATTTTTGGCTGCATTGGGTCTTCGTTGCTGCATGCGGGCTTTCTCTAGTTGGCGGCGAGCGGGGGCTACTCTTCGTTGCGGTGCACGGGCTTCTCATTGCAGTGGCTTCTCTTGTTGTGGAGCACGGGCTCTAGGCGCACGGGCTTCAGTAGTTGTGGCATGTGGGCTAAGTAGTTGTGGCTCGCAGGCTCAGTAGTTGTGGCGCACGGGCTTAGTTGCTCCTCAACATGCGGGATCTTCCCGGGCCAGGGCTCGAACCTGTGTCCCCTGTGTTGGCAGGCGGATTCTTAACCACTGCGCCACCAGGGAAGTCCAAGTATCCTGTTTTTTAGATGCTGAATTAAAAGTTCAGCCTGTTTGATGTGCTTATAAAATATATTTACATACAGCATATGTTCATATAGTTATATAGTCATAGATTTATTGATATGTGCACGTGGATATATATGTATGTGTACTTATGTGTTTAGAAGGTGTATGTTAAAAGCTATTACAGCTAAAATACCAACTCAAGAAAATAGTAACATAAGTCAGATGACCACAGTTATCTAATTACAAATTACTTTACTTTTTTAAACTATTGGCTTACCAAAATTTTTGCATTTACATCATTTTTGTTAGCCTTTTTCATGCTTATTTATTCCATCTCAGCTGTACTACTGAAAATAATAAATATACTGCACGAAACCTGCTTTTTTGAACACGTTTTAGAAAATTACGTGTAAATTGAATCTCATCTGCTTTCCAACTTCTGTTTCTTTTTCTGAAGTCTGTTGTGGGCTTTCCATTGGCAGGAACTCCTAAGACTTCTGTTTTCATTTACTCTCAGTGAAGAAATATAACAGAGGAGAAGATCACTTTAATTTTTCTTAAGTCAAAGAATACTATTTTTGGTGAGAATGACTGCCTCCCCCCACGAGCTCATTTATGTCTTAATTCTAATTTTAGGGATATCGTTAAGTATGTCTGTTCAGAACTGTGGGTGCAAAGTGATTCTGCCTAATGTTCGTATCAGTTGCACAAACCAAACTGCCTAAAGGGGCCGGGCTGGGCTTTTTACCGAGAGAAGCCGCTTGGCGGTAAGTACTTGGACAGGTGGCACGTGCGTGCAGGTGACAGTGACACAGGGACACAGCCACGCGGTTGCCAGGCAGCCAACAGCCCCTTCGCTGTCCAGTCTTCCTATTTCTCAAGAAAAGATATGTTGATTTTTTTGTTAAATCTTACTGGTTTTCAACAGGAGCTCAGTTTTTCAAAAACATGGTTCCAAAAACCATGTGGGTCAAACACAGCCTCTGGGGACCAGCTGTGCTTGTGGCCTACGGTGGGTCCCCTGTGGTCTACAGACTTCTAACTTATTTCTTTGTTGCACTTTGGACAGGCAGAATATGGCTTGAAATTGCATCTTCAACAACTTTCACCGCTTTTTCACTTCACATTGGCGGATTTGGATTCCTTGTCCTAAACCGTTACACTGGGAATTCCCTGGCAGTCCAGTGGTTAGGACTCCGCGCTTTCACTGCTGAGGGCCCAGGTTCAATCCCTGGTCGGGGAACTAAGATCCCACAAGCCGCGTGGTGTGGCAAAAAACAAAAAGCAAACAACAACAACAACAAAATAAAAATAAAGTGTTACACTGACTCCTAGATTACAGGCTTCTTGTGGGCGTAAAACTCTCGACTGTGCCTTTTTCTGACTGAAATTCCTTTTCCTCAGCTTTGTCCATATCTGCAAGGTTTTGCTGGGCTCACACCCGTTCCCAAGCCATTCTCCCCTGACTCCTGAAACCTTCTCCCAGCGCTCTTGATCCTTCACCTTCCCTGGGAATCTTTGTTTTACGGCTTTTCATGAACACATCTTATTTTCCCTGCTATACCCCAAACCTTTGGGGGCAGTATTTTTGTTCTGCTAGCAGCCCTGGCTTTTAGTGTCAGCTCCCAGGCCTGTTTCTGGCTGGTTGATAAAAAACCACCTGAAGTGCCTCTGAGACAATGTGGGAAGGAGGCTTGTCAATGTTTACTCGGTGTGCCTTTCCAATTTGTTATCATATGAATGTATTACTTATTCACGAAATAAGGTACAAAAGTACATATGGATTCCAGGGTCTCACCCCAGCTGAATCTGTTCCAAACCAGAATCTCTGCAGGGGCAAAGTAGGGGGAATCTGTAAACCTGTACTATTTTAAAGCTTCCCAGCTGATTTTTTTTTTTTAAGTATTTGTTTATTTATTTATTTATGGCTGTGTTGGGTCTTCGTTTCTGTGCGAGGGCTTTCTCTAGTTGTGGCAAGCGGGGGCCACTCTTCATCGCAGTGCGCAGGCCTCTCACTATCGCGGCCTCTCTTGTTGCGGAGCACAGGCTCCAGACGCACAGGCTCAGTAATTGTGGCTCACGGGCCCATTCCCAACTGATTTTGATGCATAACCAGGTTTGGGAACTACTGTCCCAAAGCATAAAGTAGGTATTCAGTAAACATCTGTTCAACAGAGAAATGAACCCTTGTCTTCCTGTAGCACTTAGCCTGATGCCTTGTACTTAGCAGTTGTTCAATAAATATTGGTCGAGGGAATTAAAGTAAATTTTGAGTTCAGATACTAACTCCCTCAGTCTCACTTTCTTAGGTGTGCGTGGAGCCACCCACTCCTTCCCAGGTTCTCACTCTGTCTGGGGTGGATGGATTAATTCTTACCTGGACCACTAGGACGGCCTCGCTAGCTGGTTTGCAGCCAGCTGGCCTCCCTCTGATCCTTTCCACACACTGCAGCCTAAGTGATCCTGAGTGATTTGTTTTAAACCCAAATCTGATGATAACTTTTAATGATAACTAGTACTTGCAATATAAAACTTGCTGTGGGGGGTCCTCTAGAGCCCGTTATGGTCCGGTCTGACCCTTCCGAACAGGAGAAGGTACGAGTCAGGAGAGAAAGTAGATGCTACAGGGGGCCCAGAACAGAGAGACCTCAAGGAAGGCCAAACAACCACCAGCCAAGTATGTTATTGATCTATAAGCCAGTGAAGGATAGACTCCTGCGATCCATTCAGGGGTGAACCTTTCTCCCTTCAGGGCACAGAGGAAGCCATAAAGATCCCCTTTTTTTTAAAGTTTATGTTCTTTATTTTTTTGGCTGCATTGGGTCTTAGTTGTGGTTTGCGAGATCTTCATTGCGGCACTCGGGCTTCTCTCTAGTTGCGGAGCACGGGCTTCTCTCTAGTTGTGGCGTGCAGGCTTCTCTCAAGTTGTGGCGTGCGGGTTTTCTCTTCTCTAGTTATGGCACACAGGCTCCAGGGTGGGTGGGCTCTGTAGTTGTGGCGCGTGGACTCCAGAGCGCGGGGGCTCTGTACTCTAATTGAGACGTGTGAGCTCAGTAGTTGTGGCGCTTGGGCTTAGTTGCCCCGAGGCATGTGGGATCTTAGTTCCCCGACCAGGGATCGAACCCAAGTCCCCTGCATTGGCAGTTGGATTCTTTGCCACTGGACCACCGGGGAAGTCCCAAAGATCCCTTTTCATTTAATTTTATTTAAAGATTTAATCCCCCACATCCCTAGAAAAGATTCATGGAAGGTTCCACTTAAAGGCAGGGGAAACAAGAGTAAAAGAGCTATCCCTAAATCAAGAAAGTGAGACAGTAGTCACACCAGAAACCCAGGCTCACAGTGGCTACAACAGGCAATGGTAAACATTAGTTCTAAGCATCCTCGTCTGGAGAATTAAGAGAGAATAAACGTGGTGAGTACATTGTTCTCATTATCTGAATAATAAAGAATTTGTTAGTAGAAATGCTCTTTTTCCAATGGCTGAATGAGATAAAAAGAAGTTATCGAATGGATTCTTGTATAAAGGACACTAAATAACATAATGGGCAGAGCTTATAATCCTTACAAAAAGGTAAAAAGAGATCCTTTATGTGGCCATCTGGTCTTTTCCAACTGAATAAATGCCGTGGGCTAAACGTTATACTCCAGTGCTAGGAAGACATTGCCACTGGGAGTGAAAGAAATAGCAGCATGATATATGGCTTTCTGGACATCATGTGATTAGAGATAGACTTGATGAACAGCTGGGTAGTATATCCTTTAGACCAAAGGGGGTATTTTGGGGGGTGGGGGGTGGGGTACAGTTTAAGTGCAGGAGTGATTCATTAGCGTGTAGTGGAATTAGTTTCGTGAGTTGCTGTTAGCATTTTTTAAGTGAAAGAGAACAGGACAGAACAGACTGCATCACACATAGTAAGGGTAAGTTTGTTTCATTTCTGTCTTAAGTCACTGTGTACCATGTATTTTTTACTGTGGGTAACTCTGAAAGCCACTGCTTTGGATTGTCCCTCACTAGAATATTAGTGGGTAGGCTCTGGCCGTTCTAGGCTCACTATAGAACATAGAGGATAACGAGACCCGGGCTCTGGGAACAACCGAGGTAGGATCCTCAGACCAGAACAAGAGCCACAGTGCCTTTAAATTGTGCTAATTTAGGAACCTGTGACTAGACACGGTATTGTAAACTCAGAAATATACTTTCCTTGTTTTGTTTTGTTTCCTTTTCGATTGAACACCCCAGTCTACTTTGGCTGTGATAAAAGCGAAATCAGAAGGAAAGGGATGGGTCCCCACAAGGAGGGGCCAGAGGGCAGGGTGCCCCTAGTGGTCAGACTTGGTCATGCAGACTGAGACTTTACGCTGAGAAACCCTTCAGAGCCACAAATCAGGAATGGCTCCTCCAGTTTTTGCTTCTTTCCCGAGCAGCCAATGCCTTTACTCACAGGTACTGCTTACTTAGGGAAAACTTTTAAAAAATCGTTTTCCTGCTTCATGAATTACGTTTGGATCAGATCATCAGGGCGATCTTCTGAAATAAGATAAGGAGGCTTGTGGTAGGACCATGGCAATTGCCCGACTCTAAGAGTTCAATGCAGCAGCCCTGCGTGATGATGAGACCTTTAACATTTGGCGGGGGAACCTTTCTCCAAGCTACAACTTTGGAGAAAGAAGGAGAAAAAGTTCTGGGAGGATTTCCAACTATAACAACTATTAGCAGTGGTATGAGGAACAGGCTGGGGCAAGATAAAGATTAAGCTTCTAAGGTTGACTCCAAGTCTTGGGAGCAGCAACAGAATGAGATTTAAAAAAAAAACATTCATTTTCATAGAAAAAACATTTTTCAAAGAAACTGAAAACAGCCTACAAATAAAGGAGCTCCTTGTGGAAGGGTCTCTGACCATTTCTCTCCTCTTGTTTCAGATGACAGTCATGTCCCTTTCCAGGGACCTCAAGGACGACTTTCACAGCGACACAGTGCTCTCCATCTTGAATGAGCAGCGCATTCGGGGCATTTTATGTGATGTCACTATCATTGTGGAAGACACCAAATTTAAAGCCCACAGCAATGTCCTGGCTGCCTCAAGCCTTTATTTCAAAAATATCTTTTGGAGCCATACCATCTGTATTTCCAGCCACGTCCTGGAGCTGGATGATCTCAAAGCCGAAGTGTTTACAGAAATCCTTAATTATATCTACAGCTCCACAGTCGTCGTCAAGAGACAAGAAACAGTCACTGATCTTGCAGCTGCAGGAAAAAAGCTGGGAATATCCTTCTTGGAAGATCTTACCGATCGCAACTTTTCAAATTCCCCAGGTCCTTATGTATTCTGCATTACCGAGAAGGGAGTGGTTAAAGAAGAAAAAAATGAAAAAAGGCATGAAGAACCAGCCATCACTAATGGGCCAAGGATCACAAATGCATTTTCCATCATCGAAACAGAAAATAGTAATAACATGTTTTCTCCACTGGACTTGAGGGCAAGTTTCAAAAAGGTCTCCGACTCCATGAGAACCACCAGCCTTTGCCTGGAGAGGACTGACGTCTGCCACGAGGTGGAGCCCGTGCGCACCCTCGCCGAGCACTCCTACGCCGTGTCTTCCGTGGCCGAGGCTTACAGAAGTCTGCCTGTACGGGAACGGGACAGCAGTTCACCTGGGAAAACAGGTAAAGAAAACTGCGAAGCTGTTGCAGCAAAACCGAAAACATGCCGAAAGCCAAAGACGCTCTCCGTACCCCAGGATTCGGATTCACCTCCAGAAAATATACCCCCCCCTCCAGCAACCAACTTGGAAATGAATCAAGAAGGAAGTCCACAGCCGGCTGCAATTCTTTCCCTTTCAAAATCTCCCAACAACAGCGAAGGAGAGGTCCATTTTCCCAGGGCAGATGAAAATAAATCCTCTGATGTCCCCACGCTGCCAGCCACAGAGGTGCCGCCTCTCATTTACAATTGCAGCTGTTGTTCCAAATCTTTCGACAGTAGCACTTTGCTCAGCGCCCACATGCAGCTTCACAAGCCAACCCAGGAGCCCTTGGTGTGCAAGCATTGCAACAAACAGTTCAGCACCCTCAACAGACTGGATCGGCACGAGCAGATCTGTATGAGGTCAAGCCACATGCCCGTTCCTGGAGGGAATCAGCGCTTCTTAGAAAACTATCCCACCATTGGGCAGAATGGAGGTGCATTCACAGGTCCAGAACCTTTATTATCTGAGAATAGGATTGGTGAATTTTCCAGTCCCGGAAGTACCTTGCCAGAAACAGAACACATGGTTAAATTTGTTAACGGGCAAATGCTCTACAGCTGCGTAGTATGCAAACGTAGTTATGTGACTTTATCCAGCCTCCGAAGACATGCCAATGTTCACTCGTGGAGAAGAACGTATCCTTGCCATTACTGCAACAAAGTGTTTGCATTGGCTGAGTACAGGACAAGACATGAGATTTGGCACACAGGAGAAAGGCGGTATCAGTGCATTTTCTGCCTGGAAACGTTCATGACCTACTATATACTCAAAAACCACCAGAAGTCTTTCCATGCCATCGATCATAGACTTTCCATCAGTAAAAAAACAGCAAACGGGGGCTTGAAGCCTAGTGTCTATCCATATAAGCTTTATAGGCTCCTGCCCATGAAATGCAAGCGGGCTCCTTACAAGAGCTACCGACATTCTTCCTATGAAAATACTCGAGAAAACAGTCAGATGAATGAGTCTGCACCCGGCCCCTATGTTATTCAGAATCCGCACGACTCTGAGTTGCCTACTCTGAATTTCCAGAACAGTGTAAACACTTTGACCAGCAGTCCAGCCATCCCACTGGAAACACCAGCACGTCAGGATGTACCCACTTCCACCAGTGTGCAAAACGCAGAGGGTACCAAATGGGGAGAGAGGGGAGAGTTGAAAGTTGATCTGGACAACAACTTTTATTCAACGGAGGTGTCAGTTTCTTCCACTGAAAATGCCGTCGGTTCAGGTCTCCGGGCAGGGGACGCGCCCGTGTTGTCTGTGAGTAATGGCAGTGAGAACTCCACCTCTGTGATCAGCTACAGTGGCTCAGCCCCCTCGGTCATCGTGCACAGCAGCCAGTTTTCATCGGTGATAATGCACAGCAATGCCGTTGCTGCCACAAGCAGCCACAACCCCAGAGCCCCTTCAGACCTGGCTGGCAGTCAGACCCCGAAAGACGATGGCAAACCCGAGCCGGACAAAGTGGGGAGGGTTGTCAGCAGACCCAAGAGCATGAAGGAGAAAAAGAAAACCATCCTGTGTAACAGGGGAGAAGTACCAGAGGAGTCCAGATACATTGCTGATCCTGGAGGGTCATTGAGCAAAACCACAAACATCATTAAAGAAACTAGTAAAATTGAAACTTACATCGCAAAGCCTGCTCTCCCGGGAACCTCCACAAACAGCAACGTGGCGCCCCTTTGCCAGATAACGGTGAAAATCGGGAACGAAGCCATTGTGAAAAGGCACATCCTAGGATCTAAATTGTTCTATAAAAGAGGGAGGAGGCCCAAGTACCAAATGCAGGAAGAGACTCCGCCGCGAGAGAGTGAACAGGAAACCAATGGAGACAGCCCGATCGGGCTCTGCCAGTCCGAGTGCGTGGAGATGAGTGAGATGTTTGACGATGCCAGTGACCAGGATTCCACGGACAAACCATGGCGCCCTTACTACAACTACAAACCCAAAAAGAAATCCCGACAGTTGAGAAAAATGAGGAAAGCCAACTGGAGGAAGGAGCATGAAAACAGGAGCCCGAGCAGCAAATGTAAATACCCGGCCGAACTGGACTGCGCAGTGGGGAAGGCTCCCCAGGAGAAGGCCTTCGAGGAAGAAGAAAATAAAGAGATGCCCAAGCTGCAGTGTGAGCTCTGCGACGGCGACAAAGCCTCGGGGGCTGGGAATCAAGGGAGGCCCCACCGGCATCTCACGGCCAGGCCTTATGCGTGTGAGCTCTGCTCCAAGCAGTTCCAGAGCCCCTCCACCCTGAAGATGCACATGAGGTGTCACACGGGAGAGAAGCCGTACCAGTGCAAGACCTGCGGACGGTGCTTCTCGGTGCAAGGTAACCTACAGAAACACGAGCGCATCCACCTGGGCGTGAAGGAGTTCGTCTGTCAGTATTGCAACAAGGCCTTCACGTTGAATGAGACCCTCAAAATCCACGAAAGAATCCACACTGGTGAAAAGCGATACCACTGTCAGTTCTGCTTTCAGAGTTTTTTGTATCTCTCCACGAAAAGGAATCATGAGCAGAGGCATATCCGGGAGCATAATGGGAAGGGCTATGCCTGCTTCCAGTGCCCCAAAATTTGCAAAACAGCCGCTGCCCTTGGAATGCACCAGAAGAAACACTTATTCAAAAGCCCAAGTCAGCGGGAGAAAACAGAAGGTGACACGGGCCACGAAAACTCAAATCCCCTGGAGAATCCACATTTCATTGATTCAGAAGACAATGACCAAAAGGATAATGGACAAACCGTTGTTGATAATGTCCTTTGAATGGTGATACTTAGAAAAATCTTCGAAACTATAAGTTGGTGGGTTTGAGTTTTTCGTTTTTTTTTTTTTTTTTTTTAAGTTAGCCGTTTTCTTTTGTTTCTGTTTAATTCTGTTCACATAACAGTCATGAAGGAGTGAAATGTAACAAAGAAAATCTCATTTGTGAAAATTCCAGAAAAAGGATCCTAATATCTACTTTGGGTTTTAGCATTAACTTCATGCAAAGTACACAAAAACAAAGTAGCTGAATCTTCCAATATCCCAGGTGTCCTGTGAAAGTTTATGAAGTTCTCAGCTATGATATTTCTGCCAGTCGGGGGAAAGAAAAGAGTTTAATTTTAGCGTAATTTAAAACTTTCTGCTAAGTGCTCATAGGAACTGGCTGCTGAACTGTCTTTAGTCACTGGAGAAAATAAGGGTCAGATGTCATGAAAATGTCATCTTCATAAATAAGTTCAAAGGTAAATGAGCTATGACAGTCATTATTCCCAACCAGCTTCTATTAAAATTGTTTAAATTAATGGATACATATGAAATAATATAGTTGAAAATATGTGTGAAATGAGTAACCCGAGTAGGACATTCATACATTATCTAGAACTACTTTTCTGCAACACAAACCTTGTAAAATACATATATAAATCACTCTAACTTTTAACTGTCCATGTCCCCTGTAGTGAATTATAATGATGAGCAATAGATCTGCAAATAATGAGGACTGATGTAAAAATCAGTAGAAAGCATCTTGAATATTATTTAAGAGCATGTGTATGCTTTTAGATGGAATGCTGTTCTCTTGAAGTTATGGCTGAGTTGTTATTAGAACTGGTCTACTCAAGTCACAGAAAACATAGGTCATGCCTTATCCATGGGGGAGAGCCTTCCCAGAAGTTACCTGTGGTTACCTGTGCTGTGCTGTATATTACTTTTTAGTGGCCTCACTTCAGAAAATGAAGAAAGGTCAAATTCTTCTGAAACTCCCTGCAGTCTTCCATCCGTCACAAGGCCATGGACATGGAGGTCTTTCCAGATAGATTTAACCAGTCTCAAGGGTTCAAGTAAAACCTGACGCCTTCCATTGCCACTGAAGGAGTGTCCAGGAAATTTAGCGCAAAGCATGTGTACAGTGGTGAATTCCCAGGCACTTGAAAGTGACAGAGAACCCAATCCCTACAATTGTTACCCTTCTTGGAGATTATGCAGCCCACAAATACATACTACTTAAAAAAAAAAAAAAAAGGACAAGAGAAACACACACCCCCACCCCACCCATTAATGACTTGAGGGGGCAGAGGGAGTGATGACCTTCCTTGCCTCGAACAGAGCTTTGTCTTTGGGGGGTGGGGAGATAGAATGTGGAGTGACAAGGTTCCATCACTTACTTACATGGCTCAGAAATACATCCACAAACCAGATGATGCCTTGTCTTAATGTTTGCAGGCATCTAGCCCGCTTGCTAAAAACCACTTCCGTTTTTAATGTTCTTTTATGCTGACCCACACCATCAACACTGCCCTCAAAATCTAACTGCCCTATAGGATATTCCGTCACGTGGACTAGGTTCCTGGGAGGCTGGAAGTCATGATTCTTACTTTTTAAACTGCCAGAATAGGAGAGAGAGAGAGAACATTCTTACCCTTTGATGACCAGTATGAGCAGAATCTGGAACCCGTTTCAAGGATGACCTGCAGCCTTTCATGTTCATGGGATGTGATAGCTGGAAACCCAAGATTACCCAAGGTTCCAAGGTTACCATTGTGAAGAAGTAGCTCAGAGGACTCCAGATTCTCTCTTCAAGCGTTGTGATATCTCCATGAAGAAGACTTAATAAGGATTGGGGTGGGCAAGAAAGCATTTAAACACCCAGAAAAGGACATGATCAAAGCTGACCTTTTTATACTATAGTACTTTGCTGTTAAATAACCCCAATATTGTATTTGCATTTATCTTTTGTTCATCTGCTTTCACTTACAAACAGTATTATGTAATAGAGGAAAATGGAAAAATGCAAACGAGTTCAACTTTATTTTATACATTGTATATATGTATACCTGCACTATTCATTTGGGTTTTGTTAAAAAGATAGTTGCAAAGGGCTTATGAATATTTGAATTGATAATTAGAAAATTGAATAAGCAATCCTGTGATCTACTAATTTGTTTTATCTCAATTAGGCGTATGAATCAAGGAGAATTACTGTGTGTTTCAGTCATTTTGATTTGAGGTAACTCCAAATACAAAATTATTACTTCTACTGATGTCTCCCAGCCCTTCCATGTGGATATTTTTTAAGTGGACTTGTATGCTGATAATTCTAGACCAAAGTAAATATGGCAGAATATTTATACATGAAAAAATAATTTTGCAAATATTTTCTATAATTGTATTATTCGTTTAAAATGTTGATAGCTTGTGTTAGTTTCAGGGAGGGGTGTATATTTTGATAAAAAAAATACTTGACTTTGTAATTCTGTATATTCTATACAATTTATAGCAGAGCCATTTTAAGACAGCCTTGTCGCATTTTTTGTTAATTGTGAAAATTTTATTCTAAGTGCTGTTTATGCATTGAGTACATAACGACCAACTAGAATTAAAGTAAGTGTGAACAGTGAACATACTGTATGCTGTACAAGATATATTGTAATTTGCTGTTTTAGCATCTGTATTTTGGTTAGAAGATATTATTAAATACAGATGTTAAGGGTTGGAAAAGTCTAATTTTATTTTTAGAACTAATGGATATAAATTTGTTTTTGCTTGATTAAAATAGCTTATTCCTATGTTGTCTCTTTTTAAACGTTTTAGTGTTAATTATTTTGTGCAGCCAAGCAGCTATTTCATCTGTGTGAGTCACAGCATTGTTTCACATATGAGTCATACGATATATTTCTGTTTCCTTTCTTGTTTACATTCCATGGTACCTGCTTACATGCTTAGGACTCAAATGGAATATGACATTAAAAAAAAAAGCAGAATAAAAGAGACTGAACTCTTGTTATCATTTAGTGCTTTGGATAGGCCTGATCTTACGATAAATCAGAGTGTTGGAAGTATTCTGCTCTAGACATCCACAGAAAACACATTACACTTATTAACTACCAGGTATTCGACAACATTCTTTCCATGGGCTATTTCATTCAGTCCTTTCCCGACAACCTTAGGAAGTAGACCTCATTGTCTGCATTTTATAGTGACATTGAGCAGATCCCACAGCCAGGCAGTGCCAGGATCGCAACCCAGGGCTGCCTGACTCCAGAGCCCATGTTTTTGTTCCTTCTCAGCGTCCTAGAGGGAAATGCTTAATGCAAACTCAACGGAGAGTGAGGAAAAGAGACAGCTTGTGATGCAGCTTGTGATGGAAGTTGTCACGATGACAGCTGTAAAGAGGCTCAGCCTCCCTGGACTCAGCTCTCATTTACTCACTGAGGCCTCTGTACTTTGGGCATTTGGTTTCTCTTATATTTGAGGATATTGCCCTATGAACTCAGTTTGTAAGAGTTTGTACACCCTTTTTTTTTTTTTTTGAATACAGGGTGAAATTATAATGCTATTATAAACTAGTCATTTTTCACATAAAACAATCTGTGCCGTCATCACTTGCAACCTTAGCTAATTATCTGCAAATACAGGCAGTCACGATGGGTGATGTGACAGGAGGGCCAGTGGCTCAGGCAGCACAACCCATCAGCAGCACAGGGAAAATAACTCAAATTTCCAGCCCTAATGGCTGGCCCATAGCATCAATTTTGTGTTTGAAGAGCAACCCAAACTGAATTCTCCAAAAATTCTCTTAACTACTCTCTGCTAAAAGGAACTTAATTATCTATCAAAACAACAGAATTAATATTGAAAGAATTTGTAACAGTTGGGAAACTAACTGGATTAAAAGCATAAAAACATCACGCAAAGCAGTCCTATTTGTACATATTCTTTTAATGATTTCAGGTCTTTTCTTTCCTATCGCTCACCTTCCTCTTTCTTCATCCCCTATTGACTGATTTGGTTCCACTTCCTGTCTCTTATCAGTTCCTTTTTGCAGGGGCAGCGATTCTTCCATTTCAAGTTCCTCCTTACCTAAGAACTCACCTCCCACCCCACATCCTGGACATCTATTAATCAAACTCCTTTGACCCCTCCCTCCCTCCCTCCCCAGTTTGCATCCTTTGACCCTGGTTCTTCAAGCAAGATGGTCAAGGGAGCAGGCAAGTTGACTCAGTGTGCAATTTTTAAAACTCAACACTCCAAATTTAGACAACTAATGGAAGAACTGGTTATAACAGAAATGTGATTACATTTTTATTATTTCATTCTTGACATCTGAGATATCAAGTAATTCTATTTAGAATATTATACTGAGAAGTCAAAAACATTTTTCAATAATCTTTATGTGATGACTTCTGTGTAATTATGAGTATTTTATTCCTGTTCCAAGAAACTTTGGTACGTATATTTAAAAGATGTAACATGCTAACTTACAAAGAATTTTAATTCATTTACTCAAAATGTGCTGAATTTTAAGTGTCGGGAATTTTGTCAAGCCTACAGAGATAGAAGAGGTAGCCTGTGACTTCAAGGAACTTGAGTCCAGGAAAGGAGGCAATAGATGATTACAAGATAAGCCCTGAGCTCCTAGGGGCTCAGAACCAAAGCTCCTAGCTGGGGCTGATGGAGCCTGGGCTTCCCAGTGGGGACAGGTCCAGGTAGCTGTGACTAAAACAAAGAAACCACAAGTGAGTGTAGACCCCGCAAGCCTGGGGTGTGGGGTGGTGAATCAGGAGAGGCATGTTAAGGACACATCACCAGGGCCTCGTGGGCCTGCTCTCTAGCCTGAGGGTAGAAGGACCATGGCAGGCGTTGGGGGGAGAGCATGAGAGGCTGAGTGCTAGGAGATGAGGTCAGAGAGGTGTACCACAGGTCCAAGCAAGATGAGGAGCCATTGTAGGGCTTAAGCAGAGAGGAAACCATCTGATGTGTTTAAAGGATCACGCTCACTGCAGTGCAGAGACCACAGGACGAGGCAAGGGTGGGTGGGGAGATCAGATGGGAGGCTGGGGCCGTACAGGTGAGAGATGACAGTGGTTTGGTTAACAGTGGGCATAACGAAGGCGTTAAGACTAGGTCACGTTCTGGATAGATGATTTTTAAGTCTTTAAAGAATTTCAAACATGCAGAAGTAGAATAGTACAGTGGACCCCAGTGAACCCGTCATCCAACTTCAACAATCAACCATTCACAGCCAATTTTGTTTTATCTGTACCTTCACCTGCTTCCCCTCTGTACTGTGTTATTTTGAAGTAGATCTCAGACATCATACTGTTTCATCTGTAAATACGTTCATATTTCAGAATGTACCTTTGTTAAAAAGTAAATGTTTTCAATATAACTGTACCATTATAACCCCTTATAAATCCTTAATATTATCAAATCCATCCGTTAAAATTTCTGATTGTGTCATAATTGTCATAATCTTTTTTGCAATTTGAATCAGAATCCAAATAAGGTCCCACACTACAGTTGGTTGATACAGCTGAGTGTCTTTTAATCTTCAGTTCCTCACATCTCTTTCCCCCCCCCCCCCCTTTGCAATTTATTTTTGAGGAAATTAGGTCCTGGAGAGTTTCTCACGGTCTGAGAAGTAGCAAGACAACTTGCTAGGTTAGGTTATGTTCATCCATCAGGAGGCACATACAGTTTAGCTGAGATAGGAGAGGTACTTTGAAGATAAATCTGATAAGACGTGCAGGTGGTTTAGGTCCCAGGGGGTGAGGAAAACAGAAGAGTCAAGGATGACTCCAAGCTTTGGGCCAGAGGAATTGGAAGGATGGAGTCACCAGCAGACAACTAGATACACGGATCAGAAGTTCAGAAGAGGGGACAGGCTTCAGGTATAGATCTGAAACTTATATTTCATTCATTCAAAACATATATGAGCTAGGTAATGGGAATCCAAGAGTGGGCAAAACAGATAGTCCCTGGAGCTTGTGATCTAGTGGGGAACATAAAAAGCTAAATAATTACAACTGCAATAGACGCTGTGAAGAAGAGTTACATGGTGCTATAAGAACATCTAATGGGGGGACCTAACCCAGTCTGGGAGTCCAAGGGACATCCTTGAGGAAGTAACTTCTGAGCTGAGAGCTAAGGGATGAATGAGAGTTGAAAGGGTAGAGGGTTTCCAGGTGGAGGGAATAGCATGTACAAAAGTCTGCTTCTAGAGGGAATACAGTGCCCTGGAATCAGTGGTGCAAGAGAGAGGTCTGAGATGAGACTGGAGGACAGGAGCCAGGTTATGCAGGCCTCCCAGGTCATGCTGAGGACTTGGATCTTATACTAAGAGCAACAGAAAGCCACTGAACTGTTTCAAGCAGTTTGGGACACAAAGAGGTATTTTCATCAGTTTTGTATTGTGAAAAATCACTGTTGCTGAAATGTAGAGAATGAATTAGAGGACGGTAGTAGCCGGGAGTAGAGCAGTTAGGAAGCTACTGCAGGCTGGAGATGATGATGGTGTGGATTGCGTACAGGCAGTGAACATAGAGAGAAGGGGGAGGATTTGAGAGCTATTTAAAAAAATCAGCAGGACTTGATGTTGGATTGATATGGGAAGGAGGGCTAGGAAGGGTCCAGGATGACCTTTTGGTTTCAGAATTGTTGAAACTATAGGAATGTAAGGTGTCCCCTATGAAGCTTGTATAGGAAAAGAAGACAGAATCCCGGAAAACACCAGTTTTTGAAAGATGAGTTAAATAAAAGCCTTTAAAGGCTGAGGCAGAGACGGGGCCGAGAAGTTAGAGGAAAATGGGGGCTGTGGCGGCCTAGGAAGCCAGAGATGAAGAACCTCTAAGAGAGGAGAGAATGATCAGTTGTGTCGAGTGGAGATAAAACCAAGTAGGGAAAGTCTGAGAAATGCCCTTTCGCCCTCAGCAACTGGTGAGTGGTAGTGGGGTGCTGGTAAATGGTTACCCCCAGCCCTGTAGGGGGAGAAAGCCCGATTTATAGTGTGTGCCAGTGTCTGTGGTGTGAATACTCCCACCCTAGATGATTTTAAGCCACAACATGGTGTCAGTAAACATGAAGTTGGGAAGAGAGGCATCCAATGGGCTCATGAGAGCTGGTATGTGCCTGCCCTAGTGACTCAGCTGGTGATCTTGGCACGAGTGGCTCCAGCGTGGTGGTGCAGGTGGGAACTGAGGGGTGGATGCGAGAGTGGAGGTGGAGAGAGTGAGGGAGACTCTTCTTTCAAGAAGCTTAGCTCTGAAGGGGAGAAGAAAGACAGACAAAGGCAACCAGGGTTTGAAGGTTGGGATTCCACCTGGTGGAACAGGGCGGAACAGAGGATGAGGAGGCAAGGGAGTTGAGAGTACTAGCGGGAGACTGATTGTAGCCAAGAATTGTGGAGCCTGGGTTTAATGTAAGGAAGTGCAGACCTCGATATCTGACAGACACAAAGGGAGGGTCAGACATGAGGTGTCTCAGGAAAGGCTAAAGGATCTACATTCCGCATAGTGAAGGCTTAGAATTGCAGCAGTTTCCAGGTTCTAATATTTATCTAGGTGTTTTTCTCTGGTTTTTTCACTGCTGTGTCTCCAGTGCTTAGAACATGGTCTAAGAGAGTAGATCTTAAAAGTTCTCATCACAAGAAAAAAGAAATTATAACTGTGTATGGTGATGGGTTGTAACTAGATTTCTCGTGGTGATCATTTTGCAATATACACTGTTGGGCTCAGGGCAGGCCATCCCAAAATATGCCACAATGGCACATGGATTATTTTGAATTAAAGTTACTTAAGAAATGACCAGTGCAACCTGTTCTTATATGGCCTCCCATGCAGTTGTAGTCAGATGCTGGTGGGGTGGAGTCAACTAAGGGCTTGACTGCACTGGGCATCAAAGCAGTCGCAGCCAGCCCAGATCCAAGAGGGTGGAGGAACGGAGTCCTCTTCTCGATAGGGGAGAGGCGGGCACGTACGGGGAGGGAAGGGATTGATGGCAGGCATCTTTTTTTTATTTATTTATTTTTGGCTGTGTTGGGTCTTCGTTTCTGTGCGAGGGCTTTCTCTAGTTGCGGCAAGCGGGGGCCACTCTTCATCGCGGTGCGCGGACCTCTCACTGTCGCGGCCTCTCTTGTTGCGGAGCACAGGCTCCAGACGCGCAGGCTCAGTAGTTGTGGCTCACGGGCCCAGTTGCTCCGCGGCATGTGGGATCTTCCCAGACCAGGGCTCGAACCCGTGTCCCCTGCATTGGCAGGCAGATTCTCAACCACTGCGCCACCAGGGAAGCCCCCAGGCATCTTTTTTATTTAATATCTATTTATTTATTTGGCTGCACTGGGTTTTAGCTGTGGCACTCAGGATCTTCGTTGCGGCATGAGGGATCTTTAGTTGAGGCATGCATGCGGGATCTAGTTCCCTGACCCAGGATTGAACCCGGGCCCCCTGCATTGGGAGCGCAGAGTTTTAACCACTGGACCACCAGGGAAGTCCCATCGCAGGCATCTTTAGAGACAAGCTACTGCAAGGGATAATTCCTTTGAGAAAACCATGGCACAGAGAAGTTAGATAACTTAC
Source organism: Balaenoptera ricei (assembly GCF_028023285.1). Lineage (NCBI taxonomy): Eukaryota > Metazoa > Chordata > Mammalia > Artiodactyla > Balaenopteridae > Balaenoptera > Balaenoptera ricei. The sequence goes on along the minus strand of NC_082642.1, from coordinate 16,178,767 downwards.
CCAAGGTCCTACAGCTTACCCACTGTGGAGTTAATCCCAGGCATCTGAGCTCCAGAGCCTGATAGGAGAGGCAAAAGGGTTCCGGAGCCCAAGAGCACAGCACAACCTCTCATAGCAAAGCTGTGGTGGTGAAGAGCACAGCATTATCCGTAGTAGAACCAGAGAGTTCCTGGGGTTATCTATCAGGAGTTTGGGAGAGAGGAAGAAATTCTAAAAATACTATGAATGGAAAGAAATGAGGAGAGTACAAATTGGGCCAAATTTCAAGGATGATCTAAACAAGGCTCTTTTTATGTTGGGGGTGAAAATACGGCCTTGTGTGCCCCAAGGCAAATGGAAGACTTCATACTTTTGCTTGTCTCTCTCCAATCAGGAAATGGAATTGTGTGTGTGTGTGTGTGTGTGTGTGTGTGTGTGTGCGTGCGTGCGCACGTGTGTCTGTGTGTGTGTTGTTTTTCCTATAAGTAATTAAAATCTAAAACTTTTAGACATCTGCTCAAAAGGGTCAGACATGGGGGGAGCCTGTAGCTGGACCAGGAGAGGTAGAACTGAGGTGTAGAGCAGCCTCAGAAAGGTTTTTCAAGCTCCTTCAGCGCCCCCTGCTGTACAATGTCATAGCCCTGAAAGTCTGGGTCGTCGCTTACTTTAGGCAGGTCCTGGTCCTCTACGGAAGGACAAGGAAAGGACATCTCTACTTCAAAAAGCTTACTCACTTCATTGGAGCAATGGGGTGTTGCCAGAGAGAAGCTGACTCGTTCCCAAGTGGCCTGTTTCCCTCACCCTGACAACCTGAGAGAGTATATAGTTTAGGTCCTGTTAATTTCTAGCTTCTCAGTTTTACTGGGTCAAAAGGCCAGGTCCCGCACATTGACTTGGATGTGCCCAGCTCCTGTGTACTTGTGGTGAGTGGGAAGAGTGGCGGGCCATTTCCCGGGTATTTTCTGACGTTTCTCCTCCTAAAGAGCAAAGGTGAGAATTCGGGGCCACTCTTTCTGTCATGTCTCGTCACAGTGAGAACCAGCCTCCTGTTCTGCTATCGCTCGTGCTGATGTGACAACGTTCCAGCCACTGGGAACTGCTCACCACTCAGCATCATTCTGACACCAAGTGAGAGGGCCCCGTCCTGGCCTCCTCCAGAGGTCCCCTCCCCTAGGGACAAAGAGTCTGCAGGGCCAGCAGAGATGGGCCCACCCAGAATCTGTGCCATTCCCCAGACCGCACTCAGAGTACCCAGGACCTGAGAATTCCCTGTCCCCTTCCGGGGCCTGCTCAGGCCTCTTCTCTGCCAGTGTCACTCTGCCAGGTCCCAGGGATGGCAAGGGGCAGCTGTTTGAAGGGGATTTGGACAGAGTTTGGGATGTAGTTTTCAGGTCCACATGAGGCCCCCGGCAATGTGGGAAGGAGCAGAGTTGAGGGTAGGAAGGTATGGGAGGAAGACCAGGGCCCAGCCCTTCTTGTGCTGCCTCATTCCAGCCCGGAACACCAAAGAGATGGGAATTCCAAATTCAAACCTGGCCTTTCAGTTCGTTATGAAAGTATGTTTGTCAAGGGAAGAGAGTAGAGTGTATTTAATTAAGAACTTGTTAGCCTGATTTATAACTTTTAAATATTTTGATATATGATATATACACCTCCATCTATGTGCTTGCCCTCAACCCTGCAAATGTTTGGGCACCGTTCCTCAAAATGCCTGGCTTTCCATCACACTGTCTGTGTACAAGCTCTGGGCCATATTGAAATGTCCATCCCCACCGCCACCACCCCCCTTATCCACAGGCATAATCATTTCTCAATATCTAGGTCCAAAACCCCAGCCCCTCAGACCTCTGCTGGCCTTCGCCTCAGTCCCACACAGCAATCTGAGATCATTCGTTTTCAACTCCAGCCCTGCTATCAGACAACCAGCCCCTCCAGGCTGAGCCCAGAGCTGGCTCATTTAGCTCTATGTTTCCAGCGTCAGAACGGCGCTCTCAAACATGAGGAGCTCCGAGTCCCCATTCTAGGGTGACCAGCCATCCCAGTGCATCCAAGAAGGAGGGTTTTCCCGAGATGCAGGACTCGAAGTGCTAAACCAGCACAGTCTTGGGAAAACCGGGCTGATTGGTGACCCTCATGGGGAAGAAGCTGTTCAGAAAGAAACAGGGCATCAGCGGCCAGGACACGAGTAGAACAAAGTGGCAATTTCAGTTTGAAACAATTAATGGGACTGCTGACTTTCCACCATCCACCCCTCCGCCGTGAGGAAACTTCCAGACCACACAGAAATCTAGCCAGGCTGTGCAGGTCTGGGCTGGGAGAACGGAGGAGCAAGCATGGTTAAAGATGCTTTTATCTTTATTCCTTGGAAGAACCTTGAAAGAAGGTGTTGTTTCCACCGTTTAATACTTAAATTATTCATTTAAATGATTTAATTTAAAGAATTAAAGGATTTTAGTAGGGGCAACTCCTACTAAAATCCTTTAGTTATTTCACAAAGACCCCCTGTAGTCTCGTTTCTCTGAAGAAACTTCTGGGGAACCCAGCTCATCACGCAGCTTCCAGATGCCCACACAAGGCATTTCGTGGAGTACACTCTAAGGGTAAGTGATGGCCTGTCTCAGTCTTCCCAGCCCTCTCTCCCTCTCCCTCCCCCTCCCACCCCACCCCGAGTCCCCCATCTGTCCTTCCAAGTGGGGTGGATGGGTTTTCCTGCTGAGTCCCTTTCTATTTTTATCGTTAAAGCACCTGAACTTCCTTTAGAAACCACCCCTCAATCCTTTATTCCTCAACCCTACCTTCAGACCATATGGGGAGCAGCGGGGGCTGAGTGGGTGGGAAATACAAGACTTAGTTTCTAGTACATTGTATGTCTACGTCTCAACACAAGAACAAAGAAACTGAGTCAGGATCTTCTCAATTGCCATAGACAGAATAGTTGGCTTTAAGCAAAACTGGATCCAAGGGCTCAGGCAAAGTTATATTCTCTCTCTCTCTCTCTCTCTCTTTTCTCTCTGCTCTACTTTCCTCTGGCTTCAGTCTCAGGCTGGTTCTCTGCAATTGATGGTAAAGATGTCCATGCTGAATGGAATAAAGTTTTCCTCCCCCCAAAAAAGTCTTCAAAAAGAGCAAAGACATTTCTAACAATAACCTCCCCCAACCATCAGAGTCTGGATTCAAACCCAGGACATCCAACATCATGGTTGACACTCATAATCTCTACTAGTAGGACACATTGATGTAAAGCCAGTCATAAGGACCGCAAAACACACAGCATTCAGCTAAAACTGAGCTAGGCACTGTGCCAGATGCTTTCATCTCTATTCCTCAGAAGAACCTGAAAAGAAAGTATTGTTTTCACCATTTAATAGATGAAAAGGTCCAAGTCCAAGGCCTTCACCACTCTGAGCAATGAGAATCGACATAGGAAATGAGAACCCAGTTTCCTGGCAGTTCCTCGACCTCGGATGAAAATTGGAATCAGGATACAGAAGCCTTCTCTCTCTCCCCGTCACCTCATCTCTGTGTCCCCTTCGTGTTCACATTTACTCAGTTCTCTCTGTGCTGGCTGGCCTTCTCTGCCTCTCCCTGCCCGCAGTGGAAGATGCTGGCCATCTCTAAAGGACAGGCAAAGTCTCTATCAGAGACTGATTGCCATGCCTGTGTCCTAATTGCCAATTTCTGGAAAAGGAAATCTGATTCCCACCCTCCCCTACTCCCCACTGAAGGGACTGGTTCCCCTCAGTCAGTTTACTCCTGGTCCAATGAACTCTGGTTAAAGGGACAGAGCCCTGTTAGAAGATGGCTGCAGAGACCCGACCTTGAGGGCAAAGCATGATCCATAATCAGAGGTGGCAGGTGGGCTGGGAGAGGCCCTCGAGTGCCCATCACGTGGTCCCATGGGGACAAGAGCTGCTTAGTCAGTAACTGCATCAGTGTGACCCTCAGAACCTGTCGTGGTGGCCTCGACTTTGCTGCCCAGCTTTCTACCCCAGTCTCCCACTGCAGTTGTACCCAGGCAGTTATAAAAAAGTCTCATGGGACTTCCCTGGTGGAGCAGTGGTTAAGAATCCGCCTGCCAATGAAGGGGACACGGGTTTGAGCCCTGGTCCGGGAAAATCCCACATGCAGCGGAGCAACTAAGCCCGTGTGTCACAACTACTGAGCCCGCGTGCCGCAACTACTGAAGCCTGCGTGCCTAGAGCTCGTGCTCTGCAGTAAGAGAAGCCACCGCAATGAGAAGCCCACGCACCGCAACGAAGAGCAGCCCCCCACTCGCCGCAACTAGAGAAAGCCCGCGCGCAGCAACGAAGACTCAACGCAGCCAAAAAAAAAAAAAAAAAAAAGTCTCCTGGCATGGAGGTGGGCTCAGGCCTTACCAACAGCCGCGTTTCACAGGTCTTTGTGGGTGAGATGGCGCAGGACAATGTGAAGTGTGGGATTTGGTAGAGGTATTTGTAAAGGATGCCTCATCGTTTACATAAAAAAGTGAACTTATTTTGACAAGAGTGTCTTCACCTCACTTTGTCAAACTGCAAACATGTTATTCTCAAGAAATTTTATACGCTTGTTTATGTGAAACCTGTGTTTTTAATGTGTTCTTTTTGAGAAAAGTATTCCTTAAAAAAGAAAGAAAACATGTTTATATCTGGGAAATGAGTCTTGTAAACAAGCCATTCACATTTGAGAGAAAGCCGATGGAGGCAGGTTAGGATCTATGCTTAAATTCCTGACTGCTGTGACCTCCAACCCCCTGGTAAAAGTTTTAGCATGAAAACCCAGTCTGCCCTACCCTCTCTGAGATCAATCTTGCGACATCTCTCTGAACACTGAACCAGACACACAGACCTGAAGGAGACGCTAACCCTGTGTGGACCAGAGAGGAAGATCCTGCCAGCAGAGGTCACTGAAGCTCCAGCTGGGACTCAGCAGGAGAGCCCATTCCAGTACTGTGCCTGCCCCTCTTCCCTTTCTAGTAACTTGCTCCCTGCTTCACTTATTGAAGGAAATAAATGTCGTTGTTGCACTGACCCGGTGCGTGCATGCTATCAGCAACTTTCTCAGTAGTACCTACCTTTTGATATCCCGAACCTAAGGGTTTTTAGATTAACACTAATACTCAGAACGGGACAGACAATAACAGGACATCAGGTTCTGCTTCAAACTTGGGTTGTACCTGACCACCATTCCAGAAACTAGTTACACTTGCTTCTTACCTGGATGACTGGGAGGTGACCCCACTGCTCATACACACCCCCACACGCACACACACACACACGCACCCACACACACACCCACACTCACACGCAACACACACCCACACACGCACACACACATGCACCCACATGCGCACACACACGCACACACACGTGCACACACACCCACACGCACAACACACACACAAGCACACACACACACGCACACACACGTGCACACACACCCACACGCACAACACACACACCCACACATGCACCCACATGCACACACACACACGCACCCACCCACACGTGCACACACACCCACACGCACAACACACCCACACACACACACACACGCACGCACACACGTGCACACACACACACACGGCTGAGGGTATGTGCAAATACCCCTAGAGTAAGGCTGGGTGCCATGGTATGGCATGGCGTGGTACACCCAGAAGGGTAAAAAGAGAAGGTGCTTGCAGAGAATGAGGAGCATCTATGAGCCCCTTGTGGGCCAAAGACTAGCCATGGACAATAGCTGCAGACCATGGACCAACTTGCCAGTGCTCTCAAGTGGCCACCAATACAGCAAAGAGATGCCACCACGGGCCATCTACCCATTAAGGGTGGAAAGGAAGAAACTACATTTGTAGGATTGGGGAGGGCATAATAAAGTACCTGAAAACCACTGAATTGCCAAATGGTAGCACCTGTCTCGTATATTGGCCAAGGCTAGGATGCTGCCAGTCTCAGAGGCCAGGTGAGAATTCCACCTTTGTAAGCCATTAGGATATGTGGACTGTTCCCCACGCAGGCAGCCAGGTAACTGCACGTCACAGCCCCTGGCCAATCGATGTGTGATGGTCCCATGAAAGCAGAAGGAAATACAGAGGCATTGTGGCAGCAGGAAACCACCTGGGAAGGGGAGGTAGCTGTCCATTTGGGAAGAGTTCTGAGGAAGAAGCATGTGATCTAGGCCTAAGCTAATCAATGCCTTGCATTTCCATGGTCACAGTGATTGGCTCAGCAGTGTGCATGTGACCCACTCAGAGCCAATGAGACTTAGCGACTCCTGGAAATGCTGTAAGAGAGAAGGCATGATTCTCTCCTGACTGGACTTGGAGCTTGGGAGATACAGAGTCTGGAGATTCTGCTTCCTCCTTGCCTGGAGCTGAGTGGGGCCACCTTGGAGGTCCTGAGATCATGACTATCTCAGTGTAAGAGCCTCAAGACAGAGGGAAATTGAGTCCTGATGACACTGAGCCCTGAATCCAGACACACCTGAAGTCAATGCTACTCCTGGGTTTCCAGCAAGGCAATGGACTCTCCTTGTGCCCATTAGAACTGCACTCCTGTGTCTCCTGAGGTGGGAAAGACGAGGCAGGTGTCCTCTGAGCAGGTTCTGGCATCTGATACCCTTAGGATTCCTGATAATGCCGGTAGATCTGAGATAAAGCCAGTCAGCCGGGGCAAGCTGCTCAGGCTCAAAAGGTCACCGGAGGTTGTTCTCTTACAAACATCCAGACCATTCTGAATCTTGGTGACCATTCCTGACCCCAGAGTGGGAGCCAACAACTCCAAGGTATGAATTCGAGCTCTAAGAACAACACCAAGAGACCAGCATTTCCACTGCTCGTCACCTGTAGAAAACAGCACACACTGAGAAGCCTCTCCTTGAAATTAAAGTTGAAACTTCAACTTAGGGCTTCCACAGGGTAGAAGGAGGCTAGAGTCTGTGTCCCCAGCGTGAGCTACAGCCACCCCCAGCCTCTCCAGGAGACTCTCCAAGACCAGCAGGGAGAAGCTGAATTTTCAGGCAGATGGAACTGTTTCACAGCTGACACATACTACGTGGGAAGCCTCATAATGACATGCTGTTGGTCTTCCCTGGTGGTGCAGTGGTTAAGAATCTGCCTGCCAATGCAGGGGACACGGGTTCGAGCCCTGGCCTGGGAAGATCCCACATGCCACGGAGCAACTAAGCCTGTGCCCTACAACTACTGAAGGCTGCATGCCACAACTACGGAAGCCTGCGCACCTAGAGCCTGTGCTCTGCAATGAGAGAAGCCACCACAATGAGAAGCCCACACACTGCAATGAGGAGTAGCCCCCACTCGCCACAACTAGAGAAAGCCCACATGCAGCAACGAAGACCCAACGCAGCCAAAAATAAGTAAAATAAATTTACTAAAAATAAATAAATAAATGTAGCTGTCAAAAAAAAAAAAAAAGAAACTTCAACTTAAGTTTTAGAAGGGCTTCCAGCTGGAGAAGGATGATAAATTAATTGGCTTATTCCCATGATTACTAATTTAAATATGTAAAGTATCACTGATTTTCCTTTATTCAAAGTTCTGCCTTTATTTCTTTGTGTGTGTGTGTGTGTGGTGGTAAAAAAAATATCTAGGGTCATTTTGTTCTTTTCTGCTTTTCTCTCTTTTCTTTTTGAAAATCTCACATGTGCAGCTTGATCGATTTAACATATGTAGACCAAGTGACTCATTTTCTCTGGGTATGTGTCCTCATCTATCAAGTAAGTGAGGCAGCATTTCTAAACTCTCTCTTCAGAGACCTCTTCCAAGCCAGTGACACCCACTCTGCATGTTTTTTTTAATAAAGTTTTTTTTAAATTTTTATTTTATTTTATGGCCGCTCGGCATGTGGGATCTTAGTTTCCCAACCAGGGATCGAACCCGTGCCCCCTGCATTGGAAGCGTGGGGTCTTAACCACTGGACCATCAGGGAAGTCCCCGTTATGCATGTTTTGATGTAATAGCACCTGTATCACGATTGCAGCATGACTTTTACCCCACACCTGACACAGGGGCCCTGCATGATTGAAACGGGATAAATCTTTGTTAGGCTGAGTTCCCCCAAGGGCCTCCTTGACACTGCCTCCAGAAGAGCCCAGCTTTGGGAGCAGGACGCTGTTAGCCAAAAAGCCCATGGCCTACAGGACTGCCACAGTTGTCACAGTGCACACAGCCCGTGGCTAAGGGAAACCAGGGGAGCCCATCATAGCCACGCTGGCAAATGCTCACACAAAGGGAATTTAATAGATATTTACTGGATGGATGGATGGATGGTTGGATGGATGGATGGATCAATGGATCGATGGATGGATCTCTGTTCCAAATCCTTCAGGGAGAGAAAAAGGACTAAACAAAGAAGAAAGCCAGTTCTGAGGTAAGCAGGCTGTTGTCGTGACAGGAAAGGGGATTCCCTGGCCATCCAACCTGATGCTTATTGTTCAAATCAATTTCCAGTTCCTCTGCAGTGTAACTGCACAATCAAACTCCCTGGAAATCCTCTGGAGTCCAGCATCTTGCTTTAAGCCATAATGAAACCAGAGTATTTATAAATTGTTTGCTGAAGGGTTGGCTTTATGCCTAATGATGTTAGATCCCCTGGGTGGGGGCGGGGGAAAGGCATATATATCTGTTAAGAGGCTTCGGATTGCAATCCACAGAAAAACGAACTTAACAAGCAGTCTCAACGTAGGCAATTCTGAAGTTCAGTTGTGTCAACAAGGACTCAGGCCTTTATTTACATCTGTTAATGCCATCCATAATACCTACCCTCACAGACAGAAGATGGCCAAAGTCAGTCCAAGCATCGGACACTTACACAAGTCCAAGAACAGAAAGAAAGGGCAGCATGGCAGGGCTTTTCTCCCTTCCTCAAAGGCCCTCAGCGACCCACAATTTAGACTAATCCGCAGTAAAGAGGAAACAGGTGTTCGCAATAAGTGTTATCCCTCGAACTGGGCTCATGGTCACCAAATGGCTGCATAAAACCTGAGCTCTTTGAGCACAGCAGGAGAAGAGATGAGTTATAAGTGAGCAACCAACATGGCTGTCATAGCACGGCCACATGCGCAGTCACTGGCGATCATCCAGGCGAATCCAAATTGAACTAAATAAATTATTCTTTAAGTTTAAATAATCCACTTCCATAGTAAAATTGGATGACAGCCATGGACCAGGCAACCAAGGGCTCTGTGTAAAAAGCTCTGGTGGCTTCTGGAAGCTCTCGGTGACAATGAGGGCCTTCTTGCTCTGTTTATCACAGCTCCTCTGCGGCAAATGCAGAGACTTGATAAGTGTGCTTGGCCTCTTCCTGGGTAAAGGTCACGGCTCTCGGAGAAAGCGGCTCATTGTATGGCCTTGCAGAACAGTCATCATTTGTTCCTTCTCAGTGAAACTCAGCAGCCTGGGAACAGAACTGAGCACCCTTCAACTTCCCTGGCCAGCTCTGACTCAAGAGCACACCCACGGGAGCCTGGATAAATGGCCCCCGTGAGGGAGGCATTGGGGGGCGGGGTGGGCAATGACCCTGGGAGGGCCAGAGGTTGAGGGCAAGGGGTGATTTCCCAGGAAGTACCAAAAATGCCACCTAAGAGGCTCATGTACTAACAATCTGCCTTTTATTTCCACCCTTTCTCAGTAGTTATGGAGGCAGGTCCAAGGCTACCCTTGGTGCAGGGTGTGTGCATGTGTGTGTGTGTGTGTGTGTGTGTGTGTGTGTTAGAGACCAGGAGCTGGGTATGTGTGTGAGTGGGAGGGAAGTGGGCAGGGCCAGAGCACCACAGATCGAGTGGCACCTGCTGTAAATAACCCACCCCTGGGGGTCACCCTGGGTAGAGTGCCACTCCTTTTTCCTCCCCCGCAGGGTTGGGAGGAGCCCATGAGACAAAGTGGGTAGAAGAATAGGTATATGTCGTGTCCTCTCTGGGCCTCTCTTCTACCTTCATCCATGCTCGGCTTCTACTCTCATCCTTTCCCCTTGTCTGCAGACATGACTGCGGGAGTCAAGAGCCCACTGCCCCAAGAACAGGTTATGTGTGCCACTAGAGGCACCCAAGATTACTTCAGGATAGATGAACATTTTCGAGTTTAATAGATATGCATTTGTTTACTTTTCATTACCAAACAAAATTGTAAGTTGTATGGTGGTCGTGAGAACTCCATTGGTTCTTGAGCTCTTCCTCCAGGAAAAGAATGTTGAACTCCCCCTAGTACTGGAGGAAAGCAAGACCCAGATGGAGGGAATTTGAACGAATGGCATCTTGGAGCGTAAAAGCAGTGATTTCAGTATTAAAAAATCAAGTCTTTGGGCTCCTCCACATCATACTTCTGTTAAATATGTGTCTCATCTGGAGCACTTTCTATTTTTACATTAACAAAAATCTTGTAAATTACTCAATGGAAATAGTTGCTTTCTAGGGGATCATATAGGGAGCTGGTAATCTCTGGATTGTACCCTGATTTCTAATTCCACTTTCAGCTAAGTCTTTTAATAAATCTCTAAATGTCTTTCTTTTTATTTCCTCATCCAGGAAATTGCAGGACATTACTGACATTTCAATGAGTTTTTAGTTAAGAATTTTAAAGGTAATAACCATAGCCTTTCAAAGAAAGTTTCATTGAAATTAAATTTCAGTACCCCAGGGACTTCCCTGGTGGTCCAGTGGTTAAGACTCCACGCTTCCACTGCAGTGGGCATGGGTTTGAGCCCTTGACGGAGAACTAAGATCCCGCATGCCACGTGGTCAAAAAAAAAAAAAAATTCAGTACCCCAAATAAAAAGCTACATCATATACAAGATTACATAGCTCACGTTTCTGTGCCAATCTTTTTAATAAATTATTCTTTTCTCATTACAGACTCAAGGTAACTGAGATATCTAGTGTCCAGTCCTAAGAAAAACAAATTTCTACTGATTTTGGGTTTAAAGACTTCACCAAATCCGTTATATGATAACTGTGAGTAAAACTACTATTCCGCCCCCTGCCCCCTATCTTGGAAAACCTCTTCATGGTGCTTCCTGGACTTAATACTTTTCCATGTAAAAAATATTTTCATATCACAGAAGCTCAAGAAATGTTTCCCACATTTAGTGTTCTTGTTATAACAAGTATTGCCATCCCCTCAGTCCCACCCCATCCTCTTCCAACTTTTAAAGCAATTGTCTCAGATAGAAAATGTCTCTCAGGAATTCCCTGGTGGTCCAGTGGTTAGGACTCGGCACTCTCACTGCTGTGGCCTGGGTTCAATCCCTGGTAGGGGAACTAAGATCCCAGAAGCCGCACGGTGCAGCCTTAAAAAAAGAAGAGAAAGAAAGAAAGTGCCTCTCTTCTTCAGTGGAATTTGAGTTTAGGGTCATATCTTGTTTTCTGGACCTCCAGTCACTAAGAATGTACATATAAGCTTAAGGTATTTAAATTACTATACACACACACACAAATAACATCTATTTTCACATCATGATAACTTTTTAAAGTGAATTCTTTCTTAAATATGAGAACAAAAGCAACAAAAGAAAAAAATAGATAAATTGGACATCATCAAAATTAAAAACTTTTTGCTTTAAAGGACATCATTTGAAAATGAAAGAAAGACACCCCTCAAACTGGTAGAAAACATTTGAAAATCATATATCTGATAATGGACTTATATCTAGAATATATAAAGTACAGTTACAACTCAATAATAAAAAGACAAATAACGCAATTTAGAAATAGTCAAATGAGACTTCCCTGGTGGCGCAGTGGTTAAGAATCCGCCTGCCAATGCAGGGGACACAGGTTCGAGCCCGAGTCTGGGAAGATCCCACATGTCCTGGAGCAACCAAGCCCGTGCGCCACAACTACTGAGCCTGCACTCTAGAGCCCGCGAGCCACAACTACTGAGCCTGTATGCCACAACTACTGAAGCCTGTGTACCTAGAGCCCGTGCTCCACAACAAGAGAAGCCACCGCAATGAGAAGCCCACGCACTGCAACAAAGAGTAGCCCCAGCTCGCCGCAACTAGAGAAACCCCGCGCGCAGCAACAAAGACCCAACGCAGCCAAAAATAAATAAATAAAATAAATAAATTTATGAAAAAATATAGGCAAATGATCTAAATAGACATTTTTTCAAAGAAGATACACAAATGGCTAGTAAGTACATGAAAACGTGCTCAACACCATTAATCATCAGGGAAATGCAAATCAAAACCCCAATGTGATACCACTTCACACCCAATAGAGGGGCTACAATAAAAAAGAAGGATAATAGCAAGTGTTAGGAAGCAGGTAGAGAAATTGGAACCCCCATGCACTGCTGGTGGCAGTGTGAAATGTTTCAGCCTCTTTGAAAACAGTCTGGCAGTTCCTCAAAAGATTAAACATAGAGTTACTATATAACCCAGTAATTCCACTCCAAGGTATATACCCAAGAGAAATGAAACTATATGTCTACACAGACTTGTACATGAGTGTTCATAGCAGCATTTGGCTATTCATAATATCCACAAAGTATAAACAACCCAAATGCCCATCAACTGATGAAAGGATAAATAAAATGTGGTGTATCCACACTGTGGAATAATATTTGGCCATAACGAGGAATGAAGTACTAATACATACTACAATATGGATGAACCTTAAAAACGTAACAATAAGTAAAAGAAAAATCCAGACCCAGAAGATCCCATATTACGTGACTCCATTTATATGAAATTTCCAGAATAGGCAAATCGATAGAGATATACAGTATCCGTGATTGCCAAGGGCTAGCTGGAGGGAAATGGGGAGTGACTCCTGATAGGCATGGAGTTTCTTTTTGGGGTGAGGAAAATATTGTAAAACTGATTGTGATGATAGTTGTAGAACTCTGTGAATATACTAAAAACTGTTGAAGTATACAACTTTCAATGAGTGAATTGTATGGTGTGTGAATTTCGCTGTTACTGAAAAGTGAATTATAAGTAGTAACACATTTTAAATAATCAGTGAAAAGATTTTCCCCTCTTTACATCTGCCTTAATTGTCTTGTGTTCAAGTATTCTGAAACACCTTGATGAACAATATGAAAGGAGATACCCTTTAAAATATTTGAAGCGTCTTACAAATATAAGGAAGTACACACAAATGTTGATGCCATTATTATCTGGTCAATGTTTATTAACTCCTTCATATCAATTCTTAATAAATACTTATTGAATAGGATGTAAAGGGGTGAATCAAAGTTCTAATAGTTGTATTTTGGGAAATAGTGAGATGATTCTAATAGTTCATTTGGAAGAAAAAACAAACAAGAATAGGTAATAAAAATTCCAAGGGGAATAGTAATAAGGAAGACTTAGATACTGAAAGTTATTAAATAATTATTGGAGTTAAATATGTGTGGTATTGGCACAATAATTGACAAGCTGCTGGAACAGAAATAAAAGTCATGAAATTGATTTTTATGTATAAGATTATGAAGTTTATAATAAAAGAAGGAACAGAAACCAATGAAAAGAAAGTGGTCTATTAAACGCATGGTGTTGAGATTACTTCCTATTTGGGGGAAATATGTGAAGCTTGGTTCAAACGGTACACTCAATTTCAAATGAATCAAAGAGCACAATGGGAGAGATTAACCAAGATGGCGGAGTAGAAGGACGTGCTGTCACTCCCTCTTGCGAGAGCACCAGAATCACAACTGGCTGCTGGACAATCATTGACAGGAAGACCCTGGACTTCACCAAGGAGGATACCCCACGTCCAAGGACAGAGGAGAAGCCACAGTGAGACGGTAGGAGGGGCGCAATCAGAGTAAAATCAAACCCCATAACTGCTGGGTGGGTGACTCACAGACTGGCGAACACTTATACCACAGAAGTCCACCCACTGGAGTAAAGGTTCTGAGCCCCACGTCAGGCTTCCCAACCTGGGGGTCAGGCAACGGGAGGAGGAATTCCTAGAGAATCAGACTTTGAAGGCTAGTGGGAATTGGATTGCAGGACTTTGACGGGACTGGGGGAAACAGAGATCCCACTCTTGGAGGGCACACACAAAGTAATGTGTGCATCAGGACCCAGGGGAAGGAGCAGTGAGCCTGGGGGAGACTGAACCAGACCTACCTGCTGGTGTTGGGGGGTCTCCTGCAGAGGCGAGTGGTGGCTCTGTTTCACCGTGGGGATAAGGACACTGGCAGCAGAGGTTCTGGGAAGTTCTCCTTGGCGTGAGCCCTCCCAGAGTCTGCCATTAACCCCACCAAAGAGCACGGGTAGGCTCCAGTGTTGGGTTGCCTCAGGCAAAACAGCCAACAGGGAGGGAACCCAGCCCCACCCATCAACAGTCAAGTGGATTAAGGTTTTACTGAGCTCTGACCGCCACAGCAACAGGGAGGGAACCCAGCCCCACCCATCAACAGTCAAGTGGATTAAAGTTTTACTGAGCTCTGACCGCCACAGCAACAGTCAGCTCTACCCACCACCAGAGCCTCCCATCAAGCCTCTTAGATAGCCTCAACCACCAGAGGGCAGACAACAGAAGCAAGAAAAACTATAATCCTGCAGCCTGTGGACCAAAAACCACAGTTACAGAAAGATAGAGAAGATGAAAAGGCAGAGGGCTATGTCCCAGATGAAGGAACAAGATAAAACCCCAGAAAAACAACTAAATGAAGTGGAGATAGGCAACCTTCCAGAAAAAGAATTCAGAATAATGATAGTGAAGATGATCCAGGACCTTGGAATAAGAATGGAGGCAAAGATTGAGAAGATGCAAGAAATGATTAACAAAGACCTAGAAGAATTAAAGAACAAACAAACAGAGATGACCAATACAATAACTGAAATGAAAACTACACTAGAAGGAATCAATAGCAGAATAACTGAGGCAGAAGAACGGATAAGTGACCTGGAAGACAGAATGATGGAATTCACTGCTGCGGAACAGACTAAAGAAAAAAGAATGAAAAGAAATGAAGACAGCCTAAGAGACCTCTGGGACAACATTAAACGCAACAACATTCGCATTATAGGGGTCCCAGAAGGAGAAGAGAGAGAGAAAGGACCAGAGAAAATATTTGAAGAGATTATAGTCGAAAACTTCCCTAACATGGGAAAGGAAATAGCCACCCAAGTCCAGGAAGCGCAGAGAGTCCCATACAGGATAAACCCAAGGAGAAACACGCCGAGACACATAGTAATCAAAGTGGCAAAAATTAAAGACAAAGAAAAATTATTGAAAGCAGCAAGGGAAAAACGACAAATAACATACAAGGGAACTCCCATAAGGTTAACAGCTGATTTCTCAGCAGAAACTCTGCAAGCCAGAAGGGAGTGGCATGATATACTTAAAGTGATGAAAGGGAAGAACCTACAACCAAGATTACTCTACCCGGCAAGGATCTCATTTAGATTTGATGGAGAAATCAAAAGCTTTACAGACAAGCAAAAGCTAAGAGAATTCAGCACCACCAAACCAGCTCTACAACAAATGCTAAAGGAACTTCTCTAAGTGGGAAACACAAGAGAAGAAAAGGACCTACAAAAACAAACCCAAAACAATTAAGAAAATGGTCATAGGAACATACATATCGATTATTACCTTAAACGTGAATGGATTAAATGCCCCAACCAAAAGACATAGACTGGCTGAATGGATACAAAAACAAGACCCATATATATGCTGTCTACAAGAGACCCACTTTAGACCTAGGGACACATACAGACTGAAAGTGAGGGGATGGAAAAAGATATTCCATGCAAATGGAAATCAAAAGAAAGCTGGAGTAGCTATACTCATATCAGATAAAATAGACTTTAAAATAAAGAATGTTACAAGAGACAAGGAAGGACACTACATAATGATCCAGGGATCAATCCAAGAAGAAGATATAACAATTATAAATATATATGCACCCAACATAGGAGCACCTCAATACATAAGGCAACTGCTAACAGCTATAAAAGAGGAAATCGACAGTAACACAATAATAGTGGGGGACTTTAACACTTCACTTACACCAATGGACAGATCATCCAAAATGAAAATAAATAAGGAAACAGAAGCTTTAAATGACACAATAGACCAGATAGATTTAATTGATATATATCGGACATTCCATCCAAAAACAGCAGATTACACGTTCTTCTCAAGTGCGCACGGAACATTCTCCAAGATAGATCACATCTTGGGTCACAAATCAAGCCTCAGTAAATTTAAGAAAATTGAAATCATATCAAGCATCTTTTCTGACCACAACGCTATGAGATTAGAAATGAATTACAGGGAAAAAAACGTAAAAAGGACAAACACATGGAGGCTAAACAATACGTTACTAAATAACCAAGAGATCACTGAAGAAATCAAAGAGGAAATAAAAAAATACCTAGAGACAAATGACAATGAAAACACGATGACCCAAAACCTATGGGATGCAGCAAAAGCAGTTCTAAGAGGGAAGTTTATAGCTATACAAGCCTACCTCAAGAAACAAGAAAAATCTCAAGTAAACAATCTAACCTTACACCTAAAGAAACTAGAGAAAGAAGAACAAACAAAACCCAAAGTTAGCAGAAGGAAAGAAATCATAAAGATCAGAGCAGAAATAAATGAAATAGAAACAAAGAAAACAATAGCAAAGATCAATAAAACTAAAAGCTGGTTCTTTGAGAAGATAAACAAAATTGATAAGCCATTAGCCAGACTCCTCAAGAAAAATAGGGAGAGGACTCAAATCAATAAAATCAGAAATGAAAAAGGAGAAGTTACAACAGACACCGCAGAAATACAAAGCATCCTAAGAGACTACTACAAGCAACTTTATGCCGATAAAATGGACAACTTGGAAGAAATGGACACATTTTTAGAAAGGTATAACCTTCCAAGACTGAACCAGGAAGAAACAGAAAATATGAACAGACCAATCACAAGTAATGAAATTGAAACTGTGATTAAAAATCTTCCAACAAACAAAAGTCCAGGACCAGATGGCTTCACAGGTGAATTCTATCAAACATTTAGAGAAGAGCTAACACCCATCCTTCTCAAACTCTTCCAAAAAATTGCAGAGGAAGGAACACTCCCAAACTCATTCTATGAGGCCACCATCACCCTGATACCAAAACCAGACAAAGACACTACAAAAAAAGAAAATTACAGACCAATATCACTGATGAATATAGATGCAAAAATCCTCAACAAAATACTAGCAAACAGAATCCAACAACACATTAAAAGGATCATACACCACGATCAAGTGGGATTTATCCCAGGGATGCAAGGATTCTTCAATATACGCAAATCAATCAATGTGATACACCATATTAACAAATTGAAGAATAAAAACCATATGATCATCTCAATAGATGCAGAAAAAGCTTTTGACAAAATTCAACACCCATTTCTGATAAAAACTCTCCAGAAAGTGGGCATAGAGGGAACCTACCTCAACATAATAAAGGCCATATATGACAAACCCACAGCAAACATCATTCTCAATGGTGAAAAACTGAAAGCATTTCCTCTAAGATCAGGAACGAGACAAGGATGTCCACTCTCACCACTATTATTCAACATAGTTCTGGAAGTCCTAGCCACGGCAATCAGAGAAGAAAAAGAAATAAAAGGAATCCAAATTGGAAAAGAAGAAGTAAAACTGTCACTGTTTGCGGATGACATGATACTATACATAGAGAATCCTAAAACTGCCACCAGAAAACTGCTAGAGCTAATTAATGAATATGGTAAAGTTGCAGGATACAAAATTAATGCACAGAAATCTCTTGCATTCCTATACACTAATGATGAAAAATCTGAAAGAGAAATTATGGAAACACTCCCATTTACCATTGCAACAAAAAGAATAAAATACCTAGGTATAAACCTACCTAGGGAGACAAAAGACCTGTATGCAGAAAACTATAAGACACTGATGAAAGAAATTAAAGATGATACCAACAGATGGAGAGATATACCATGTTCTTGGATTGGAAGAATCAACATTGTGAAAATGAGTATACTACCCAAAGCAATCTACAGATTCAATGCAATCCCTATCAAATTACCAATGGCATTTTTTACTGAGCTAGAACAAATCATCTTAAAATTTGTATGGAGACACAAAAGACCCCGAATAGGCAAAGCAGTCTTGAGGCAAAAAAATGGAGCTGGAGGAATCAGACTCCCTGACTTCAGACTATACTACAAAGCTACAGTAATCAAGACAATATGGTACTGGCACAAAAACAGAAACATAGATCAATGGAACAAGATAGAAAGCCCAGACATTAACCCACGCACCTATGGTCAACTAATCTATGACAAAGGAGGCAAAGATATACAATGGAGAAAAGACAGTCTCTTCAATAAGTGGTGCTGGGAAAACTGGACAGCTACATGTAAAAGAATGAAATTAGAATACTCCCTAACACCATACACAAAAATAAACTCAAAATGGATTAGAGACCTAAATATAAGACTGGACACTATAAAACTCTTAGAGGAAAACATAGGAAGAACACTCTTTGACATAAATCACAGCAAGATCTTTTTTGATCCACCTCCTAGAGTAATGGAAATAAAAACAAAAATAAACAAGTGGGACCTAATGAAACTTCAAAGCTTCTGCACAGCAAAGGAAACCATAAACAAGACGAAAAGACAACCCTCAGAATGGGAGAAAATATTTGCAAATGAATCAACGGACAAAGGATTAATCTCCAAAATATATAAACAGCTCATTCAGCTCAATATCAAAGAAACAAACACCCCAATCCAAAAATGGGCAGAAGACCTAAATAGACATTTCTCCAAAGAAGACATACAGATGGCCACGAAGCACATGAAAAGATGCTCAACATCACTAATTATTAGAGAAATGCAAATCAAAACTACAATGAGGTATCACCTCACTCCTGTTAGAATGGGCATCATCAGAAAATCTACAAACAACAAATGCTGGAGAGGGTGTGGTGAAAAGGGAACCCTCTTGCACTGTTGGTGGGAATGTAAATTGATACAGCCACTATGGAGAACAATATGGAGGTTCCTTAAAAAACTAAAAATAGAATTACCATATGACCCAGCAATCCCACTACTGGGCATATACCCAGAGAAAACCGTAATTCAAAAAGACACATGCACCCGAATGTTCATTGCAGCACTATTTACAATAGCCAGGTCATGGAAGCAACCTAAATGCCCATCAACAGACGAATGGATAAAGAAGTTGTGGTACATATATACAATGGAATATTACTCAGCCATAAAAAGGAACGAAATTGAGTCATTTGTTGAGACGTGGATGGATCTAGAGACTGTCATACAGAGTGAAGTAAGTCAGAAAGAGAAAAACAAATATCGTATATTAATGCATGTATGCGGAACCTAGAAAAATGGTACAGATGAGCCAGTTTGCAGGGCAGAAGTTGAGACACAGATGTAGAGAATGGACATATGGACACCAAGGGGGGAAAACTGCGGTGGGGTGGGGATGGTGGTGTGCTGAATTGGGCGATTGGGATTGACATGTATACACTGATGTGTATAAAACTGATGCCTAATAAGAACCTGCAGTATAAAAAAACAAACAAAACAACTAATACTAAACTTTCATTGGGTTATTTGTATGGAAACATGTTAATATAAATGTTTCAGACATTACATGAAATTTCTAAAAATCTTATATTTGTATTTGTATGGAAATATGTATGGAAATATGTTAATATAAATGTTTCAGACATTACATGAAATTTCTAAAAATCATATTTGTATTTGTATGGAAATATGTATGGAAATATGTTAATATAAATGTTTCAGACATTACATGAAATTTCTAAAAATCTTAAAAAAAAAAAAAAAAGAGCACAATGGAAAATATAAAAATCAGAAAAACAAAATAAAACTGAGTACACATATATCTGGTCTCTGGAAAGAAAAGATATTCTGAGCAAAAAAGTGGTGATAAAAATTATCACAAAGGAAAAGATTGAATTTGGATCCATAAAAATTGACAATTTCTATGAAAATATTACAAACAAGGCTACACACACACACAGACTATGAGAAAATAGCAGCACATCACATATAC
Organism: Balaenoptera ricei; assembly: GCF_028023285.1. Lineage (NCBI taxonomy): Eukaryota > Metazoa > Chordata > Mammalia > Artiodactyla > Balaenopteridae > Balaenoptera > Balaenoptera ricei. Next base: position 16,158,738 of record NC_082642.1, on the reverse strand, counting down.
ATACAAATGGTTCTAATCTGATGTATGTAGATATTTCCTAGAAATCAATAAGGAGAAAATATGCTTTTCCTCCTACCTCCCCAAATAAAAGGATCAGAAAGAGGTTCCACTTCTGATATGGAACCTGGAGCCAGGAAAGCAAATAAAAGATAAAATATCAAATACCAAAACATAGGACTTTTAAAAAGAGTTTGGAATCTGTCCAGACTAGCAAGCCAACATTTCCTCTTTGACATTGACACGAGAAAACCACTGACAAGAGACCCTGGGAACTCAGCATCCTTTAAGTCAATATGCGTTTCTCCTAAAACGGACAAATAGGCCAAGGTGTGCATATGTGTTTGACATACAATGTTTGAAAATATATGTGTCCCTGTAAAGTATTAAGTAGTAACATCTTTGGCCAGGATTCCATTAACTGCTATGTTTGCGCTGTTCCAGTGTAATAACAAGTGTTTACGATAATGACTGAGGAACTGCATGTTCCTGAAGTTCCCTTTCAATAATCTTTTATTGTGCTGTCACACCATGGCTATAGAATGTATTTCTAGCACAAATATCTGTGTCTTCGAGTCACTCATGCATACATGGCTCATAAGGTAATTCTAGTCATTGCCCCACTCCCTGACTCCTTCTGTGTAACAGAAATTTTACTACAATTTAACATAGAAGATTCCTTTATCTGAAACATGGAGAATGGAATTCAAACTACTATTTAATAGAGAAAGAGTAAGAAAACAGTACATTTTGGTGAGGAAATGAAGTCAAATTTTTATTTTATTATTATTAATTTTTTAATAGATCTTTATTGGAGTATAATTGCTTCACAATACCGTGTTAGTTTCTGTGGCACAACAAAGCGAATCAGCCATATGCATACACATGTCCCCATATCCCCTCCCTCTATTTATTTTTATTTTTATTTTTTGGCCTTGCCGCAGGTAATGCAGGGTCTTAGCTCCCCCACCAGGGATCAAACCCGTGCCCCCTGCAGTGGAAGCGCGGAGTCTTAACCACTGGACCGCCAGGGAAGTCCCGAAGCCAAAGTTTTAAAATGTAAAAAGTTTCAAATGCCAGAGAAGATCCTCAGTCGGCAAAAACTAGATCGGACTACAACGTGTTTATTTGTAAACAGATATGCGATTGAGCAAAAAGCTGGATTTTCTGTTTTCTCCAACAGGTGGCGCTGCACTAGCACCCTGCCTCATAAACACAGGCAGGGGAAAGGCCACGGGGAGCCACCAAGCCCACTTCCTGTAGCAGTGATCATGGGATCTATTATTTATGTTTGATTGTGGCCCTCGAGGACCTCCCTCCATCACAAGACGTAACCTAGCACAGGCCCACACACAGAGAGGCACTCGGTGACGTGTGTTTGAGGGGGATGACTCCAATCATTCTTCCTACATTCATTTATTCGTTCACTCATTTACACAGTCAGTAAATATTTATTGAGTGCCTATCAAATATCGGGTGGGCCCCAAGCTTGGGGCTGGAGATATAATCGTGAAGAAAATACATGGACCCTGTCCCTGTGGTTTAGTGGAGGAAACAGACATTACTGAAATGCTCACAATAATGAAATAATCACAAAGTGCGGTAAGTGATCCAAAGGAAACGTACAAGCCATATAACAGTACAGACACCAGGATAGGATGAATCAAGGCAGAAAGGTGGCATAAATATGGACAAACTTCTGTACAGAATGAAAGAAGAATTGTCTAAAATGTTAAAGTCTACCCTGTGACTATGGATTAAGTTATTAGGAATATATGTAGCACTCTTTAAAATCACCCACCATCCTTGCCATGGTCACCAATAGACACAATAACCGACAGACACAGAAAAAGTGCCCCATTCATCTCCCACTAAAGATTACACTTCAGCCAAAGTCTGGGATGGTTCCATATTTTCTCTCCTAAATGGCTTTCCTTTCTCTAGCCTCCCTCCCTCAAAATGTAGTAATTCCATCAGAGGCTGCACGTAACCTACAACTTAAATTTCCCCAACATGGTTTTCTTCGTGTCAATTCCCTTCTCATGAAAGAGTCAGAAAGGTCTGACTCTCTCAAAGCTGACATTCCAGTTTCTCACCCTGTTACTGAAGGATCTCCATGACATGCTCTAACTTCCTTTCAGTCTGCTTCCCATAGGCCCCTATACAAATCCTGTAGGCATTTCTTAGTATACCTACCGCCCTGGAATAGACATTGCCTATCTCCCTTCCCTGCCTCTGTTCATGCCTTTGCTCCGTGCCATTCCAGGCATCTGTGTAGCTTTCTTTCTTACCGATAATGCCGCCTACCTTAAAACAAAACCACCAGCCTTTCAGGTGTTAAAGTCCTTTTTTTAAAAAAAAATAAACATTGATGATAGGAATAGGGGTTTGTTTTAAACATACTTGCTTGGCAAAATAAAAAGTTGATAACTCACATGTGGAATCTAAAATACGACACAAATGAACATATCTACGAAACAGACAGACACACAGACTCACAGAACAGACTTGTGGTTGCCAAGAGGGGGTGAGGGGAGGGATGGAGTGGGAGTTTGGGATTAGCAGGTGCAAACTATTATGTACAGAATGGATAAACAACAAGGTCCTACTGTATAGCACAGGGAACTCTATTCAATATCCGGGGATAAACCATAATGGAAAAGAGTATGAAAAAGAATGTGTATATATGTATAACTGAATCACTTTGCTGTACGGTAGAAATTAACCCAACATAGTAAATCAACTATACTGCAAGAAAATAATTTTTCTTTTAAATTGATAACCCTATGTTAGTCTTCCCATTAAAAACATTTTATTACATTGACCTTTTGAACTGTAGAATCAGGGAAGCACAGTGCTACAAAGAAGTCTCTCTGGGCAGGCTCTGGCCTGACTTCATTTGGGAGAGAAAATTAGCCCACACCTGGGAGGGCTGTCCTAGTCCTGAGGCCCTGTGATTCCAGGTCAAGAGACCTCAAGGATGGTAAACAGTTCTCCTGTCTGTTAAGATTTGCCCTCAGAGTTCTGGTTTCCTGTCTGAGGACCTACATCTCCTTCCGGCCATTCGCTGGACAGACGCAGTCTGCCCACAGGCTGCGGTCTTACCCTTGCAGGCCTCTATGGAACTACCACGTTAGAACATGACATGTGATGGGAAGAATTATCAGTGTATATAATGGTGATAATTTCATTGTGAGATACCCAAATATGCTGCTTTCTTTTTTATTTCCTTACACTGCCCTTCCCCCTGCCTCGTATTTCCAGCGGTTTCCACTTGCCTCAGGGAGGCTTAGTGTTGTTACAGAGGGACACAAAGAAAAAGAAAAAAAAAAATTAAGTATCAGCTTCCAAATAGGATTTTCGTATTTTTCCGCCAGATGATCTTAAAAGCTAGGTTTCACACGGGAGAGAAAAGATGTTCTAGATTCCTTTATTTCTCTTGTTGGCATATCAAAAGTCAGTTTGATCATAGAGTTTACACAGGGAAGTAGACAAGGAAAAGAAAGAATGCCCACCCCATCCCTGCCGCCCCACTAGCCCTAGGTTGTCAGAGGTGATGCTAATCTCCCTTCTCCTGATTCCACCCAAAGTGGGCAGGTTTGTTAAGTAGGTGGGGGAAAGGTTGAGGGCTTCTGAAACTTTCATCTTTGGGACTCTGGGAGGGGCTTACCTTGCAGGTCAGCTGGCACCCCCCAGGAGTGGCTACATCCCGATTTAACTCAATAGCACAGCACGATTCTGCAGGGAGAGAGGCAGAATCTAATTTCCTGGGCTGCCCCTAGAACCAGCATGGAATAAATTGGATGAAGGAGTTTCCACCTGGTCCATAGAAGAGGCCTGGAAAGTAGCTGAGTTGAGAGCCAAGAGACGGCCACACCTCAGCCATCATGATGGAAAGGTGAGTCGGCAGCAAGATGCAGGGTGAACATTCTAGGCAAGAGCCAGATGGAGGGTAAGGGGTCTGCAGCAGCAGCCAGAGCAGCGACAGAGTCATCCGTGAGCTTCCAGGAGGAACCAGACCATGGGTACTGTAAATACAGCCTCAACGGCAGGTCCTCACTGAACTCCCAGGGATGGGTTAGATACAACCCAGGAAGGCCCAGACCACTCCCACAGCAGAAAGCAACAAGGAAGCAGGAGAGGCTGCATGCATCTGAGGGTTCCATCTTCTGCTGTCTGTCTCTCCAGGGTTTGTTAGCCCCAGCAGTTGCCCGAGAGACGTAGCATTTTTTACCTAAAGAGATGGACCCTTTACCTAAAATGTCTATTTAAATTGTGCCAGAATAGTTCTCCTTCTATTTAGTGGTTGGAAGCTGGTAAGAAAGATGAGAACAGTTTTGGAGAAATGAAATGCTACATCTTCTTTGCACATTTGTGAGTAGGGTGAAAAAATCTGCAACTCTTCACACATGTGAGTGTTGCCAGCTTTCCCCATCCTCCTCCCCACTGCTAAATTTGGTGCTGCTAGAGCAGCTCAGTTCCTCCCATCCACCCACACCCAACTGTGGAGAAGAGCTTGGAAGGTCCAGATCAGATCTTTGGAGAATCAGGGGAAAGGAAGAGAGATCGAGTTGGTGTAAGCCACACGGGTAGATTCTAAGGGAAAAAATGGAGAGTAGGGGGCATGAATGTTGTTCAGAGGCATCAAGTGGGAGTGGGAGGAGGCCACAGAGGGATGTAGGGAGAGAATGGGTGGGTGAGAGCTGCTATTCTGGGGAAAGAGGGTGAGAAATGGATGGTTGGATATTAGAGAAAAGGAAAGGTGTTTTGATAAGAGCTGCTCTAGATTACATACTGACCCTTATTTATATTCCTTGAGATGAAGAGTAGAAATCCTATCAGGACTTTGCTCCTTAGAACCCCACCCACTCAGGGACTGGACCATGTGGATCTCAGGTTTGACAGGTCTCTGACTTACACACACAATGACCCCGCTACTATATAAGAGATGTGTTAATGTAGAACAGGGGGTGATTTTGCCTCCCAAAGGACATTTGGCAATGTCTGCAGACATTTTTGATTGTCACCACGGGAAAGATGCTAGTGGCATCTAGTGGGTAGAGGCCAGAATGCTGCTAAACATCCTACAATGTGCAGAACAGACCCTATAGCAAAGGATTATCTCAGCCAAAATGTCAATAAGGCCACAGTTGAAAAACTCATACAGAAAAATGGAGGAAACGGGCTGTTGTTTCCTTACATCTTCTCTTCCCAAAGACCAAATGAAAGACAGCTTTTTTTTCCATTTTAAACATTTCAAGTTTGTGATATTAATTCTTAAACAGCACTACATACATACAGTAATATCAGTCAAATCATAGAATTCAGGTTCCTAAAAACATTTAAGGTAGGAGAATTTCTATTGAAGAATTCCACACCCTGTGAAAAACTAGAGTTGAATATGAAGGTTTCTAGAAAATTCATGAAAAGCCCTTATACATATTTTTATTCTTAATATAAAAATATAAACCTAGCACACCAAATTAAATAGCTATCACATTTAAGACATGATCATATACCCAGAGAAAACCATAATTCAAAAAAACACATGCACCCCAATGTTCATTGCAGCACTATTTACAATAGCCAGGATGTGGAAGCAACCTAAATGTCCATCAACAGAGGAATGGATAAAGAAGATGTGGTACATATATACAATGGAATATTACTCAGCCATAAAAAGGAACAAAACTGGGTCATTTGTAGAGACGTGGATGGACCTAGAGAGTGTCATACAGAATGAAGTGAGTCAGAAAGAGAAAAACAAATATGGTATAATAACGCATACATGTGGAATCTAGAAAAATGGTATAGATGATCTTATTTGCAAAGCAGAAATAGAGACGTAGATGTAGAGAACAAATGTACGGATACCAAGGGGGAAAGGGGAGGGGAGGGAGGAATTAGGAGACTGGGATTGACACATATACATTATTGGTACGATGTATAAAATAGACAACTGATGGGAACATACTGTACAGCACAGGGGACTCTACCTAATGCACTGTGGTAACCTAAATGGGAGGGAAGTTCAGAAGGGAAGGGATATCTGTATGTGTATGGCTGATTCATTTTGTTGTGCAGTGGAGGCTAACACAACGTTGTAAAGCAACTATACTCCAATAAAAATGGTGTAAAAATCAAAAGACGTGATCAATACGAGCAGTCACGGTTACTCTCCATCTTTTGCTCACTCCTAGAGAATTCTCAGAATCTAGCTCTCCTCCCGTCCTACCGCTCAGCACACTTTCACTGAGATCCTAATAAATTTCTTCTGTGTTGTTCCAGATAAGACATCTGCTAAAATGGATTACTGGGAGTAAGGATGTAGCCACAAGCTGATAAAGCTCCCTGGAGATTTGACCATAGTAACAAGTATGAAAACAACCTGCAAGTTTGAAATCAATTTTCCAGCTTCTACAACAACCCACAAAAAAATGGAAGATGGTTAGATCTAGCCCACTACTAGACAACAGTTCATGACCCATGAGATTCTGCTCTCCTCAGCTACCTCTGCCAAAAAATGAGCTGCTTGTGACATACACAGGCCCAGCCCAGGGGAAAGATTGCAAACCCCAGACCCTGCCTCCTTCCCTTCCACCTTCCTCATCTGACTTCTGAGACGTTGCCTTTTCTTTGCATCTAAGCTTTCTGCAAAGCTCAGGCTCAGCCCACCATGGTTATGTGGTCTGCTCTGGTTTCCCTTGTGGGTTTTAAATTCAGAATTCTGAGCTCATTTATTAGCAGCTTCTCTAAACAGGCCATCTCATTCATTTGCTCATTCATTCATTCATTTATTCATTCATCAATCAGCAATCATTTAATAAGTGCCTTCTGTGTTCTTCCATGTTTTCTATGCACAAGAGAGGCAAAGACAAATAAAATATTGTCCAGTTGTAATAGGGAAAAACAAATCTGACTCCATATTGGACCGTTTCTTTTACTTTAAACTTTGCTGTTGCTTTTGCTACAAGTTAAGAATGTTGCCTATAGTCTGAAGTATACAGGATAGCCCGTTCTTAAGGCTCTGACCTTTAAAGGTATAATACTTTTCCATTCATATAGAGATAAAAAGTTGCAGAACAGAGAATAATATTTGTGTTGTTGGAAGTTTACAGGAACATCGTGACATAATCTACCTGGACAGCTGCAGGAACAAAGGATTCTGACACCAAGGAGTTTGAAACAACTAGCCACACCGCCTCCCCTTTTAGTATAAAATAAGCCTGAATTCAAATTTGGATAAGATGTTTCTTTGGGACACTAGTCCACCATCTTCTTTGTCTGCTGCCTTTCTGAATAAAGTCACTATTCCTTGCCCCGATGACTCGGCTCTCGATTTATTGGCTTGTTGTGCAGCAAGCAGTATGAGTTTGGACTTGGTAACACAATCTTTGAGAATCTTACATAGAGGTGAACAAATGGAAAGGTAAATGTGTTTTGGGCATTACAGTGAATGTACACACAGGGTACTATAGTGACACCAAGAAAGAAGAGGCCAGTTCTACAGAGCAAACCAGATGAATCTCCGGTGTTAGGCGTTATTGAAATATTTTCAGTTGAACTTATTATTGAAAGATAAGTAGGTATGTTGGTGTGGTGTACAGAATTGGCTGTTTACTCTGAGGCTATTGCTCCCTTTTCTTTCTCACAACATTGGTTTAGTTCAGGTCTCAGGCAGAAAAGCACTTTGGGAAGGAGAGTCCATCTCCAGATTCAGGGGTATTGATGTTGATCAGGCTAAGACAATTATACATTCATCATGATTGCAAATGTGATGTTAAGGAGAAGACACCTGGTCCGGGTTGGAGGGAGTGTAATGGTGGGGGTGACTTCCAGAAAAACTGTCTGGGAAGGGTTTTCCCCTCTAATAAAAAAAAAGAGAAAGAGAGATACTTTAGGAGAAAATGCTCATTCCTGTCGTTGGATGTTGAGATGTTTAGAGCTGCAGCAGTCATCTTGTGCTCATGAGGTCAAAGCCAGGAGAATGGCAAAGAAGCTAACTCAAAAGCTTGGTAATGTTGAGTTGATGAATTAATCATCCTGGGGCTGTGTACCTAAGGACTACCCACCAGAAAAAAAATTTATTGTGATAAAATATATATAACATAAAATTTACCATCTTAGCCATTTTTACATGTACAATTCAGTGGTATTAAGTATAGTCATATTGTTGTGCAACCGTCACCTCTATCCTTCTCCAGAACACCATTCATCTTGCAAAACTGAAACTCTGTACCCTTCAAACAATAACTCTCCCTTCCTCTCTCTCCTCAGCCCTTGGCAACCACCATTCTACCTTCTGTCTCTAGGATTTTGACTACTCTAGGTACCACATAAAAGTGGAATTTTTCAGTATATGTCTTTTTTTTTTTTTTTAAATGAACATTAGGTTCTTGTTTATTTTTATTTTATTTTTTTTGGCTGTGTTGGGTCTTCGTTTCTGTGCGAGGGCTTTCTCTAGTTGCGGCAAGCGGGGGCCACTCTTCATCACGGTGCGCGGGCCTCTCACTATCGTGGCCTCTCTTGTTGCGGAGCACAGGCTCCAGACGCGCAGGCTCAGTAGTTGTGGCTCACGGGCCTAGTTGCTCCGCGGCATGTGGGATCTTCCCAGACCAGGGCTCGAACCCGTGTCCCCTGCATTGGCAGGTAGATTCTCAACCACTACGCCACCAGGGAAGCCCAAGATATGTCAGTATATGTCTTTTGATGACCAGCTTATTTCACTTAGCATAATAGCCTCAAGTTTCAGCCATGTTGTAACACATCAGAATTACCTTCTTTTTTAAGGTGGAATAATATTCCATTATATGTATATACCACATTTTGCTTATCCATTCATCTGTCAATGAACATTTAGGTTGCTTCCAACTTTTCTCTATTGTGAATAGTGCTGCCATGAACATAGGTGTACAAATCCCTTTGAGAATCTGCTTTCAGTTCTTTGGGGTATGTACCCAGAAGTGGAATTGCTGGATCATATAATAATTCTATTTTTAATTTTTTTGAGGACCCATAAGGACTTTTTTTATGGACAAAATAAACTGTAACCGTTTAAGCCATTTTCTGACAGTTTTTCTGTTACTTGCAGCCAAAAGCCTCCTACCTAGTATGGTGATGGGGTGGGGTAGGGAGGATATCTTGGACAAAGGGCGCAGGTGGAGTGCAGCAAATCTGCACAGAACCACCTGGCACATTTAGGAAGCTGCAAAGAGCTCGACATATCAGCACATAAAGTGCAGGACTATATCATTTGTATTTGTTGTTGTAGCAACAGAACCCATCCTAGTTAGGTTAAGCAGGAAACAAACGCATTAAAGGTTCTGGGTAACTAAGAATCTCTCGGAGGGTCAAAGAGTCAAGTGGAAAGCTTTTCATCTAAGAACAATACCCAAGTCACACATCTGGTCAACATACGCAGGCACTGTGGTTTGCACAGGATACAGTAACACAGGCCTCTACCTTTACTGCCTGAGGTCTTTCTGCTATGCTTTACTGCCTTCATCAACAATGTCCTCTTCTTCCTCATATTTCTCTCCTTTGAATTAAAGTGTCTCATGGCTAAAGCTCCCTGGGGGAAACTGAGTCACATGCATGCGTCCCAGCTTCAAGAGAGACTTTGACCTTCAGAAGGTGGGACACAATGTTCTGAGGCTCATTCAAATTCAGTAGGAAAGAGTGCTGTGATTGATTAACAGTGTGTGCCATGGGTATGAGAAAGGGAGATGTGGGAGCGTATTATGGACTGAACATCTGTGTTTCCCTGAAATTCATGTTGAAGCCCTAAAATATGTATTGTGGAGTGTGGCTGTGTTTAGAGATGGGGTCTTTAAGGAAGTAATTAAGGTCAAATGAGGTCATAAGAGAGGGGCCCTGATCCAATAGGATTAGTGTCTCCTTACAAGAAGACACACCAGATAGCTCGTTCTCTTTCTCCATGTGCAGGCATCAAAGAAAGGCCATGTGAGGGCAGAGCAAGAAGGCACCATCTGAAAGCCAGGAAGAGAGCTCTTACCAGAAATAGAATTGACCACAACCTTAATCTTGGACTTCTGGCCTCCAGAACTGTGAGAAAAGAAATTTGTGTTGTTTAAGCCATGCAGTCTGTGGTATTTTGTTATGGTACAGAGTTGTAGTACATGTGTCATATGGTTCCCATCACTGCCTGAAAACCTCCAGTTTGCAACTACTTCATTAAAGATTTTTAGGTAGGAAAATGCAGATTGGCATTTTTGAAAGACAGCTCTGGTGGCAAAAGTGGGTAGGGTGGGGAGAGGGATAGACAGGAAGTAGAGAGCCTACTTAGGGGTGTCTCAGTAATTCAAGGGAAAGATGATGAGAAGCTGAGCTAAGCAGTGGTAGTAGAAATGGGGAAGAAGACCAGTTTGAAAGGCATTAAAGGGGCAGAATCTATAGGATTTGGTTACTGAACGCAAAAGACAAGGAAGAAGAAACAGTGATGACTGCCTGGTTTCTAGCTTAGGCAGTTGGCCAAGTGAAGATGTAATTCATCCAAGCAGAATACGGAAGGAGGAACATGTATGGGGATACAAAGAAATTCGCTTTTATTAAATATCCAGTATCAGCCCACGAGATACTTATTCATGACATGGGAACACAGTGACCTCACAGGACAAATCTGGCAGACACCATCTTAACTAAGAGATCAAAGTTAACGTCATCAGTAGTGGGATAGACAGTCACCAGGAGCTTCCTGAAAAGATGTACTGAGAAGAACTCAGCATTGCTTACGTAGTATCCCTACCAAAAATGCACAACACACACTGGGGGATAGTCTGCAAAATAACTGGCCTGTACTGATCAAAAATGTCAAGCTTGTGAAAGACAAGGAAAAACTGAAGAACTGTCCTAGATTAAAGACGTATAATAGCTGAATGCAACTCATGATCCGGGATTTTCCTTTTCTGTAAAGATCGTTATTGGGACAGTTGGTGAAATTTGGATAAAGCCTGTAGATTACCTACTATATGGTATCACTGTTAATTTCCTGATTTTGATCATTGCGCTAGGTCACATAAGAGAACTCTTTTTTCTTTAGGGTATATACATGGAAGTATTTATGGGTAGAGGCACCACATACTCTGGAATGGTTTCAGGAATGGGTGGAGGGAGGGAGAGAGAGAGAGAGAGAATAAATGGCAAGACTGTAAAGTAAATATTTAAAGTGTTAACATTTAGAGAATTAGGTAAAGGGTATATATAAGCCTAAAGTGATATCTAAAGAAAAAGTGTTTTGAAAGAATAGATTTTTTTACTTGACAAGTTAGATATAGGTGCTTGTAGTTATCAAGGTTCAGTGCTTTTTTTGACTGAGTAAGCATTCCTCCTCCAGTCCTGGAGAGTGAGCCCTCGGCAAATTCATCTCCTGGGTTCAGGTCATCTAACCTTCACTCTCCCTTCATGCACTTTTGTAGGCCTCTCCAGTCTCCCTGGAAGATATACACTAGCAGGCCATCACTCTACTCTCCCCAGGAGCAGCCAGTCATTCAGATTCTGAGACTCTACACGCCCTGGGGCTGAGAGTCCCCTGGACCTAGGCCCTCCTGAAGGGAGCATCCTTCCCCTGCTGTCTGCAGTTTGCAGGAGCAGGCTGGGGTATGATGCCTTCCTGGGTCAGCCTCACGGTTCCAGTGCCATCAAGCTCATCATCCCTTGTGCCTCACCCTTTTGGACTATCCTCCTCTCAGGAAGTCAGAGAGGGTCTCTGGACCACTCCCTCCCAACAGCTGGGAGGCCTTCCCCAGCCAGTCTCCTTTAAGGTCCATCATTTTCTTCTGTGGTCTGGGTGTGAGGAGTGGCATGATTAGCCTCTCCCGTCTCACTTTCCTGGTGTGACAGGACAGTACTCACATCCTAATATGAGAGGCCAGACCTCCTATGCAGGATCTGCAAGAGTCGGGGGGAGCCATTCCATGGGCCGGCTTTAGCCATCTTTCGCTCTGGCCTATAACAGGAAGAGGGTGGAAAAGTCTTCCGGAAAGAGTTGTTACTATGCTATGGCACTTCTCCATGCCCTTCTTGTGGGCAAAGGCAAAGAGGGTGTTTCTTACCAAGACAAGTGAAAGTGACCTCCAAGGGACTCCTCATTGCACCTGGGGGTGTCCCTGGAGTGTGACAGACCTGAGAAATCTAAAGGCAAGAAGCTGAGGCTACTGCCCTAAGGTAGCAGAACAGCAGGGCAAAAGTGAGAGAGAAGGAGGGAGCTTCCCATCCACTGAGAGGGCGCACAATTCCCAGGAGGGATTGACTGGAGACATCACTTAAAGAGCTTCATCCAAAGTGGAAGGTGCCAGACGGATTGACCCAGCAGAGGGGTGGGCTGAGGAAATCTAGGGGTCAAATGTTTGCAGTTATCAGCTGCTGGCTGGAGGTGACATGGCTAGAGTTGAGATTCAGAACAGAGAATCTCCAGGAAACCCACCTAAGTGATCCATGAAAGAAAGGCAGCTGTGAGCATCGTCCGACTCAGAGCGCGGCAATGCCACATCATGCCGGGAAGGTCGTCTAAGACGGTATCATTCCCCACGCCCTCTTCCCCTGGACCCTGCCTATCCCCAAGGTGTCAGCAACCTCACTGAGTGCAGAAGGAGCCCAGAAAAAAGGCAAGAAGTCAACGTCATCCTGCCCTCCTCCTGTAAACCTTCCAGCCTGGGACAGGTCTAAATCTGGACAGAGGAGAAGGCTTAACTTTGAAGTGAGAAGTTTTGATTATTAGTCTGAACTAGACAGTTAAATTACTGTCATGAGACATTTTTGGTAACTAAAAGTGATGGGACAAGCAGCCTAACCTGTATGAGACTTGACCGAGGGCTGGGACAGAAGTAGTTGCAGAGCAGGGAGAAAAAGACATGGAGCCAGAAATAAAACCGTTTTGTACCCACAGAATCCTGCTTATGTAACCAAACGGCGAGTGCAGGAATTGCTGGCTCTGACCCCCCAGTCAGGCCCCCTCTTTCTGGAGTCCTTTTTGTCTCCAGGAGCAACCTGTTCCCTTCTTTGTTCAAATAAGATTCTCCTATGGTTCTTTTCTGGAGCCGGTGTTACTGCATGGGGGCTAAGCACCCAAACAGCTTTTGCACCTCCAAAATACCAGGCAAGCTGCTCAGAAGTTCCTCTCACCGTCAGGAATGACTGAGTGCCTTTCAGAACTGGGCTCTCCCAACCTTTTACGGCCGGGAAAACTGCCCAGTGGTAGACAGATCCTCCTAGGATGGCACTGGAGTGGCGCGATTGAGAGTGTGTACTGTAGTCAGAACCACATCTGCTCCCCATCCCAGGTATCCTATTTCCTAGCTGTCTGACCTGGGGGACTTTTTAAACCTTTCTGTGCTCAGAGACATAGAATAACTACAACAACAAAAGCAACAATAAACAACCGTAATATCAACACGTATGGGTCCACGTGAAGAGACTGGCACAAATAAGTGCTCAATACAGGGCACTATTAGTTTCCGTGTTTTGCCAGAAGATAGAGATACTTTTCAGAGATGTTGCTCTTGGGCTTGTGTTATTGAATCTCTCTCCTTATGGATGTTTTCCCCACCACTGAGTTTTGCTGCTGAGGAGTTTTTGGGCCAGTTCTGTAGCCAGCTCCTTTCTAGTTCCATCCAAGTCTCCTTTTCTCCTCCTTCAGAGTCTGGAAGAACTCAAGGGCATCATCTATCCAAGCACCACTCCATTATTCTCCCTTGGCCCTGGGGAGGGAACGGGATGGGGGATGACGTTTATCTCCAACCTGCCATGAGTATAGCCAGGTGGGTCTCTAGCCCCATCCTCCTTTGATGACCGCTGAAGGTACAAACTCAAATGTGTACCAACCAGGCAAGTGATGGGGTTCTTGGCCTCAGAAGACCTTAGCTATGCCTTCAGAGCATGAAAATCAGCTGGGCCCTGGTCCGGTTCTTGCCAACTGGATGCAGCCTGTCTCCAGGGTTCATGACGAATGGACGACTCTGACCAGACAAATACAGAAATCTCTTGAGTACAGAGTAGGAGATGAAACAAGTGCATGATTGTCCAACTCTCCAGTTTTCTTTTCAGACTGATTAGTGCATCAGTCTAAAATAACAAGAAAAGTGCAGTGGTGGCATAGTGGATATACCATCACAGTGCAAAAGGAGGGAGGCTGAGAAACAACTGAAGTCAGGCAGGCCTAAGGGCATAGACTGTCCCATGCTCCAATATTCAGCCTTTCAATGTCCTGTTCCAGGAGTTGAGCAAATCTGAAAATATTTTTAATGGAGGAGCTGGAGGCTGTAGGATAAAAACGTATGAGTAGTTTTGAAGACATCCCTGTTATGGCTCTGTTTGATCTTGAGGTGAACAGTTAAAAGTACATTTTGAATATTCTGCAAAGTATTCTGAATATTTAAGGTCTTACCTCATCTTCCACCACCCTAACTTATCAAAAAGAAAAATACTGATTGGATGTAGAGGCTAATTGTACAATGTAACTGAGTGTGTAATGCTTGAGATACAAACGGTACTCTAATGAGATGAATGGGAAACCAAGTCATCAATGACCAAAGGAGCTTGCCTCCCCATCAGTTCTGCTTCATGTGTGTAAAGCCCTATGGAAATGATCTACATTTAAATATTGAAAAGCAAGCACATTTCTCTTCCCCTGACTCACCAGGAAGAAGGCGAATAAATAACTCAGGGCCAGGAGATAGCCCTTTATAGTGCCATGTTATGGGTTGGTGTGTGCTATTGTTGATTCAAAACAATGCTGTATAACTGACACATTCTGGGATTAGTTTCTAGCTGCAGGACATATTTTTATTAAAAGTTTCCCTACCTTGGACACCATGAAGCCAGCCAAGTTACGGTGAAAGACTGAACAGGTTAAAAACTGGTGAAGAAATAGGAAAAGACAAAGTAGTGAATGGAGGGGGTAGAGATAGGAGTGAGGGCCTTTAAACACATTCATTAATAATTTGAGGAAGGAAGTGAAGGGCAAGTTTGTGTATGATGCAATATTGTTCCAGTTACTAAACATCATGAAGAAATGAGAGGAACTCTAGTTGAATTTAAAACACAATGCAAGGGCGATTAAGGGAGGGGGATGCAACAGCCTTCTTGTCATAGTGAGTAAATCTTTTGAGTCTTTACAAAACCTTATTTCCCAAATATTTTACAGTAAGGAAACATTGACTCTGCTAAAAATCTCTGCAAAGCAAATCAGTACCAGCAAAAGAATATTAATGTCCTTAAACATTTATTCAGAATTAGAGTAATTAGGAATGATTTTGGATGAAGAAAAAATGAAGTTTCTGAGTTTTACTGAAAGAGTATGATAATTCTGAAATCTGCAACAGGAAGGCTGCCTGGGAGGAAAAACGTGTAATTTTACACTTCATGTAAAACTGTTTTCAAACAATTTAGTGATAGAGTTATGGACCTGGGGTTAAGCTAGTGAAAAGAAAGGAAATTAGGAGAATCTGTACAGATGTTATTTTAAAGAAAGGAAGAAACCTTTAAAAACTAGCTTTTAATTTTAAATTATAGGTTGTTATTAAGGTTTCCCATTCCTATTTTAACCATTTGGACAGGTAGGAAAATGAATAATTGATACAAATCAGAATTTCCCAAACAGGAAAATTTCAGGTCTGCAGAGGAGAGGAAGTAAGTGAGCTAATATGATTCAAATCATTCATTCAACAGATATTTATTGGAAGAGTTAAAAAAAAATGAATCTAGAAGAAGAGATAAACAAGTACACAGGTAACATAACACCAGGCAGAAAGTGATCAATGCCATAAACAGGTACAGATCAGAACCTCTGTCTGTGAGAGAAAAAGAGAGATGGATGGGGCAGCATTTGGTCCGGGAGGAGGAAGGGTCCTCCTAACAGCGTCCGGCTGGTGGGAAAAGTGGCTCAGTGTGGCCGGAGATAAGAGGAGCCAGGTAGGCTGGGTCCAGGACCAACCCTGAAAGCTTGCCCAAGGAATGTGAACTTTACTCTTCGTCGTTTCTAGTACTGTTCATGACCTGGACTGTGTAGCTTGCTGCCGGCTTAAGGGATGAATGAAGCCATTGATGCTTTTTTGAGCAGACAAGTGACAAACTCCAATTTTTGCTTTAGAAAGCTTAAGTGATGTGTAGGAGGAAGGAGAGGGACGGGAGACCTGTTCTAAGAGTTCCAGTCAAGAGCCGGGGGTGATGTTTACTGAGTTAATCCTGCTACCTGCCCCGCATTCCACTAGATGCTTCACACACACTCTCAAGGATGACTTAATCCTGAGAATCACCCTTTGAGGAGGGAAGAATAAGTATAGAATTCCCATTTTACGGTTAAAAACCAGGTTCAGAAAGACTGCGTAACTTGCCCAAACATCACACATGTAAAAGTGATAGCATTAGGTTCCGACCCAAGTCAGTCTCATAAGCTCCTTCTTTCTGAAAACAAAACACACACAAAACACTATGACATGTTGACACTACTCAAATGAGGATGGTTTTGATAAGGGCAATGACAGGGAATGGAAAGGAAGGAAGAGAGAGGAGAGACTGCGGCAGAGTCAGAAGGATGTGGCAACTGAAAACTGTATGGGGACAAGGGATTCAAAAAAGAGTCAAAGTTTCTAGCCCAGGTAAGAGAATATGGCTGTGAACTCCGATTTGGAAATGAAGGTAGGGAAATTAAGCTTCGGACCTATTTTTGAAATGACAGCAAAACATTCATATAAGAGGAGGTAGGTTCACTTTCTCCAACATGTGTAAAAATCACATAGGGGTCACTGGCAACACACGCAGAATTGGAAGTGTCACTCCTCGGCCACAGACACATACCAAGGCCGTTCTCTCTGGCTGTCCAGCCTTGGCCCAAGCGGCCTCTGCTCCTTGGCCCCTTTCCGCCTCTCCCCCTTTGTCTTCAGTTCCTCCTGCAGTACATTTCCCAGGAAGGCCTTCCCTGACTCCCCAGTTTAATCATCTTAGTTCTTTTCTCCCAGTGCCTCTGCCCTTCTCTGTGTCTCCTCCCAGACTGAGCTGCTGGAGAGCTGGGGCTGTCTTCACCTTGGCGTTGTGCAGTCTCTGAAGCTATCATTTGTTAAGTCTGACTCTCAAAAAATATTTGTTGACAGACTGATTCCTATTGTTGCCCTAGAAAACAACTACCCTGCCCTATCAAGTCACAGTTTCTTCCTTCTTAGGGCATTGCAGTTAACCTCAAGACTAGGAAATCATCTTCCTCCTTACATACCAGGGTATTATTCATGCAGTTTACTCACTGCAAAAAGTTCCCTTGAAAAAAAAGCTAACAAACTAGTCAAAGATTTACGAATTTCCTAGTGTCAATCAACTTTTCAACAAGCTCACTTATGGGCGGGGGGATGGGAGATGCGACCCGACCCTTCTTTGCTCTTTGTTTCCCAAGTACCCAAGCGGTGGTAGAGGCTTCAACATTTCTCTATGGGAGGGTCTCCGGCGCTGCACTCAGGTTGAGATTGGGGGGAGGGACCTTTTTTTGAACCAGCTTTTGCGGAATGAACAGTGTTCTGACTTAAAAGTAAGAATCTGTGTGCGTGTGGCGTCTGGTTTGAGGGTGAGGGCATGTGGACATTCCTGGCGGAGTCTCTAAGGCACCTCGGCTCCTTCTGAATAAGGTAGTTTGGAGGTCCACGCAACTGTCAAATTCCATTCTCTTTTCTTCCCACAGGGAGTTCCCTTGAGCATTAGATGTGGAAATCCGCTGACGGCGGGGGGCGGGGGGGGGAGTCATTCCCAGGAGGATTTGGGGAATCTCGGGAGGGCCGGTGTTTTCTCAGTGGGGTTTTGAGGCTGCTCATAGCCACGACTCGGAGCCACACTTGGCTAGAGCCTGGGCTTTGACGGGGCCAAGAGGAAAGCCAAGAGGTGGGTTCGCGCCTGGCTGCCCGGGTTCGGGGAGAGCGGGGGCGGCGACTGCGGGGCCCATGGCGGGGCGGGGGCAGGGCGGAGCGGGGCGGGGCGCGGCGAGCCCGGCCGCGGCCCGGGGGCGGGGCCAGGCGCTCGGCTCGCCCTCGCGGAGGCCGCGGCTGGGCTCCGCCTCGCCCCGCTACGCAGGCGGCCAGGCTGCGGCACAGGCCGGGCGGCACCATGGCGGCGGCGGCGGCGCCTGCTGCTGCGGCTTCTTCCGATGCGGCGACTGCGACGGCAGAGCCGGAGGCCGGGGACGAGGACAGTCGCGACGTCCGAGTGCTGCAGAGCCTGCGGGGCAAGATCTGTAAGCGGGGGCCGGGGTGAGGGAACCCATCCGGCGGCGGCGGCGCCGCTGGCGGCCGCGGGGCTGAGGGGGCGGCGGGCGCGTGGGGGTGGCGGCGCCGAGCCGCGCTGGGACCCCGGGGCCAAGAGTGGCCTGGGCGGGGGCCGGGCGAGGCGCGCGGGGAAGGCCGGCCCGGGGAGGCTGGAAGGGGGGTGTGTTGGGGGAGGCGTCTCCCGGACGGGGCGGCGTGGGCTGAGGCTGCCCCAGTCCGGAGCGAGTGGAGAGCCGGGAATTTGCCGGGGACGGGGGGGGGGGGGGGCGGGGGCAGCGCCGGCGTGAGGGGCTCGGCTTTGGGGCGCGGCCTGGAAGCTGGGACGCCCCGGCCCGGGCTGCGGCCGGGGGCGTGAGCCGGGGGCGTGAGGAGCTTCCGGCTGCCCTCCTACGCAGGCCTGCGGGCGGCTACTGGCGTCGGGAGCGGCCCCGCGGTGGGAGCCGGGCGGTAATTACCGGGAGGCGCGGCCGGAGGAGGAGGAGGAGGGCGGGGAACTGGGGCTGGCCCGAGGGGAGGGGGCTGCCTGTTTTCTGGGTTCACGAGCCGGGGCAAGGGTGGAAAAGGCGCCCAGGGCTGGAGGAAACGGGCCGCCCTGGGGCACGACTGGCTGTCGCACGGGTGCTCGCGAGTGAGCGCTCCGGGAGGGGCTGGGGCCGGACACCTGTACTCGCCCCACCTCGCTGCGGCGGGGACTTGAATCGAGAGACAGCGTGACTGACAGGGACTTCAGGCAGGATGTAGTGGCTTCCTGTGAGCAGGTCTCAAAACAGTCATCCAGCCCGCACTTAACCCACTTAATTCCTTTCTTTCTTATGCCTTTAATTGTTACTTTTGTGAGTGAGCCATCCTAGTTGCCTTCACAGTTTTGCTGAGAGGCCCTAAGCATTACTGTAGACAGACCATTTGAATTCAGTCATTTGGACATTTATTTTTTTAAAAAATGACCCTTTGGCGTCAGATTGCCAGTTTTTTCACAGTACTGTAGTTTATTCAGAGGAAACACTTTTTTTTTTGGCTATTTGTAAGATATATCAATACAGTTTACTTTTGCTCTGGTCGAAAATTAGCTTTGCTTTCTTGATTCAGTATCCTCAGATTGGAAACATGCTACATGCTTCACGTTTCATGTAAATAGCCCTTAGTCATGAGGAGTACTTTTTACTTTGTATGAAGAAAATCGAATTGCATTAAAATGGTTAACAATGCTCTTTCTTGCACAGGATGTAAAATTTTCCTCTTCCTGAATAGTGATATTATTAATTGAGGTTGGATTTCCCCACTATCCTTTTTCAAGTTGATCCCCCTTTCAAGTATTTGGGGTTTTATTAAACCTCAGAAGCAGACATGTTAAATTCTCTCACCTTTTTATTTCCAGAAGTAGTGCTGGGGTTCTTAAGAGAGTACAGTTCTTAAAACCTGGAAAAATGACACCAGAGAATGAGATCTTGTCTATATCTAAGATCCGAACACAACCTACTAGGGTATGAAATCTTTTCGGTATTCAAATTAAGTCGTATGCTTAATATTTGCATATATCTAATTTAATATTTGGGAAAACTATAAATGAATGGGCCAGAGCACCCCCCCACTGATCTGATTTTTCAGATTTTCACTACTTTATATTTTAGTGTCACTTGATGCTAGGCAGTGTCTGTTGGAGTCTCGCTGATTTACATAACTGCGGGTTATACCATGGAACTACATATACACATATCTTGGAATCGAGAGTTAGGGTCGGGCTGTTTCCAGAAGGATTTAGCTGCCCTGAACTTTCACCTGCTCCATGGCAAAGATAGCACAGTAAGTGATATCACTGTGAGTGAAACTTGGGCCTACAAATAAAAAAACTCAACTTTGTTTCTATGGGAGAGCAACCCCACTACCCAGACTTGGAGATTGAACATCCAGTTTGCTGGGAATGATATTACCTCTTTAACCATAGTCGAAGTATTACATCTGTTATCGCAGTCAGCTTCTTGCTTTTTGAATTGCTCAGCTTATAGCTCAGGTCTTGGAGTGTCTGTTTCATAGAAAAAAGGTATTAGGAAACTTATATACGAAGCTTCTCCCCATCTCCCCTCTCTGTTTCTCTGCCCTCCTTTTAGCTGGTGTAATCTAGAGTTGGTTGACCTTCAGAACCCTGTGAAGAGATGCTGTTTTCTGTTTCCCTGAAACTGACATGTGGGTTTTGCAGGTTGGGGGCTGGGGGGCTGGAAGTGTCATTATTAGCAGGTGCTAAAGTCACAGAAATGGGATGATAGCGGTTCTGACTGTGCAGATATTAAGCAGCTTGGGGGTGTGGGTAACTGTGTCAGCTTTCCTTTTCACCATGCTGGGAGAGAGACCTCGGAGGAAAGCCTGATGTGCCCACCAGCCTGGAGATGTGCTGGCAGATTCCAACTGCTGATTGAGAGCCTTTGACTTGGGGAATTATAGATTCATCGGTCTGAAAGTGAGCCTGAAAGGAAATGTTCTTTCTACTGGACTTGGGTAGGACCCTTCAACTCCAGATTATTCCAGCAGAAAGTGGGAGGGTTGGATTTATATCTCTCTAAAGTTCTAGAATAGTAGTCCACAACCTTCTTTAGGTGTATCACTCCAGTATTTATTAAATTTCCCATATATTTCCATATATCCCATGTATTCCCCGTATACTTCACAAGGTGAGATGACATTTTGTGGTCACTTTCAAACAATCAACTGACATTAGCAAATCCAGTGTTGCTACAGTATTTGAGCTTATGTGCGGATCCCTAATTCCTTGAGGTCATACTAGTGCAGTAGGAAACCACGGCAGCTCCAAATATTAATATTAAAGAGCCAGGTTTAGTTGTTGGATGTCTTCAGAGTTGTATGAACCTTTGATCAAGGAAAGCAAGGTTGTACTCCAGACTCCATCCTTTGGTGTGAACTCCTGTGCAATGAGTGGCCAGTATGTTAGTCCTCTTGAAGCACTTTGACATGGGCCCCATCCCCCTAAAAAACCCATACACAAGTGAAAGATGGGAGTTGGGGCTTTCTCCTTTATACTTTCAAGCTTCATGCTGTTATTTTGTCATGTCCTCCTTTTTGGTTACTGCTTTTTGTTAAGTTTGCTCTCATCCAGTTAAATCATGTTGTAAAAATGTTGCTCAAAGAGCCCAGACCACTTTATGCATGGGTTGACCTGCTCAAGGGAGACCAGATTGATAAGGGAGCCAATGAGGATTTGTGTGAACGTTGAGATGTGTGGTACAGTACGAGATCTGTGGGACCACGATACGTCCCAGAACTCACGTGGTCTCCCTGTGTAGGATCCGTGGGATATGGTTAAGTGCTTGAGTTTAGAGGCTTGGTCAGGTTAGTCACCTGGGTTTGATTCCTCACTTAATTTCTGACCTTTGTTAACCTCTGTGTGTCTCTCTGTTCTCTGTTAACCTCTGTGTGTCTCTCTGTGTAAAGTGGGGGTAGTTAAAGCACCTCTTTCTCACAGGCTTGATTTGAGGATTAAATAAATCCCCTCCCCGATCATTCTCTTCATCCCCCCAGGAACTGAATCAGATATGGGCCATCTCTTAGGAAGGAGTAATAAAGTAGTAGCTAAAAACTTAATGTTTATTTTATGTTCTGGTCCAACATGTGCTGGCATTTCCTGATGTACAAAGCTGATTAAAATCAGGAGACTTGAATTCTGTTTCATACATTGTTAATTATTATTCATGTGACTTTAGGCAGCTCACTTACCTTTGAGCTTATCTTCCTCACCTTTAAAATGGGAATAATACCTCATCACTAGCCATTTTGTACATGTTGTTCCCTCTGCTTGGGAGTGTCTTCTCCTTTCTTCCACCCCATATTTATGTCAGGGAACTCCTACTCATCCTTCAGAAGCCTGCTCCATGTGATCTCCTGACCAAAGCCTTTTTTGTGGGACACTGCTACCCTCATTCCTGGAGAGAATGTGTTAGGCCTTTGTACCGCTGGGGAATCACAAGTTGTTGTTGATTTCCTTGTAACACAGTGTATAGAAATCATTTACTTCCCCCATTAGACTGTGAGTTCTTCCAAGGTAGAATTCATTCTTTTTTTTTTTTTTTTTTTTTTTTTTAATGTCCAGGTGTCAGCATGGTGCCTAGAACAAAATAGGCCTTTAGAAAATGCCTTACCTCTCACTATGTTATCCTGAGGAGGATTTGAGATATGTACTATATGTGAAAGTGTTCTGTAAATTTTACAGCTAAACAAACTAGAAGATGATAGTATTATTAAAAAAAAACTACATGGGTCTGTGGCAGGAAGTTCATCCCTTTCAAAATCACAGTTCCAACTGAGCTTAGGTTTGAATTGATGCCAAAGTTGCCTTATTAGGAAAAGGATTAAATTTATCTGAATGCTCTGATTGCTTATTATTAGGGGATTGAATATTATTACCTGACCGTATTCCATGAATATTGTTACTAATTGGTCCTGAGCCTGTGAAAGAAAAATCTAATACTCCCACCTTTCACATTAAATATTTTTATTTGTCATGGGAGGTTTCAATTTTTTGGTAATAAAATATAAATCAAAACATTTTATTGACCAATGCAATTGAATTGAGAGGGAGAGATTAAAAAGAGTTTATTCATGCTGAGAATTCATTATTATCAGACATTTGAAATGAGATGTTATTTAATAAATTAATAGAGATTAAAAAAGGGTTTGTTCATGCTAAGAACTCATTATTGTCAGAAATTTGAAATGAGATGATGAGTTATTTAAGATGGAAGAAGAATCCATCTTTCAGATGGATCAAAATGAGAGAAAAGGGTTCTTTGTAAAAGTTCACAGAGCAGTCTGCTAATCATTTGCTCTGAGGAGGACAGGACGTAAACCTCAATGAGTTCATAGAATTTTTCTTTTTTAACTTAGAACTCTTTGAATAGACTCTTAAGAGACTGTGGAACTAACGTAGCTGAAATAAAACTATCGTTTTATCCTTTAATCATAGATGCTAATCCTATTTCTTGCTAATGTGCTTTGTGAAATTATTTGACAATAATAGCAGATTATGTTTTATCTAATGAAATTCTGTTTTCTTTTGAGTGCTGCTATCAGTTTTGTTGTATAGTAATCAATTAATGTAAATTAAGAAACTTTTTATGTATATAAAGAAATTTCTGCAATACATCTTTAGTTTTGTATGTCATTATTTTCACCAAAATCCCTAGCTAAAATAATATACTTTATAAGGCTATACCAATAGACATGCAAACATGAATGAACAGTACTTGACAAATTTGTTACAGTGAGCTTAGTTCTAAGAATATCATTAATGACAGAATGACTTTGGGCAAATTCTTTAACTTTGCTGAGCTTCTGTTTTCTTACTTGTAAAATGAAGGGTTTGGTTGTGGTCTTTAACATCCCGTCCAGCACTGAGTCTTTGATTGTTGCCTTTTAACTTGAAACATTTATTAATACTTTAAGACAGTACATTGGATGCTTTTATTTTAGTGCTTAAATGTGTTTAGTATACTTATCATGTGTAATATGCAATATACTGTAATAAACACTATACTAAATGTGTTTAGTGTACTTATTGTGTGTAATATGCACGAAGATTTATTAGATAAGATTGTTTGAATCCTGACAAGTTTTTTTTTTTTGTGACCATTACTTTATTCAGCAGTACACAGTACACATCTGAGTGTGTGTCAGGGCACCAACCTACTGGACTGTGAAATGGGCCTAAGCAGTGAATGAGATGAAAAAGGTTCTTACTAGTTTATCCTAAAGCAATAGTTGCTTTTAGACAACTGTATTCTTAGCGAATTATAAAAGTTTAGAGCTGGAAGGTAGAGAACATATCTTGTTCAGTCCCCTCACTTTACAAATGAAGAAGTTGACACTCAGAGACTCCACTGTCACACAGTTAATGGCCTGTTGGCCACTAGTCCACTACTATCAAAGTTTTTGCTAAAATGCTACATAGGATGAACTCATTAGTATGAGTGTTGCAAAAGTGCTGTGTTTAATATATGGAGATTACACTGCCTATCTAATGATAATGTCCAGAAGTAGTAATAGATTTTCACTGTGCCAGCTACATACTCTCATCTGTTCCTTTTTAAGAACTTTGTGAAGTAGTTAGGGTTAGTGATGAAACTGTGGTTGTAATCTAGGTGGAGACTGAGGCTGGATGTTTACCTTTTTTTGTTATGCTCTAACTCAGCTGTTTTCAGACCTGACTGCCCATCGGTGTCACCTGTGAACTTAAAAAATTCTGATGCCCAGGCTTTACTCCAGACCTACTAAATCAGAATTTCTGGGGTGGTACCTGGGCACCTGTAGGTTTAAAACATTCCACAGGGTTTGTTAATGGGCAGCTAGGATGGTGAGCTTCTGCTTTTGCCCATTGAACAGACAAGCCACCAACTACCTGAATGTTAGCAACCTGCTATGCATGGCCATTTAAAGGGTACCAGCGACTTCCCTGGCTGTCCAGTGGTTAAGACTCTGCGCTCCCAATGTAGGGGGCACGGGTTCAATCCCTGATCGGAGAAGATCCTGCATGCCGTGTGGCATGGCAAAAACAAAAACAAAAACAAAACAAAAAAAGAATAAAGGGTACCAGTAGAAAGTTTGGTGTGAT
This sequence comes from Balaenoptera ricei, assembly GCF_028023285.1. Lineage (NCBI taxonomy): Eukaryota > Metazoa > Chordata > Mammalia > Artiodactyla > Balaenopteridae > Balaenoptera > Balaenoptera ricei. Next base: position 16,133,871 of record NC_082642.1, on the reverse strand, counting down.
CACAGGGAGGTTTTCATTTGATTATTTTTAAAGGTTTATTTGTTCATTTGATTAGATAGTACAAATACTTGGTACAAAATTCAAAAGGTACATAAGGGTATACATTAAAAAGTTAATTTTTCTCACTTCTTTTATTCCCCTAGCCATTCCCTCTTCAGAAGCAAGCATTACCAATTAATTTCTTTTGTATCCATACAGAGATTATTTAAGCATTTATACTTAAATGTATGAGTATTAATATCTCTGTCTCACCAATATACATATCACAACAAAATATACACATTGTTTGCATCTTGCCTTTTTACACTTAATAGTAGCTTGACGATTTTTCATAAATATATGTGTGTATATATATGGGGGGGAGGGAGGGAGGGAGGGGGAAACTGCCTCATTTTTTTAACAGCTGCATAAAATTTCATCATCTCTATATACCACAGTTTATTTAGCCAGTCCCCTGGACTGGACATTTAGATTATTTCCAGTCTTTGCTATTACAAACATTACTGCAGTAAATAATTTTGTAGGTATTATATTTTTCATATGAATGCATGTGTCTGTAGGATAAATTCCTAGATGTTAAATTGATGAATTGAGTGGTATGTGCATTTTTATGTTCAAAGGACAGTGGCAAATTGCTTTTCATAGAAACTATAACAGTTTATGCTCCCAGCAGCAATATATGAATGCCTGTTTCTTTACACCCCCATAGTGTGTATTTTAAAACTTCTTGATCTTTACTGGTCTGTAAGATGAAAAGGAACACCTAATATTTAGTTTTAATTTGCACTTCTAAATGAGGTTGAGAATTTCTTCATATTTTTAAAAATAAATTTATTTATTTATTTTTATTTTTGGCTGTGTTGGGTCTTCGTTGCTGTGCGCGGGCTTTCTCTAGTTGCGGCGAGCAGGGGCTACTCTTTATTGCGGTGCGCGGGCTGGTTATTGTGGTGGCTTCTCTTGTTGCGGAGCATGGGCTCTAGGCACACGGGCTTCAGTAGTTGTGGCACGCGGGCTCAGTAGTTGTGGCTCATGGGCTCTAGAGCACAGGCTCAGTAGTTGTGGCGCAGGGGCTTAGTTGCTCCGCGGCATGTGGGATCTTCCCGGACCAGGGCTCGAACACTGTCCCCTGCATTGGCAGGTGGATTCTTAACCATTGCACCACCAGGGAAACCCCTTTCTTCGTATTTTTAAGAGCCATTTTTTCCCCCATTTTTTGGTGTTTATTTGGTTTGCCTTTTTTCCTGCTGGATTATCAGTCGTCTTACTGATTTGTGGGAATGCTTTATGCAGTAAGGAAGTTAGCTATCTTTTTAGCGGAAAGATTTTTTAAAATTTAGATGCTTTGGCTGATGTCTCTGTTTATTCTTGAGGAGAAGTTGGTTATGAGATCCAGTGAGGGCAGTCTTTTGTTTGTTTCGTCTACGTATATAATTTCTGATATTAGAATAGAGATGGAAAAAGAATTGTTTGAGGAAAAGTAAATGAAGACAACTATAAACAGGAGCTAAAAGATAAATAGATTGGGAGAAGATACTTGCAGCAAATCCTACAGGAAAAAAAACCCCACTTATATAACACTTATACTGTGCCAGGCACTGTTTGAAAGCACTTTAAGTCCAATAAAGATGTTTAAAAAAAAAAAAAAAGATAAAGCACTTTAAGTATGTTAACTAAATCCTCACGGTGACTCTATAAGTACAGGTATTATCCACATTTTTACAGATGAGGAAACTGAGGCGCGGAGGCCTTAGTTTAACTGAGGCTAAACTAAGTAACTTGTCAAGATCAGACAGCGAGTGAGCCATGGGCAGACTAGCTCTGTTACTCTTAGCCTACTATCTATACTCCTTATTTGTTAGTGTCCAAAGTATATAAAAAGTTCATCCAAATTTTGAAAAGGAAAAGGCCATTAGAAAAATAAAGGATATGAATAGGCATTCCACAGAAAAGAAGATACAAAAGGCCAGTAAACATAAGAAAATACTGGAAAGGTTTAACAAAAATTAATCAGGGAAATACAGATTTTAAAAAGTCATTAGTTTGTGAGAAAAGAAGAGCTCATTGATTTCAGTATTTGGTGAGGGTTTAGGTAAACAGGTACTTTCTTCACTGTTGCTTGAGTTTAAATTGGTAAGCAGTGTTGGAGAGCATTTTGGCAATATGTTAAAAATTTAAGTGTGTATACCCTATGCATTTCTACTTCTACATATCTGCCCTACAGAAACACACGGTTGCAGAAGAGGTATATACAAACATGTTTAATGTTACCTTGTTGGTAAAACAAAACAGAGGCAATTTAAGTGTCCATCAGTAGGATGATGGCTAAGTAGTATGTTCATATACATATTTTATAACAGCTGAAAAGAATGAGATGTATCTATAGTATGAAAGGAAAGAACTTCAAGAGGTATCGTTGAATAAGAAAGAAGCCAGTTGTTAGGGTGGTATGTATAGTTATATGTGACTTCTGTATATGTATATGGAAAAATGCACAGAAAGATGTTTGAAAAGATAAACAACATTGGTTATGTCAGTGGTGGACAAAGGGAATTGGCCTTATAATGGTTTACTTTTCTGGAGAGTGTATTTATGTATGAGGAATGTTATCAAAAAATGACTATTTGTGTAAGTGAATTTTATACAATATTTGTCTTATTCTGTGAGAGCCTCTCTTTCTCTAACTGTTGAAGACTATCCTATCTGCAAAAATAAGGGCAACCAAATGTTAGGTTGGGTAACATTTTGAGTGCACATAGAAATAAAGTCAATTTTTCTGTCAATTTTTTGGGTAACTTTTAATTTTGATACAACTTCGCACACACAAAACTGTAAGAGTAATACAGTGAATTCCCACATGCTCTGCCTGTTTTCACCAATTGTTTGTATTCAGAAAGTTGACTTTAAAAAAAATTCAGTGTTTTGTTTCAGAGGAATATAGTAAAAAGAATAATTTTGATCCCTTAAAATATTGTTAACATTTGTGTGAGTGGTACAGAACCTCTTGGTTTTGAATTTGGGCAGTTTTATTTCTTTATTTTATTAAATGTTTATTTATTTATTTGGTTTGCTGGGTCTTAGCTGTGGCTCACGGGCTCCTTAATTGCAGCACGCGGGCTTCTTAGTTGTGGCATGCCAACTCTTAGTTGCGGCATGCATGTGGGATCTAGTTCCCTGACCAGGGATCGAACCCAGGGCCCCCGCATTGGGAGCTCGAAGTCTTAACCACTGTGCCACCAGGGAAGTCCCTGGACAGTTTTATTTTATAAAAAAATTTTCTTGGTAGATGGGGGAAGTGAACTAACATTCGTTGAGTATTTACTCTTTTCCAGGTGCTGTGTTAGGATAATTTGTAAATTATTTCATTTAATCCAATTTCATGAAGAAGTTTGTTATTAATTCCTATTTTAGCAAAGAAGCAGACGGAAAGGTTATTTGCTCAGGGTTCAAAGGGGCAGGGGCAGGTATTCAGAAGGTCTTTAAGATGCCAAAGTCCATGTCCTTTTCTCTACCAAGTTGCCTGTGAGTTGGTATATTGGGAAGAACTGATGAGTACATTTCTGTTGTCAAGAAGTTAATAATTATCCCTAAATTGGTTATGGTCTAATGTCAATAAAATTAGAATGTTGGAATGCTATAAAAATTTATCTTTAGTACTGTTTTCGGGTTTCACAAAAAATGTTATTCTTCTGTCTGCTTGGCTGTGCTCCTGTGGGTTTGTGCATGTTAACGGTTCTCTTAGAAAACACACACGTGCGCACACACACACACCCCATATACATGCACCTGTGTTGGTGCAACTTCTTTATATCTAGGTGCAACTTTTTTTTTTTTGAAAAACTCTGGGTCATGACTGAGTCCCATTTTGGCTTCCTTGATGCTGTTATCAGAAGTAGTAGCCTTATCCCATATATGGCCTGTCCATGTAGCCCTTAGTTCTGTCACCACCTGGCTTTGGGCCTTTCATTTGCTTGCCATACTAGTCTCTCTTGGTCAGCTTAGGAGCCTTTAAGTTTCTTGTAGCTGTAGGGACCACTGGCCTATCCTAGGAGAGATTTCTGCCATATGTGCTTCTGTTTGGTTTGCTACTTGAGAAGGGGGCTGTAGGGAGCTTAGGGATCAGCACACGTTCAAAACTGAAACCAGAAGTGGGCAAGGCAAACCACAGGAAGATCCTGCCTGCAACTTGGTGACGTCTCTCTATAGCCCATGGAGGTTTCCTGGCAATACCTTGCGAAACTTGCCTTTTCATGTACAGTAGTTTCCTAACTTCTTGTTCCGGCCTGAGCTTCAGTCGGAGGTGATTAATATGATAGCAATATAGATAACTGTATGATAATTATTATGCACATGACTTGTGTAAAACAATTGGCCCCTAACTATGTTCTGTAGACTTTCACACTGAGGAGCTGCATCTTACCTAGTAGGGCATTTTTGAGGAGTTACCATGGAATTCATGCTTTAACCTTGACTTTATGCCTTGTCAAGGGTTGTACTTTATGTTGTTCAGGTTTTATAACCACAAAACAGTTCTTTGCTCATTGAGTTTAGGCTAGCCACCTAAACTATACTGGATTCCTGGAGTCCTTTGCCCACTCAAGTGCTCACTGAGTGCTGTTACCTCGTTTATGTTTTACTGGTGATTGCACAGTACCTTATTTCCATGATGGAGTAGGAGTGCAGTGTTAGTGAGACTTTATTATTCCCTGTTTCTTTGACCTCCAGGTCCCAGGGTGATATCATAGTGCCTGTTCTTAGGTAGAACCAGATTTCTGCTAGGAATTATGCAATGTGTTGATTTTTTTTTAAGATTACCAGTTGAGTGGGATTATAGAATCTCATTATATTTTTGAAAGGTAATTTATCATTTATTGGGAATGAGAAAAGTTGCTTGACAATCTAGTTATCTGATCATGTTAATTTATGCATTGGAAAACCCTACTTACTAGTAGATATTCCAGCAGTCACCATATGCCTATTGGTGTCTCATTCTCTGCCTCAATAGTATCATAAATATAAATGTATAACTTTCCAGTGGTGCTTTCGAGGTGACAACTAGAGAGCGAAATAACAGCTATGTAACTTTTTTCTCTTCAGTGGTTCTTAGGTACCCCCCCCCCCTCCTTTTTTGTTACTGTACACCTGGGGCAATCTGACATACTCTGAAGAGGGTGAATAGGAAACCTTTTGGAAGGTCATGTGTGATTACGGCAGTTTTTCTCTTCCTTTCTCCATTGAGAACTGTAAAGATAAAGGAACGAGAGAGAGCTCTTGTGTAAGATTTTTTATAGGAAGTATTTATTAGGTATCTAGAAATTGGTTGAATGATAAATGAAAATGTAGCATGTTGAAAACATTTTCTGCCACTTTCTTAGTAATCACCTAACCTCTCTGAGCCTCAGCTTCCTTTTGTATAAATTCGTAATGGTAGTTATTCTAATCTTACAGAGTGGTTGTGGAAAGATTGGATGACTTGCTATAGTGCCTGGCACGTTGTAACGTAAGCAGTGGTGATAATCGGTAAAGTATATATTCATAGTTTTCTTGATGAACAGCTATTTAATATAAATGTATATCCAGTTCTTGTAGTGTTTATGAGATTAAACTGGCCACGGGTAGCAATATCTAAAAACATTTGAAATCAATGTTGCCACGTGCATTTTAAAACATTTCAGGTGTTATCTCTCAAGATCTTAAAGCTACGGGAGCCTAGAAGATTAACTAGTTAAGGCATTGCAAACTCCAGTCTACAGAGACCAGGCATAGTGAAGTTAAAGCCAGGTGGGGATTGTTAGGATTTCGAAAGAGGGTGTCTGTCTACAGTTTCTACTCAGAACCACGTTGCCAGGTCTCTGATTATTAAAGAGAAACCAGAAATACGGATTTATTTATTATTAACTCTCCCAGTTTCTAGATGTTGGCTACATTTTTCCTAACACTATGCAAGCCAGACAAAATAAATCTCTGGTTAGCTGAACCCCAAATTGTGCCCCCCCATTTGAAATAGTTCAAACCCCTCATTTTAGAGATGTGCAGCCCGAGGTATAGAAAGGTCAGGTGTTTGTGCATCTATTTCCTCTAGTAGAAATGTATTATTTCTTTAATAAAAGTCTCATTAAAAAAAAGTGAGCTTCTCTGGTGTATCTAGTTGTTAAATTACAGATTATCTTTGGTCAGGACCTAATGGCTTGAGTGAAGGGAATTGTGTACAGATGCTAATTTTTAGGAATCTCTAACCAAGGAGGGGCACTACTACTTACTATTTACTGAGTGCTTACTCTGTTCTAGGCATTGTGGTAAGTGCTTGACCTCAGCTAATAGTCACAGTAGTCCTTGAAGCATTATAATTACCTCTTTTTATGCAGGAGGTTGAGACTAGGGACATGCAGATCATTAAGTACGAAACTCATGTTGAAACTCGTATGTGTCTCCAAAATGAATTTGTTTAACTTGCACCAGTACTGTATATGTTTTCAGAATTTTGTGCAACTTTCATCTTACTGCAAAAATTAAAATTAAACATTATATGAAAATTTGAAAGACCTTATATGTTAACATTACATAAGATTGTCTTGGGACTCCCCTGGCGGTCCAGTGGTTAAGACTCGGCACTTTCACTTCAGGGGACACAGGTTTGAGTCCTGGTCGGGGAACTAAGATCCCGCATGCCTCGCAGTGCAGCCAAAAAAAAAGAACACATATAGGATTGTCTGTTTATCTATAATTAGATGGCATAACAGCATTTTACTTTTATTCTAAGCTTGTCAACACTGAAACTGTTATATTTTTAAGCGTAAGTTTGATTCATTCTCCTTCACTCCGTTTTTTTGTTGTGTATGTAAATGATGTTTGCATAGTTTTATATCTTCCCCCCCATCTAAAGGTCTAATCCTCTGTTTAGGTTGCTATTCCAGTTATTAGAACATCATATCCTGAGTCACTCAGGCCAAATTCTGTGAATTTTCTCTCTGTAGTACCTCTTCCATTTTTCTTTTCCTCCCATCTCCCCTTTATTCCCTCAGTTTAGGCCTGGTAACTGTTAGTAATTTTCCTGAAGCATAGTTTTGATCACACAGAAACTTTTAGCGACCCTTGTTGCTTCCTGAATAAAGTTGAAACTCCTTAGCTTGGCATTCCAGGTTCTGTTTGATGCCATCTTTCCTTTACAGTCTCATCCTTTCTTATAACCTTTCATCTCTCTTTACGCTTTAGCCAATTTGTACTATTCACTGCCTCCTTGAAGGTACTCCTCCTGTTTCCACCTCCCGAACTTGTTCACGTTGTGCCTGCCTTACTCCTGGAATGTTATCCCTCCATTCCCAGTTTCTGTATTAAAAAAAAATTACTTGGAAGAAGTTACTGTGAAGATTAAGTGAAATAATATATATGAAGTCCCTAAAAAAATCTATGTGTAATGTATTATTTATTTGATAAATGAATATAGTGAACTATTATGATTTAGCTTTCCTCCCACTCCAAATAATCTTTATCTTCGGATCATCTTGTCCAGGACCCTGGCCCTTTGCAGTTTCTCTTGGCAGTTAATCACGCTGGCGGGTCTGTATTGGCTTTTATTTCTGTGCTTAAGGTATCCTTTGAAATAGATTGGAGATTCTACAAGATCTCTTAGGATAGTTTCAGAAAGGAATAGCTGTCTGTTCCTCTCAACACTGCTGTGTTCAGAAAGACATTAATAGGAATGGGAAGACTAGGCTTTGGAATTTGATTTCTGTCAGTTCACTGTACCAGCTGTGTAACTGTGAATTTTTTTTTTTTAGTTTATAAAAGAGAACAGTAATGCTTATGTCACAAGGTTGTTGTACCAACCAAATGAGGTATTTGAGAAAATATTTAGCACTGTCTCGGAGCATGCAACTGCTTGATAAATATTTATCTTCTTTTCTTACTTATCCCAGTAGTGTTCCCCTCTAGGACACACAGAAACATGCATACAAACCTATAGATATAAATGCATGCACACAGTCCCCCCAAAACATACACGTAAGCACATATATGCATACTCACATCCATGCCCAGAAGCATAACACTGGAATCTCTACCCAATACCCTGATATTTGGAATTCTAGTCCTAGGTAAAATTTATATGGTAGGCTCTGGACCTGTGACCTTTGCACAGAATCATTGATCTTGTACACAGAGAGTTGGCTGTCTTTCTATTTCTGTTAATCTAGGTTATTGGGTTTGATTCCCAATGGTGTTTATCTTCTTGGTTTAAATTGTTCACTTTTTGCCAATGACTAAAAGCTATTTTCTATAAAATATTTACTTGTCTCCCCTCTTTCTTCACGTATTTATGCAGAAGTTACCTTCTAGGTGGAGCCTTCCTTGGCTCCCCTCCCTCTGCCATTTCATGTGGTGCCCATTCCTGCTTAATACTAACATACCATTTAAATTTATTTATCTTATTTATTATCTGTCCATCTGTGTTAGTTCAATGAGGACACAGTTTTCTCTGTTTTTCTCATTAATGTATCCCTGGCATCTGAGTAGGCACTCAGTAAATGTTTGAATGTGTGCATTTCAGGACTGGTTTGTTTGTTTTCAATATATCTCTGTATTAACACTATAAAGATTCTTAAATTTAGTGCTTTTGGTAACTGTATACAGGAGACATTTTCTTTTTAAAGCTTTGGAGAAATTGACATGGATAAACTTACATCAAACTTATAAAAAGAAGTTTATATGCAATTTTATAATTCGTGATGTGATATTAGAACCTCTTTTTTTGCCCATGCTAAAGTTATAAACATACACATACTTATACTTATTCAGTAGATATTTCATTATCTTTTATAAGCTAAGCATGATGCTAAGCATTGGTCCTGTCCCTTAAGTTTATATTCAGCGAAGAGACATGTAGCAGTCTCCTTTGCTGGTTCCTTCTTAACTCTCCTAATGCAAAATGATGGAGAGATCTGAGGCTCAGTCTTCAAATCTCTTTTCTTTTCTCCACATTTACCTTCCTTGTGATCCTGTATAGTCTTAAGGTTTGACATATATTATGTACTTGCTAATGATTCTCAAATTTTACCTCTAGCCAGCACTTCTTTGCCCACTTGCATTTACACTTGGATATCTAATAGGCATCTCAGACTTAACATACTCAATACAAACTCTTGATCCCTCTTTCCCAACAAGAGACTCTTTCCTCTGGAAGTGGCATCTCTGTTCATCCAGCTGCTCTGGCTGAAACCCTTTAAGAAGTGATCCTTGACCCCTTTTCCTCTCACACCCACATGCAAACTATCAAAAATCCTGTTGGCTCTATCTTCAAAATATATGCCCAGCTGACCACTTCTTTCCATGCCAGGACTGCCCCCCTAGTCTCAGTTATCTCTAATCAAAATTATTACAGTAGCCTCCTATCTAGTTTCCTGCTTCCACCCTTTTCCTTCTGCAGTGATTCTTCAGAACAAAAGTTAGATCATGCCATTCTTCTGCCCATAATCCTTCAGTAGCTTCCCATCTCATTCAGAAAAGCCTAAGACTTTCCGTTGGCCTACAAGACCCTATTTAACCTGTTTCCTTTCCCAATCCTACCTCATCTCTTACTGTTTCCTCGCTCTTCCTATTTTGCTTACTGTTTTACAGCCATGCTGGCCTCCTTGCTATTCCTTCAGTGTGCCAAACTATCCTGTCTCAGGGCCTTTGCATATTTTATTGTTCCTGCTAGTCCGTCTCTTTCCCCAGGTATCTGCGTGACTCATTCCCTCATTGACCTCCTTCAAGTATCTCCTCAAATATCTTCACAGAAAGGCCTTCCTTGAGTCCCTGTATAAAATAACATTGCTCTCCTCCCTCTCTACCCTCTGGGCCTGGCACTCCCTAACTGTCTTACCTTACTTTATTTTCTTCCATGGCAATAAATATTATATACTTACTTGTTGAAGAGTTTATGATGCTTGTCCCCGCTGTCTCAACTGTATAAAAGTTCCATGTGGGCAGAGACCTAGTTTTGTTCATTGTTATATTCCCAGCATTTAGAAAGGTGTCTGGCATGCTGTAGGAACTTAATAAATATTTGTTGAATGAAATACAAGTGCAATACAATACGATCCTTAGAGTAGAAGTGCATATAAGATGCAGTAGGGAATAGAGGAAAGGGTGACATGCCTACCTAGGAGTTGAGGGAAGACTTAACAAAGATGGTCTTAAGCAGAGCTTTCGGGAGGAAAAAAATCAGTTGAGAGCATCCCATGCGATGAAGATAGTGTTGCAAATGTACAGGGGCATGAGAGAACACAGTGTTTTCAAGGAACTAAAAGTACAGTACTGCTGGAGCATAACTTTTGGGGGTAAAGGTTAAGTAGTAGATGGTGCCAGATTATGCAGGGTTTTTATGCCAGACGAAGGAATTTTAGGTTTATCCTGCAAGGTGGGCAGTGGTAGATATGGAGGAGCCATTGAAGATTTTTGAGCAAGGAGTGATATATATGTTTACATATTAAAAAAGTAACTGGCAACAGTGTGAAGGAAGGGGATCAAAGCTAAATACAGCATTTTGTTATATACTCTGTATATGAAGTTGCAAGATATGTATGATGCAGAGAAATAATTAATGTCACGTGAATGGGCAGGCTATTTCATTTTATGGTTGACAAAACCAGTGATGTGTAGTGTGAAGGTGTTCTTGGCCTACTTGCAGTACATCTGTGAGGGAGAAGAAATGCCCGGTGGAGGATTAGTTCATCTCTAAAAATCCATGCTTTAGGAGAGAAGATTTTTTTTTAAAAATTTGGTTAACAACTTATGTTGTAAGTCATGTAGAGTGAAAAGTTCTTAAAGAGTACCAGTTATGAATTCAACAAGAAATGGTGTTGTTACAGAGTATAAGATGTTGTGCTTGAAGGCCAGCCTCCTTTCTTCATAGAGGAACGGTTGTTTCGTCAATAATATGCCTCCTGCTCTTGATTCATTGTTGAAGGAAATAGCAACAGTTGTAAATGTAGTCAGAGCTATACTATTTGCTGTAGGGCCAATAATACCTCTGTCTTTGTGGAAGTATCTACCTTTGCATATTGAAGTACCCTGGCATGCACAGAATTTTTAAAATCAAGAATGAGCTAAAATCATTTTCTACTTTCATTCAAATGCAAGTAAAAACTATTTCCATTATTTCAGCTGTCTTGCTCAAGTGTCATATCTTAGCAGTATATTGAATGTCTTGAACACATTTTAATCTTTTTACTTCAGAGTCAAAATAGGATGTGTAAATTTAAGGATAAGATGGAGGTACTCAAAATGGTGCACATGGTTTGGATGTTGAGAATTTGGCACTCCCAAATTCATGGAAACATGATATTGTATTATTGAGCATGTTTTCAAAACCACATCCAAATGCTGCAGTAGGAAATGAAGAAATGTTTTCCAAAGGCAGATACAACCATGCAGAGAGTTAGGATCCATTTGTCTCCATTTCCCAAGTTGAAGCATTCACCTTTTGAGTGTGCTCTGCTATTCAACTCATTGTCTAATGGAACACTAAAAGTGGTTGTCAGTGAGATACTGCTTTATAATTTCTGAGTCCATGTTTGATCCAGATAGCCACATCTAGTTGAAAGACTCACCAAACTCGGATGACCAGTAATGTGAGATGGGACTTTCAAATTTGTTAGAAAAGGTAGAAAGGATAAGAAAAAAAGCTAGTCAGGATTAGGTTACAGAATCAGCTCTAGCTAGTGTAAGCAGAAAGAGATTTAATAAAAGATTTTTTTTTAAATAAAAGATTTTAAGTGGCTTACAGAATTGTTAGAAAGACCGAAGAAATAGACTCTAGTCCAACTTTCAAGAATGACATTCAAAAGCCACATTGCATCTGGGCCACGAAGGGATTTACTACCTCTTTTTGGATCAGAAAGGTGCCTGCAAAATTAGGAAGTTGTAACTTTTAGCTGCTAGTCTTAGAACCTTGCCACCTCTACCATGATCAGGAATCTTCCACTATTAGGAAACAGCCAACAACAAGCAACCATCTTCATTGGTAAACTGTTGTCACTGCTGCTCGCTCTAGAAGTAGGTTTTATTATTATTATTATTGTTATTATTATTTTTTGGCCACACCGTGCGGCCTGTGGGATCTTAGTTCCCCGACCAGGGATCGAACCTGTGCCCCCTGCAGTGGAAGTGTGGAGTCATAACCACTGGACCGCCAGGGAATTCCCCTGCTGCTGCTGGCCCTAGAGCTAAGCCACACTGGCCACAACCTGTGTGACAGAATGGATGCCTTGTACCCTTCTTGATATCTATGAAACCTGTGACTGGATACAAGGACTGCAGCCAGTGCTACTGCAGGAAACTTGGACATCTCCATGACAGTACTTGCTAGTAGAAGCAACATAAATGCAACCTCCCTTCTTTTTTGTCCTCCAAATTTCCAGCGAGTGCATCTAATTAACGGAATTTAAATCACATCCACAACCCTAACTACAAAATAGGCTGGGAAATGTAGTTTTTAGCTTTCTAGTCTCTGCAGTACAGGCAATCATACGCCAAAGGACATTGTAACAGATGATGAACACTGACCCACCATATCTGCCACAGATATAGACCCTGATTCTCTTGAAGGCTAGCCATCATCAAATGCGCTATAGATAAATTGAGAATGATGGCACATAATACCATCAAATAATGTTGAGAAGCTTACAAGTATTTGTATTTTAGTATATTTTTAAAATTGTTTTATAATGACATATTAAAAAAAATGCCTGAAATTGGTTCTCCACCTGTATGATGAATTTAGTGGTCTGTGGAGGCCCAAAGTTACCTGACATTTAAAGTGTGGGTAGTGGATGAAAAGCCTGAAAGAGGGAGTTCAAAAAAAAAAATAGAATGGGTTACCTAAGCTGAGGAAATGTCAGTGTTATCAAACACTGAAGCGTGATTAAATAAGGTGGGACCAGAAGAACAGTCACTTGATTTGGCAGCACTTAATATTATTAGTGTTCTTGAAAGTTCTAGTAAAGAAATAGGATCAGAAGCCAAATTGTAGGTTTAGGCTGTGAGTAGGAGGGGAAGGATTGAAGCAGAGATTATAGAATAAGTTTTCCGGAAGCTTGCCTTTTAAGGAGCAGTAGTTTATTGTTTGTTTGGTTTTTGTCCAATGCACTTGCTTATTTATATACAATAATTAACTAGAACTAGTGAGGCCCTATGAAAATATCACACACAGGACAGGTATAATCTTCTAAAATTCCTCACTTCTTTGTGTAGCTTAATATAAAGTGTGTACTATTAAATTAATCTTTCTGCTTAGAGATATATTGAGTACAACATTATTTTTGTTAATTCTCTAACCATTAGTTACTTCACTTTTGATTTTTTAAAATAAAGTGACAGTTAATTATTTTGATGTATGTTTTTTATAAAGTGCCAGTTAATTACCACTGTATTTTGGAGTTACAGTTTAAAGTCTTGATAGCTGACTTAATCAACATATATTAGCATGATTGATTGGTGCTCTGGCATTGATTAGATGAATTTACTTTTCAGTGTAGTTTATTTTGAACATTAGTGACAGATATTCAAAGATTATGACAACTGCTTTTCTAGGAAGTGATGTTGAGTGCATTTTATATATTACGTAGAACTTGAATTTTAATTATTCTGAGTAAATGTCTGATAATGTCAAGTTCATTGGATTCTGCAGACAAAATAATCCCCACTGTCTCCCTCTTAGAAAGGTGGGCGGTGGAATATGTGTACATTTATATAGCGTAGTTTTCTTAAATCGCACTGGTGTGAATGAAACAGCAACATTGTTCAAGGGCAGTGATTTAGTATTTAAGATGCCCTCATTAGATATGGAGCATGTTTATTATGATTTAATTCCAAATTTGTTTATATTCCAGGCCCTATATGGTGACCTAGGTGGATTTTTAGTTAAAAAAAAAAAAAACAACCCAGACCCTCTGGATTACACAGAGGGCAGATGGCAAAGAAGGAGAGACTTAAAGGAGAAGGTTGAAAGTAATGAAAACAAAATTGCTGGGCAGTGTCCTGGAGTGAGAGGGCGGGAATGGGGTAGAGAGAGCACAGGTAGGTGGATGAGCTATAGATAATAGGGAGGGACATGTAGTCTTTTGAGGAAGAGAAGATGGATGGATACAAATTCAAATATATATTATTTTTCCTGTTAGGAAACTAGTGAATTTGTAAAGGCCAACCCATATTAGGCAAGTTGGGGGTCATTTAAAAGATTAGATTCCTTTATTTTGACTTGAGATGCTTATTCTATGACGTGGTAACTTGATTTCTTTCCCCTAATCGCTCAATGACAAACTTAATAACAGTGAGTATCTTACTGGTGCCTTTCCATTGATTTTTCTAATTTTATTTTATTCTACTTTTAGTTTTCGAGAATTCTGTTTTATTCGGTGGACTTACTCAGGACTTAAGCCTGAGAGACAGCCTCTCAGATAGCTCTGAGGGACTGTTCCCTGATTTTTCTAATTTTAATTTAAAAAAATCATTTGTTTATTGAGTTTTTCATAGGTGCTTCTTAAGTTTCTGCTAGACTTCTTTAAAAGATATTAGTTTAAATGGCCTTTAGTTTTATTTATTATTTTAAAAATATTTATTTATTTATTTATTTGGCTGTGCCGAGTCTTAGTCACGGCATGTGGGTTCTCTAGTTGCAGCATGCGGGATCTTTAGTTGTGGCATGTGGGATCTAACCCGCGCCCCCTGCATTGGGAGCACGGAGTCTTAACCACTGGGCCACCAGGGAAGTCCCTGGCCTTTAGTTTTAAAGTTGGTAAGCAGAAAGAGACTTGAGTTTATCTAGCCCAGACTTTCGTTAGGAAAACTGTTCTTCAGAGATTTGTCTGAAGTCATTTGTCCACTTAATAGCAGAGGTAATACAGGAACATTGGTTTCATGATTCTCAGGGAAATGCTCTTTCCCTTATGCCAACTACATTGCTTTCCTAATTTAGTACACTGGTGTCTGATTTCAGCACCCACAGTTTTGTGTGTCCTTTTAGCCAATGAGCATCTCACAAGAACTTCGAAACTAGACTTACTTGATTCTTTAATATTCATTCAGCAAATATTTCTCAGTATTTAACAGTCACTATTTTAGATCTTGGGGCTCAGTAAGTTCTCAGGCATTGAATGAGGGAACCAAGAACTCTCAAAGAATGAGGGAACCAGAAATAAACACTTAGGTAAAAATTAAGAGTTCCAGATAGTTGTAAAGGCTCTGAAGAAAACAGAGACATAGAATATGGTAGCAGGATTATTTACTTTAGATAGAATAGTCAGGAAAGGTTTCTGAGGAAGTGACATTTGAGCTGAGACTTGAATGGTAGGAAGAGGCAGCCATATGAAGATGTAGGGTTAGAGCATTTCAGGCAGAGGCCCTAAGCTCGAACAAGCTTGACATGGTTGATGAATGGAAAGAAGGTGAACACTGGGGAGAGTGGGAGGAGAAGAGGTCAGAGAGGAGAGGACAGTTCAGTAGGGCTGTGTAGACCATGAAAATGGGCATTTAGAAATGGAATTGTATTCTAAGTGAAATGGAATGGCATTGGAGTAGGGGGGTAATTGACTTGAATAGTATGTTTAAAAGATCATACTCCTTGATGGAGAGTGGATTGTAGGGTGATACTAATGAAGGCAAGGAGAAGTGGTTGCATTTGGGATTTATTTTGGAGTTCTGCTGGATTTACTGATGGACTGGACATGGGGGTGGGAGGTTTGGGGAGCATGGTGAGAAAAAGAGAGGAAGATGGTAGTAGAGTGGGGGAGGAGTGGGTTTTAGGGGAGGAAATCAGATGGTTTGTCTGGGACTTGTTAAATTTGAGAAGCCTACTGGATATCCAGGGAGGCAGTTGAGTATTCATATCTAATGTTGAGGAGGAGAAATCAGGCCTGGAAACGCATATCTGGGAGGCATCAGCATGAACACCATATACTGAAGGAATTTGCATAGGGAAAGAAGAGAAGGTGGTCCAGAACTGAGCCCTGAAGCATTGCAGCATTTAGAGATGAGGAGGGAAAGAAGTCAGCAGAGGTCCATGATGTAGGAGGAATGCCAAAACTACTGTGTTGTGGAAGCCAAGAAAAGAGTGAGTTTTAAGGAGGGATGTTAGCATTCACTTATATTAAATAAATATTGCTGTCAGATCAGGTATGATGAGGACAGAGAAATGCCATTGGGTTTGGCAATATGGAAGGCATTGGTGACCCTAGATAGAGCAGTTTCACTGTTGTCATGGGGTTAAAAGCTGATTGGAGAGGGTCAAAGAATGAATGGAAGGTGAGGAATTAGAGACAGTGTCTAGAGATGATTGTTTTTGAGGAGTTTTGCTGTGAAAGGGAGTCTAGAAATGGAATGATATCATGAGGGAGGAGACGGAGTCAAGGGAGTTTTTTTTTTTTTTCTTTTTGTGCTTTTTTTAAAATTGGGAAATATCAAAGTTTGTTTATGAGCTGACAGGAATGATCCAGTAGAGAGGAAAATTAATGATACAGGAAAGGGGGATTAATTGTGGAGACATGTCTTTAGGGTCGTACTGGTGGGATGGGATGAGGACATAAATGGGGACATTGCTCTTTTCTAGGATCAGGGATGCGGTGGTATAACATGACCTCACATGCCCCTTTACACACAGCTCCTCCCTTCGTCTCACCAGATTCCTTTAGACCAAGTTGATTATCTTTCTTAATCACTAATTTTTTCTTCTGTGCTATATCTTTTATGTTCTTTTGGATTTAATGTGTCCCATATAAGGCTTAGCATGAGGCAGCTGGTGATATTTAACACCAGTTTTAATTTTTGTGCCAACAGGTGAAGCGAAAAATTTATTGCCATATCTTGGACCCAACAAAATGAGAGATTGTTTCTGCACCATAAATTTGGACCAGGAAGAAGTTTATCGTACCCAAGTTGTTGAAAAATCTTTAAGGTTTGTAAAAAAATTGGTAAATTATCATTCATATGATATATATATATTGAATAAAAAGTTTTTCACATTTTCCTGACTGTAATCATCAAGAAGACTTTCTTCATCTGAAACTTTTATTTTCCTTTTAGATTCTGAGCTCATTTTTAGAGTTACAGAATCTCGGAGTTTGAAGGAACCGTAATGTTCATTGAGCTGGACTAAATGCCTTATGCTTAGTTCCTCCCGACAATTATTTTTGACAAGTAGTCATATGGCATTTGCTTAATAATGTTCCAGTGACAAAGGAGTTCACTGCCTCCTAAAAGCAGCCTGTTAGGTCTTAGAACTATTCTGACTCTTGAAAAGCTCTTACATTTAATTTATTAATGTCTGTCAAAAGGAGAACCTACCATATGCCAAGAACTTGCTGGGTGCTATTTATTCATACATCCACAAGAACAAGATAGCCACAGTGCTTGCTTTCATGTGGCTTTTCATTGCCTCAAAATGTATCTTCCTCTTAATTGTTCCTAATTCTGTCCCTTGGATTTCTGGAGAACAAGTTTAATCCATCATTCACGTGACACTCTTTCAAGTTTTTGAAAACAACTACCATATACCTCAGTTTTTTCTCTAGGCTAAATTTTGCCCACTCATTTGAACTTTTCTCAAAGTACATCATTATTTTATTTCTCTTGAGAATAAATTACCCCTTAACATTTATAGAAGTCACTTAACTAAGTAGGGCATTGTAAGGCAATGAACTCTTAGGTAGATTTGTCATTTTTTGGAAGTCTAATAGCACTGCGAGAGTATCATAGTAAATTATAATTCATAAAATTGAAATGTGCCACCTCTTCCCTGTAATAGTGTTTGTGGATATAATTCTAGTGCAGAGCTGTACTGGAAGGATGCAGTCTTGTTCAGAGACAAGAGTTAAAATAAGGGAATGAAGAGTTGTTGGAATGAACGTATGGTGGATGAAATATTTAGTAACCCAAGGAGATTTGAAGTAATATACTTCACATCTTTAATCGTAAATCACCTATCCCTGTTGTATTAGAATTTGTAATTATTTATATAAATGATGAAACTGAGTCACCAAAGGCCTGAATAATTTGTGCATGTAATAAAGGAAGTTAGAAACAAAACTGGGATAGGGACCTGAAACTATTTAAATCTCAATTTGTTATTTAATGTATGTTGATTCCATATCACACAAAAATCAGTTATATACAAAACTAGTAATTTTCAATAAATTGAATATTTGTGGTAGCTTCTAGTATGAAATATAGCTTTGTAAATGAGTAACTAAAATAAGCTTACTTTTTTTCCAAAACTCTTGCCTGCCTTTCCAGATATTTGTGTGGGGGAAATGATAAAACCCAGTATTTTTATCCATCTTAAATTATTATGCTAGATGCATAGCAACTTGGAAGATATTTTAAGGCTAGCAATGGTTACCTTAGGTCATTTCAATATAATTAGACTACATGTTTCTTGGATTCTAGGTGCCTCCTAGCATTCTTCCTTGTGGAATAGGGTGAAAGAATTTGTAGTATAAACCCTTGCTCACCTTGCTTTCATTTCAGTGTTTTCTACCCTTGTGAATGTTGTGATAAGCTGTTAAGTCAAAAGTCAGTAGATATCATTTAGATCTTTTATGGGTTCTGAATATTATAGTTTTTATAGGTAGTCTGGATATAGAATTTTTCATGGCAGGTAAGTAGGAGTCACATATGGAATCCATAGCTCCTAAATCTCTACCTCAAATCCTTTTAAGAAGTAGGTGGTCTATAAACAACTTGAGTAGCAATACTTCTTGTACCTAGTGCTTCTCTTCCCCACACCAGGAATTTCCTTAGGAGTGATATGCAGGATTATAGGTCAGTGATAACAGTAGAGTATTGCTTTATAAAAAAACTATATGTCTAGTTATTGCTTCTAACCAACGTTGTTGAAAACATTTTTTCAAATGGATTGATTAATTAATTTATTTATAAAATAAAGATGTGGGCGCCCAGATGTGGGGATTAGATTGTTGAGATTGTGATGATACAGTGATACAGATGACTTAGTGAATAATTCTCATCTTGTTCTTATTTGGCTTTAGAATGTGTTTTAAAAATAATATTTGAGTGTGGATGTGTAATATATAAAGGAAATTCTCAATTGTATATAAAATGATGCAAAGGAGAAAAACACCTAAACCTGTCTTTGCCTAATAGTTGTTTTTCTGTTGATTTCTATATTGAGACTAATTGGAAAGACTATTTTGACAGACCACCTTTTAAGTTTATTTTGGTTACATTTGAAGTGAAAAATATATTGACAAAAGTTGACCAGGTATTATAACAACTAAAAAGCTAAGTCAACTGTTTTCTGGACAGGGTCAGAAATGACTTCTTTAAGAGTCATTTACTTTGCATTTTAGCTTCTCTTTAAGTTGTGAAAACTTGAAGAGATTGCATTTTATGGTGACATTTTTAAAGTACCTTTTGTTCTTTAAACATTCTCAGGAAAGAGGTACGCTTGACAAAAGATGTTAACTAGAATTTCAGAGATTCATTTCTTCATAGGAGAATTTAAATATCAAAAGAGCATTCTTAAAATGAACTTAGAAATATAAGCTGTTTCGTAGGAGAAACTCTTAGCAACTTGGGGGTAGACAAAGATTTCTTTACTTAGGATGCCAAAAGCACCAATCATAAAAGAGGGAAACTGATCAACCGGATTTTATCAAAATCAGAGCCTTCTGCTCTTCGGCACTGTCAAGAAAATGAAATGGCAAGCCACACCTAGGAGGAAATACTCTGACAAAGGGCTTGCATCCAGAATATATTAAAACAAACAAACAAACAAACCAAAAACCCAATAAGAAGACAGACAAACCTTTTAAAATATGTGGAGGAAGCTCAAACAAATAGTTCCTAAAATAAGATACACAAATGGGCAACAAGCACAGGAAAAGATATTCAACATCGTTAGTCATCAGGGAAATACAGTTTAAAACCATTTCTGTCACTACGCATTCTTGAACATAATGTGTCACGATAGAAATCAGATCACTGGTTCCCGTGACAGTATGGAGTGAGTCATTGCACAAGGGAACTTTGTTCTTTATCTTGATTGGGGTAGAGATTACACAGGTATATACATTTATCATGTCACATTCACTAGAATAGCTAATTTATTTTTCGAAACAACTTTTTATTGAAGTATAGTTGATTTATAATGTTGTAGAGTAGCTAATTTTAAAAAGACTTTCAGTAGCAAAAGTTAACAATGATGTGGAGCAGCTGGAGCTCTCATACATTGCTGGTAGGAGTGCAGAATAGTACAGCCACGTTGGAAACAGTTTGACAGTTTCTCATAAATTAAAAGTTCGCCTACCTTTTAACTCAGCAATTCTATTTTTAGTTACCTGTCCAAAAGAACTGAACACATAAAAGAGCTTTGTATAAAAGTGTTCATAGCTGCCTTATTTTTAATAGCCCAAACTGGAAACGACTCAAATGACATCACTAGGAGAATGGATTGTAGAATATTCATAAATGGAATATTACCCAGCACTTAAAACAAATGAACTAGTGATATACACAGCAAGATGGAACAAATATCATAGACGTTAAGCTGAGTGAAAGAAGCTGGACACAAGTGTACATACTATTTGATTCCATTTATATGAAATCCTACACCAGATCTTTAGTGCTAGAAATCAGATCACTGGTTGCCTGTGACAGGTATGATGGGGTAACTGCAGAGAAGCAAGAGGGAACTTTGTGGGGAGTTGCAGTGTTACTATATCTTGATTGGGATGGACGCTATACAGGTTTATAAATTAATCAAAAGTCATTAACTTCTGTACTTTAAATTAGATTTTATTTTATGTGGTTTATACCTCAATAAAGTTGATTAAAAATAACGTATTTTAATTTTTTAAAGTATGTTTTAAAATAACATTTTACATAGCATTATTCATTTTAGGTGTTATGTATTATTGTGGTTTACATATTTTTGAGATGATGATGGTGTGAATGACACTGTCCTCAGCTCTCATTTGTGTCCACTTTAGGTGAGCATGACCCCAGGCAGTTACTGGATATTCTGTCCACAGGACTCCAGAAAATCTGTTTGTTCAGAGCCCAGCCTGGCAATCGAGGTCCTTTCAGAGTTCAGCTTGGTTTATACAGGGTTTAGTTGAAACTTAGCATAGAGAATTATTTTGGAACTCTTGAAGCTTTTCTTTATGGTGTTTAATCTGTAATTTTAATTTATTTCATTGAAAATATTATAGGAGGACACTGTTGAATTTAAATTTAATGAACTTTCCCCCTTTTCTCTCTAGCCCGTTTTTCAGTGAAGAATTTTACTTTGAGATTCCAAGAACTTTCCAGTATTTGTCTTTCTATGTTTATGATAAGAATGTTTTACAAAGAGACCTTCGTATAGGTATGTACTATTCAGAATTGTCTTTTAATCACAACATTGGTGTTTATATTCATTCTTTCTCTAAGTATAAAGTGTTGAAAACAACAGAATAATATATTCTCAACTTTCTAATCCTTTCCTGTAGACTTCATGTTCATTTGTGGATCTGATTTTTAATTTGAATGCTCAGCTTGGGTGACACTTCCTCAGGGAAGTGACATAACCGATCTCCCCCTACTCATGGTGCCATATGTTTCCATAGTACCTGGTGGGTCCCTTTTTATAGTATTCATTATAGTTGTTCATCCGTTTGTTTGTTTTTCAGGTGTATCAGAGTCTATTTGTCTACTTCTTTTATGTTATTAGTAAAGCTTGATCCTGGGTAGAACTCTGATTTATATGAATCTGATTTGACAAATCAGTTTGTTGTTTAATGTCTAGGTGCTCTAGTTGAATATATATGATATTTATAAAGGCAGAGACTGTCACTGCCGGAGTGCGTTATATTTAGTAAATGCTCTGTAAATATTGTTGAATGGTTCAAAGAATGTTTTTTACAAAGATCACAGTATTTGATCCCCAACAAAGAACATCTGTTTTTGAAGTTTTTCTAATAGAAGTCATAATTCGGTTTAATCTAGTCATATTCTTCTCTCTGGCTATATTGGTGACTGGTAACTGTTTCTTAAGTAATTGTCTGAGGTATGATCTGTAGGCATCGACTAGGACAAAACTAACTGGCCACATACTGTCACGTCCATGGTCTTTGCACCACTATCTTTGAATGACAGGTAGAGGTCTGTAATTTACATGCATTACTCTCCCTTTTTAGTGTCCTGAATGTCATCATCTCCACCTCTCCTTTCCCATTTGAAACATGCTCATCTCCTACAGTTTAATGATTACGCTTTATTTGGCTTTGACCTCTTAACTACCGTCTAATTTGTTTCTGCTTTTGCTATTGAATTTCTTAACAAATGGTCTATATCCTTCTGCTTACTACTTATTTCTTTTTAAATCGCTATAATCTGACTTCATTTTTCTGACAAACTTGTTTTTGAAGTTTGCCAAAAATCATTTTAGAGCAGATAAAATAACCTTTTAAAAACAATAATACTTTCTCTTAATTGTAAAATTATTACATGTTCTAAGGGATTGGTAATGACTCTGCGTAAGAACAGCTAGAGTTAATAATTTGTGTATTTCTTCCCATTCTTTATTTCACACATTTATATTATTACATTGTACTGTTTATTCAAGTTTTTTTCCTTTTTCATTTAATATCATCTAATGATCCTTTTCCCATGTCATTAAATATTTTTCACAAGTAATTTTTAAAATATCCTTTCTATAGGAATGTATTATTTTAACCACTCTTTTCATGGTAGAGATTTATGTTTCCAGATGTTTGTTACTCTAAATGGTGTTGCTATGAACATCCTTCTGCATACATTTTTGCATGTCTTTTTTCTAGGATAAATTCCTAGAGGTGAAAATACTGAGCCAAAGCGTTTGAATATTTTTAAGTTTTTTTTTATGTATATTTTTCCATTGGCTCCCAGAAATATTGCACTAATTTACATTCCCCCAAACATGACATGGGCGTAATCATTTCACCATACCCTGGTCATTCTTGGATATTATCATTGAAAAATTATTTTTCTAATTTGATAGGTGAAAGAAATATTTCATTTTAACTTGTATTTTCTGATTATTAGTGAACTTGAGGAATTTTTCATATGTTTATTGGTCTTTTACATTTTTCTTCTATGAATTAGTTGTTAATTCTTTTGCTTATTTTTCTTTTGGATGGAATTTTATCTTTTATTTATTCTTATGCATCCATATTTGATAAATATGTTAACTTCTGTCAGCTATATACATAACAAATACTTTGTCACAAAAGGCATTTTCATAGTTTTCAATCCTCATCTGCCTCTGTGTCACATTAGACTCTTTGGATTGCTTATTCAACTTGTTGAAAGCCAAGGAAAAGGCAGTTTAATGACATTGTATTTTCCTAGTTGTCTTCCTTCTGACTTCTTATATGTAGACTTTTCTCTGTGTAGCAAACCCTTAATTATGGATCACCCCTGAGGCTCCACCCTTAATTCAATTAAACAAACATTTACAAACACTTGTCTATGTGGCATACAAAAGATGGGGATACTAAGGTGAATAAGATTCAAGTTGCTCCCAGGTTTTCAGGCTGATTTATACTCTAATACTAATATATTTAATAGGGTCTGTGCTGGAGGTAGGTAGGAACAAAGTACTTGGGAGCACAGAGGAAAGAAGAGTTAATTTTGTTTGGTGGAGGATTAACAGAGACTGCCTAGGTAGGAAAAGGAAGAAGTTTCAAGATAATAGGGATTAGCAGAAGCAGAGAAGAAAAAGTGAATCATGTTTGTGGTGTATCTGCTGGAAAATGTAAATTACTTAGGCCAAGGCTGGTAGAAGATGAATCTGGGAATATGAATTGGACCAAGTTGTGGTGGACCCTCAAAGCTGTGTTAAGGAATTTGGACTTTATCCTGTTGACAGTAGTGTTGATCCTTTTAAGAATGAGGAACCTTTTAAAAATCATATATAACTGCATATACGAATATAGTTTTGTAGTTTAACAACTTCCTGTGGTGTAAACAATAACTTTCAAACTACAAACTCAGAGTCTATAGGTTACGTATTTAAAGTGTGTATACATATATATACATATATATAACTATATATACACGTATTTTTAAAGTATATAAACATCTACTTTAAGTATGCCATCTGTAGCAGCGGTCTCCAACCTTTTTGGCACCAGGGACCAGTTTCATGGAAGACAGTTTTTCCATGGACTGGGGGAGGGGTACGGTTTTGGATGATTCAAGTGCATTACATTTATTGTGCACTTTATTTCTATTATTATTATGTTGTAATATATAATGAAATAATTATACAACTCACCATAATGCAGAATCAGTGGGAGCCCTGAGCTTGTTTTCACTTGCCACTCATCGACAGGGTTTTGATATGAGTCTGCAGGCAGTTGATTTATTATGGTCTCTGTGCAGTCAAACCTCTCTCTAATGATAATCTGTATTTGCAGCCGCTCCCCAGCACTAGCATCACTGCGTCAGCTCCACCTCAGATCATCAGGCATTAGATTCTCATAAGGCGCGTGCAACCTACATCCGTCGCATGTGCAGTTCACAGTACGGTTCGCGCTCCTATGAGAATCTAATGCCACTTATCTGACAGGAGGTGGAGCTCAGGCAGTAATGTGAGCGATGGGGAGCGGCTGTAAATACAGATGAAGCTTTGCTCGCTTGCCCGCCGCTTACCTCCTGCTGTGCGGCCGGGTTCCTAACAGTATGGGTCTGTGGCCTGGGGGTTGGGGACCCCTGATCTATAGTTTATGCTTTAGAATGGAGAGAGGTTAAAGGCAGGGAGGCCATCAAGGAGGCTATTATCAAATGAGATGAGTAGGGTAGTGGCAGTGGAAATGCAAATGAGGGAATGTACTTCACAGGAGTAGCTTTAAATAGGAAATAGGTACTAAGAAGATAAAGAGGATATAAGAAGGGAAAGAGTTAAAAATGGTCTTGTTGTGGGAGCACCTTGTCATTAACTGAGATAAGGAGCATTCAGGATGGGAAAGGGAGAGGATGACTTTGATTTCAAATAAGTTAAATTTCAAACAAGTTAAACTTGCGTTACCTGGGGAGTATCTTGGTGGACATGTTGGTTGACTGTTGGAAATACAGATCTGAAGCTCAGAGAAGAAATCTGGATTTGATGTGGAGGTATGGATTTGAGAGTTGTTAGCACTGAGTGATACTTGAAGCCTCTGCTGGAATGAATGAAATTGCCCTGGGAGCATTCAAGGAGGGTTGCAGGGAAAATGAGGCTTTAGTGAAGATTGATAAAATGTATCAGGAAGTTGGAAGAGAGATAGAAGAGATGAATATCTCAGAAGGCAAGGAGATCTTTTAATGGCAAGACTAGAGAGAGGTAGCGTAGGATAAAGATTGGATAGAGGCTGTTGGTGATTATTAACGACCCTTGAGAGAGTGTGTATCTTTGATTGACTAAACATTTTAAGAAAATGTTTTGTAATTTTCATTACCTATTTACAAGTAGTCATTATATAGTATTTCTTGGAAAGGCCTTTAGTTGAGGTTTATAATTATGATTTCCAAAAGTTGCCCTTGTTTTGTTTTTTTATTTGTTTTTAAAGTAAAAATCAGTCCTTTGAGGAGTGGTATCAGAAGGCCATAACTTGGTGTGGGAACTGGTAAAAAAGAAAAAAAAGTTTATTCTTATTAAGAAATAAAATTTCTACATTTAGTAGAAATTGTTTTTCCTTTTATAGATAGGAATTATTAAAGTAAACACAGTTCGTACATAGCCTTTAATTTAAAGTTGGAAAATAATCTTGATATTTTCACTTACAAATTTTTACATTTTTTTACTTTAACGTATTTTTCTTTTGTCATTAACTCATAAAGTTAGGCGGCAGTTTGTTTTTTTTAATTTTGAGCTACTGGAAATTGAGTTCCCTCATTATTTTATAACTGAGTTGCCCAGTTGTAGGCTAAACAGTGCCATAGCATTTTCTGGGAATGAAATTTGAGCTAGGGTTGAGAGAGCCACCTTTTAAACTTAAGAAGATCTAAGAATGTATACTTGTTGAATAGCTTTAAAAGCCTGTTTGTTTTTTATTTTTAATTGTATAATAATATATGGATATTTTCCTTTTTGTAAAAAAAATTTTAATTATAGTATTACAGACAATTAATTTTGTCCACTGACCCCCTCCCAGTCCCCTTCCTGGAAGTAATAACTGTTATTAATATGGGTCATAGTTTTTCATATTACGAATCCTTATATGCCAGGAACAGTTAGTATGAAAACTTGATTATAGGTTAATTGAAAACTTGAAACATAGGAACCATGCTGCAAAAAGATAGAAAATTGTAAAATTAAGGCTTTAAAAGTCTTTTACTGTGTGATATATTGTCCTGAGTTATAGTGTCTTCTTCCCTTAAAAAAGGAGAAAAAGAGAAGAGAAAAACTTTATGTAAGAATAAAATTCCATTTCCAGTGAGGATCCTAATAATATTAAAACATATATATTTAACCTTCTAATGTGTATTTTCTAGTTATTTTAGTTTTCAGAGGGATCTAGGCTTAAGCAGTTAAACCATGGTTATCTTAGTAGACTGGTTAACTTGTTTTTCTTTCCCCATGGTTTAGAATGTTATAAGAGAATTTCACTAGGATATTAGAGACCTGAATTCCATTCATGACTCTATCACTAACTGCCTTTGTGACCTTAAATAGGTCACTCTACGTTCTTAGGCCTTGTTCACCTATAAAATAAGGTTGGGTTTAAGATAGCGAAGGTATTTCTTAAACCCTTTGAATTGTAATTTCTCCTGGCATTTAGCTCTTAAGTCAAACCTACTGTTTAAAAATTGCTTATGACTACACTTTTGTGTCTGTTTGCACAGGGACTGTATCAGTTATCTATTGCTACATAACAAATCACACCCCAGTACTCAGTGGCTTAATTTAGCAATCATATATTTGCTCATGATTCTGCAGGTTGTCAATTTGGGCCAAGCTCAACTGGGTGGTTCTTCTGCTGGTCTCACCTGGGGTCACTAATGTGCACTTACCTGAAAAATTGACTGGGCTGAATGATCTGACCCATAGGTCTGATGGCTGGTGCTGTCCATTATCTGGGCCTTCCACTCCACATGGTATTGAGGTTGCAAGAGGCTAAGCCCTACTGCAGGTGCTTATTAAGACTACTTGCATTACATTTGCTGATGTCCCATTGGCAGAAGTAAGTGGCATGGCCAAACCCAGAGTCAGTGCTGGAGGGGACCACACAGTGGCATAGAACAAGGAAGTATGATTTATTGGAAGCCATTAATATATCAGTCTGCCGCAGAGACCAAAAGGTATCAATCTAAACCCTGTACACTAAGGCATCTAAGTGTTGCCATCGATTGAATTGCTGTTATTGATACTGCCAGAATTTGTTCAGTCCTCTGGTTCTTTTTCAGCTTGTATAGGCAGTCACACTTATTGCTACTTTTATCTACCCTTTCGGCCATTTCTACTAGTAGCCAAGTAGGAACAAGGCCATCAAGATTTTGCCGGTTGGTGATCTGTATCAGGATGAAATTTCTAAGAATATGTTGTGCCTAAAAATGGGGGCCTAGTATAATATGATATTTACAGATAGTAAGAAAATGCTGCTTAGAAGTGGTAATGGAAAGCTAAGAATACTTTTTTTTACTTACAGACCAACAGAAATGGTTTCTGTGTCCACAGTTCCTTCATTTCTTTTTGTGTTTCCTCTCCTTGTCTGATTTTAAGGAACTAATATAGCGTCTGGTATATATTTGTGTATATATGTGGTCTAAGCTCTTTCTGTCTATGGGTTTGTCAGTACAGTGGGGAAATGAAATGGTACCTTTAAATAGTGTGTTGGGTATTTGGTTCCTGGGGTGGTTGGTTGATTATTTATATATTTGTTTATTTTCAATGTTGGTGATCTCACAGCTAGTGAAATAATGAGTTAACTTTGTTTAAAATAGTAAACATTAAACTAAAACACTTTGGAGACCGTTGGAGGCATGGAATAGGTTTCATTAGAGCTGAAAGTTGTTTCAAACACAGAGGAGGTAAATGAGATGTAGAATTTAAATAAATTGCCCAAGATCACACAGCTTAATAAGTAACAGAATTAGTGTTTGTAGTGTCTGTAGTGTCTGTAGTGTAGATACTACAGAGTTAGTGTCTGTGTTGGAAGGAACATGAACAGGCAGGCATACCTTGGTTTTGAAATCTGGCTTTAGCACTTGTTAGTGGGCAGGTTTTTGATATCATTCAGCTTTCCTCATCTGTAATATATCCTCTTCCCCCAAGATTGTTATGAAGATTAAACAAAATGTGTAAGAATGTTTACTACCTGGTAGCTGTTCAGTAAATGCTGGCTTTTCTTTCAGTTCAGTGCTCTTTCCACTGTATCAGGCTGCCTACCTTTAATATTTAATAGCTGTCATCTAACCTGTTTAACTAAGGATAGCTCACAACGAATAAGAATGATGAACGATTTTTTTGGTCTTATTTGTATTTCAGACACTTGTTCCTCCCCTCCCTGTTCCTCTCCTCTTTCTCCAAATTCCTTTCCCCTTTACCCTCCCACCTTTCTCATTCATTCTTTTATTCATTTTCCCTCCCTCCCTGCCCTCCTAACCCTTCTCTACCCTGTTTGATTCCCTAGGGCTGATGACATATATTTCTTTTTCATATGTTATATTGCCTATTGAAGTGCTGAACATGTTGCAGGTATCCTAATACCTAATGACTTTAAATATTTTTCTTTATTTTTCTCTGTTGTTCTTTGTCAGTTTCTCTGACTTCTTGAGATCATGTGTTCTTCCATGCTTCTTCAGGCTGACTAAATCTTTACATTTTAGAAACTGACATCTTAAAAGGAACTTGATAAGAATAAGAGCTGGCAATGAAATTGCAGGTTTTTCTCAACTTACAAACGGCTTATTTATATGGCTAGTCAGAAAAGAGTTTCCCTCTCAAAAGACAAGAACCATTCAATTCTTTTGTGACAGTGAGTACCATGGATACATGAGACATGAAATAGGAGGAAGAGGGTCCTTGCCTTAGGATTTTTTTTTTTTTTACCTGTGAACTAAGAGAGGATTCTCTTTTGGGAAGGCACTTGTGACAAAGATGTGTTTCCAGTGATCTGAGTTGTGAGTTGTAAATTGAACAGGTAGATTCCTACTCTAGTTTTTAGAAGCATTATTGGTTAAATAGACTTTGGTTAAGGAAGTCTGGAAATCAACTCACCATTTAAAATACAAAGCCATTGTGATTATTTGTTGAATGAGTAAATGCATCAATCAAACCGGAAAACTTCTGAATAAACTTTTTTAAAAGCCCTTTTTTTAAGTTGGGGCCTTGCTTTAGTGATGTTTGTATGCATTATACATGCACATGTATGTACATCTACATACACATTCATAAACTATGTATAAAACTAAAAATCCTGGAAATTGTAGAATAAGGGTCTTATAATATTAAATTTTTAAATAATAGCTTTATTGATGTGTTATTTACATGCCATAAAACTTACCCTTTTAAAGTGTGCAGTGCAGTGGTTTTAAGTATATTCACAGAGTTGTGCAACCATTACCACTGTCTTAATTCTAGAATAAAATTTTAAAGACAGTTTTTCTGTGTTTGTTTTCCTGTTATGCCTTTTCTTTCCACTTGATACACAAAAATTGATACATCTTGACAGAAATTTTTTTTTACTGTTTTCTAAAAGTTTTCAAATGTTGAACTAAAAGACCAAGGTGGTCATAAGTGAAAAGGGTATGAAGTATAATTAGGGTACTTAAAATGAAAATTCTTGTTTGATAAAATAAAAGAAAGTGAACTATTTTTTACTTTAGCATGTATCCTTTGTTGAAGCTTTTGTGTTGAATGTTGGAATAAATTGTCGGTCATATGCAAAACTATGTCTACTTCTTAAAACTTGAATTGAGGAAGGAAATGCTTTGTACCAACATGGCAAATACTTCATTATAATAAGAACATTTCTGTTTCTTCCTCTCATACTACTTTGTTCATTGTACTGTATCTGTCTCTGAGACGTAGAAACTCTTTAGGGAACTGCTTTGATTTTTTTGTGTGTGTGTGTATGCATTGAAGCAACATAAGCAGTGTTTACAGTGTTTTGATAAAGCAAATTTTTAGTAAAATTATTTTAATCTCATAATTTCAAGTCAGTTTTCAAAATTCTTAGTGACCATATGATACTGTTTTTCTGTTCTCTTAATTGGAGCTTATAAACTCTTATTAAATGCAGATATGTCTGCTCAGACAGAACATATGGTTTATTCGTAGTGTTAAAGAGTTGAGAGGATTAGTTTGCGCTATCATTGTACATTGCTTTTTATACTGATGAATGTACTCTGGGTGAAAATGTGAATCTGAATAAGTACTAAAAAAATGCAGTTGCATATAAATACAACTGAGTTTTGGTCTAAACCCCTAATTCAAAATGGCCCAGAGAAGGGTCTGCCAATGGGTAGAGGGAAATGAGGCACCTTTTCAGTTTTTAGGATATAGAAAAATGCTTTATAAAAATGGATTTTTTGATATCAACAGATACAAATTATTTTTAAATGTTTTCTACAAAGTATTATATGTAACAGTGCTAATGATTATATATAATATGTTTCCTCATTGTTTTACTTATTTCTTACAGGAAAAGTAGCCATCAAAAAAGAAGACTTGTGTAACCACAGTGGCAGAGAAACTTGGTTTTCACTACAGCCTATTGATTCCAATTCAGAGGTTCAGGTAAATATTAAGGATTAAGTGACGAAAGAGATTGTCACACACAGAAAATGAGTGAAAAACGAACTAATTATACTAGTTCATTTAGAGAGAGCTTAATCATACCTTATTTTAGATTCTGGCACCAAACATTATAGACCTCTGAGTAACAAATAACTGGAAGGAAATGCCTCGCCACATGAAATCAAGAATAATGTACGTGTATGTGCACGCGTATGTGTTTGGGGGGGTTATATTAGGACAGTTTTTTTCCTTCCTTCGCTCTTTTATTTGGGTCACAGTAGCAAATTACTAATTTTTTTAGATGGGGAAACGGTTTTAATGGAAAAGGTATGTTTTATTAACTCTGAGGAGAATCCTTAGAAGTCTGTGATTTATTTCATCTGTACTGACCAGGATGCTCTCTTTACTCTCTAATACACTAGACTTGGGAAAATGTTATTCATTCAAACCATGCCTGAGCCCACCATGCAGAGCCTTCATTCCCATACCCCACCCTTCCTTTTGTTCATCTTTCTTTTTATTTGAAAGGGTATCATTACTTATTTTAAAGCTCTTCTTTCCTCTTGCCAAAATAAGAGGTCTTAAAGATTCTATGTGTGAATAAAAATGTGTTTAGCCATGTAGCTTAACTTTTGTATTTGTTTCTGAAAAGTCTGAGTTACTCTTAGAAATTATTTCTATCTAAAGGGAATCCTTT
This sequence comes from Balaenoptera ricei, assembly GCF_028023285.1. Taxonomy (NCBI): domain Eukaryota; kingdom Metazoa; phylum Chordata; class Mammalia; order Artiodactyla; family Balaenopteridae; genus Balaenoptera; species Balaenoptera ricei. Next base: position 16,102,444 of record NC_082642.1, on the reverse strand, counting down.
TTTTGTAACCCTATTTATTTATAAAATATGATAAGGATTGTGAAACCATTTCCCAAGGGCATAACTGCAAGCAGAATTCTTCTTCTCTAAAAGAAGTTATAATTTGTCACTGTGACTCAAACAGAAGTTTAAGGCAAAAAAAAAAGTACTGCACACACACCCACAGGTATTTGCAAATAAAGTGCCTGTGTCTGTTTCCTCATAACCTCTCAAGCATTCTGTTTGCTTAAATTCTCAAAAAATTAAGTATTTGTTTGCTAAAACCCCTTCTTAAGTACAAAATATAATTGAAACGTCTCCTGTTTTTCCACCCTACCCCATTTTAATGTTCTTTTCTTTCCATTTGACAATAACTTTTATTCTTATCCCAGTTATACTGTATGGTAAATGATCCAGGTGAGAGGCAATGTGATGAAGTGGAAAGGGTTTTAAAGTAGAAGTCTAAAAATTGAGGTCCTAATTTTCATATGTGGTTATTTTACTGACCTTGAATTTTATTTCTATAAAATGGGAATGAAAGTTGCCATGTTGACTCATATGATTGTGAGAATTAAATGAAATACCTTTAAGAGTATTTTGAAAGCTGTTAATAGTTATACAAATGTAAAATGTCTGTTTACCACCCGTCAGTCAGGTGTCCATTTCCCTAATACGCCTTTACCGAAAGGCAGACGTGAAAGTTTTGAAGTGCTAGTTTTTCTTTTTAATAGTTTTAACAAAAAAGAAAGATAAGAAAAGACTTTGAGAATTTGGTCTAAAATGAAGTTTGAGGATTATTTTAAGATGTAGTTTATTAAAGTCCATTCTTTTTCTTGTGGCCAGTGTTATTTGCTAAAGGATTTAAGGGACCCAGCTCTCCAAAGTTAGAAATTTCTATAGAATACTCTTTATATAATTATTGGAGATGGTTTTAGAGCTCAGTACTGGGTAACAGGCTTTTTATTTGATTGTATATATAAAACTCATGGCTGAAACACAAAAATCTGCAAACAGCATTTAACCGTTAGATATCATGACATTTTTTATTTGCTACGAATTATTTTCATAACCATGAGTTTTTAACCTTTACAGTTCTTTTGTCTTAAATGATGGTTGATTTGTAAGATCTACTCACTATTTAAAATAAATTTTAGAAGGAAGAGTACTTTAGAGGATGGGAGGGGGTGCATGACACTTATCACATTAATCTTGTACATTGGGAATATTGTTTCGCTCCAAAGCTGATCTAGGAGTATTAAATCAACCTCGTGAGTCTAAAAAAGATAGAAAAGCAGCCTGATTCATACAAATCCTATTTTGTTAATGAATTTGTTCACTTGCATAAGTTTTATAAAATTTTATAAAAATATCATGGAAATAAGAGCAGTTGGTGGAGCCATAGGAGAAAGCTGTGAGACAGAGTTCAGCAGGAATTTAATCTAATAATTACTGTTAGTAATTAGAACAGCATATATCTAGCACAGTACTAAGGACTTAATATATATTATCTCACTTAATCTTCAGATTAGCATTATGAGGTGTAGGTAGCATTACCTCCATTTTATAGATGGAGAAAATGGATTCATAGAGGTTAAATGACATCTGCAAAGTCACAAAACTATTAAGTGATGGAACCATCATTCCCATAAAGAGCTTGTCTGATTCTAAAACTCCTAACCACGGTGCTTTACTACCTTTCACTATTCTGTACTGTTGGTCTTAAAAAGGCTTCAACATAGATTATTAAGAGAATCACTTAGGAAAATCTGAGTATAAGGCACAGAAGCTTACCCAAATTAGCTCAGAGAAATAGGGAGCGACATTAGAAAGTTCCTGGGAAGCTCCTTGGAGTATAATTACAAGAACTTCAGTATGGCCAGTGAGAGCTAGAAAGTTGTCAGGCATTTACATAGGAGCTGCATCCTAAGTGGAGATCAGATTTCTTACTATAATAGACTAGATACAGTTCACATAGAATTATTTTTGAAAAGACTTTAATTTCTCATAAAGTAAACTAAAATAATGGGTGGTTTGTTTGTTTTTGGTTGACCACCACATAAAATAGCTTAGCTGGCTTGCATTTAGCACCACGGTGAATGAAAAATATATACTGTATCTTTGGAGTGTAGACTTCTCAGCACAGCAGTAGATACTGCAGGAGGCACATAGGATTGAGACCCACTGATTGATTTCTCCCTACTCATGTGCTCACTGTGCTCCTTGAGTATAAGTGCTCACTGTTTAAACAGTGTTTTTCTTCTTTCCCTTTTATTTTGTAAAGTGAATAGTTAATGTTTTCTCTCTATTTTTCCCTCTAATTTTTTTTTTTTTTTTTTTTTTGGCTGCGTTGGGTCCTCGTTGCTGCGCGCAGGCTCCTCTCTGGTTGCGGCGAGCGGGGACCACTCCTCGCTGTGGTGTGCAGGCCTCTCATTGCGGAGGCCTCTCTTGTTGCAGAGCACAGGTTCCAGGCACGCGGGCTTCAGTAGTTGTGGCTCACGGACTCAGTAGTTGTGGCTCGCGGGCTCTAGAGCGCAGGCTCCGTAGTTGTGGCTCACGGGCTCAGTTGCTCCGCGGCATGTGGGATCTTCCCGGACTAGGGCTCGAACCCGTGTCCTCTGCTTTGGCAGGCAGACTCCCAGCCACTGTGCCACCAGGGAAGCCCCTGCTCTAATTTTAATAACTATTCACTGTGCAAAAGGAAGGGGAAAGAAAAAAAACGTTGTTTAATGATGAGATTCCATGGTATTCTTTTTGTATGTCTGATGAGACTAACATGTCTCTCCCTTCTGCTTCTCTCTATAAATCCACTCTTATTTCTTGTTGACAGCTAAAAAATGCCACATCAGTCTTTGAGCCTACTTGAGCATACGGCCCCCTCACCCTCTAAGGTCTGACTCAGTTCTCTGCCACAATTTAGAGAGAAAATTTGGCAGACTTGGGTCAGATGCCCACTGCAGTCTAATTTGATATGACTGGGGATTAAAGTTTTGGGGCATTGTCCCCTAAGAAAGGGGTTTAGGTAGAGGAAATGATTGGTATCTCTACTTCAGAGGAGATGTTTGATTTCCTAGCTCTAATTGGCATTTGTACCCAAAAGAGTTGCTAAATTATTGTTGTCTGAGGACCTTCAACTGTGACATGAGAACTTCAGTATATAGGATTCTCTTCAGTTCTAAAGTTCTAGGGAAGTAACATGTAGAAACATAATTTAGCCCTCAGATGAAAGGATTCCATAGTAGTAAGATGGGTTTTATACCAAAACAGTTCAGAAATTGCTAAGAACACTAACCTCTTACCTTGAATTGTTTCCCAGATGCTTTATTATTGCTGTTAATGTTAATTGTTTTCAGTTTTCTTTTCAAACATTCAAGACAATATTAATAATATTTCATGAGTGTGTTTTGCTACACTTTTTTTTTCCTGTTCTTTTTTGTTTTGTTTTGCAGCGTTCCCCCTTGGCTTGAGCTATTCTTTTCTCAACCCACTCTAATCTGCCTTCAAACCCCACAGTGGGTTGGAGGGAGAGCATAGACAGCTCTCACTAATGTTACGCATGACACTGTGTTAAGTCTAGTGGACATTTTTCAGTCCTCCTCTTACATGGTCTTTCAGCAACTTTTGACACTGTTGACTGCTCCCTCTTTTTCAAAGCATTTTCTTCCTTAAGTTTGTGGTCCTGGTTATCATCCTATTTCACTTTGTGTTCTTTCTCTGTATTCTTTGCCACGTAAACGAAGTTAATATGAGTTGTGTTGGTGCCCCTTCCTATAAATCTTCTTTTGGCTTAGGTCATCTGCAGCCATGCTTTTAGCTATTTGGTCCTGGAACTCACAATAACTTTAAGTATTTTTCCTTTCTTTATTTTTTAGGTACTATGATAAAAAGTATGCCTTTATATAAGACTGATTAAACCAAATCTCTCATATGGAGAAGTTGGTGCTCTCATTAATTAAGGGTGTTTGTGTCACACAACTTGTACAAGCAGTAAATCCAGATGCAATATCAATCACATCCTTTTGATGTAATTACTTAGTTAATAAGTCTTTTTACCAACAAGCTTATCTTGAATTTCTGGATCCTGCCATAAGTTATTGATTGTTTTATAGGTTTTTTTTTTTTTTTTTGGTGTGTGTGGGGTGGTAATATGGCCTCTGCCCTTGTTTAAAACAAGCAAGCATTTAAAAAAATCCAAAGATTATAGCCAATAATGCATAAATCAAGGGTTTTTTTTTACATGCTGTTAAGACATAATGAGTATAAAGGTATCTTAAAAACTTCATTTGTAAATTTATAAACATGAAATAATAAAGGAATGAGCCATTCTAGATCATAATAAATACTACTTTAAAGAGAAAACAAATCCATCCATAAACAGAAGGTATTAAGTAAAACCTTTATTTTTTCATCAGATAGGCAGTCATGTCCAAAATGATTTATAGAATTAATTACTATATATAAAAACATCCATCAGAAATCTAGAAGTTTCCTTCATATGAAGAAAAATTTTCATCAGTTGAAATATACTTGAGTTCTGTGGAATGATTGTTAAAATTCAATTTAATGGTCGTTTAAATTAATTTATTAATGTTGATAAAACAAAAAAATGTTTAGACTCAGGAAGTTTTTAAGTGCATGCATTGTGTTTTGCCCAAATACCTATATTCATTTGAATTTCCCAAATTGTATGCAGAAATTCACATAATATCTTCTAAATGGTACCAAGACTATACATACTATAAAATTAAAATAATCACAGATTTTTCTATGTGAAATTTTTGAAATAGTAACTGAAATAAAGTTAGAATATAAACCTTCAGACAGTAATAAGGTCCTAAATACGCTGCCTAATACAAATTAATGTGATATAATTGCTTATATCAACCTAATATAATTAGTGGTATGAAATATATATAGAGTAATACCCTTTAAGTATCTGATTTATTTTTAAATAGAAGTATAGAATATAGTGTCAGATATTTGAACTTCCATTATTTTCTGACATGTGAAAGGTATACTATTTTGTCACTGAACCTCCCCTAGGAGGTTGGATAATAAGAAAGCTGTTGTGGACCGAATCCCATTGCATGTTTATCACCAAATATAGTTCCTTGTCAGCATCTTAACAGTTACCTCTTTGTAAGTAATGTCCCTGTTTTTTTTTAGTTGCCTTAGGATTTTCTCTTTATATTTTGTTTTCATCGGTTCTACTATGCTGCAGCTACGTGTGGTTTTCTTTTTATCCTACTTGGGTGTTCCTAGGGGCTCTTGATTACTGTGCCTTGTTGTCTTTCTTCAGTTTAGGAAAATTCCAGGCAATTATCTCTTCAGCTTTTTTTTTTCCCCCTGTTCATTCTTTCTCCTCTCTTCTGGGACTTCATTTATGTGAATAATAGACCATTTTACTATGTCTCATATGTCTCTTATACTCTCTCCCTCTCTGACTAATCTATCTCCTATTTCACCAGTCCTCTTTTCAGCTGTGGCTAATCTGTTAAATACATGTTCATTTTGGTTATTTTATTGTTTAATTCTAAATTTTTCATTTGACATATTTTATACTTTCCAGGTATTTGCTGAGTTTTCATTTTGTTTTCTATTTCAAAAAAAGAAAAATCTGTCCGTTAACTCCAGCATCTGTGTCTCCTGTGAATCTGCTGCTCTTTGTCAGTTTTTGATTTTTTGGTTTTTGTGTTTGCGGGGGGTGGGTTGGTGTGTGGTCTTAGGGCATGCTTTGTAATTTTTGATGGAATGCTGGACATTGAAATATGAAATATTTTAGAGATAACTTGAAACTCTGGATGATATTTTTTTCTTCCTCCAGGAAAGATTTACTTTTGCTTTTGGCATGTGGTTAGGCTAGAGGCCGATCACTTTAATCCAGTTAGGAATTTGGCTGATTCCAGGCTAGGTTTTACTCTTTGTAAAGGCTGATCTATGTTGTTCACCCTTTGTACTCAAGCATAGGCCTTCAAAGGTTCCAACAGAAAGCCTGGGTGTTTATGAGAGCCACTCCATCTTGGTGGGCCCTGGGCTCCCATTTTTATCATGCCCAGTTGAGATTGTGGAAAGTTTTGAGTAAGCTTTCCAGCTTCTCAAGCCACTGCTGAAGTTAGGGAGGCCTTTGCAATAAGCTTCTTTGGATGCTCTACCGGCAACTTCTGTTTATATCTCATTGGCCAGAACTGTATCTTATGGCTATCCTTAGCCACTATCCCTGACTTCAAGGGAAACTAGGAAATGTTTTGCTGAACTCTCCTCCCCACCCCCCAAATAAACTTGTTTTGCTGCAATCTAACTCTATAAAATGGTGACAAATGTAAGTAAAACTGAACTGTCATGTGAACATAGTAAGGAATACTAAATTTTTCTTAAATGTTTTCAAATTTGGGTTTCTAACACTAAAAAATAGCTTCAAATAATTTTTAAAACTTCTTGTTCATTTTTCTTTATTAGAAAGCAAAACACAATGGTAGTAGAAACTTACAAAATCTAGATGAACAAAAAGAAAAAAATTTGAAATCCTACCAACCAAAGATAAGTTCTATCAGTGTTGTGGTAGATAGCCTTGTAGTAATTTTATATAGTAATATATATAGTATGTTTTATTTTTATAAATTAATATTGTATTATACACCCTCTTTTGTGACTTGTTTCTTCTACTAAGTATCATGTATATATTTCCATGTTAAAGTATATAATGAGGTAGTGTTTTCCAGTTTAGAAATTATAACTTCCTTAATTTAACTCATAATGCTTTTTAATTTTAGTGTTCCACCCTTATAGTATGTGTCTTGTGTCTGCTTGTTCTCTCCCCACTCTTTTCTTGACCAGGTTAATACGTAATTACGTTATTGTTGACTAATGCCAAAGGAATGTTCTGTTTAACAGCCAGCGGGAGTAGTGAACATATTAGGTAGGCTCTGACTCTGATAATGATTCCTGGTAGAACCCCATTAAATATCTTCTGATTTCTAGTCTTGAGTTGCTACAGTGCTGTGATTTTTAGTTGTGAATGAAATTATTATACTTTTTTCCTACTCTATATTAAGTTTGTATTGTTTTAAAAATAGATTAGATCCTAGACATTTCCTGAGAAACAGTTGGGAGTGCCTTGTTAGTATACGGTTTCTACCATAAAATACATACATGTTAAAATGGTACAACTGCTTTGAGATGTAAATGTTGGTGCAGTTGGCTAGGCTCACTCATTTGTCAAGTGACACAGATGCTGGTGTGACAGCAAATATGATTCAAAATTCTGGTTGAGTAATATTATAAATTACTACATATCATGAACCTTCCTGAGGTCACTCTTGAATAGTAGGGGTTGTGAATATTAAATGCTGGACTAATGAAAGACCTATTTTATAAATTATGTATGGTTTTATAAATATTTGTGTCTAGATTTTTAGTGGAAGGTTGGCTAGATATAGTTCCAATTCCACCTAACTGCTGATTTTATGACAGCTATTGCCTTTGTTTTTTAGAGCTTAGCTTTCTCATGCAGACTTTTGTGTTGAGATCCATCAGTGTTTATCGCTCATCCATCTAACCCTGAGATTTGTAGTTAGTGGACCTCAGACTCACTCTTGTATAAAATATGCCCATTAAAAATAGGCTGATTCAGGTTAGATTTCTGTGTATGTCTGAAAAGGTTGTTCCAAAGAGGAACAGTGACTAGATAATAAACTTTCCTATCTCTGATGAAATAACTTACGTCATTAGTCCCTGGATATCACACCCCTGAAATTTCCACTTGGCAATGTGGCAATTTGTCTTGTCAGCTGGGTGGAGGTAATCCAACACTGATTCTTAACCAGTTCAGAATTGCTCACAACCAGTTTAGAATTGCTTATCACCAGTGGCAGGGTAGAAATATCAAGCTCCAGATTATATTGTTCCTAAGCCTTTGTTTCTTGAGAAGTTGATAGTTTGCTTAAAACTTATACTACTGAATTTTTTAAAAACCCATTTATTAATGGCTGTTTAAGAAAGTAGTCCTTTATTTTCATTTTCAGTATCCCATTTTTTCATCAGTGCTCTTGGCCATATATTGTTATCTTTTATTTATTGTCTGCCCAACTAGATTGTGAGTTCTTATAAGCAGCGACTTTGTTTTATACTTCTTTGGATTCTTACCCACTCCCACAGTGCCTCCTAAAATGTAGTAGATATTCCATAAATCTTAATTATTTGAGAAAAATAAGTGTTGACAAATTGAATCTTACTAGCTTTAACTTAGTTTTATTGTTGTAGAATTGTATGATTTCTCTGTCTTTTAATGATACTGTCTCTATACTTATTATCTTCTCTGGAAAAAGCATTCTACATCTTGTAATTTGCTAAATGCAAAATTCCCTAAAATGTAAGTTTTATCTTTCTTTTTGATTCATGATAATTGAGATAAATACGTGTTGAACTGGGCATAAAATTCTTAGATTTGAATACCACGTTTGATATAAGCATTTGACTGCTTATTTTTCAGATTTTGATCTACATTGTTGGTTATTAGTCATTTAACAAGTACTTAATGGAGACAAAGCCATGTGCTAAGGATCACTAGTATTTAGTTAGTGAATAACTAAATATTATGGCTACCATTTGAAAAAGTACATACCTTTAATTAATATTTTATCAGTAAAATAGACTTCTCAGTTTGTAATTTTTTTTTCATTATAGGGTAAAGTTCACCTTGAATTAAAATTGAATGAACTGATAACAGAAAATGGAACTGTGTGCCAGCAGCTTGTTGTACAGTAAGCATATTTCTTTTACCAAGTCAACTAGATATAATTCTCCATTTTGTATTCTTTGAATTTTAAGCCAACTCCTTATTTTAAATACTTCAGAAACTTTTTTCAGAAATGAACTCTGCTATGCCATTTCTTTATTAATTTGTTTTCCACTTTATTTTCTCACATCTAGTCTACTCAGATTACATATGATGAGTCATTAATTCATTCAACCAGTATTTATTTAATGTGTGTTACATGATAGATATAGGATCACAGATAAACGTGTCTAACCACCTAGCAGCAACGAGTTGGAAAAGCTTCCCAGTAGAGGGCCTCTAGAAACTCTAGATATAACACAGCAGAGCATTAGGGACCTTGGGGCTAAAACTAAATGTATACCTTGAGATTACCAGTATTGATTCTCACCTGCTTTGAATTCCTTTTTTCCTCTTTTCTCTCAACTTACTTTTATCACCCCGACTCTAATCTTCTAACTGTTCTGGAAATCTGTTTCAGCCCAATCTTCCACCTTTTCCCTCTCACCCAAACCCTTCGTCTGTGTTGTCAACGAACAATGGGATATCCCTGACTTCTGAATGTTTTCTCTCTTTGTCTTAACTGATACGTGAATATCCCCTGAAGTACTGTTTCCTCTACTGCCTTCTCAGTCTGAGGCTATGTATTCTACCATACCCATATACCTTAGAGCCAGGGAGTAGGGTCAATATTACTCTCCTACTGCTGCTCCAGACTATAATTTATTCTCCTAATTATGAACACCCCAGATCCTTTGAGGTATTCTCTCTCTATATAAATATACATATTGATATTTATGTGCTTATATATATACATAAAATACTATATATAATATTACTCAGTTAATTTTTTCTGAACTCTTTTAAAGAAGGTTGCACATATTATGATCCTTAATATATCAGTGTGTATTTCCTAAGAAAAAGGATATTCTCTTAAATATAATATTTAAGTGTACTTTAGTACAGTTATCAAATTCAGGAAATTTAACATTGTTAGAATAAAAGTATAATCTGTAGTTTTTATATTTCAATACTTTAATCTACAGTTACAATATTTCACTTTTGTCAACTGTTCCAATAATGTCCTTTAAGACATTTTTTTTTCTCTCCAAGAAAGGGTACAGTTCAAGATCATGTATTACATTCAGTTGTCATGTCTCTAATCTCCTTAACCTGTACTTTTAGCTATTCGTTGTCTTTCATGGTAGTGAGATTTTTGAAGAATACAGGCCAGTTGTTTTTTCACATGTTCCTCAGTTTGGATTTACCTACTAAAAACAGAATTTGTTTACAGTTTTTCCCCCTAGACTGAGAGCATATAGTGAAAGTATTTGGATTACTCTCTGCCCTGCTCAGTTCAGTTATGTTGTACATTTGAAATACAGTTAATTGGATTGATTTGGTTTGCATTTAGTTTAATGTTGTTTTCCCCCATCCTTGTTGGTTTACTTTTATTTTACTGAATATGTAGAATATCAGGATGAGTTCAAAGGTCAGAACTATACCAAAAGGCATTACTCAGAGATGTGTTCAGTCCCCTCTCTTTATATCCAGCTCTAGGCAACCACGATCTGATTTCTCTCCTTATAGTTTTTGTCTTTTCCAAAATGTCATATGAACAGATCTATATAATATATAGTATCTTGTGTCTTTTACTTAGCATGCTTTTGAGATTCATCCACATTATGTATCAGGAGTTCATCCTTTTTTAGATATTATTTTCTTTGTTTCTTGCCATAACTTGGTAGATACTGTTGTCCTCGTTTTACAGATGACAAAACGATGCACAGATTGGGTAAATAAGCCCAGGTTTGTACAGGGAGAGTAGAGCCTGGATTTGAACTCTGGCAGTTTGATTTTTTTTTTTAATTTTGAGATAATCATAGATTTGCAAGAAATTGCAAAGTGCAGAGAGGTCCTGTGTACTCTAAACTTAGTTTCCTTCAGTGGTTACATCTTATATAACTATAAATACAGTATAAAAACCAGAAAATTGACATTGTATAGTGTACAGGGTATCATTTTATCACATGTGTAGATTTGTGTAACCACCACCACAATTAAGATACAAAACTATTTTATCACTGTAAATATTTCCCTCATGCTACCCCGTTATAGTCGCAACCACTCCTTCCCCACCCCCATCCCTAATCGTTTGCAACCTCTAATCTGTCTCCATATCTAAAATTTTGTCATTTCAAAAATCTTACGCAAATGGACTCTTAATAGTTTGTGACTTTTTGAGATTGGCTTTTTTCCACTCAGATCCAGCCAGTTGTGCACAAGTTTCTTAAAGATTGAATATGGTTGTGTCACTTTTTAAAATCTATTTTGCCAATTTCTGTCTTTTATTTAGTGAATTTATACATTTACTTTTAATATAATTATGGATATGTTAGGCTTAAATCCACCATTTTATTTTTTGTTTTCTGTCCCCTCTATTTTCTTTTTCCTGTGGGTTACTTGAACTTGTTTAGAATTACATTTTGATTTATCTATAGTGTTTTTTTAATCTATAGTGTATCTCTTTGTATAGTTTTTTCAGTGGTTGCTTTAGGTATTACATTGTACATGTGTAACTTATAGTCTACTGGTGTTGACATTTTAGCAGTTAGAATAAAATGTAGAAACCTTACCTTTTAATCCTCCACCATTTGTAATATAATTGTGTTAAGTATTTCCTGTGCAACAGTGACAACCACATCAAAGTGTTATAATTTTTCTTTCAGTTATTAACACAATTTAGAAAAGAAGAGAATTCTAAGTCTATTGTATTTACTCATATTTTTGCTCTTTCCATATTCTTTCCTTCCTGTCATTTCAGGATCCCTTCTTTTATCACTGTCTTTATGTTTAGAGAATTTTTCCTCTTACCATTTTTTTAGGATAGGTCTACTGGTGACACATTCTTTTAGTTTTTCTTCATCTGAGAATGTCTTGATTTTTTTCTTGATTCCTGAAGGATATTTCCACTGGATATAGAATTCTTGGTTGATAGTTCTTTTTTTTTTTTTTTCCCAGCACATGAAAAATGTGCCACTTCCTTCTGGCCTCCATGATTTTTGATGAGAAATCCACTATCATTCAAAGTGTTTTTCCTATGCAGGTTTTCCTATGTTTCTCTCTGGATGCCTTCAGGATTTTTTTCTTTGTCTTTAGTTTTCTAAGTGTTTTAGTTTGACCATAGATTTGTTTGGGTTTATCATGTTTGATGTTGGCTCAGCTTGAATCTATATGCTTATGTCTTTTGCCATGTTGGGAAACTTTTAGCCATTATTTCTTGTTAAATTTATCAGCCCTGCCAGCTTTCTCTCCTCTCCTTTTGAGACTCCAGTGGCGTGAATGTTAGATCTGTTATTGTCCCACACATCCCTGAGGCTCTGCCCTTTTTTGTTCCGGTCTATTTTCCCTCCGTTGTTCATATTGGGTTATTTCTGTTGTTCTGTCTTTAAAAGCTCACTGGTCTTTTCCTCTGTCCTCTCCATTCTACTGTTAAAGTCAACTATTGAATTATTTTTATTTTGGTTATTGTATTTTTAAGTCCTAAAATTTCCATTTGGTTCTTCTTTATATCTTTATTTCCTTGGTGAGACTTACTATTTTTTTGCTGAAACTTTCTATTTTTTCATTTATTTCAAACATGTTCATAATTGCTCATTGAATCATTTTTATGGTGGCTGCTTTCACATTTTTGTCAGATAAGTCCAACATCCATGTTATCTCAGTCTTGTCATCTGCCAGTTGTCTTTTCTCATTTAAGTTGGAGATTGTCTGGTTTTTCATATGTTGAATGGTCTTCAGTTCTATCCTGGACATTTTGGGTGTTATATAATGCGACTCTAGATCTTGTTTAAATCTTCTCTTTTAGCCAGGCTCCTCTGACCCTCTGCTGGTGGGGGAAGAGGAGTCCCAGTTTCATTACTGTCAGGTAGAGGTAGAAGTCCAGGTTCCTGACTCAGCCGCTCCTGATAACCCTGGGGGAAGAGTGAGAAGTGTTCCTTGTTACTGCTGAACAAAAGTCATAGTTCACGTTCCCCTTAATTCCTTCCTGTTACCACTTTGGTGGGATAGGGAGGAGTACCTTTCTACTGCTCCACGTGGCCTCCACTGACACCCTGGTTGGGAGGAGTTAGTTACCCCTAGAAAGTGGTGAAAGTCTTGCCTTCCCACTCAGCATTCTCTGACACCACCCTGGCATGGAGGGAGAGGAGTGCCTCATTGGTGCTGGCTGGTGATGGAAATCCAGGCTCCTCATGTGGTCTCTACTGACTCCATGGGAAGAAGGGGCTCATTACAACCTGTCAGAGGTAGAAGTCTAGGCTCTCCCCTGAACTTTTGGCCTTTGTTGATGGGGGTGAGGGTGGATCCACAGTGTTTCTCATGGTGTTTGATTGGAGTAGATGGTTATTGTCTAAAAATGGTTTCTATCTTGCTAAGCTGCCCAGTTCCTGGTCCTTTGGCTAGAGAATGCTGGCTTTTCTTGGGGCATTTTGTTGTCTGCTCCCATTGGTGGGTGTTTCTGCATTGGTAGCTTCTCTAGCACTCAGTCTGGGATATATAAAGTGTAAGAAAGCCCAGGGAATTCACTGCTGGGTTCCAATTTCCTTGGGTCCCAAGATCTCTAATTGGCTTGCCTTCTTCTCTTCACCTTTCAGTTTTCTTATGTTTGTTTAACATCTAGGGTTTTTAGCAGTGCTTAATGGGAAGAAGAAGGAGGTGTGCACGTACTCCATCTTGTCCTAGAACTGGAAACCAGTCCATTTCTTTTTACTTACAAATAGTGTTCCTTTGTATGGAATTTGTTTACCCATTCACCAGTTGATGGATATTTGAATTGTTTCCCATTTGAGGCTATTATAAAGAAAACTGCTGTAAATGTTCACAAACAGGTCTGTATGTGGACATATGCTGATCTGCATTCTTTTCTTCCTTCTCTTTTTCACTTAAGCCTCCACTGTCCATATTCACTGTCCATACAGCAACAGAACTCCAGCAGTAGTTTTGTGGAACTTACTGCTGATTTCTCAACTTTAGAGGTATTTGAAGTTTGTGGTATTTTCGTTTTTTCAGTAATGCTCAAGGCATGGTTTTATGTATTGTTTTCTTTGTGCTCCTTGCTGAACTACAGTTTTGGGGAGTAGTGTGTGGAAAGGTTCATATCCCAGCAGTTGCTATTATTCTCCAGACCTGGAAGCTCCCCACTGTAGCATTTCCTGAACTTCAGTAAGACCTCCATCCGCTAATCTCTACCACATTTCTTACCTGCTCCTATTTTTACTTTCTTCTAGGTCTTTTTCTATGATCTGTCACTATAGTCATTTTCTTACAGTTTCCCTAAACTCCCCTGATCTTCTCTTCCTTTTATATTTATATCCCTTTTATATGAATGAACTCAACTTCTTCTGTGTTCAGTCTGCACCTGAATATTGCTGGAGAAAATCACACAGAAAGACTAATTTTACTTTAAATTCATGATCACAAACCTCACATGGATACTTACAACTATCACGGAGTTTTACTGTGCTTCTCTAATACACCTATGAGATTCTCCATCGCTACAGACTGCAAATTGGTCACATCTTCCTGAATCCAAATCTGCAAACCTGTATTGGCCTCCATCTTTTTGTCCTTATGTTTTAGTCGATGAGGTGCTCCTTTTCTTGTTGGGAGTGAATTCTTCCATCTGAACTCTGGATTCTTTCTCTTTCCCCTACAAAGGACTTTGCTCCTTCAGTTATCCCTTCTTCTGTTTCATCAACTTTACCTGCTCTTTTAGATTGTTCTCACCAGCATGTAAACATGTTCTAGGATCTTCCATTCTAAGAGACATGCCTTCGCAGACCTCATCTCCAGCCCCCTCTCCCAGCTACCATCCCCATTTCTCTGCTCTCCTTTGAATGCAGACTTCTCAAAGTAAGATTGTCTAATAGATATGGGTGTGTGTGTGTGTGTGTGTGTGTGTGTGTGTGTACACTAGCTCTGAGTGTTCACTGAGAAAGCCTGCAAACAGTGTCATCCCAGTAGCAATGAGCATACTTAGCACCCGTATCTTGACTTCTAAATACCATTCTCTAGTCAGCACTATGCACTAGATCTTTCTGTGATGATGAGAATGTTTATGTCTTAACTGTCCAATACGGTGGCCACTAGCTTTGTGTGGCTTATTGAAAACTTGAAATATGAGTAGTGCAACTAAAGAGCTAAATTTTAAATTTTGTCTAATTTTAATTAATTATAATTTAAATAGCTAAATGTGGCCAATGGCTACAGTATTAGAACTGCTCCAATAAAAAGAACGTGGAGGGGTTTTTTTTGTCTTGTTTTGTTTTGTCTTTTTAGCAGTGACTAGTTTCAGGGTTTGGGCAGAGAAGAATACAAGATGAGCCCAGAGCATCTATGGAATCAGAAAGTAAGGAATTGCTCAAAAAATAATGAGGGCATGTGGAAAGGATGTTGAAGTCAACTTGAAAGAGCTCCAAATAACCAAATCTGGGACAATTTGATCATCAAAATAAGTAATGATAATGATTAAAACCTGTAGAATAAAATAAATATCCATGAGCCAATGCTGATACAACAATTAAGTAAATACACGGGAGAGAAAGGACTACTTTTCCTTATTGATGAATATAGGACAAGTGATGGAAACAGAAACATCACTATTAGCAAACACTACAATAATAATTAGTGTAGGGACGAATCATCTAGAGATGCTAAATAAGTGAGCATAAGTGTAATGACAAACAGCATACATGCATAGTCTCAAAGACTAACCCTGTAAGATGTCTGATAGGTACCATCTTAACTGAGTGATCAAAGTTAATGTCACTGATAATGAGACATTCAGTACCTCCTGTTAATTTGCATTGAGAAGGATACCAAGATGCATAACCTCAATCTAATCATGAACAGACATCAGACAAGTTCAATTTAAGGAATATTCTACAAAATAACTGGCCAGTACTGGCAAGATCATGGGGCAAAGCAGGAAAAGTAAGGAACTGTTTTAGGATGGAGGAGACTAAGGAGACATGAGAGCTAAATACAACTTGTTATTTATTATTAACTAACATCGTATCCATGTTAGTTTCCTGCTTCTATAATTCTATTCTGATTACACAAAATGTTAACATTGGGTGATGGGTATACAGGAACTCTGCATATTATTTAACAACTTTTTGGAAGTCAGAAATTATTTCAAAATAAAAAGTTTTTAAAAAATTGTCTACACCTTATGCATTCAACCCAGATCTTTTTTCTAGCTCCAGACTTACATGTCTACCTACCTTCGATGTCTCACAGCATTGCAAATTTAACACATTTAAAACTGCTATATTGATTCTTGTATCTATCCAGCTCCTCCCCACAGCTCAAGCCAGAAATATGGGAGTCACTTAAAATCTTTTCTCCTCTCTCTCCCCCAAGATTGGATCTATTTCTTACTGATTCTATAAAAATTTTTCTTGAATTTTCTAATTTTTAATAATACTTACTGACACCTCCTTATTTCAAACCACCAATCATTTCTTACCTTGACTATTTCAATAATCTTTTAGCTGGTCTTCCAGTCTGCAATCCATTCTCTTTATAAGCAGCCCAGAGCAGTCTTCTGAAACATAAACTAGATCATGACAGTCCCCTGCTTAAAACACTTAGTGATTTTTTTTTTTAAATTTTATTTATTTATTTATTTATTTTTGGCTATGTTGGGTCTTCGTTTCTGTGTGAGGGCTTTCTCTAGTTGAGGCGAGTGGGGGCCAACTCTTCATCGCGGTGCGCAGGCCTCTCACCATCGCGGCCTCTCCTGTTGCAGAGCACAAGCTCCAGACGCGCAGGCTCAGTAGCTGTGGCTCACGGGCCCAGCTGCTCCGCGGCATGTGGGATCTTCCCAGACCAGGGCTCGAACCCGTGTCCCCTGCACTGGCAGGCAGACTCTCAACCACTGCGCCACCAGGGAAGCCCCAACACTTAGTGATTTTTGCAGTGCTTTTAGAATAAAATCCAATCTCCTTACTGTGGCCCATAAGAACCAGTGACCCGGCCTGCCTCTTTGATTTCATTTTGTGGCGTGCTTCCTCTTCATATGCTTGCTGGCCTTCTCTCACTTCTTCAAATGTGACATTACTCTTCCAGCTCAGAGATGTACATTTGCCTTTCCTTTTGCCTGGAATGCTTTTATGCCCATTCTTCTTCCAGCTGGTTCATTCTTGTCCTTTAAGTTTCAACTTAAATATCACTTACTCTAAAATAGGGTACCCTATTCTTTTTCTTCCATAGCACTTGCCAGTATTTCTAATTATTATTATTTTTCATTTATTGCTTGTTATCTCTTTCTCCAGGTAGACTCTGTGCTCCATGAGGGCATGGGCCGTGTTTGTCTTATTCACCTCATGGCCCCAGCATCTGGCACTTAATAGGCACTAAATAAATTTTAAAACAACTAAATGACGAAAGGTAACACTGTCTTCTTAAAAGATGAAGAGAAAGAAGCTTGCCTAGAAAAAGTGAGGGTTTTTTTTTTTCCCCCAGAAGGAAAGAATAGTATAGGCAAAAATATGGAGGCAAGAAACAGCATGGTGTTTGTGTGTGTGTATAATTAAAAGCAGTTTGATGTTGCCTAATATATGAACCTTGAGTCAGAGATTGGTCAGAAATTGGTAAATAGGCAGGAGCTAGATCTTAAGAGGTGCTTATGTACCATGTGACCTTATAAAACTTATATGAGCTTATGGAACTATTGGAAGATTGTAGGCAATAGAGTATGGACAAATTTGCATTTTAGAAAGATCAGATTTGTGACAGCAGTAAGTATAGAAAGGTGAATTTGAAGGGTGTTAGGGTGATCCAAGTCAGAGGTGATGGCTTCTGTGCCAGAGCAACAGTTGCAGATGTGAGAAAAGAGGCCAGAGGAAGTAATATTTAAAGAGTAGAATCACTGAAACTTACTGATTGATTAGATATAGAAAGTGAGGAGGAAGGAGAATTTAAGTGTGGCTCTAGATTTCTAGATTGTGTTGCTTGGTGGTGGTGGTATGCACAATGAAGAGAAAATACTGGAAGAGAAGCTGCTTTAATAAGAGATGGTAATGAGTTGAGTTTTAGCTGCTCTTGAACATCTAGGTAGGGATTTCATTTCCATCAGGCATTTAGATATAAAAATCTTAAACTCTGTGGTGAGATCTCATATAGAAATGTATGGTTGATGGTAGTTGTGGCCATAAGAATAGATGTGATAGAAGTAGGCTTAAGGGAGGTTATGTAGCATAAAGAGAACAGTTGACTGAGAGCAAATCCAGCAGTAGATGTAGAAAAACATGTGAGGAAAACATGAAGGAGACAGATAGGTGATATGAGGGATGTTAGGAGAGTGAGGGTCAAGGAAACCAAGAGAGAAGAGGTTTTCAAGGAGAGAGTGATCAGGAATATTGCATGCAGCTAAGAAGTCCAGTGAGAGGAGCCCTGAAAAACATGGATAGCATTTGACACTCAGGGGACCTTAATGAGGAGACTGTCCATAGAATGACAAATGCAGAAAAAACCGGGTTTCAGTAGGGTGAGGAGTGAGTGGGGAGGTCAAGAAATTTGGAGAGAAAAACAGAAAAATTAGATAGGTACAGAGTGACTTGAAGTCCAGGCAGTGATCTTTATATTAGAGAAACAGGCTGAGGGAAAGAACCTGAGGAGAGAAACTTGAGACAAATTGAATATATGGTTGTTGCTACTATATGGAAATTTTAAAAATTGTTTTGTATCCTGTAACCTTTTTACATTCACTTATTAGTTCTACTAGCTTTTTAAAAATAGATTCCATTGAATTTTGTACATAGACAATTGTGTCCTCTATGAATAGAGTTTTACTTCTTCCTTTTCAGTCTGAATACCTTTTATTTCTGCTTCTTACCTTATTGTACTGGCCAGAACCTCCAGTACGATGTTGAATAGAAGTTGTGAGAGCAGACATCCTTGTCTTATTCCTTATCTTAGAGAGAAAACCTTCAGTTTTTTACCAGTAAGTACAATGTTAGCCGTCCTTCATCAGGTTGAGAAAGTTCCCTTTTGTTCCTAGTTTGCTGAGAATTTTTATCAGGGATGGATATTCAAACGATCTTACGCTTTTTTTGTTTTCATTTGTTAATATGGTGAACCTTGTTGATTGATTTTTGAATGTTAAGCCAGCGTCCACTTGGTCATGTTGTGTTAATATTGTCATGTATTGCTGGCTTTGATTTGCTGAAATTTTGTTAAGGATTTTTGCATCTCTGTTTATGAAGGATATTGGTCTGTACTTTTCTTGTAATGTCTTTGTCTGGTTTTGGAATCAGGATATTAATGGTCTCTTTGAATGAATTGGGAAGTATTTTCTCCTCTTCGATTTTCTGAGTGTCTATAGAATTGATGTAATTTATTTTTTATATGATTAATATATGAATTCACAAGTGAAGCCATCTGGGCCTGGAATGTTTTTGTTTTGTTTTTTGTTGGAAAGGTTTTTAACCAGGAATTCAACTTCTTTAATAGATACATAATTATTCAAAAAAAATTTTTTTTAGTAATTTTGGTAGTTTATATCTTTCAAGGAATTTGACCATTTAATCTGAGTTGTACAATTCTTTGTATAAAGTTGTTCAGTTATTCCTTTTTAACCCTTTAATATGTGTAGACTTCATGGTGATGTCCTAATGTTGGTAATTTGTGTCTTCACTCTTTTTTTCCTAATCAGTGTAGCTAGGGGTTTATCAATTTTAATGACCTTCTTAAAGAAATGGCTTTTGATTTTATTGTTTTTATATATTTTCTGTTTTCTCTTTTATTGATTTTCACTTTTATTATTTCTATTTATTTTGGGTTTAATTTGCTCTTCTTTTTAAAGTTTCTTTTGATTGATGCTGAGGTCAGTGATTGGAAATCTTTCTTCTTTCCTTAGTGCTATCCATTTTCATCTAAGTACTACTTTAGCTGGATCCCACAAATTTTGATATACTGAGTTTTCATTTTCATTCATTTAAAAATACTTTATAATTTTTCTTTTATTTTTTGACCCATGGGATTATTTAGAGGTAAGTTAATTTTGTTTCCAAATATTTGAGGGTTTTCCAGATATCTTTTTGTTGCTGATTTCTAATTTAATTCCACTGTTGTCAACATATTTTATATGATCTGAATACTTTAAAGTTTACCAAAACTTAATTTTTGTCCCCAAAATATAGTTTATATTGGTACATGTTTTGTGTGCATTTGAAGAGTGTTTTCTGCTTTTGGTGGATACACTGTTTTTTATAAATGTTAATTATGTTAGGTTGGTTGACAGTATTGTTTAAACTTTCATTCTTAATTGCTTTATTGGGTGTTGAAATCGCTAACTATTTGTGGATTTGTCAGTTTCTCCCTGCAGTTCTATCAGTTTTTGCTTCATTTGTTTTACAGCTATAATAGGAACTTATTAACATTTAGGATTTTTATGTCTGCTTGATAAATTGAACTCATTATTATAAAATAACCCTCTTTATTCTAATATTGGTAATATTCTTTGTTGCAAAATCTACTTTGTTATTAATATAGCCACTCTGGCTGCCTGGCTGGCTGGTTTACTTGCCTTCTTTTTTTTCATGTTTCTAAATTTAATATTACAAGATTTTTAATCTAACTTTGATTTTATACTGGTATCTCTTTCTTCTAACATTGGAAATCTTAATCCCTAACTTTACATAAATACTTAACAACATAATTATTTATTTACATTATCTTTGAAGATATAGACAATAGATTCAAAATAATAATACCAGTATTATCACTGATAATTAGGTTACTGAATGAAGTTTTAGAGGTCTTACTGCTCTGTTTGTTCTAAGAATATAGAATATATCACTAAGGATATAGAATCAAATACTGTGCTCTAGTCCTTGGAACTAATTCCCTTTTTTTTTTTTAGTGGTTTCTCAGGTTTGTTTTTGTTTTTTCTTTACTTTTTAAGGGTTATTTCTTAAGTTGAATCTTACTTTTGAAATGTAAAAGTTTTCTATGTTGCCAAACTCAAAACTATATAAAGGTATCTTTGAATAAGTCCATTCCCAGTCCTCTACCCTCCTAACTCCTATATTTAAAAGTTTTGGCCTTTCATTCCAGTATTTTTACAAGTACAAGCAAATAAATATATGCACATGTATAAATAAAAATTAAAATATATTCGTTTTCTCACTCCATTCTTACACAGAGTATAGAGTTCTGTAACTTCCTCTTTTTTCAGTTAAGAATATATCCTGAAGATCACTCCATATCAGAATAATTAAAGAATAGATTTACCTCATTCTTTTTGACAACTACCTAGAATTCCATCCTATAGATACTATAATTTAGTCAGCTAAACCCTTGCTAATGGACATTTGGGTTGTCATTACCCATTAAATCAGCTTTCTTTTAATTAGTATTAGTATGGTATATATTTTTCCACTTTTTTTACTTTTAACTTAATTTTATCTTATATTTAAAGGAGTCTTAAAGGCACTGTATAACTTTTTTTGTCCAATCTGAAAATCTCTGCTTTTTAATTGGCATGCTTAGGCCATTCACATATCTATGTAATGTGTCTGTTACTCTGTCTTCATGTTTACTAATCTTTTCTTCTGCCATATCTAATCTTCTGTTAATGCCACTCAGTGTGTTTGTCATGTCAAACCTTGTAGACTTTCAAAATTTAATGTCTTCTGTGTCTCTACCAAACATATGAAATATAGTTATAATAACTTTTTTCATGTCCTTGTCTACTAATTCTATCAACTGTGTCATTTCTGGATCTGTTACTATTGATTTGTTTTTCTTTTTCATCATGGGTTGTATTTTCTTGATTCTTTGTGTTCCTGGTTATTTTCTATTGGATGCTAGATATTGTGAAGTTGCTGGATATTTTTGTACTCCTATGAATATACTTGAAGACTTAGTTACTTGGAAACAGTTTGATTCATTTGTGGTTTGCTTATAGGCTTTGTTAGATGGAACAAGAGTGGCCTTTAGTCTGGGACTAATATTTTCCCACTACTGTGGCAGCACCCATAATTACCAGCTTTTTACTGTGGCCCATGGGATCTCTTGCTAGTCATTTGTGGGCTTCTGGAATTGTTCCCTCTGCTCTTTTCTAATGGTTCTTTCCCCAGCCTCAGAGAGTTTCCTCACATGTGTATGTTTATCAGCGCTCAGCTGGAGACTCCGGGTATGGGTGGGTGGGGGGACCAGTACTTTCGTAGCTCTCTGGAGGTTTCTTTCTCTCTGTGCAGCTTTCTTTCCTCCAGTACTCTGCCCTGGAAACTCTAGTCACTTTGGCCTTCCCCAGCTGACAGCCCTTCCTTTCTTCTCAGGGAGGCCATCTAACAGTAGGCTGGGACAGTTAGAGGGCTCACTTTGTTTATTCCCCCCATCAGAGATCACTGTCCTGAGCTGCTGATACTACCCCTTTTTTTTTTTTTAAGTGTTTGAGGTGGGAGGATAAATCTGTTCCCTGTTACTCCCTGTACTATGTACTCCTGTATGTAGAAGTTAATATTTGTCTTTTAGTTAAAAAAAAAAAAATCCAAGGAAAACAATCAGATCATTCTGTATTATAAACAAGTTTGGACTAAACTTATTTTCCTTTGTATTCCTAAAAAATGTGTCAATATCAAATACGTTATGTGTCATATATAAATAAAATACAAGATAATTTAGCATACTAAGGTTATTTTAACATTCGTTTTCAGCTTATCCATGGTTTATGACGTGAAATTGCTTGATTTTCCAATTAGAAGAATAGTTGTATCCTAGGTAATTAGGAAAATATTTCATAACATACGTAGCAAATAAAATAATCTGTATTTAATAATACTACTTGTGTGTCAGAAAACCCAATTTTTATACTTAGATTTAAAAATTGAGTACTTCTGATTATTTTTATAGACTCATACTTTTGGATTATGGGTATTGTTTTTTTGGTTTGTGGGTATTCTTATAGAAGTGTTTGTATACTGAACAGCATTTTTCTCATTTTTTTAAAATAAATTTATTTATTTTATTTATTTATTATTTTTCGCTGCGTTGGGTCTTCATTGCTGTTCATGGGCTTTCTCTAGTTGCAGCGAGCAGGGGCTACTCTTCATTGTGGTGAGCGGGCTTCTCATTGCAGTGGCTTCTCTTGTTGAAGAGCATGGGCTCTAGGCGTGTGGGCTTCAGTAGTTGCAGCACGCAGGCTCAGTAGTTGTGGCGCACGGGCTTAGTTGCTCCGCGGCATGTGGGATCTTCCCAGACCAGGGCTCAAACCCGTGTCCCCTGCATTGGCAGGCAGGTTCTTAACCACTGCGCCACCAGGGAAGTCACCATTATTCTCATTTTTTTTTTAATTTTATTTTTTTTTTAATTATTTATTTATTTATTTGTTTGTTTGTTTTTGGCTGAGTTGGGTTTTTGTTGCTGCGCACAGGCTTTCTCTAGTTGCGGCGAGCGGGGGCTACTCTTCGTTGCAGTGCACGGGCTTCTCATTGTGGTGGCTTCTCTTATTGTGGAGCACGGGCTCTAGGTGCGCGGGCTTGAGCAGTTGTGGCACGCGGGCTTGAGTAGTTGTGGCACGTGGGCTCAGTAGTTGTGGCTCATGGGCTCTAGAGTGCAGGCTCAGTAGTTGTGGCTCACAGGCTTAGTTGCTCTGTGGCATCTTCCCGGACCAGGGCTCGAACCCGTGCCCCCTGCATTGGCAGGCGAATTTTTAACCACTGTGCAACCAGGGAAGTCCTCTCAGTGTTTTTATACCTCATAAAATTATAGTGAATTTTTATTATTAAGATTTTACATAATTAGTGTTTACATGAGGTAAATTTGGTATTAGAAGGAAAGTAATACAGTATATTCAGGCACAGTGGGACTGTAGGAGGACTTAAATTTTAGAAATGGGGTTAAGAAAGTAGAAGTTGAGTCTCGGCCCACTTCTCACAAGTTGTATTACCTCTTTAGCCTTATTTTGTTACTTTCTCACGTAAGCTTTTTGAGCCTTACTTTCTTCTTTAAAATGGCATGATGATACCCTTCTCAAAGGCAGTTGTGAGAGTTTGATGCATTTTGTGAAAATAAATAGTAAACTGCAAATACTATATCAAAATCAGGTATCATTTTGAGGTTTAGCCTGAGAAGTGTAAATTTCAAACAGTATGTACAGTGGGAAAATTTGACTGTACCCAGGCCTGACATTAATAACCAGAATTGTTATCTTGGCCTGTACTTTCTTCGGTTAGTTTCAGAAATTTTTTAAATTTGATTTTTGATACCCAATTTAATAGAAATGAGTCATATTATCATTTCTTTCTTTACTCGGCAGCACACCATTTGCACCTCACCCACGTATATGATCTGTGGGTTGTGGAGAGAAATTAGGATGTTGCTCAATAGCCCACATCTTTCAACAAAGAATACTTTTCACTAACACTCAGGAGTTTCTTGTAGGCACTGGGAAATGCACACCTTTAGATGCTAAACTAAATTCGTGAACTCAATAAAGAGAAAATTTGAGGAGCAGGTCATTAAGTCAGATTCTGTGTTCTCTGTAAATACCAATGACTGTGTTGTCATGGAGTGGATGAGATGACCTTGGTTTTTATGGTCTAAAACTTTTTCTACAGAATGATGCAGGAGCTGTTACTGAGAGTCAGAATAAAAGGCTGCAGAACTGTATGTGGCTTGCCCTTTATTTATGAATCAGATTTTAAGTGGAAACCACAGTTGTTTCCTTGTTTCTCATTCATGCTTTAGCAGAGGATATGATGCCACAGATTTGACTTGGTTTGTACTGTCTCCTTTAAGGTTCACACAGCTTTCTTTTCCTTTTTAGAAGCCACAATAGTTTTAATGTATAATCAAACCACAGCGTGTACCTTGTTGGATAGACCTTGTGTATATCCAAATATTATTTGGTAGTCTCAGTACTGACTGAGGTGGTCTAGTCCTATTTGGAAATACAGCGAAACTAAATAAATGCATATGTACATATGTTTGGGTAGGTGGTATATAGGCATACAACTTCAGACATGTGGAAAACAATTTTAACCCTTTGAATGTATTAATTCGTATTTAAAGATAATGTTTTAGGTTGTTTAACTTGAATATAAATGTTTTATGTTGTTTAACTTGAATATAATAACGTTCATTTTTCTTTATGCTTCCTTAGTGTCAAGGCATGCCATGGTTTGCCTCTCATAAATGGACAAAGCTGTGACCCTTATGCAACAGTTTCTCTTGTGGGCCCTTCTAGGTAATGTTTATTGAATTAGTATTAGATTTTTAAGTTTTAAAGTTTAACAATTACAAAATTAAAGTTCTGAGAGAACTTGCTAAATAGCTATTTATGACACAAAGTAACGAATGCTTTGAAAGAAAAATCTTCAGTTAGTTCTATTATTCACTTGCAAACAATCAACTCCTATTTTTATAAAAGAAAATGAGTGCCATTTCAAATCTGCCAGACTCTTAGGCTATGGGGAGCAACCTGTGTCTTACAGTAGTTAAAATGTACTTTAAAACATAAACCTGACCTTCATTCATCATCAGCTTTCCTAGTTTCAAACGTCTTAGATTTTTATTGCAGGTAGAATCCTGTTTTAATAAATGCTAGCTCAAAATAGCAAAGGAATTTCTATATTTTTATCTGGAAAACAACTCAGGACTAAAAATACCTTTTTTGCTCATGGCATCTGTGCTGTACAGAGAGAATTCCAAGCTGTAGACAAACTGCTGAAGTACCAGAACATGGTGAAGTGCACTGTATCATTGATTTTAATTACTTATGATAATTTATGGAAAATCTATCACACTTTGTAGTATTTTCTATTTTATAATTTCATTATGGTTTCTTTCAGAGCCTGACTAGTCTGAAATTTGTCTACAACTTGAAGGTTTAGAATCAGGAAACAAAGAGCATACTATTCCCTCTACACAAACACATGTATATACACATAGACATGTACTGCTTCTTCCCAACCCCAAGCT
This sequence comes from Balaenoptera ricei, assembly GCF_028023285.1. Classification (NCBI taxonomy): domain Eukaryota; kingdom Metazoa; phylum Chordata; class Mammalia; order Artiodactyla; family Balaenopteridae; genus Balaenoptera; species Balaenoptera ricei. The sequence goes on along the minus strand of NC_082642.1, from coordinate 16,076,703 downwards.
ATGTATTCTTATTTTTTAGAAAATCACCAGTAAGTCACTTTGAAAAATGTGTTTGTCCCTATGTATGTAAAGCACCATGCCTGGTACTTATTGGGTTCTCAAACAATAGTATCCTATTATTATTATAGATGGTTTTATATTTAAAAATATAAACCTGACCTGTTTGCTAAAAGCAGATACTCAATCCTATAACATTCATACTATCAGAGGGATTGAGTTTTGTGTGTTAAAAATGTTTAATCTAGTGGAGCTGTTTTTGGTTTTTGTTCTTGTTTATAATCAATACCTAATAGATTCTTTAGTGTAATTGCTTAGTAATGTACAGATAGAAATTATTTGGCTTGTGAATTTGTTTTAAAAAGTCACTGTTGGTTTTGATATTGTACTGTCATTTGGAGGATGTTACCATTGGCGGAGGCTGGGGAAAGGTAACATGGGACTTCCCTGTACATTTCTTTGCAACCTCCTCTGAATCTGTAGTTATTTCAAAATAAAAGGTTTTTTAAAAAAGCCACATTGTAGCTGAAGCCCAAGAAGTAAACTAAGAATGCTTTTCGTGTTCCTCTGGTATTTTTCAACATAGATAAAGGTACTCTGAATCTCATTGTCTTCCTTCTACCATTTATTTCGAGTTGCTTGTATAATAGAATGTGTTATTAAAAACCCCTGAAATAAGGTTGGCAGTCAATCTAGTATAGCCATAGAATAATAAAATCTTGGCATATATCAGATATACAAAATTTGTGTATTCTTTGATTTGAGGTTTTAGAGACACCTCAGTTTTTTTCCCCCAAGTAATATTTAAAGCTACTGCCTTCCCCGAGTCATCTTAACAGTTAAACAGAAAGAGGTCAGGCTCCCTGGTTGGAAATAGCATGTTTTATAATTGTGTACTATTAAGTTCTACAAGGTAAAACTCTACCACATTGGAACAGGAATGACCAAAAGAAGACAAAAGTAAAGAAGAAAACAAGCAATCCGCAGTTTAATGAAATCTTTTACTTTGAGGTAACATTTTGTTTTATTTAAATGTTAACATTGAATATTGAATGCTGATTTACTTCTTTTTTCAAATTCTGGCCATAGTCATAATTTTATTAACTAATGCAACTAAGCATTTCTAAGCAGTAGAACCACAGTGTAACACAGTAGAGGCCCAGTGCATAAAACAAATAAAGGCAGAACTCTGATTGATTTGAGGATGGGGAGATCTAGGACCACACCTACTCTTCAGTCATCCTCAATATCACAACCCCCTTCACACAGAACCCTACCTTACCCAGCCCCTGACCTAACATGCAGTGGCCCCAGGACTCTTCTGCAGAATATTATCTGAAAACCACTAGTTAAATAAGGACGATATCACTTGGTAGATCTGGGTTCTGGTCCCAGTTGAGTTTGAACAGATCACTACATGGGAGACTCAAATTTCTTATCCTGTGAAAGGATAATTTTGTAAGAGAAAACAGTAGCATCCCTACCTAACGCAGAGTTTTTAGGAGGTTCAAATGTGAAAATGCTTTGAGACTATAAAGTATTACATGATTAAGGCCTTATTATTAAGTTCTTTTTAGCTAAATCACTCTATGGACACATGCTTATTTTCACAGAGAACTTCAGCTGCCTTGAAGTTGCCCAAAATACAGTGCTTTGGAGTTCTTTACTGTGGAGCATTTGTTAAATAAATCCTTTTTCATATTATTAGAAAACTATAGGAAAAAAACAAAAATAATCAAACTCTATTCTAAAAGATTGTGTTCTACCCATAGAATATTTTGCAGTTGAGATTACCATGTAGGGAAGATTTGAAAAAAAGAGTTACGTTTTGTGCTTTTCCTTCTTTTTGTGTGTGTTTTTTTTTGATGTTTCAAAGTAAAAAGAGCGAGGGCACATCTAGCCATGCCTGATTACTGTACTTTAATAAGGGAACACAGTTGAAGAAATGCCAAGATTGAAGTAGGAGGAATTGTGGGGGGGTGGAGGCAAGGAAGAAAGAAAACAAAAGAAAGTGCGCCAGTGTGAGACGCCCCATTTCCCAGCTCAGGACTTCCTCAGTTCAGTTGTTCTGTACTTAAAAATGGCTGTTACATCTAGCCTGGAGAAAACCAAGAAGGGGCGACTTGCAGCAGCAAGCAGATGGTCTTTTGACAGTCAAGACCTGACCTGTTTGCTATGTGCAAGCATACATATTAGGCCTTGAACCATTCATTCAAAGGGCCCTTTGTTGAGTTGATTATAAAGATAAAAGTCCAATCTCTGTCCTCTAGTGAGAGCAGGAGACCCAAAGCGTACACATGCGTGCACACACGCAGCAGTAAAATGCAGTAGTAGATACTGGGTAGCTCTGCTCTAGGTGAGTTAAGCCAGAGGAAAGAGTATTAGAGAAGGAACATTTTGAGCAGAGACATAGAGACAGAAAAGCAGAAAGTTATGTCCAAAGAGTAGCAAGTAGTGATTTGACTAAAAGGGAATAATGGGGAGTAGGACCAACTAATGAAAGGCCTTGAGAGCCAGGCTGAAGCGCTATGTTAGCCATTGAATGTTTTTGAACCTGGAAGTAATGAGTAATGCACTGTTTTGGGAAGAGTTAACCATGATCTGTGGGCCAGATGGCTGAGAGAGAGAACAGAGATCAAGAGACTGTTGTAGCTTAGGTGTTTTTTAAAAAAAGGAAAAAGCAGAAAGCAGGGGGGCTCTGATTCAAGAGAGTAATATGGAAATGAGAGGAAGAGATGGATGAGAAAGAAACTGCAGATGGCAAGATAACAAATTGGTTATAGAAGAAGAGAGAAAATGAGGACTCAGATGTTGTCTTCATGATTTCAAATCTGGAAAAATAGAAAAGTTAAGAAGGAAAACATAAGTGGTTCAGTTTGGGGCATAATGAGCTTGAACTCAGATATGCAAAATCCTCCCATAGGAAGTTCATGACTGAGATGGGTGATCGTTGTAGATAAAGAATCAAGAATTGCTTACAGCAAGTCAGGAAAGAAAGCCAAGGGAATAGAGGTATACGATAAAGGAAAAAAGTGAAGAAGGTTAGTTCTGCCACATATTAAGTATTTGACTTTGAGTATGTCTCTTAATTTCTGTACTTTAGCTTCCTCATTTTCAAGATGAGGATAATAAATCTAGCCCTGCCTGCTTCAGAGCAGTGTTCTGATGAATAAAAGAGATAATGGATGTGAACGCACTTTGTACAGCACTGTGCTGCAGCTCTTAGAGCAAAATAAAATATAAAACCCTGGAGGAAACCCATATTTATAGATTCTGAGGAAGAAGTACCAGAGGAAGAAGCCAAGAGAGCAGAAGATAGCCAGGATAGTGCTGGGTGAACTCAAAGAGCAGAGTAGCTCTGGGGAAAGGGAGTATGGTTGTATGGTCACTTGTCCAGATAAAGCGGTCAAGGAAGGTGAGAGCTAAGAATTTCATCATCAGACTTGATGATTAAGAGAGGGGTTTGAGGAGGGTGATCTGTGAGGAAGTCAGATTAAAAGGAGTTACTGTAGTGAGTGGGTGGTGAGGAAGTGGAGGCTGTAAGGATGGGTAACAGTTTTGAGATATTTGTCTGTGAAAGGAGAGAGATAGGAAGACCATAATTTAAGGGGAGAATTTTTCTTAGGCTTGAATGAGGTGAACAGTCTGGTCAAGAAAGCTGTAATTAAAATAGATCAAATGCTTGCTGCGTGTTTACTGCGTGCTTATTACTGCATACTGTGTGGGGACGGAGCAGTCTTAGAAGAGAGGAGGATCGTCTCATCCTCTTGTTTGGAAGAGGATGAGAACGCTCATCAAGTAAACAGGCCTGTGTGGGAACGGACACGTTCAGGTGGACAGTAGTTGAGGAAGTTCCTGCCAACGGCCTTGATGTTTTTGGTAAAAACGTGAGAAGGAAGTGTACGGGTGGCATTGGTATCTTGAGAAATGTGGGAAGGTCTTCAAACAGTTCCTAGCCTGTGCAGCTTCCCTGAAATGGAGCACTTTTACTCTGAGTCACCAAGAGATTACATATGAGCCAGAGAACCCAGTGTCGCCATAGACTGAGCTGATGAGGACGGGTATGGAGGTCAGGTTGATCTTGATATTTTTTTGCCACCTTATTCTTGCCACTCTGCTATTTCCATAGCTGTTTTTGTATTTAGCTTTTGGGTAAAATATTACTTAGGCATTTCCCTCTGTTTATAATATACACAGTCGAACATTTCAGGGATGATAGTTTTTTAAAGTTCATGTAAGAGAAAGATATTTAAAAATTTTTTTTACTAAAATATTTTGTTTATAGGTAACCAGATCCAGTAGTTACACCAGAAAGTCCCAGTTTCAAGTAGAAGAGGAGGACATTGAAAAGCTGGAAATTAGGTATGTGTCTTGGGGTTTTACAGAATTGCTATGTTCTGTGCCAAAAGAAAATCCTAAATTTAACTAAAAAATGTGACTCAAGCTTAACAGAATTCTCTTTAGCAAGTTAATTGATGAAACTTAGAGGAATGTGCATCTAATTTAAATCCAAATAATCTTTTCAAAATCCGATTTCTTTGCACTAATAGTTAAGGTGTATTTATTTTAAAAATAAAATGAGCTAATTTTCACCTATTTTGTTATATTTTTAGTTTTTCCCGAATTTAATTGCTCCTTAAATTTCTAAATCATAGCATAATGGATGCAAAGAATATATAGAAAAGTAATTATATATTAGCCAATTTAGAAATAATTTTTTTATTCTTCTTAACATATCTGCTGTCTAACAGAAATTTCAGTGAGGTAAGAAGTCTTGTAAGATGATTCAACAGGTGCATGTGTTTGAAGTTTGTGCTGTTTCCTAGGTCTTAAATATCTATGCTGTTTGGGAGGGGAAAGTTTTGTGAATGCATGTATAGGTGTGGTGTTAACAGTGTGTTCATCTAAAGGGTGTATTAATCACATGTTTGGAATGATCAGGTAATGTATTTTTCTAAATCACCTATCTTTACATATTAACTGGTTTTAATTGAGAAAGAAACTGTAGTCTTGTGTTGGTTTCTTTTCTCAAAAACAAAAAAGGAACTCTGTAGTCCTTATTTTTACAGGTTAAAATAAAGCGTAGACTTTGAAACTAAGAAACTTAAGTGCTTTCTTTTAGATTATTTAAGATAGTCACTTTCTATGCTTTTAAGTAAAAGCTACTGCAGTATTCTGCTTTCTTAGTTTAGATAGTGAGGTATAAGACAATGCTAACATCTCTTGTTTTTAAGCATGTAAAATTATGTCTGGTACTTTCGCCATAAGCATCTTTGCCGTAGGCATTTTTGCCACAGACATTTTCGCCACATGACTAATTGGCCATAAGTCAGCTTTGCTGTGAAAAATAAAATAACTGATTGACAGTTTGGTTTCAACTGGTTGAAATGTGTTAGTGTTTCTCCTGGTTATCGACGTTATTGATAGCTTCACTGAGCGGACAGGTGACGGTGATTTGCCCCAAGAGTTGGTTTCTTATTTTGAAACACACCACATTGGAGGAGAAAGAGTCTGAGGGCCTGAAAGGCACAGAGTCAAAGCCACATTTCGCGTAGGACTTCGAAGCATCCATCAGCAGACATGTGACACTATGGCAAGAACAAACAACCGTGTGGAGGCTTCAGTACAAAACTCAGAAACCAATACGCATCCTAGTGTTTGGAAACGCATACCTCTCTTAACGAAGGAAGAAATTCTAGGAAAAAAGTGCAATGCTGAATGAGGAGACAAATCAAGAAGCAAAAACAAAAACAACGTGTGAAATACTGTGAACAAAAGGCTTGGAAGATAAGCGTTTAGGTACAGCCCACAAAATAGAATCAGTATTTGTGCAGCATTGCCATGAATTTACACACATTTTGAATGTATTCAAATAAATTTTGTATTTTGCAATAAAGTCTTTTTAATTTTGTTGTTTATTTTTTATGTTTTATGTTTGTGTCTTTTTTAATGTCTCTCTTATTTTTTTATTTTATCTTTTATCACAGAATTGCCTTTTGACCAATTAGTTATGTGGTGAAAATGTTTGCGGCAAAAAGTGCTTAAGGCAAAGATGTCTGTGGCAAAGATGCTTATGGCAGAAGTACCCAGAACCGTAAATTAATGCTATAATACGAATCATAGTAATTTGAAGCTTTTTGGTCATGTGCGTTCTCTTACACATTGTTTGCAAAAAATAAAGCCAGTTTTTAAATTTTCAGGATCGACTTGTGGAACAATGGAAACCTGGTCCAAGATGTTTTCCTCGGTGAGATTAAGGTTCCTGTGAACGTGTTAAGAAATGATGCTTCTCATCAAGCCTGGTAAGAAGACAAACATTGTAGTGAACTGCATAGTAGGTCATCCCCTTTCATGCACTGTATATGCAAATAAATGCTTACTTTGAGCATATTTTAAGTTTTTAATGGATAAGCCCAAAGTCATTAACACTAACTGATTTGGCCATTTATTTATTGTTGCAGAAATATAAGTACAGTTATATTAGTTTTATGACTTGTCCTCTGGTACTGAGATAGAAGAACTGAATTGTCTAGGAATATTTTCCTGTTCAAAACTTAATCTTAACTCTAAAGAAAAAATATAAAACATTTCGAACTTTACGTAAGAGTTGCCCATGTGAGAAGATGCTTGATCACAAATCAGCATCTATAGTTCAGAAGATGGGCATGGGAACTGTAGATGTTTGAAAGCAAAAGGTTTATTGTAGGGATTCAGCTGTTTACGGGATCTCACCAGTGATTTTCCTACCCCAGCTTCCATTGAAATGCACCATGGATGGCTCTGATGTTATTTTCTAAATGCCTATGATCTAGATGTTGTTGAGCTGATCCAGTTAACACACTTTTCAGGAGCTCTAGTGGCTCAATATTGGCTACAATATTACCTTTTCGTGACTTCTAATAGTGACATTAAACTCATGTTAATGTTCAGACATTAAACTGATGTTAGTTTCCTTAGTAGAATCAGTGTGAAACTATTGTTTTTTTTCTGTCTACAGCACCTAAAAGTGTATATCCTTTCCCCTCCAGTAGGTTGCCCAGTAGCCCTCATGCTAGACTTGGGTTTCAACTGAGTATAAACAGCATGCCTTTCTCATTTGCCTCTTAAAGCCCCCTTTTTAGGGCTCGGTTTCAGTTGCCTGGAAGAGGAGTTGAAACTGAGTGTTCAGATGTTTCTTACTGTGGACAGCAGTCTCATTTGTCTTTAGGATTTTGCTTCTCCTGAGTGCCGTCAGGCATTTTTCACTTTGGACTCTGTTGTCCTCAAACAGTTCTCCGTAGTAGACTGATACTTATTTCTATCTATCTATCGATCGATCTATCTATCCATCCATCCATCCATCCATCCATCCATCCATCCTAGGTCTTAGTTGCAGCATACGGGATCTTTAATTGTGGCATGAAGAATCTTTTAGTTGCAGCATGTGGGATCTAGTTCCCCTAACCAAGGATTGAACCCAGGTCCCCTGCATTGGGAGCACGGAGTCTTAGCCTCTGGGCCACCAGGGAAGTCCCTAGACTGATATTTAGAGTCTCAAAAATTTTGTTTTATTTTTACCTCTTGCTAATGCAGATCTAAGATTTATTAGTCTTTATGGTGGCGTTTTATACGCTGTAATTTCCAAAATGTGTCCATAGATGGAAACTTGGTCACTGTGAAAAATTGATGAACATTTGAGGCTCGTCATTCACCCCTGCCAATCTTCTTCCACCTTCTATAAAATTAGCATACTGTTTAAAAAATATTTATTCATTTATTTATTTGGCGCATCGGGTCTTAGTTGTGGCACGCAGGATCTTCGTTGCGGTGCGCGGGCTCTTCATTGCACTGCACAGGCTTCTCTCTAGTTGTGGTGCGTGGGCTTAGCTGCCCCGCTGCATGTGGGGTCTTAGTTCCCCGACTAGGGATCGAACCTGCATCCGCTGCATTGGAAGGTGGATTCTTAACCACTGGACCACCAGGGAAGTCCCTAGCATACATTTTAAAATGAACTCAGTTCATTAAGTCTTTAAAATGATAGGCCGTGCTATTTGGTACAAAATAAAATGTGAGTCCTTGTGCCTCCCAAGGCCCCTCAAAGTGAACTTGAAATGTGCCATTATAGCCTTATTTTAAGTAACAGGTCTCCAGACAGGCCCTCCAAATTCGGCAAAATTTGTAGAACTACCTAGGCAGGATGTAAGAACACTAACAAACAGAAATTAATTTTATTCCCATAGATTTTTATTTTTTTTGCTAATAATATTTTAAAAGTAACCTGCCCAAAAGTATGTGTTAAAATTTATACAGCATGAAATAGAAACATCTGCTAATTCATTTATACTTCCCTGCATGTAAGGAAATATAAAAATGTGAATGCAGTTTTCTTTTAAGTCAAATTAAAACTCAGCCTCCTTTGTCAATTGTAGAGCTGCAGCATCCCCTTGTGGGGTTGATGGTAACTACATGAAAACTCAGGAAAAGCTTTATTTACCTTCAGCATTTCAGGCATATTCTTTCTAATCTTAATATTCTAGCTCATTAGTGTTGATAATATCTAGTTTTAACTTTATCATATGTAGATCACAGAATTTGATTAGACTTTTTGAATAGGTAGTATACTCACATGGTTCACAGTTCAAAAGGTAAAAGTCTATCTCCTGCCCCTGTCCCCCAGCTAACCATTTTCCCTCTTCTGAGGCAGCCACTAGTTTGAGATTGTGGAAGTATTTTATGTAAGTATAGGCAAACACGGATATATCCTTCTTTCCCATTCATTACACAAATGTACACATTTAAAAAAAATTTTTATTTTATGTTGGAGTATAGTTGATTAACAATGTTGTGTTAGTTTCAGGTGTACAGCAAAGTGATTCAGTTATACATATACATGTATCTATTCTTTTTCAAATTCTTTTCCCATTTAGGTTATTACAGAATATTGAGCAGAGTTCCCTGTGCTATATATAGTAGGTCCTTGTTGGTTATCTATTTTAAATATAGCACTGTGTGTACTTGTCAATCCCAAACTCCCTAACTCTCCCTCCCCCCCACCCTTGCCCCCTGGTAACCATAGGTTCATTCTCTAAGTCTGTGAGTCTGTTTCTGTTTTGTAAATGAGTTCATTTGTGTCTTTTTTTTTTTTTTAAGATTCCACATATAAGCGATATCATATGATATTTGTCTTTCTCTGTCTGACATAACTTCACTTAGTATGATAATCTCCAGGTCCATCTGTGTTGCTGCAAATGGCATTATTTCATTCTTTTTTAATGGCTGAGTACTATTCCATTGTATATATGTACCACATCTTCTTTATCCATTCATCTGTCAGTGGACATTTAGGTTGCTTCCATGTCTTGACTATTGTAAACAGTGCTGCAATGAACATTGGGGTGCACATATCCTTTTGAACCATGTTTTTCTCTGGATATATGCCCAGGAGTAGGATTGCTGGATCATCTGGTAGCTCTATTTTTAGTTGTTTAAGGAACCTCCTTACTATTCTCCATAGTGGCTGTACCAATTTACATTCCCACCAACAGTGTAGGAGGGTTCCCTTTTCTCCACCCTCTCCAGCATTTACTGTTTGTAGATTTTTTGATGATGGCCATTCTCACTGGTGTGAGGTGATATCTCGTAGTTTCGATTTGGATTTCTCTAAGAATTAGTGATGTTGAGCATCTTTTCATGTGCCTCTTGGCCATCCATATGTCTTCTTCGGAGAAATGTCTGGTTAGGTCTTCTGCCCATTTTTTGATTGGGTTTTTTTTTTATATTGAGCTGCATGAGCTGTTTGTAAATTTTGGAGAGTGATCCTTTGTCACTCTCATCGTTTGCAAATACTTTCTCCCATTCTGTGGGTTGTCTTTTCATTTTGTTTATGGTTTCCTCTGCTGTGCAAAAGCTTTTGAGTTTAATTAGGTCCTTAATGGACACATACTGTATCATATTCTGTACCTTACTTTTTTTCACTTTCAATTTAGTAGAACTTCAGTAAGTATTTGTTGACTTTTTATAGTGGTTAAGAGTATGGACTCCAGAACGAAACTGCCTTGGTTCAAATCCCAACTCTGTCATTAACTACCTGGGTGACCTTGGACAAGTTGTTCCACCTGCATGCCTTTGCTTTCTTTGGCTATCAAATGGGGATAGTACAAACAGTACCTGCCTCCCAAAGTTGTTAAAGGATGAATTGGTTTCATGTAAAGTAAGTTACAAGTGGGTATACCGTGGGTATAACTCAGGCTCTCATCATTATAGTTATTGCTGCTGTCATCACCATTATTCCACATCAATACATATAGAATTTCTGCATCTTTTTTTTTTTTGGTACCAGTATTCCATTGGTTTGTAATGGTATAAATAAAGAGAACCTTAGTTCTCTGATCATCTAGTTCAGTCTCATTTCACCAGTTACATCAGTGTCAGAGAACTTAACATGTGCAAAGCCTTTGTGTGATTGTACACACTGGTACAGTAATTTCCTCCTAAATGATCCAAAATGAACATTAAGAAAATAGATGCAAACATCTTTTCATGTTATAATTTAAAATTTTGAAAGTAAGATCCAAGTAGTAAATAAAACACATGGTTGGAGTTTTTTTCAATATAAGCACTTTATACAAATTTAAAACTAGATTAATATTTGCTTTAAGATGAGTTGGTTTTCTAGTTTGCTAATTTTGGCACCTATCTTTAATCTCCTATCTTTAGTAAAACTCTGTTGATAATGATTATCTTTCTGGAACCAGAAATAACATTTAAGTATTAGTAATGGTGCCTCTGAACAGTTATTTTCCAGATTAGGCAGCATTATACACAAATAATTGTAGTTTTTGCCTGCCTACCTCAATTTTAATTACACAGACCTTGTTAAAATTTTTCAAATGCCGATTTTTTTTCTGTTAAGGGGCTGTCAAAACTGCTGACTCTTGAGAACATTAGGATTGCTTTTTTGTCTAACTATGAATGAAAAAAATACATGTGAGCAACTGAGTGCCACTTTCAGTTGATAACTTCTCTTTGTTTCCTGTTCCTTATTCTTTCAAACTGAAACACTTCATTCAAAAACTGAAGAAAATATACTTGAGGTTGTTTTTTTTTTGTATCCCTAGACCTCAGACACACCAGATATCCTCCACTTAACAAATCTTGAGGTTTTTCTTTTTAGCTCTAATTCGTACAAGACTGCTTAATTCACCAGGGCTCCTTTAGATTGTTTAAATTGAGATTTTTGTAACAGTGTTTTAAAATAATAAATTACATGTACATAATTATATAAATAATGACATTATGTATAGTTATTTTATATATATATGTTTTTTAACTTTTACTTGCATTTATTTTTTTGCAGCATTTATTCCCGGGCCATAAGTTTTTGTTTCTTCAGTTTCTTCTGGGATATCTTTTTCTTCTGTGCAACCTCCTCTTCTGGTTTAGGAACAATCTGTTCTTTTTCTGTGAGGATCATCTCAATGTGGCAGGGAGAGCTCATGTATGGGTTGATCCGACCATGAGCTCTGTAAGTCCTGTGCCGTATCTTGGGGGCTTTGTTCACCTGGATGTGCTCAATGACCAGAGAATCTACATCTAAGCCCTTAAGTTCAGTATTACTCTCTGCATTTTTGAACATGTGCAGTAAAAATTCAGCACTCTTTTTGGGCCTCCGACCCTGTGTCCAGCCCCACTGTTTGGCCTGGGGCACACCTACGAACTCCACCATTGTAATGATGGAATGGCGCACATTGCTTCTGTAAAGTGACATCCTTCAGATACTTGGTGGCTTTTCAGATATGCATACACTTAATGGCCTGGGCAGTTTCACGAGTGTTCTTAAAGTGAACACGAAGATTTGAACCTCTTGATTTGCCTGATTTTTTGTGGTTTTCTGGGTCAAGTGAATATCGAACCATTTTTAGAGGTTACCTCAGGCCGTTTACCGGAAAAGCTATTTAATATATTTTAAGTGGTAACAGTTATATGTATATAAATGTTTTATAAATAACATTTACTGTGTACAAGGCACTATTCTAAGTGCTTTACTTATATAACCTCCTTAGGGATTAAATCAGTTAGATACTATTATTACCCCTTATTTAAGAGGTAAGGAAACAAGCACAGAGAGATTGAACAGTTTTCCCAAGGTCATACAGCTATGATTTGGACCAAACTCTTTGACTCCAAAGTTTGTGCTCTTAACCAATGTACCATAATAAATTTGTACTTTGGCATAAATACTTTTGAATATGTTTAAAACTCAAAAGTATTCTCTGTTTTAAGCTGTCAGCAAAGATTTGAGTGTCCCTTGCTTATAAAATATTATTAAAAAGAAAATCGAGTGAGTGGTCCCTTCTCATTTAAAAAAATGATCTTTTCAAGGAATGGGTAGGACAATTTTGAAATTCTGTATTTTGTTCAAGTAGACATGGGTGAAGTATTTTGTCCATAGGAATTTCTTATCCTGCCAAAGAAACCCAAGGAGACAAGTTTAAAAAGAGCGGCAGGAGCAAGCCCTTCTGGAGTTCCTGAGCATCCTAAAACAGTGTATGCATAAAAATGAATAACTGCATAACACTGCCCTAATCCCTCTGCAAAGAATGTGCCATGTTAGGACTATAGACCTATTTTGCGGGTATTTTGTAGTTTTATGAGAGTACCAGAGGGATAAAGCATATTCCTTCCCCCAGTAATTTGGAGATAAGGGAATTAGAGATGCCCTCTGAATATAATTTCTGTAGAACAAACCAAAACAGAGTCTGTAACCTGACTAGAGTTTGAGGACACTGTTTAGGATGGATAGGTGCAGTCCCTGGGAGGCAGAGCCGGGTTTTAACTGTAACGCAAGTAATTTTATCCTTCCGTATATGGAAAACATGAGTTAAAATAGAAGGGGCAGAATAAAAATGTATCCCAAAGAGGCCAACATGGGTGGCGACTGCCCATTCAAGCACAGTCAAGCGGTAAGGGGATTCTGTTCTAGAAGTATTGTTCTTTCCTTGGCAAAATTGTCTTAGCTGAGAGATTCTTAAGATTTCCTTAGATCTCTGTGTTGTGTCTCTGTACTCACCACAGCACCTTCTGATAAATAATTTGGCTTTCCAAATAGCTTACCAATAGGTAAAAAATGTATTGATCAAACATAAACAATTGTATTAACAGGTAAAAAGAGGTATTAGTTGAAGTAGGAGATGTAGATGAAACACTATGGGAAATGTTGATAATTGTTGAAGCCAAGTGATAAGTGCATGGGGTTGATGGTGAGGGTGTTGCTTACTAATATTATCACTCTTCTCCCTACTTTTGTGAATTAACATTTCCATAATAAAATGTATTAGTCACAAAAAAGTGTGGGTCTCTTTGCCATTTGACTGTTGTACAGTCTTTCCTCGGTATCCATGGGGGGTTACTTCCAGGAACCGTGAAGTTCAAACCCATGTTGTTCAAGGGTCAACAGTATTTCTTTTCATAAATTTAGTAATTGGCCTTCTATTTTAAATATATTAGTCTCTGTGCTCAGTCATTGCAATTCAGGTTCACTTTGAGATGTGCTGTTAAAACTAGGTATCTGAGTCTGCAAAGCTACAGAACATACACTGCATTGTTGGAAGTTGACCAAAGTGATGCCCACATCAGGATGCTTGAGGATCAGCCAGCTAGACTTCCCTTAGAGGCACTTCAGAGTCATCTTTGCTAATAGCCTTATTTCCAATTATTTCCATAGGCAAATTGTTTAAATCAGTATTTCTCAAATCAGAGACTAGAAGTTCTGAAGGTTGGTCTTCTGAGACAAGAATTCCTGTTTTGTGGGTAGTGATATAATTTCTGTATAATTTCTTCTCCTTATATTACCATTCCTTCATCTTTTAAACTTTGCTTGGTTAATTCTCTAGTTCTCTTTTATATCTTTATCATATCTTTCTGAAAGCTAGAATTCTATTAAAACCCCCTCTCTTCTATTTTTAAACAAGTTAGTCTATTAGGGGAAGACATCAAAAGTAAATATCAAAACTACTGACTCCTTTATACAAAGCATTCTAGCTAATGAGTGAAGGAGGGATGATAGAATTATAGTTATCATTTTGCAACCTGTGCAGATTAATGACTCTCGGCAGTGGTCATCAGTGATTGCTAATATCACAAAAAGAGGAAACAGTCAGACATTAGTGCCTCTTGGTGGGACTACACAACACTCTAAATGAAATGTTCTTGCCAGAATATGAAATCTGAATCTAACCAAGCCCCTAGATCTATCTACAATACTACAGGAAATACAGAGGAGACAAAAGAACATGTTAAATGACATCACAGAAATAGAGTTAACACAGTCCCAAGTCTGGAAAATTGTATAGATAAATTACCTGATTTCTTAGTGGTTAGAGGGAATCTATAGGTTAAAAGAAACTTAAGCTATCAACCAATTACAATCTATAAAACTTGGATTTGACTAGAATATAGAAAACTGTTTAAGTTTGGGAGAATTTGCATACTGATTGGATAGTAATGATTTTTAAAAGTTTATATATATATTTATAGTTATATAGTTACATATACTTAAATATTTATAGATGAGATTATAAAACACCTGGAAATTGTTTTAAAATAATGCAGGAGTGGGATGGGAGGAGTGAGTAGAGAGATGGCTAAAACAAGAATAGCCTTGAGTTGATAATTATTGAAGTTAGGTGATGGTACATGGGAGTTCAGTATGCTACTCTTTTTACTTTTGTATGTATTTTTTAATTTCCATGACAGAAAGTCTTTAAAAATAACTTAGATTTCTGGTTTTGGTCCTACAAACTTCTCTTGAGTTTTAAACACTTCTCTTTCCTTGGAATATTTAAAGCTGCCTCTACTTTTTACATATATATTTTTTGCCTTTTACTTACCTGAAAAAATTCATGTAAATCTGATTTTTGCAAATAAAAACATTTTCAATATATTTGCACTGTTAATCCTTTAATAATATAAAAATCCTTTATAAACCTTCTATCACTAACTTTTAAAAAATAAGTTCAAATTTTTACAATGTAGGATTTACCTTAAAATGAGATCACTTATACCTTCTTGTAGTACGTCTTATCTATTTCAACCAAATGTGTCTTTCTTAAATTTAGTTGGTAAAGAGTTATTTTTGATAATATGTTGGATTTTGTGTTTTATTTTTTATTTTTTTCCTAACCTGCAAGCTAATCAGACTCTTATTCAGTCCTTTTGAGATCTTGATTTTTGTATTATCTATACTTTTTTTTCCTGGATTAAAATCTATTTTTAGCTTTCTATTTCAATAGACAGCCACTATTAAGCCTCTGAAAATTAATACTCTGCTATTTAATGAATTATCCTAACATTAAATATTAAATTGACTTTTTTGATTTAGTTTTTTGATAGCTTAGCTGTTTGTTTACCTCACCAACTTTGATGCCCATTACCATTGCATAGAATTGATTCTATTTTTACTTTAGGTACTTGCTACAACCAAGAGACAACGGAAACAAGTCATCTAAAACTGATGACCTGGGATCCCTTCGATTAAATATATGTTATACAGAAGACTATGTGCTTCCTTCAGAGTACTATGGTCCTTTGAAAACCTTGCTGCTAAAATCACCAGATGTTCAGGTACTTTAAAAATCTTGTGTGTTACTTAATATGGAAAGGCTAAAATAATTCTGTAAATGATGAGGAAAAGATTTCAGTGTATCACGTTTTATTAAAACTATATATACATGTGTATATATGTATATACACACACACACTCTGTATGTATGTGTATATATATATAAATATATATATATTCTGAACCAGAGTACTGTATACCAATATCTGCTCCAAATTTCATCTCTGATAAAGATCTAGAAAATTAAATATTATTCTATACAACAGTTATCATTAATGAACATATTTGAATTACTTTTTAAAGGCTAATGATTGAATATTTAATCATGCTTCTTTGATTTTGTGCTTGTTTTCTACCTTTCTGTATTCTAGCCGATATCTGCCTCAGCTGCTTACATTTTGGGTGAAATATGTCGAGATAAAAATGATGCTGTTTTGCCCCTTGTACGACTGCTGCTCCACCATGATAAACTTGTTCCTTTTGCCACTGCAGTAGCTGAATTAGACTTGAAGGATACACAGTAAGAGTTATATTTTATTAAATGTTAATTATGTGCTGCTGTTGAAATTGGACCTTAATTTGCCAAATTGCTTTTGTAATCTCAGTTCTTTTGTATTGACCAGCCTTTCTGTATAGAGGTCTTAAAAAGAACTGCTTAGCAAGTAATAAAAGGCAGTTCTTTAAGTTAGCAAGCAGTATCCACCAACAGTAAAGTTAACAATTAAAAGATTTTTTTCACTCATTGTTAAAATATCCTGTTACTAATCTTTGCTTCTTTATTGTAATGAGTCACATGTCACAAATAAAACACCAGGACAAAAGGGTTTTTTCCCCCTTATCCATTATGTGGCACCCTTATATGCCCATGTGTGACATTAAAAGCAATCAGATGGCTTCCTGTTCCTGTCATAGTCTAACACTTGTTTTAGACACACACTACTTTTGTAGTTCAAATATAGGTTACTTTTTTTTGCTAACTTATTTTTTTGTTTTTGCTAAGTTTGAAAATCCTAATTGTAGCAGGTTGGTAAAAATTACTAAAATTGTATATATGACCAAAGTCGAATACCTCATTATTGATTTTACAGCCTTTGTTTATTACACTTGGTTTCACCTTATTTCTATTTGTATTTCAGAGATGCAAACACAATTTTTAGAGGAAATTCCTTGGCTACCCGATGTCTGGATGAGATGATGAAAATAGTGGGAAGGCACTACCTGAAAGTAACATTAAAACCTATTCTAGATGAGGTACAGAATATAACCTCTGATACTAATAGTTTGTCCTTATTATAGCATCTCTTTCATCAAGTTATCTACTGATGGGGATGATATATCCATTCACACATTACTGAAAGAACACAGGTGAACACTTTAGAAGTAAAATAAATGATTTACTTTTCCATCAATGGATTTTTACTTGAAGGGCACATTGTAGTATACTCTACATAATTATTTCTTTGTTAATAGGGTTTATTTTAGCTGGAGTTTCAAATATATGAGAAATGTTTTTTGATATAGTTCTTTAGGCATATTGTATACATTATCTCTGGATGGGAGTTTTAAACTTCGTTACAGTTTTAATTTTTATAATTGTATGATCAGAAAAATAATAGTTATTTTCATTTTGCCAAATTATTTAGAAAAGAGCATTAGATGAAAAATTAATCTATTTTCCAGATATGTGAATCCTCAAAATCCTGTGAAATTGATCCTATTAAATTGAAAGAGGGAGATAATGTAGAAAATAATAAGGTAAGTCTTCACTGTCTTTATAACTGCATTAAAATTGGTCTTAATGGTATACCTATCTCCCACTTATGTTGTAGTAATGTTATTTGGAGGGAAGCAGTGCTTTTTATTTGCATAATGCCCATACTATTAGCAGCATTTCCTATGTCTAGTTTTTAGAATGTTATTTCCCTCATTTCTCTTTGGATCATTTTATTCTCTGCTGCTTCTTATGAATTTTATTCCATACATTCACCTCTTATATCTAACTAGTCTAAATCTAATTCATTAAATGAGTTCATTAAATGTCCTTTAGCTGAGTGCGTTTAGAGAAGGGAAGCAAAGCTTTAGAATACTAGATGGTGACTGCCTAATATATCTCATTTTCGCTGCGTTTTTTTCCATAAAGGCTATTGAAGATGTATAAAAGTCAAAATCTTAATGTTTACCTTTTTAAATCCTGCAGGAGAATCTGCGCTACTATGTAGACAAGTTATTCAGTACAATTGTAAAGTCAAGTATGAGTTGCCCCACTGTAATGTGTGATATCTTTTATTCTCTAAGGCAAATGGCCACTCAAAGATTTCCTAGTAAGTGCCTTGTTTTACTAAAATACGCCATTTTTTTTTTTCTATACTTGATTTTTCTGTAGATTTATTATCTGTTTGGTTTATGTGAATGTGTTCATGGTTTGTTAAGTATGGTCTTCTTTCATTTTTCAAAATAGTTCTAGCTTTTTAATGAAACATCTGATTTAATTTTCTTGTAATCTCAAAACAGAATACTCTTGTTTATTTCAATATAATAGCAACTTTATACAAGCAAATCAAAATCAACAGTAATTTTAAGAAAGGCAGAAACTTAGAACCCTGACAGTATATAAGTAAATATTTATACCAGCTGCTTATGAGACTGTTAAATATGATAAACAAAAACAGCTTTGTTATTTGTACCAACTACCTTTTCCACTTGCATGCATTCAAAATAGTGAGAATTTTTAAGTTCTGTACAACTGACTAGATTTGACAGTTTGAGAATGCTAAGGTTTTAGTGATGAGAGGTTTTTGCAAAAATGGTTTTAGACATTAGAAACATCTCTCTTGCAATATACATAGAATTTTGAGGTAACATATATCAATATCTGGCATGCTTTAATTTTGCAAGAACACCTGTGTCAAGGCTTTGCTTAGAAACATTTCAATTAAATTAACAGTTGCTATCTCTGATTGTCAATACTTGGAATTATTCTAATTATATGCATCTCTAATAAGTAAATAAACTTACTATGGCTGTCTTTCCAGATCTGCCTGTAATTGGGGGGAGGGTAAGGAGGTAAGGCAGCTGCTTAAATTATCAGTCTTATCCAGCCGTGTGAAACTGTAAGTTTATTTCTGTAACCATCTGAAGAGATTTTGCTATTTCATCATATTTTTTTAAGTGTGTTATGTGCACACAGGTGTGTGCAGTTATCTGCTGCTCCACTAAATTACCCAAAGCTAAAGTGGGGTTGAGTTGTCTAACTAACATGTAGATAAATTCAGCCCTAGATGTCTTTGCTAATTATAGTAAAAATATAAACAGTTAACTTGAAATAAGCATACTGAATCTAGACTTTGTAACGAAAATAAGGGGAGCAGAGACATTAGAGTATGGAAAGATGAAATGCCGACTGAAATTATATTTTTAAGTAGTGTGTTAGAGCATAATAACCACATTGAGGACTTAGTGCACAGGCACAGTGCTGGCCTGAATTATCTCCTCTCACCTACACAACACCACATGAGATAGGTACTGCTCCCCTTCAGTAGTTAATGAAACTGAGGTTTAGGGAAGTCAAGTAATTTGCCCAAGGTCCGTGACATGGCCAGCAGGCAAGCAGGGTCTCACACCTGGGCCCGGCCCACTCCAAAGCATGCTACCAAACACCGTACTCTACACTACCCAGTGAATTTGGCCTTCAGTGTGCATTAGCTGTTTAATTCTTGTTTATGTGAATCATCTAAAACACATCCTATGATTTTTTAATAAATGCAAACATATTTCCTTAACTATCTTTTTGTTGGCCTTAGATATTCTCAGTAGACTCCAGTAGTGATAGTTCTGTTCTCATAAAGTATTTTCATTATTTTCTCATTTGTTCTTACTGCCCTGGGAAGATGGGTGGGGAGTGGGGAGGCAGTCATGGGAAGCAAGTGTTATTAAAGAACTACACATTAGATGACTTGTGGGTGACCACCTGCTGAGTGACTTAGAAGAGTTAAAACTCAGACCAAATGCAGACATTGTTTCCCTCACCTGCGTCTCTACCATCTGATTGATTGTTGCGTGAAGTGTTGACTCCAGTCAGCAACAAAAGCTGTAGCTGAATGATCACAGCCACAAGTTGTCTTCAGTTCATCTGCATTTTTATAGGGAATATTCGTAGCTTTTTTAAAGTAAAGATTTCTGTCTAACTGTTTTTATTACATAACCTTTAATATTGTCAAGATTTTTGAGGGGAAAATTGAAACAGTATCCTAAAACTGAGGACAATCGCCTATCTTAGTCTTAGGGGATTCAGTATTACCACTAGGTAGTGGTAGATACTACTTTTATTTTTGTTGTTGTAATTTCAGGAGTCTCTTCTTGCAGATGAGGAAAGACATATTTTTCCAAATTAAAATATTTCTGACAACCTAGCAGCTTTGTCTTTCACTTTCTTTATTATTTATTATTTCTTTCAGATTTTTTTCTAGTCATAGGATTTTTTTCCTTTAATTTAGTCATAACCATTACTATCATTTCATCCACTCAGTTCTTACTATACAAATTATATTTATCTCCTATTTAATTTACATGTTTTTCCAATATTTTTTA
Source organism: Balaenoptera ricei (assembly GCF_028023285.1). NCBI lineage: Eukaryota > Metazoa > Chordata > Mammalia > Artiodactyla > Balaenopteridae > Balaenoptera > Balaenoptera ricei. Next base: position 16,056,521 of record NC_082642.1, on the reverse strand, counting down.
CCTTGTCATCTTCGGCTTTTAATTCAGTGTTTTTGTGCATGACATTTCACCGTTTTTTTCCTGCAGATGACCCTCATGTTCAGTATTCTGCAGTGAGCAGCTTTGTGTTTCTTCGTTTCTTTGCTGTAGCGGTAGTATCACCTCATACTTTTCATTTGCGACCTCATCATCCAGTAAGTGTTGTTCTTCTCAAAGCTTTATTCCATTTTAATTTATTTTTATTAAAATAAGAAAAGATAAAATAACAGGCAAATTTCACTTGGCTATGTTTTCTTATAACGGATACTTAAATTTACTGGGCATTTTTCTTAGCCATTTCATTCTTTCAGAGAAGGTGGAAAATTCTGTTTTTTTGTTATTGTTGCTAAAAGATATGCACATGAATAATAATACTATGTTGGTAATAGCTGCAGCTTGGTGATGGGTACAAAGAAGATTCATCATCTTTTCCCTCTGCTGTTCTGTATGTTTGTAAATTTCCATAATACAGGGATGTCTCTTTTTTCTTTCATTAGTTATAGGTTTAGTTTGATCTTGCAGATATCTTTAAATCTCACAGAAATTTGAAGAGGCTCATTTCTGAAAGGTGTAGAAACTTTCATTGGAATGTAATTTGTTTGGTATCTCCATATTTTTACTTTTTATTCACCTGAGATGATGATATAAATATATGAGATTTAAAACTTAAGGCATATAATCTTTCTGTTCTGAAGTCATATTTAGTTACTTAAATCTGAACCTGCACTGCATAGATTTCCATGTTTCTTAACATTTTAAAATTCCTTATTTTTGCTGTTTCGGTTTCCTTCTCCTACAGTGTATTATTGCTAATTCTTTAACCTTTTATGATCCAAACATTTTATAATCTTATCTAATTGTTTTTGTTGCTGATTTTTATAACAAATAATAATAATAAAAGCCAACATTTATTTAGTCCTTGCTTTGTACGAGGCCCTCTTCTAAGTACTTTATATGTTCTAACTTACTTAGTCCTCCCAGTAACCCTGTGAGGTAAATTCTATTCTCATCTTTATTTATAGATAAGAAAACCACAATTCAAGAACTTCTCCAAGGTCACACAACTAATAAATTATGATTTGATCTCACTCAATTTGAACTGGACTAAGAAAGTTCACTGACTGACCCACTCAGTCTTCCCAGGCTGTAAGCTTACCCCTGTTCCTTCCTGCCTCTTAGGCAGTCAGGTGTTTGAGCATCTACAGTGTATCGGATGCTGTGCTCAGCACTGGAGATGCAGTGATGAGGAAGAGACACTCCCCGCCCTTAGGAAACTCGCTAATACAGTGTAGGGAAGACACACAGGTTTTGGAGTTAAACTGGGCTCTGCGGCCACTGCTTCTCTTGACAGCTACACATTGGCCACTTATTTAACTTTGAGAACTGAGTAAAACCATGCTGCTGTGGCGGCATCACACGCTTTCTTGTCAAAGAACAAATGGTCTCTGAGTAGCTACAGCGGAGGATTGGGCCAGTGCCTTTTGTTCACAGGGCTGTCCTTTCTGTGGCTGTGTTACTGAAGCTGTACAGGACTGTGGGGCAGCAAAAGCTTGATGACATTCTGGACATAAACAGAACTCCTACCTCTGAGCTTGTGACCCTGCCTTATATTCAGACTTGAATTTGCATATCCCTGTAACAGATGTTACAATAAAGTCCTTCTAACCACAGACTCTGTATTTGAAGTCATCTTTCCAATCAGTATGTCAGAAGGATTGCTTCAAACTGTCATATAACTTTACTGTTTGCTTTTAAGTGAGCCTTTCATTCTAATTGGGGAAATAAGGCAAATATATAAGACACATAATCTAAAACTACATACATAAACCTAAAACTAGCACCTGATTAGTACCAAGTAAGGAGTATAGACAATCCGTACTATAGAAATTGAGAGCAAGGAATGATCCCAGTGACCTAAGGGTGATGACATTGTCAAGACTAGTATTGAAAGTTACAGAGTGGTTGAGGAGGAGAACCGATTAAAGGTCGTTAGATTTTACATTTATAAGTTCTTTGAATTTTGAGAATATTAGGAGAGTAGAAAAGAAGAAAATCCAATTGCAGAAGATGAAGGAATAAGTAGGTGAATGCAGTTTTACCTAGGAAATATATCAAAAGTGAGCTTGCCCTGCTGCTAAAAGACATGGGCAAATTCAAGCATGTACATGTGTGTGTGCATATACACATGAATAAATACTTCTTTTGAAAAACACTAATTTTAAAATATGGGTTATATTAACATTGACATGGTAGACCATTCTTTTGAGAAGTTTCATAGTGAAGAAGAAAGATTGAACTTTCCTTCTCATCCTATCCCCTAGTCTCTCACTGATAGCTCCTTCCAAGACTCAGCCAAGGCAGACTTCTCTAACCCTTCAGTCTGGGTTAGGCTCCTCTCTTATATGTGCCTGTAGCACCCTGGGGCTTTCTCTGTCATGGCACTTGTCATACTGTTCTATAATCATCTATTTATTGTCTCTGCATGTGGACTGTCAATACCTTAACAGCAAGGGCTGGATCTTTTTCAAATTTGTGTATCCCAAGCACATGGCACAATTTCTAGGACAAGTAGGTGCTCAGTAAATGTTTGATAGGTGAAAGATGGTAGCTCAGAGAGAGAGCTCATCAAATGATGTCTTTTCCAAAAATGGGGAAAGCTATGTATGGTTTAAATAGAGGAGAAGAGACCAACAGAAAGGGAGAAATTAAAGACAGAAGGGGACTTACTAATATATCAATATACTGGATGATTCAGAAAGAGTGTCTTTAAAAGAAAAAGTGATAGGATAAACTTGTGGGGGGAAAGAACAGTTTCTCCTTTGAAGTATTATGGTGAATCCTATGAAATTGTTTTGTTTTTTTTGTAGATCAAAAATAGTCAACAGCAATTTCACATGGTTCAGCTTAATATAAGGAAAAAAGGATAGGATATATTGTTTTGGGGTGACAGAGTCAACATTTCAGTTCAATTTAATAAATGTAATATAGCATCTACTGTATGCTAGTGCTAGTCTGTGTACTAGGTGCCAGATGACGAAGGTCCTGGGCATCTATGAAAAATTATGATGGCAGATAGTAGCAGGGTGAAAATTTAGAACAGCTTCTTTGTAGAGTACACTAGGGAATCAGCAGTAGCTAAATGATATGATTGTCAAATAGTACTGAGGGCCATATTGGTGTAAACAAACCTCTGACATGCAGAAATTATGTAAAATATGGTTTGCTCACTTTTTCCAGTTCAGGAAAATAATGAGCTAAAACATTGATTTCAAAACCAAATTTGAACAGAGAAGTCTTGATGAAATTCAGTTCAAATTCAGGTTGTTAGCACATTGTTAAGAATTTTATATTCTTCAAAGGCAGAGAATTGGAGGGACCTTTTACAGATATTGTAGCTAAAATATTTTCTGGATGTTGTAGCTAAAATATTTCTGAATAACCTTAATTAAGGTGTGTAACTGTTTCACAAGTATATCGTAATGATCATATCTCAGATATTCCTTCTTTTCCAGAATTGCCTTACATCCTGGTCATCTCTTCACCTTCACAGTCACTGCCTATTTTCAGTGTGGGGATAGTAAAATATTAAGGAATGTCAACCAAACACTAAACTAAAGCATTTCTGTATCTAAATTTTCTTGAACGTGTCTTTTTCTTTTTTAATTTTAATTTAATTTTATTTTGATTCTTTTTAATCTCTTTTTTAAAATATTTATTTATTTATTTGGGGCCGCATTGGGTCTTCATTGCTGCACGCGGACTTTCTCTAGTTGTGGCGAGCGGGGGCTACTCTTCGCTGCAGTGTGCAGGCTTCTCATTGCCGTGGCTTCTCCTGTTGCGGAGCACGGGCTCTAGGCCCGCGGGCTTCAGTAGTTGTGGCACACGGGCTCTAGAGCACAGGCTCAGTAGTTGTGGCGCATGGGCTTAGTTGCTCCGTGGCATGTGGGATCTTCCCGGACCAGGGCTCGAACCCGTGTCTCCTGCATTGGCAGGCGTATTCTTAACCACTGCGCCACCAGGGAAGCCCTTGAACATGTCTTTTGATGGCAGATTATGGGTATTTGAATCTCCAAAACAAAAAAGATGTTTTATATAGTGATAAGGGAATTGGTTATACAAATGGATGGATTGGTGGAAACTCATCAGACTATATACATTTAAAATCTGTTCATTTTATTGAATGTAAATTATACCTCAATTAAAAAAAAGAAAGGAAGCAGCAAGGATTCATTAGGGAGCACTATTTAGTCAACTTTATTTATATTTACTTCTTTCTGGTAGATAGGCCTGGATAATAGACTCAAATAGTTACCTTCTGCTAAGATCCTACATAAACTAAGTGACTTCTCATTTCCTAAGTTGAATTTAGATCTTTGCTTCCATGGTGAAAAGAATTGATTGCAGAAGCCATAAAAGTATTGAATATGCTTACAAGTGGGTTGAATACAGAAAATTTGGAAACTGCCATTTTAAGTCATATGGTAGAAAAAAGTAGATGCCATTGACATTCCAAAAATGAATACAATTTTTTAGGTAATCCCATCTGCCATACTGTACCCTCCCCCCAAAAATTAATATTGATTAAATTATGGCTTTCAAAAGAAAGTATAACATGTCATTAGATATAATTACTTTGAGAGGAACTGTCAATTACATGTGGCTTCTTTAGTCTCTTAATTCCTTAGTTCAGTGAATTGTGCCAATCCTTAGCTAGATTTTAACTGGTTTGAGTGAACGTTTTTGAGTCACTGTTTTAGAGCAAAGTAGCCTGTTCACTCTATTCTACTTTTTACACAAATTCTGTTTCTTGAAAACCTAACAAGACTTTTTGTGTCTTTTCTGCATTCTTTAGGATCCACAGACAATTAGAACATTAACTCTCATCTCAAAAACCATTCAAACTTTGGGAAGCTGGGGGAGTCTGTCCAAAAGCAAGGTAAGTCTTTACATCTTTTGCTCTGTATTCACACTTCTAAATGTTGTTGTACCCTGTGATCCCTTCTCCCTCACTTTACTCCCTTTCAAATTAAAAACAAAGCAGAACCAAAAACATATATATGTATAGATGCGATAGTTGTCTTTTAGATGTTGTGTCTTAGTCACCTGTTACAGAAGACAGTTTCATTTAAACTAATGTGTCTAAGATGGGGTAGAGAGTCTGGTTAACAGATGCAAAAGCCTTTTGTTTATCTTTTTGTGCCATAATCATCCAGCAGCTGTTGAGAGAAATCTTCAGCTCCAAGCCCCATAACTCTCTTGAAATATACGATTGAATCCCTTTAGGCCCTAATCCTATATTTAAAAATACAGTCAATTATATTCTTAGTTCTCTACTTAACATATATAAATTCTATGTGTTTTTCTCTTAGTCAAGTTTCAAAGAAACATTCATGTGTGAATTTTTCAAAATGTTTCAAGAAGAAGGATATATTATGGCAGTTAAAAAGGTATGATTGTTTTACTCTGGAAATATTAACTTCTTATCATATAGCATTAGGCAAATAACATTTTATATTGTTCCTAGGAATCAATCCCCAGTTTAAAAAAAATGTTTAACCTGTCCATCAAACATGAAAAGGCTGTCTTTTACTATATTTCTCCACCCATACAGAACTATGGGTTTTTCAGCTGTGAAAATACCTAAATGAGTTTTAGCAACAGCTACTATTGCCAGTGTCTTAGTAACACAAATGACAAATATCTAGAGTTAAGATTTCTTAACAGCAGCACTGTTGACAATTTGGTTGGGCAGTTCTTGACTATGAGGGGCATTTTTGTCCATTGTAAAATGTACAGCAGCCCTGGCCTCTACTATTAGATGCCAGAAGCATGTTCCCAGTTTTTACAACTAAAAATGTCTCTAAACATTGCCATAAGTCCCCTGAGGAACAAAATTGCCTCTGATTAAGAACCTCTGGTCTAGGGGGAAAGACTTAATGGTACCTGATGTATAGTGGGCACTTAATTGCCATTGGAGAAAATATATGAATTATTGAATATCTTATAAACAATATAGGCTTGTGATTAGTAACCTGAGGAAAGTTACTTTAATTTAAAATGTACAAAAGTCTATAGTATATAAGGTCATAACAAAAGAGCTGCAACAAACAGAAGTTGCTATACTTAGAAGTTGAGAATGTTTTGGGAAGATTTTTAATTTCTTGAGTCTTTAGTTCTGAATCACACCAAACAAAATGTAGCATTGTTACAAAACCCTAAAAATGTGTAAAGAAAAGTTATTTTGAAGTACATCTAAACTTAGCTTGAAGAAAGTACTGTATCTTATTTATCACAATTCTAACTTAATGAATCTAAATTAACATGGTTAGATTTTAAAGATTACATTCAATTTCTGTAGCATGATTCACAGGTGACTGCCAGGAGTATATTTTGTTTGTATTTTTTTATGTGTACTTTTACATTTCTTACAGGGACTCGTAAATGAAAGTGATAATTTAAAAAATTAAAGCCAGTTGGATTTTTTTCATCTTGAATCATAGCGCAAGTTCAACCAAAAAAAAAATTTTTTTTAAGCAACCATTGAATGCTTTTGAGGAGAAAGTCTCTCAAAAGAATAGGCAAAGAAAAAGCTGCCCTTTTATTCTCAGGACATTGTTGAAACAGTTTGTGGGACAGTGTAGGCAGACTTTTGTTGGCAAGATTATGATGTTCTGTCTTTTGTTTTGGGGTTGTTTTTCCATTTTTTATGACCTAGGCTATGGCAGCATCTGATTTCTTTTTCCGGATACGATTGGAATGTGTATAGTTGGTAATGTCAGTGGAGAAAGTATTTAAGGGTGGCCAGGAGTTTAGTCTGTTCCTGATCTGCTCTGAGTCACCCACTCACATTCTCATGCACTATCACTGTAGTACATCTCCTGTCTCACATTTACATAGGATATTTTGCCCTAATATATGAATTTTCTTTATTATTTACTAGTCTAGATATGTGCAGTGCTAGAAAGTACAAAAGCTTATGAAACCCAATTTCTCAATTAGTGGTGTTCTCACTAGTGACATTGATCACTGCTCCAGAAGAAAACAGTTTATAATTCTGAATCCTATACTATTTCCACAAAGTTTAGGAAAAATAACCTGAATAGGTCTGTAAACAGGCTGACCATATAATTTAGTGTCCAAAACTACAAAGTTTTCAAGAGTGAAGAGGAGTACTTTGATTATGAGGGGACCAAAGTTGTAGACAAAGATGGCCCTGAGCAAATTGAGGCCTATATTTACCCTGCCTATAGTCCATCTTAATTATTATGTTTTCTTTCACCTTATATAAGTGGATTTACCTCATATTCCTTAACAATATAACAAATAAATAATAAATTTAATAATTACCATAAATAAATAATAAATATTTATCAAATTAGAAAATTAGTGCCCGCAGGCAAATATTAAGAAATGAAATATTCAAATAACTCTTTTCACGCTCCATTAGTGGATGGTTGATCTGTGAGAACTGAAGATGTAATAGGACATTTCTTTAGTTTCCTTGGATACTTGTTCTGTGTCACCCATATATAATTCAAAAGAAACTCTATTCTTGTTCTTTCAGTTACCAAGATTTCTTCCAGCAAACTAGAAGTAAACATTCCACTGGAAAATCCCACAAGTGGAGGTTCTGGTGGGCAGTCTGTAGCCAGTCTTAGGAGAAAATGACTGTGCCCACAAACTCTACTTTAGATTATTCACTGGTGCCTCAATGTCATCTTTATTGGAATGTACTTTGTTTTTGTTTTAAACCCTAAGCGGGACAACATAGAAAAGTATAAAGGAAAAAATAAGGACTAAACAAATAAATAGTTCATTTATGGGGCAAAATAGGATTCCTCTCTAAGAACAGGAATTGTTCCTGAACTACTAATTTCCCTCTCCCATGAAGAGAAGGCCACATGTCAGGAATCTCTTGACCAGTTGAGGTAGCATATTCTTGAAGCTTAAATGCTTTTTTCACTGGGTAGTTTGCCATTGCTAGATTTGGGTACTTCAAATTTTCTTGAGCCACCACATTCCCACATTTTCCATGGGAAGTTTCTAAATGGTTATTAGATTTTTCAGTCTATTCCAAAGAACCCAATTATACTTTAGTCATAACTGAAATACTAGCTCTCAGGGCTAAAGTCAATTATATATGATGAAAGTCAGCAAACTTCTGTAAAGGGCCAGTGAGTAAATACTTTAGGCTTTGATGGCTGCGTAAGGGGACTGCCACATATTTTTCTTTGTTTTTGTTTTTACAACCCTTAAAAAATTTAAAAACTGTTCTTGTGGGCCTTACAAAAACGGGTTGAATTTGGCCTGCTGAGCTATAGTTTGACAATTCCTGACCCACAGTATAGGTTCACAATCCTGTATCTGAAATCTTTGGGAACGGAAGTATTTCAGAATTCAGTTTTTCAAAGTTTTGAAAGATAATAGGTATATGCTATATATTATATAATACCCCAAGTGTGTCACACAGTAATGTTTATGTAGCACATTAGTGAATATTCACACTAAGTAGGATAAATACAGGCTATAAGTAGCCTTTCACCAGTTCAGGTTAAGTTACTGTAAATGAGTTTACTGTAAATCAAAAGCAAACCAAAAAACTCTTTGTACTCAGAGCTTTTTAGATTTCAGAGTTGCAGTTAAGGAATTGTGGGTTGAATTATTTCTACAGGGACATATATTCTGGGTTTTAAGTAACTTAACAATAAACTTTTAGAATACCTGTCATATGTAAATTAGGGACTTCCTCTACAACTAAATACGTATTTTGCTTTATTCCTTAATAATGAAGAACTTAACGATATTATCTATCAGCGACATTGATAAACTGAATTTATGATGTACCTTATCACAAAGTGTAATATTTGCCCCTTTCCCCATTTAGTTCTTGGATGAAATTTCATCTACTGAAACTAAAGTGTCCAGTGGTACCAGTGAGCCTGTGCACCTGAAAGAAGGGTAATTTAATGAAATCAGATTTTAAAGTCATATTTCAGTATAGACATTAAGTAAGTACAAAGAGCATGGGTCCAGGAGTGAGGAAATCTGGGCTTTATTCTGTGCTAAAACTGCCTAAGTAACATCAATCAGGTAAGTCACCCTCACTATCCTATAAACTTCATGCCAGATGGGCATGACTTCTTGTCCATACACTGCTATAGTTGTTTTGCAAATATAATGAGATTATGGGTGGTAGAGTAGTACTTTGAAAAAAGTAACAGCATTATTCAGTCTTAAAGTAGCGTTGAAAAAAGTAACAGCATTATTCAGTCTTAAAAGTAGCGTTGTTTTCATTGGAAGTTAAAGGGGAAAATTACTCACTTGGCCTTTTTAGTTCTGGATAGTACAGTTGTAAATATCAAATTATTTAAGGACTTTATTCCCTTACTATGGCCAAAATAAATGCAGGAGTTATAGATGGCAAAGACATTTTCATAAACTTAATATAGTCTTTGACAGCTCTTCATGTCATTTAAAATTAAAGGATAATTCTTTGTTTTGGATTAATTATTTTAATATTTGTAGCTAAATGTTTACATCTGTTGTTTTGGCAGTGAGATGTATAAAAGAGCTCAGGGAAGAACTCGGATTGGAAAAAAGAATTTCAAGAAACGGTGGTTCTGCTTAACAAGCAGGGAGCTCACCTACCACAGGCAGCCAGGTAGTTGTGTTTATGCTCTGTCGTGGGGCTTTGCCTGATCCCCACGGAAGATTTCTTTCTCTGCTGCTTAATGTGACTAGTTTTTACTAATGTTACTGTATATGTAATGTTACATACTAATATGTAATGTTACTACTGTAGTACTAATGTTACTGTAGTTCATGGTTTCTCACAGTGATATGCACACACTAAAAATGTAATAAATACTTGACAAGTAACACCATGTAAATTACACTTTTCTCTCACTTTGAATGTCTTGTGTTACTAAAAATGGTGTTCCTACAGTATGCCCTGTTTTCTAAAAATCCCTGGTAAATCCCTGTTTTTGTAATCAATCTATAAGGAACAACAGATATTTTAAAACTCAGAATTTTAACTTCCAGAGTCAAATTGGTAAGAATCAGTTTCTAGTAAATGAGAGTGTTTCAGTGGTTTGCCAAAAGTTCCCACAGTCATACCATAGGCTGTGATTCCTATTCAGTTAAAAGATTCATTCTAGACTATTGCCAAGCTAACTCCAAGATGAAAATTCTGGTAATTTGCCCCCTGAAAAGGCACAAATTGGCTATCTGTTTGGGTAAAGAGAGCCATCTTCCTTCAGTGTGATTTGAGGGCTTCAGAGAGGCAAAGTTCGTCCCTCAGTGGACTGACATAGTGCTTAAAATCTCTACCTTTTAAGTTTATTCCTTTGGGGGTAAAGCATTATCCATAGAAGGCCACTAGTTTCTGATACCTTAGCAAGAATTTAGTATCCAGATCATAGATCACATGCAGTAAAATTCCTTCTGTTCAAAGTGGTCAGGATCCAAAGTTGTTCACTTAACCAGAAAGGTCAGTTAAAGCAAGAATCACTGAAAAACAAACAAAAAGATACATTCATACCTTAAATATTTATATGTTTGTTTAGCAGTCTTATGATAGCCAAGATCTTTTCTTTGAATATGGATCTATAGATTAGATTTCCCCTCTGTCTTTCTTGTGCAAACATAACCCTAATGCATCAGTTTTCAGGTTGATTTCTCTAAAGTGAAGCTAGAACTTAAATACTTGAAAAGTAGTCCAATTATAGGATCCTTTTAGAGTGTCATGATAGTCACCCTAAGTTTTTGCAGCTGTCTCACACCCATATAAATCAACTTTATTTGTGTGGGTGTTGGTCTCCTTTTTTGAAAAGCTTTTCAGAGTGTTTGCCTGATTTTCAAATAAATACATGCCTCTTGGTAGGCGGCACTTATTTTGTCACTTTACATAATGTTTAAGTAAATTATAATTACACCATGGAAAAATGGCATAAATATGTCTGGGAACAAACTCAATGGACTTGGTAATGAAAACAGCCTAACCAATGGAAACAGAAGGGTACAAGCTTAATAGTTAGTACCCTAGCAGCCACAAGCATTCAGCATCCCATGAGCGTCACTCAGTAAGTTCTACAGAGGAAATGGAGAGTCTTGGTTAATCTGACAAATCTGTTTGTTAGGTAAAGATCTGTTAAGAGAACTTCTGGTATAGATTCTGAAATGATAAAACAAACACCAGACGTAAGATACTTTCAAGAGAATGTAGACTCAATTAAGCAGAGTGCTTCAGTGGAGACTCTCGAAGAGTGAAGTGAAAAGAAATTTTTTTGTTTCATAATTCCTTAGGATCCTTAGCCAGAATGACTACATATGTCCAAATATATTAGTAAGACATAAGAGGCCAAATGCACTATATTTTCAGGCACGCAGATAATTTGTTGTGGAATATAAATATTCCAGTGACTAAGGATCAATCAGCTACATACTTGCCCTTCCAGACAGCATTCTTTAAGCTAAGCATATTTTTAATGTTTTAGAAGTTACAGTTTATGTTGAATACTATATAAATGCTCTCACATATATAGCACCATTTTTTAAATAGCTGGCATAATATGCTAATTATGTTTATATCAGCAGTACACTGAAATAAAATTTAAGGTAAGTTAGTCATTCTCTGTGAATAAGTTGGCTATTTTCTCCTCATTTAAAGTGTTTTCTAATCTAAACCAACATTCTAAAGTCTTCTTTGGCTTAAGACTTTAGGAATCAGATGATAGCTTTGGACCCTTTTCCTCTAGAAAAATACATGAACAAATATAGACACAAAATCTTGCATATAATTTCAGGGAGTTCATAGTCCCAGAGTCCATGCACAGTTCTCAAGAACTTCTGTTCTATCCAGTGATCTTATGATGATAAAATTCTCTAGAATGATTAGACTGCTCTAAGGTATAAAATAGACACATTAGACGTTACATTATTTTCAGGCCTTAAGAAATTTAACATGTTGGAATGGCATTGGAGGAATGAGCTCTATTATATGAAGTTTCAAGATTATTTACCAAAGCGTACAGTTTTAAGCATCCATGCTTTTTGTTTTAACTATTTTGTTGGATTTTTCCAAAATGTATTACATGCTTCCCTGCCTTCTAAAAAAGAGTTCATTGAACGTAAGTTAACATTTTCTAGATGGCTTGGGGCTGTCATTGATAATATTAATTATTATATAGTACTCTGATTTAGTGATGTTTTCTGGGCTGCTTATGGGTGTGTGCAGCTGTTTACTTCCCAGCTACATGCCTTGGACTGCTGTGCTTTTTTGTGTTCCTGTGTTTGCTTTATACAGTTTTTCATTATCCCCTCTGTGTTCAGGCTGTCATCTTAAATTTCTTGTGCTGTCAGTGAACAATAATGTAACATCTCACTCCCACCTCTTATCCCCTACTTCCATTTTTTACTGCCAATATACTATGAGTGAGGATGTAGGTACTGTGTTTGTTAAAATTATGCATAAGATTAAAAGGCCTTGATTGACGATTTCAGGACTTTCCTCTGTGAATAAAATACATAGGCTTTGGATTCTCTCTTTGGTTGTTCAGCAAATGTTTTGCTTACTTCCTGTTTCCTTGCAGTTTTTTGCATAGCTAAGACTGCTAAGTAATTAGTCTCTTATTACACTTTATGACTTTGGTGTCTGAAAGAGCGCCTCCCAAATATTCTGTAACATAGCTTTAAATCATTGAGTCTTTCACTCTTTCCTCCTACTGAACACTAGTATTCTGAATCAAGTATTTCTACCACTTAGAATCAAATAATAGTTTTCCCGTTTACTGGAAAAGTAATTTATAGAATTTTCTCAATTTTAAGGGTTTTTCTCAAATAAGTTATTAAATTTTGATGCCCACTTAGTAATAGTAAGCAATTACTCTTCAATATCACTAAATTAACATGTGGCAAATGAATATCATAGGGCATTCAGTCAGCTATCAGTCACGATTACCTTGACAGTTTCTTATGGATCTGAGTGTGATTATGATTTTATATTGATCCACTATAACGTGGTCATCTTCTACAAGTAAAAGTTCTCCTAGTTGTATGCTGGAATCAAATGAGTTATTGATGTTCCAGCCTTTTCCTGTCTCATCCAGCCTCATCTTTTGCATTCTCCATGTGTCACTTTGCCAGACTGACTCCTGAAGCTCCTTTCATTTGTGCTCTTTTACATTCATGCTTTTGCAGTTGCTCTATCTAGAAATCCCTTTCTTTCCTTCTTTACCTGTGTAATCTGTTGTCCTTTAACCCTCAGAACAAGTGTCAGCTCTTTCTGGAAGTCGTTTTCATAAAGCTTCTGGCCACCTCAGTTGAGTATTCTCTTACTATGTTTCTTTAGCACATTAGTGATAACTTATGTCACACTGTGTGGTCATTACTTTTATCTACCTCTTGCCCTAGTTTTTTAAACTCCTCAGTGGTAAGGACCATGTTTTTATTTCCTTCATTAAGGCATTTATTAATTTTTAATAAGTGGTTTTCTTCAGAGGACACCATGTTTTCCAGATATGCTGTTATCTGAATACATTAAGAACCACTGCTCTGGGTTTCTAAAATTTCTGCCAAGCTTACTACTAATAGGTTATTCTTTTAAATAATAGGTTATTAACAAATTCATCTCTGAAATTCCATTTGTGTTCTCCAAACTTGATTAGATATTGTCTACTTTTGGATGACCTGTTATACACAGGTACATACATCCAGCCTACACAACTTCCATATGATATCAGTGTTCTAGCTCATATAACCTATGGACAATATAAAAGAAGTTTCCATGATGTTTTAAACATGCATCTCAATACATTTAGGTTGACTTCTTTTTACCTGCTCATATTTTCATACACAGGGCTCTGCAGTATTTTTTTTCTTTAATAAGTAAAGAACACCATTGATTTGTCTGTGCATTATATTCAACAGATATTTTATTGGGTGCCTGCTGAGTGCCAGATTTTGTTCCAAGCTCTGGAGAAGACAGTAGTGAACAAAACATACCAAAATCCTTACCCCCATGGATCTTATAGTTTAGTAGTGATCGACAGTAAACAAACAAACAAAAGAATTTTATGCTATATGGGATGATTATAAATGAGATGGAAAAAAATAAAGCAGGGAAGGGGAATAAGAACTCAGGAGAGTTGCAATATTAAAAAGTCTAGTCAGGGAAGGCTTCACTGAGAAAGTGACATTTGAGCACAGACCTAAGGAGGGTGAGGGAGTGAGCTATGTGGATAAATTTGAGGTAGTAGTGATGCAGACATAGCTAACAGCAGCTCGTACAAAGGCCCTGAAACAAGTACACCTGGAGTATTCAGGAGACAAGAGAACACATTTGTGACTATAAAAAAAAAATGAATGAGGGGGTAATCACAGGAACTGAGATCAAAAAGACCATGGAGGAGCTAGATATTATAGGGCTTGTGGATCATTGGAAGAGTTTGAATAAGATGGCAGGGCACTGGAGAGTGTTAAGCAAAGGAATGATATCATTTGAATTATGTTTTGATAGGATTGATCTCCCTTGCCATGTGGAGTGCTGTGTGGAGATTAGACTGAAGCAGGCAAGGAGACCAAGTAAGAAGCTACTGCACTAATTCAGGGGAGACAAGATAATGGCTTGGATAATGTTACCTGTTAGTAACAATGGAGGTTGTAAAAATAGATCACATCTTGGATCTATTTTAAAGATAGTATTCACAAGATTTGCTGTAGGGTTGGATATCAAGAGTAAGAGAAAGTCAAGGATAATGCCAGGGATTTGGGCTTACACAAGTAGACTGATGAAGTTGCCTTTTTAAAAATAGACATGGGAGTTCTGGTAATAGTAAAGAAGCTTGTACTAGACTAACTCTCTCATAGATAATAACTAAAAACTTTGGCCAGAATATATAAAACGACTCTCTGAAGAATTTGACCCTTGAAAGATGAGAACCATGCTGGGTGAGATTTATGTTTATTTGGCTTTTCCCCCTGAGAGAACTCCCAATCTGTGCGGTATGAGGTGGCTAGAATTCAAACAGAAAGTCATAGTTTGCTTTTTTTTTTTTTTTTTTTGGCTGCACCGCATGGCATGTGGGATCCTAGTTCCCCAACCAGGGATCGAACCCATGCCCCCTGCAGTGGAAGCGTGGAATCCTAACCACTGGACCACCAGGGAATTCCCAGAAAGTCATAGTTTTATTGCCTTGAAATGGAAAAGGACAGAGTTCAAGGCTGCCAGAGAAGGCAGAAATTGAGGAGATTAAAAGGAGGAGCCTTCCAATCTGCTTTGAACTCCCCTGAAATCCTCAGCTGACTCGAACTGCTCATGCTAGGGGGAACTTCAGAGAGGCTAGTGAAAAGCAATAACTGAAAGATTAAAAAAGATGAGCAGAGATCTCAGCTTCTTTCCTCCTCAGAGACAGAGTTTGGAATTTTAGAAGGTGGTGGTTCAGAAGTAAAGACTATGCCCTAGGATTAAGAATAAACAAAGTATCATATAAACAAAGTTTAAAACCAAGCCTCAGAGTGATCAGCTAATGATGTAACTTTTTGAGGGAAGATAACTGAATCCACAGTCTCTACAATGTATTATTCTTAGTGTCCAGTATACAGTGAAATATTAACAAGTTTGAGAAGAAACAGGAAAATATGACACTAGTCAAGAGAAAAAGCACTTAACAGATGCAGACCCCTATATGAACTACATGTTGGAATTAGCAGATATGAACTTTAAAGCTGTTATAAATATTTCAAGGGTTTAATGGAAAAGATAGTCATCATGATTAAAGAGATGGGGAATTCCAGCAAAAGAAAAAAATAGAAACTATAAAAAGGAATCAAATGGAAATCCAGAATTGAAAAGTACAACATCGTAAATGAAAAGTTTATTGGATGGGCTTAACAACAGGTTGGAGATGTCAGAAGAAAGATTCAGTGAACTTGAAGACAGATCAATGAGAATTATCCACTCAAAGAACACAGAGAAAAAATATTGGGAAAAATGAACAGAACCTAAGTGAGTTGAGGGACAGTATCAGGCAGTCTAACATATGCATGATTGGCATCCTAAAAGAATAGAGAAAGAGAGAGGCAGAAAAAAAAACTAGAAGAAATAATGGCCTAAAATTTCCCAGATTTGGCAAAAAACATAATATTACAGATCTAAGAAGATCAGTGAACACCAAGCATAGTAAATACAAAGAAAACTACACTTAGACGTATAATAATCAAACCAGGGCTTCCCCTGTGGTGCAGTGGTTGAGAATCTGCCTGCCAATGCAGGGGACATGGGTTCGAGCCCTGGTCTGGGAAGATCCCACATGCCGTGGAGCAACTGGGCCTGTAAGCCACAACTACTGAGCCTGCGCGTCTGGAGCCTATGCTCCGCAACAAGAGAGGCCGCGATAGTGAGAGGCCCACGCACCGCGATGAAGAGTGGCCCCCGCTCGCCGCAACTAGAGAAAGCCCTCGCACAGAAACGAAGACCCAACACAGCCAAAAATAAATAAATAAACAAATAAATTTTTTAAAAAATCAAACCAAAGATAAAGAGAGAAATCTCAAAAGCAGAGGAACAAAAGACAGATTACATACAGGAGAACAATACAAGTGACAGCTAACTTCTTATAAAAAGCAACCAAAGCCAAAAGACAGTGGAATGGTGTCTTTCAAGTGCTGAAGGAAAAAAGCTCTCTACTTAGAATTCTAGTGAAAATTTCCTTCAAAAATGAAAATAATCCTTTAGATAAATTGTTAAGTAGACTTGCACTATAAGAAATGCTAAAGGAAATTCTTCAGGCTGAAGTGACATAACACCATATGGAAACTTAGATCTACAGGAAGGAATGAAGAGCACTGAAAATGGTGAATATGTACATAAATGTAATAATGTCTGTCTTAATTTTTTTAAAAACAGCTGTTTAATGCAGAATTTATAACATTGAATTATAGAGTTTATAACAAATTTAGATGTAGAATATATGACAGTAGTAGCACAAAGGAAGGGGATGGAGTAAATTATTGCAAGGATCATCTATTTTATGTGACATGACACAAGAATAATTTTAAGTAGATTGTAATGAGTTAAGGCTGTATATATTAATCTCTAGAAGAAAACTTTAAAGAAAAAAAGTATTTTTTCGCCCGTCTCCTCTCCCCTGCACAAAAAATAAATTTGGCAGGAGGGGAAGAACAGAGAAACAAAAATCGGATGGGCCAAATAGAAAACAAATAGCAAAATGATAGCTTAAGCCCAGCTATAACAAGTAATTAGAATAAATGTAACATCATATCTAAGATCTGGAGCAAAGCAAGGATTATGCACTTTAATCAGTTCTCTTCAGCATTGTATTGGAGGTTGTAAACAATGCAATAAGACCCCTTCCCCCCAAAGAAGAAAAGGACATATGGAGTTACGTAAAAAATCCTAAGGAATCTTCACAACAACTGTTTGAACTGATAAGTGAATTTAGCAAGATCTTGGGATACATGACTTGTATATACAGATCAGTTGTATTTGTATAACCTGGCATCAAAATGTTAGAAGATGAAATTTAAAAAATAATACCATTTACAGTAGCAGCCCCCCCTTCAAAAACACCCACCTAAAATACTTAGGATCATTTTTTTTAAAATAAGTATAAGACTTTAAAGAAAATTATAAAACATTGCTGAGATAAAATAAAGGAGATGTAAATAAAAGGAGACATACATCATGTTCGTGGATTTTAAGGTTCAATATTTTTTAAGAAGTCACTTCTCAAATTCATCTTGATTTTAACACAATCCCACTCCAAATCCCAAGTTTTTTGGGGTAAAAATTGACAGTTTGATTCTAAAATTGATGTCAATGGGAAAACAAAGGACTTAACGTGGCTGAGTCAATGTTGAAAAAGTAGAACAAAGTTGGAGGACTAAGACTTACTAAGACTAGTAATTATTAAGTAATTCAAGTCTGAAATTTTGGCATACGAGCTAGAGAGATCAATGAACAGAGAAGAGTCCAGAAAGACACACACACATATATATGGTCAATTCAGTTTTGACAAAAGTGTCAAGACAGTTAAGTTGGGAAAGGAAAGTCTTTTCAACAGATGGTGCTGGAACAACTGGATAAACGAAGAGAAAATGAACTTCACCTTACCTCATACTACACACAAAATTTAATTCAAGAGGATCATAGGCCTCAGTGAAAACATAAGAGAATATCTTTGCACCTGTAGAGTATACAGGGATTTCTTAGGATATCAAATGCACTAAACATCTTTTTAAGATAAATTGAACTTCATTAAAGTAAGACTTTCCCATTCTTTATATCATCACTGCTTTTTCCTACCTTTTTGTTATGATAATGGGCATAAAATGTGTTGCTTGGCAGTTGAAATTTTTCAAGAGGTTGTTGGGATTTGAGTTTCTTTAAACCATAAGCTAATGTTTTTCACCTAATTTGGGAAATTTTTTACTTCTTCAGATATTTTTTTTCTGTCCATTTTCTGTCCTTCTTAGGACTCCAAATATACTTACTCAGGCATGCTTGATATTGTCTCACAGGTCTCTCTGAGACTCAGTTTATTTGTCTTCATTCCTTTTTATCTTTGTTCTTTAGATTGGATAGTTTCTATTTATGTTCATTGATTCGTTTACCATCTCAAATCTTCTCTTCAGCTCATGTAGTGAATTTGTCATTCCATTTATTGTGCTTTTCAGCTCTAAAATTTCTGTTTGATTCTTTTTATAGTTTTACTTTTCCTGTTTAGAGTCCATATTTGTTCAGTCATTATTAGCATATTTTCCTTGAATTATTTGAACATATTTATAATAGTGGATTTGTTCACTAATAGAATAAATGCAGCGTCTAAGTCCACTTAGAGTCAGTTTCATTTGGCTTCTTTCTTTCCCAAGTATGGGTCACACTTTTCCTGTTTCTTTCCACATCTTATTTTTTAGTTGAAAACTGGGCTTTGTAGGTAATACATTATAGTGTGTCTGGATTCTGTTTGTTCTTCTGAAGAACTCAGACTGCAACGTCTGTTCTGTGTGTGTGTGTGTCTGTCTCTTTTTATCTTTCTCTCTGTCAGTGTATAGCTGCTGTTGCCTTTGCTCAGATTTTTTTTTCCCTAATCCTAACTACCTCCCTAGGGCTCTCACCTGAGCTTGCTCAGTTTCGTGGTCAGCCAGTGATTTGAGCATAGTGCTCAAATACCTGAAGCCAGTAAGTTTTCCACCCTTTATCACCTGAGCTGTTTGTGAATCGGAACACATTCAAAGGCACAGCAAATTCACATGTCTCCCCAGGCTTTCCACTTTTGCCAGACTCTCTGGGATGGTCCACATACATGCATCTTTAGCAGTCAGCCAAGGATGTGGCAGGTTTATTATCTCAGCCTTTCTATAGCTCTCTTGTTTCCAAAATCTCACCCTTAAACTGAATTTGTAACCTCCAGCCAGTAAAGCTGTGAGTTTTCACTGCTCTGGGGAATTATGGAAACACTCTCAGGGAGGAAGACTGTAAATGCACAGTTCTTATCCTATGCGGTAGCAGTTGTTTGTTGAGTAAACACATCTCAGATTTTTACTTGCCTTTGGTTGTTTTCCAGTGCTCTGAAGTGGTTGTTTTTAATAATTTGCCTAGTTTTATACTTACTTTCTAAGGAATGGAATTACTCAGCTTCCTTACACTACTATCAAAAGATAGATTCACAGTTATTTTATTTCACCTGTGTTCCTTGGGACCGATATATAGCTGGAATTCTGTTTTTCTTGGGGTGGTAATGGTTTTTTAATGGAGATATAATTCACATAACCATAAAATTCACCCATTTAAAGTGTACAATCCATTTTTAGTGTATTCACAAAGTTGTGCAATCACCACTAGTTGCAGAACATTTTCATCCCCCCCCCCAAAAAAACCTATACCCATTAACAGTCACTGCTCGCTCCTTCCTTCTCCCAGCCCCTGGCAAACACAAATCTGCTTTCTGTCTCAATGGATTTGCCTATTCTGGACATTTCATGTAAATGGACTTAAACAGTGTGTATGTAACCTTGTAAGACTGGGTTCTTTGACTTCGCATAATGTTTTCAAAGATCATCTATGATATGGCGTGAATCAGTACTTTATTCCTTTTATGGCTGAATAATATTTTGTGTTTGGATATATTCCAAATTTTGTTTATCAGTTCATCAGTTGATGTACATTTAGATTGTATCCAGTTTTTTACTATTATGAATAATGCTGCTGTGAACATTCACATATATGTTTTTGTGTGGACATATGTCTTCAGTTCTCTTGGCTATGTACTTAGGAGTGGAATCAGTGAGTCATATGGTAACTAACTTTATGTTTAACTTTTTGAGGAGGTGATGATGATTTGAATCTAAACTGGACTTTAGTTATTTAATAAGGAAATTTAATACACTCACATTTATTGTGATTACTGTAATTGCTACTTTGTTTTATGTTTTTTGTTTATTAGGCTTTTCTGTTTATTGAGGGTTTTTCTCCTGCCTTTTTATTGGAATAATCAGTCCCACGCATGTTCATTCTGTCCTACCTAGTGAGAGAATTTGGGCATCCTGTTTCTGCTTTTAAATTGTTAACAGACAGGTTTAAACATACATGTTTACCTTGTTGTCTGCAGTTAATCACAGTCTCCGTTCAAGCTGAGAAAGAACATGAGCATACTTTCAATTTATTTTTCCCTAGCATCTACCTAATGAAGTCATCTGAAATTTTAGTACTAGGTTCTCTTGTTTCTTTTTTTTTTTAACATGTTTATTGGAGTATAATTGCTTTACAAGGGTGTGTTAGTTTCTGCTGTATAACAAAGTGAATCAGGTATACGTATACATATATCCCCATATCTCCTCCCTCTTGCGTCTCCCTTCCATCCTCCCTATCCCACCCTTCTAGGTGAACACAGAGCACCGAGCTGATCTCCCTGTGCTATGCGGCTGCTTCCCACTATTTTACATTTGGTAGTGTATATATGTCCATGCCATTCTCTCACCTCG